>NC_071989.2:142732500-143357500 GCF_028885655.2 Pongo abelii
TAGAAAACCTTAAGTTATCTCAGGCTACCTATATAACCCTCACTCATGTCTGCCGGAGCTCTCCCCCAGATATGAATCATATTTGTAGGTTTCTTTGACAACCAACCACTCATTGATATGCTTGGAAGACTGCACCCCCACATTCCTTAAAAATACAATGGTACTCCCCCACCATAGGTAAGTCCCCGGACTCTGACACATATCTTCAATTGAAAGCAGACCCAGAAAGGAAAACTGCATAATACATCATCCTTTAATGTTTGCCCAGAATTTCCAATCCTAGAAACCCCACTGCAAAGCAGAAAGCCTATTTGGTAGCTTCAAGGAACCATTTCAGGAGATTGTTGTGTGGGCCTCAGTATTCAAGGCTGCCTTAGAAGATCGTGCGATCCTCTCACTCTTCTTGCCCCAAGTACCAGAGTTGATAAGCCACTGAACCAACCAGAGAGGAATTATTTTTGGTCCCGGTTTAAAGAAAACAAAACAAGCTGTTGATTCTGCCATGACCTCTTGGGTAACGTTGTCTCTATACCTGTGATAAACAGAAAACAACTAATAAAGGTTTATCCCGCCCTCACCCTCTTAAACCCGCTTCACAGACCTGGCTGAAACTCACATCCAGGCGAGGCGCTCACGTGACCCGCTGTAAACGCGTCATAGGGACACGTGGTTCTAGATACTTCTCCCCCTCCCCCTCAGGGGTGGATTGTTGACAAGGCCGCGGGCAGTCACGTGATCTTACATCATCCCACCTCCTTTCCCTGAAATCTCTGGCCCGGATGCGTCCCTCTTTCTCCACCCCGCCGAGCCTAAACTAGTGACGGGGAGGGAGACAGGATAGTGTTTCGGTTTTGTGGTCTCTGAATCCACAACCTCTAGTCTGAACACAGAGAACACAAATTTGTCGATTACTTCAGGAAGCCCAGGCGGAACCGCGCCCCGGTGAAGGGCTCGGGGAACGCGCGCTCCCGCGTCCCGCCCCCTCCTCCCCCAGCACTTACACTGTGGTAGCGGCGGAGGGCGGAGGGAGCCGGAGGCGGCGGAGGGAGACGTCATTGCAGGGTTGTTTGTCAGTCTCAGCGGCGGCGGCGGCGGCGGCGGCGATCCACAGTGATTCGGCCGCCGCGCCGGGGGGTGGGGGGGCTGCGCGGGACTCTTTTTTTTCAGACTGACCGCGGGGCAGCTGCGGAGCATGTCGACCCCGGCCCGGAGGAGGCTCATGCGGGATTTCAAGCGGTAAGGGCCTTCACTTTGGCCTAGATGACGGCCCCTCAAAGCTGCGGGGCTGCAGGGCGTGGATCCCAGACACCTTCCCCTTGTGACCCTCAGAGGGCCGGCTGTGGGCCCAGCGGGACTGGCGGAAGCCAGGTCCTAGCCTCGGCCCGTACTCCCATAAGCTTTGCCGCTCGTTCTGGCGCCCGAAGAAATTTCGATACTGCTTCCCCTCCCCCCAAAAAGTAAAACGGTGTCGATCGACTGGTCTAGGTTTCCCTGCTGCCCATTTCGGCCAGCTGCCCGGCGTCTCGCCCAGGCGTGATATCAGACATCATCCGCCCGCCCCTGCACCCTGCGGCGCCCCTTTCTTGTCCCCTCAAAGTGAGCTCCTGCGGGAGCTTGTTCCTCTCCGGCAGCACCAGTCAGCTTTGTTTCACGGCCCCGCCGTCTTCTCCGAGGAGCCGTGTTGGGGCGAACCCCCCTCCCGACCCCTGCCAATCCTTTCCATTTGTCCCGTGAGGGTGGGGTCCAGTGCGTGAGGCCCGGAGGTTAACCCATCCCCCGAAACCCGACTCTGTCCCCGCCCGCCTGAAAGGACCTTGGGAACTGACTTAGAGATCTGGGACCTTAGAGCTGGCCACCCTGGCTGCCAGTGCTTTCTGGAACTCAGCTCTGGCTGTTGAAGAAAGCCCTATCTATAGCCTCCCGAGTCTGGAAAAATGCCTTCCCTTAGACTGGTGCTAATCTGATACTCCCTGGGCCTCCTTTGGTAAATAAAATAGGGTTTTGTTAGGAGGTATTGGGGTTGTGAGATAGGAAATGATTATTCCGTTGTTTACCTTTTATTGGATACTTAGAGACATAGAAAAAATAAGTGAGAAAACATCATTTTGATACTCTGAACATTTTTCTTAAAATTTTTTCTGGGGACACCTGCCCTAATTGAACAAAATATCTAGCATAAAAACTTAGATTTGTCGCTCAGGAAGTCATCTCTCAGCTATTATAAAGCCTCTGTGAGGCACTTGGATTTGGCCAACTTATTTAATTCATTCGTAGCTTCTCTTAGCCATTTAAAGGTAGGCGTCAAGCAGTGCAGTTCTTCTAAGGCTTCTGTTCGTGGTGGCCTAATTTGCTTGAGATTGACTAAAAACCATTTTTTTATGTGGAGTAGTCGCAAATTATGATGCCCCGTGAAAAACAACTGCATATGTATTTGTGTGTGTATATAATGTAGCATTTTTAATTGAGGTTACAGTCTCTGAAAGGAGATGCCCTTTTTGGTGCAAAAGTCATCTTTCTAAAGCTTGAAATCAGTGTATTTGATTAGCACTCGTGACTAAAATTCAGATAGTAAACTAGTTCATGTCATTGTCGCCCTGGCTCCTTACTGTAATGCTCTGCTTAATTCTGAGTTGAATGCATGGCACCTTTTGTAGTTTCCAGAGATCTGCAGGTTACAAGAATTTGACTATGACGAATGTTGGAAAGCCTTGTATTGAGTCTCCTGATCTGAGAGGTAGATTTGGTGTTAGTGCAGAGCCTTTAAAAGAGGGACTGGCGGAAAACCTACTGATTACTTTTTAAAGCCATTGCTGTTTGAAGCAAAAGGAATAGAGTAAATCTGCTGCCTAATACTAGTTTCCTAGTTAAATTTAATGTGTTTTCAGTCATTTCGTGTTTACACTGAGGTTTGCTTTTTTTTTTTTTTCTTGTAGCCATTTTGCAGAAGTAGCCTGTTTAGGATACACAATCTTTGCATGTTTAGAGCAGCAAAATCAACGGTTCTGTAAAAATATTACTTGCTTTTGAGGTTTTAAATTTTTTTGGTATAAGAGGACAGTCTATATACATCAATTCTTTTTTTTTTAATATATGTATTTTAATTATACTTTAAGTTCTAGGGTACATATGCACAACGTGCAGGTTTGTTACATATGTATACATGTGCCATGTTGATGTGCTGCACCCATTAACTCGTCATTTGCATTAGGTATATCTCCTAATGCTATCCCTCCCCTATCCCCCGGCCCCACAACAGGCCCCGGTGTGTGATGTTCCCCTTCCTGTGTCCGAGTGTTCTCATTGTTCAATTCCCACCTATGAGTGAGAACACGCGGTGTTTGGTTTTTTGTCCTTGCGATAGTTTGCTGAGAATGATGGTTTCCAGCTTCATCCATGTCCCTACAAAGGACATGAACTCATACTTTTTTATGGCTGCATAGTGTTCCATGGTGTATATGTGCCACATTTTCTTAGTACAGTCTATCATTGTTGGACATTTGGGTTGGTTCCAAGTCTTTGCTATTGTGAGTAGTGCCGCAATAAACATACGTGTGCATGCGTCTTTATAGCAGCATGATTTATATTTCTTTGGGTATATACCCAGTAATGGAATGACTGGGTCAAATGGTATTTCTAGTTCTAGATCCCTGAGGAATCGCCACACTGTCTTCCACAATGGTTGAACTAGTTTACAGTCCCACCAATAGTGTAAAAGTGTTCCTATACGTCAATTATTGAAGAGATAATCTTGATAATATTGAAGGAGGGATGATTCTCAAGCCCTTTCGATTTTTAGATAATTTGGAGAGGTATTTATAATAAGTATATATACCTGGTTAATATATTTAAGTCATATGGTTCATTTTAGTTCACAGTAACAAGGAAATGGAGTTAGTCTGTGTCTCAAAATAGATGGTATAGTGTCTGTAGGTGTTTATGTGGCCTCCTTAGTGGCCTTAATGTTCAACTTTTTAAATAACCACACTGGATTTCCAGGTTACAAGAGGACCCACCTGTGGGTGTCAGTGGCGCACCATCTGAAAACAACATCATGCAGTGGAATGCAGTTATATTTGGGTGAGTTGAAAGGTTTAACAAATAATAGTAGTGTGCTGAATCTTTAAGAAAAGTGAACATATAACAACTGTCTAGGAAAAGAAACTGAGGTGGAATGAGAGATCTTAAGGACTAAAACTGCAAGATAAATTAGAAAAAAAAAAAATTTTCAATTAGAGTTTTGGCCCAGCACAGTAGCTCAACACCTGGGAGGATCGCTGGAGCCCAGGAGTTCACCAGCCTGGGCGATATAGTGAGACAGTGAGACTCTGTCCCCTCCCCACCAAAAAAAGAGTTTTGGCCCAGTCTGGGCAACATACTGAGACCTTGTCTCTACAAAAAGTATAAAACTAGCTGAGCATGGTGGTGCATACCTGTGGTCCCAGCTACTTGGAAGGCTGAGGCAGGAGGATCACTTGAGCCCAGAAGTTTGAGGCTGCAGTGTGCCATGATTGTGCCACTGCACTCCAACATGGGCAGCCAGCAGAGCCAAGAGCCTGTATCAAAAAAAAAAAAGGAAAAAGTTTCAGCAGTTATACAAAGTTTATTTGCTCTTTGATATTATTACATATGGTTTTATAATCACTTGGGGTTTTACTTTTAAAATACTATTCAAAACTAAATGGAATGGAATAATAAAGGAGAAATAATAAGTTACTTTGTATAAAACATATCATGCAAATGCTCTCATTCTATTGGAGCTGTTAAAAGGTTTGGAACCAAAAATATTAAGAACTTGCACTGTCTCAAGAATTTAAGCGAAAATGATTCACAGCCCAGTGTGAAATAACAGAATGCAGCCATTTGAGAAGCAGTCGTAAATTTTACCTGCTATGTATATTGCGTATATGCTTTTTAATTTAAAATTTCCTTATGCTTTTTCTTTGGTTTTTCTAGACTTGATCTATTTTTTCTTTCATTCCTTTGAAACTAGAGTTTTGCATTAAAAAATAAAAAGAATATGTTGATAAACAGAATTCTGACACTACAGAATCAGCTACAAGAGTCTACATTTAAAGACTAGTGGAAAATGAGTGAAGTTCATCCTCATAAAGTACTTCTGAATCTGAGTTGAATACATGGCACCTTCAGGATATTATCCTGCTGCTTTGAGATCCTGAATATGCCTTGCAAGTAATAATTAAACTTTATGCTGCTGCTTAGGAAAGATGAAATTGGGATATGGGGGCAAGGATCTGAGCAAACAAATCTGGCTTTTTGGTGACAACTATGTTTAGCCTATTTGAACAAGAGTTATGGCTCCATTGGAAAGCAGGACACTTGGGTTTAGCGTCATAACTAGAGTATTGCTTTACATCTTATTGCTGTAAAATGAAAAGATGTCTTTTCCTCTTAAGAATATACATATGGGCCAGGTGCGGTGGCTCACGCCTGTAATCCCAGCACTTTGGGAGGCTGCGATGAGTGGATCACCTGATGTCAGGAGTTCGAAACCAGCCTGGCCAATATGGTGAAACCCCGTCTCTACTAAAAATACAAAAATTAGCCGGGCGTCTGTAATCCCACCTACTCGGGAGGTTGAGGCAGGAGAATCGCTTGAATCCAGGAGAAGGAGGTTGCAGTGAGCCGAGATCATGCCATTGCACTCCAGCCTGGGGGACAAGAGCAAAACTCCATCTCAAAAAAAAAAAAAAAGAATATACATATGTACAAAATGACTTGTCAGTATTAATGAAAGTTTTTTTGTGCTAAAATTATGGGCAAGTTTTTTTGTTTGGTTTGGTAAAACCACCCTAAAAAGAAATCTTAGAATGAAAGTTAATACTTTATGCCTGGGTCTATGAAAATCCAGGGCTAAGGTGTTACTAAACTCTATCTTAAAACTCCACAAATCATCGGAATGAGTCCCTCTTTTTCTGTTGGAGTTTATCCTTTCCATTCTTGAAAATCAAGAAAAAGCAGAATGAGAAACTTCTTTTAATCAGAAATCTTCTTGTTTTCAGACCAGAAGGGACACCTTTTGAAGATGGTAAGTCATACTCGTTATGTTTTCTATAGTGTTATGAGGTTACTTTTTAGTAGAAAATTGTAACACCAACATATCTACTTGAAGCCATTTTCTATGGTTAATAGGCCAAGTTAAAAGTAAAGCTATGGAAAATTTATACTTTATAAGGGACTTCTTCCCACAGCAGCTTGGTCACCTCCATTGGTAACCAATATTAAAGGTTACTTTAATATTTTCCTGTATAACTGTAAGCCCGGATGACAGTGTTTATGTTGAGAATAGTTTAAATTTAGGTGGCCTTAAAGATATCTCTGAGGTGAACACCGGAAGAGTAAATCATGCTTTTTTACTTTGTTATCTTTGATATTTGACAGGGTGTTGAGCTGAAATTTTTCATAAACATACATAGCTGCCAGTAGTTTCAAGTACTACTAGCATTTAACACCCATAAGTAGTTACCATTTTGCATAATCTTTGGCATCTCAAGTTGGGTATTTTCATCAGGGGCTAGGAAAATGGGAAACTAGTTCTAATACCGAATTTATAATTGAACTTATCAAACTGGTTTTAACCAGGAACTTAGGCTTTTCCTAATTGTAGTGTTGGATTTTAAGAAATTATTAAATATCTGTTATCATTAACAAAATGACTTCAGAATTAATCCATCAAAAATATTTATCCGAGAATACTGACTGCAGCAGTTTGTAAGGACGTAACCTGAATGTCCTGTAGGAGAAATGGTTAAGCAAATTATGATGTATCTGGATTCTGGAATATGTACCTGTTAAAGAATAAGGTAGATTTGGACATACTGTCTTAAGAGGACAAAAAAAACTGCAGGATAATATTTGTTGTAGCATCACATTTTTAGCAAATACATATATGCATGTGTGTCTATGTTAAAGGGTTATATATCAAACTGTTATCAGTGATTATCTGTAGGTGGGGGTAAGGAGTTGAAGGAGGTAGTTAAGGACTTCACCTTTTTTCTCTACATCAAGGGTTCTCAAGTGTGTGATCCATAAACCCCTTGGGGTCTTGGAGACCCTCTCGGGGGACCCATATGATCAAATCTCATCATACTAAGACTGGTGACCTTTGCATTGATGGTACAAAACCAATGGTGACTATAACTACACCTAAGCAGTTTCATGTCTTAGAACAAATCAAGGCATTAGACAGTGGCACCAAACCATACTAATAGTGATTATATTCTTTGCATTTTAAAAGATGCCAGTTGGCCAGGGGCAGTAGCTCACACCTGTATAGCCAGCACTTTGGGAGGCTTAGGCAGGTGGATCATGGATCACTTGAGCCCAGGAGTTTGAGACCAGCCTAGGGGAGCCCTTCTCTACAAAAAATTAGCCAGGCATGGTGGTACATGCCTTTAGTCCCAGCTACTTGGGAGGATTACCTGAGCCTGAGAGGTCAAGGCTGCAGTGAGCCCTGATGGAGCCACTGCGCTCCAGCCTGGGCGACAGAGTGAGACCCTGTCTTTAAAAAAATTACCAATTTTTCTTAATTTCTTAATTTAAAGACATTTTTATTAGTATTAGGAAGCTCTGGATCCTTGAGTATCTATGTGTTTTTTTGTTTTTTTTGTTTCGCTCTCTCACCCAGGCTGGAGTGCAGAGGCGCAATCTTGGCTCACTGAAGCCTCTGCCTCCCAGGTTCAAGTGATTCTCGTGCCTCAGCCTTCCAAGTAGCTGGGATTACAGACGTGCGCTACCATGCCCGGCTAATTTTTGTATTTTTAGTAGAGATGGGGTTTCACCATGTTGGCCAGGCTGGGGCCTTAAACTCCTGACCTCAGGTGATCTGCCCTCCTTGGCCACCCAAAGTGCTGGGATTACAGGCATAAGCCACACCCAGCCGAGTATCTGTCTTTTTAATATTCTGTATAATATGAAGTAGGATGTATGAACAAAGCACTTCTGCATGTCATAGTATGATAGCTGTCTGGAAGAAAAGCACTTCTGCAGTTGAGTTGCAATTTGAAGGACTTTTTTAATGGAACATTTTTACTTGAAAATACAGACAAGCTGTGGTTATTCAGGTTTGAATATATGGCAGACATATTCTCAGAAGTGATGTAATAAGCTCGGTGTGGTGGCGGGCACCTGTAATCCCAGCTACTCAGGAGACTGAGGCAGGAGAATTGCTTGAACCTGGGAGGCAGAGGTTGCAGTGCGCCGAGATCGCACCATTGTACCCTAGCCTGGACAACAGAGCAAGACTCCATCTCAAAAAAAAAAAAAAGTTGGGGGGATCTAAGTGGGTTGTTAGGTTAAGGATAGCAACTGAAGATATTTGTTGCTGTTGATAAAATAACAGCTTCCCGATACTTACTTTTTGATTAGATTAGTGGGTAGTGTTACCTGTTGTGATTTTTTTGATAGTATATAATGGAATATGGCAACATTTGGAAGATCTGTAAACTCGAGTCACCCAATATTTTGCAGATGTCCCATGAGTAATAATACAAAACCATGAATAGGTAAAACATGTATGTGAAGTGAACAGATTTTAATGTAACTGAGTACAAAAAGTTGACTAATAATTTCAGATTCTGTATTGCAGCAAACCTTTAAAAGAACTACCATTTCTTCTTTGGTATAATATCAAAACAGAATAGCTACACTTACCTGAAAAAGCTATTAAAATACTACTTTTTTTGCTGGGCGCAGTGGCTCATATCTGTAATCCCAGCACTTTGGGAGGCCAAGGTGGGCAGATCACCTGAGGTCAGGAGTTCAAGACCAGCCTGGCCAACATGGTGAAACGTCGTCTCTACTAAAAATACAAAAATGAGCCAGGCGGAATGGCGCGTGCCTGTAATTTCAGCTACCCCAGAGGCTGAGGTGGGAAAATTGCTTGAACCTAGGAGACGGAGGTTGCAGTGAGCTGAGATGGTGCCATTGCACTCCAGCCTGGGCAACAGTGAGACTTTGTCTCAAAAAAAAAAAAAAAAAAAAGGAAGAAAGAAAGAAAGTACTCCTTTTTTTCAAGTACATATTTGTGTGAGGCCAGATTTTCTTCATGTACTTAAACTAAACAGGATATTGTAATAAATGGAGTGCAGAAGCGGATAAGAGAATCCAGCTGTCTTCTGTTAAGCCAATCATTAAAGAGACAGTTGCAAATATGTAAAACAATGCTTACACTTATCACCAACTTGGGGAGAAATATAATTTTAATTTATATTCTGTGTAATGGGTTTGCAGTTTAACCTACCTTTTTTTTTTTGGAGACAGAGTCTCGCTCTTGTCACCCAGACTGGAGTGCAATGGAGCGATCTCTGCTCACAGCAACCTCCGCCTCCCAGGTTCAAGCGATTCTCTTGCCTCACCCTCCTGAGTAGCTGAGATTACAGGCACCCCCATACCCAGCTCATTTTTGTACTTTTAGTAGAGGCGGAGTTTCACCATGTTGGCCAGGCTAGTCTCAACTCCTGACCTCAGGTGATCCGCCGACCTTAGCCTCCCAAAGTGCTGGAATTATAGGCGTGGGCCACTGCACCTGGCTACGGTTATTTTTAATGAAGATTTTCTGAGTTATTTTTATTTTTTATTTATTTATTTATTTTTTTTTGAGACAGAGTCTTGCTTTGTCACCCATGCCAGAGCATAGCGGCATGATCTGGGCTCACTGCAACCTCCACCTCCTGGGAGGGTCCTTTGCCATGTGGTAGTCAGCCCCTCTCAAAATCCTTTGACCAGCCCCCATTCTAAGCTATAATAAACTATTTGTAGTTCTTCAAATATGCATTTTAAATCTTGGTAGCTAGGGCCTAGTTGCCTTCCAAAAATATGACAGTTAACACTCCCACCAATAGCAACATGAATGTGCCTGTTCCCCAACCGCTTGCCAATGCTGCGTGTTATCATTCTAACATAAATAGAGTATATTTAGTATGTTTTGTGTGCCGAACCAAAGTTGACATACTAACTTTTATGTGGTTATACAAAAACCAGTATGCAGTTGAGAATTGATGAAGAGATTAAAAAGTCGTGCTTGTCTTTACTATAATTATTTGTTTTCTCTCTAGGTACTTTTAAACTAGTAATAGAATTTTCTGAAGAATATCCAAATAAACCACCAACTGTTAGGTTTTTATCCAAAATGTTTCATCCAAATGGTAAGTAGCATTTTATAGATTTTGCAGATGATAGTGGGGAAAAGAGTTGTTTCCCTCCTTTTAGCTCTTTCACCTTACTTTTTACTGTTAGGGCTCACTTGTAGGTGTTGCTTCCATGTCCATGTGAGCCATGTATTTTGTTGTGGATTTTTTTTTTTTTTTTTTTTTTTTTTTTTTTTGAGATAGAGTCTGGCCCTGTCGCCCAGGCTGGAGTGCAGTGGCGTGATCTGAGCTCACTGCAAGCTCCGCCTCCCGGGTTCACGCCATTCTCCTGCCTCAGCCTCCTGAGTAGCCGGGACTACAGGCATCCACCACCACGCCCGGCTAATTTTTTGTATTTTTAGTAGAGACGGGGTTTCACCATGTCAGCCAGGATGGTCTCGATCTGCTGACCTTGTGATCTGCCCACCTGGGCCTCCCAAAGTGCTGGGTTTGTTGTGGATTTTTGGTTTGTTTCTTATTTCTTCAAAGACAAGGTTATACTCTGTCACCCCTGCTGGAGTGCAGTGGTACAATCACAGTTCACTGTTTACCTCAAACTCCTGGGTTCAAGTAATCCTCCTGCCTCAGACTCCTAAGTAGCTGGGACGACAGGCATGGACCACCACGCCCAGCTAATTTTTTTGTTTGTTTTCTTTTTCTTTTTTGTAGACAGAAAGTCTCTGTGTGTTGCCCAGGCTGGTCCTTGAACTCCTACCCTCAAGCAGTCCTTCCACTTTGACCTCCCAAAGCACTGTGATTACAGGAATGGGCCACCTTTTCCAGCCTTTGGCTATGTTTCTGTAGCTAGACTCTTATGAAGCTTCCAAATTTGAGGTCAAGTTGTTTTAATAACTCCTGAATTAAAAGTAATACGTGGTCGGGCATGGTGGCTCATACCTGTAATCTCAGCACTTTGGGAGGCCAAGGTGGGCAGATCACCTGAGGTCAGGAGTTTGAGACCAGCCTGGCCAACATGGTGAGACCCCATCACTACTAAAAATACAAAAATTAGCCAGGCATGATGGTGGGCACCTGTAATCTCAGCTACTCAGGAGGCTGAAACAGGAGAATCACTTGAACCTGGGAGACGGACGTTGCAGTGAGCTGAGATCACAACACTGCACTTCAGCCTGGGTGACAAACCAAGACTCTGTCTCCAAAATAACAAAGGTAATATTAAGCCAGGCACAGTGGTGCACACCTGTAGTCCCAGTTACTCCAGAGGCTAAGGCAGGAGGGTGGCTTGAGGCCAGACTAGGTAACAGTAAGATCCTGCCTCTACTAAAATAAATAGATAAAAGTATTATCTGTTTATTTGTGGAGTTATGAAAAATAACAAGAAAAATTTGTTGGCTAAAATTAAGCTTTTCAAAAATACAATTTTGGCCAGGCGTGGTGGTTCATACCTATAATCCCAGTACTTTGGGAGGCCAAGGTGGGAAGGTTGCTTGAGACCAGGAGTCAGAGACCAGCCTGGGCAACATAATGAGGTCCCATCCCTATAAAAAACAAAAAAAAATCAGCGCATGGTGGCACACACCTGTAGTCTCAGCTACTTATGGAGGCTGAGGTGAGAGGATCACTTGAGCCCAGGAGGTCAAGGCTGCAGTGAGCCATGACTGTGCTACTGCACTCTAGCCTGGGCAACAGAGCAAGATCCTATCTCAAAAGTACAATTTTGCATATAAAAAGTTGGGAGTCAGTGACCACACACAGTGGTTCATGCCTATTAATTCCAGCACTTTGGAAGGCTGAGGCGGGTGGATTGCTTGAGCCCAGGAGTTGAAGAGCAGCTTAGGCAACATGATGAAACCCTGTCTCTACAAAAAATACAAAAATTAGCTGGGCACAGTGGTGCGTACCTGTATTCCCAGCCACGAGGGAGGCCGAGGTGGGAGAATTGCTGGAGCCTGGGAGGTTGAGGCTGTAGCGAGCCATGACTGCACCACTGCACTCCACCCTGGGTGACAAAGCAAGACCCTGTCTCAAAAAAAAAAGAAAATTGGAATGTTATATATAAAATGAGGTGGGGTTTTTTTTGTTTTTTTTTTGTTTGTTTTTGTTTTTTTAACATACTGTGAATATTTTCCTTATTAAATATTCTGGGCTGAGCGCAGTGGCTCACGCCTGTAATCCCAGCACTTTGGGAGGCCAAGGCAGGTGGATCATGAGGTCAAGAGATCAAGACCATCCTGGCCAACATAGTGAAACCTCATCTCTACCAAAAATAAAAAAATTAGCTGGGCATGGTGGTGCATGCCTGTAGTCCCAGCTACTCGGGAGGCTGAGGCAGGAGAATTGCTTGAACCTGGGAGGCGGAGGTTTCAGTGAGCTAAGATTTGCACTCCAGCCTGGCGACAGAGCAAGACTCCATCTCAAAAAAATAAATAAGTATTCTGATACATCATTTTTAATGGCAAAATGTTCTGTTACATAGATTTATCATATTTTTAACCAGTGTCCAATTGTTGATAGTTTTCAATTGTTTACAATTTTAAATAGCACTTTGAACATTCTTAAAAACCTTAAAAATTTTTTTGTTGTTGTTTAGAGAAAGACTCACTGTGTCACACAGGCAGGAGTACAGTCGTGTGATCTCGACTCATTGCAACCATTACCTCCTGAGTTCAAGTGATTCTCTTGCCTCAGCCTCCTGAGTACCTAGGACTGCAGATGTGTGCCACCATACCCAGCTAATTTTTTTTTTTTTTTTGAGACAGAGTCTTGCTCTATCGGCCAGGCTGGAGTGCAGTGGCATGATGTCGGCTCACTGCAACCTCTGCCTGCCGGGTTCAAGTGATTCTCTTGCCTCAGCCTCCCAAGTAGCTGCATACCCAGCTAATTTTTATATTTTTAGTAGAGATGGGGTTTCACCATGTTGGCCAGGCTGGTCTTGAACTCCTGACCTCAGGTGATCTGCCCGCCTTGGCCTCCCAAGTGTTGGGATTACAGGTGTGAGCTGCCGTGCCTGGCCTCAAAATAAATCTTTTCAGATACTAATTATTATTTTGACTGAGTTTTTTGTTTGTTTTTTTAATTGCTGCATAACAACTAGACTAAGTTTTTTAAACGTGGGGATTACTGGGTCAGAGGCTTGTGTGTTTTTAAAGGCTTTAATGTCATTTTCCATTTTTTTCCTTCAGTGGAATTGTTCTCATTTTCACTTGGTAGAGTAGTTTGTTACTATTCTTCACTAAATGATGGCTAATTCCTTTGTAATAAATTTGGTCTTCCTTGACATCTTGCTGTTTACATCTATTCCATTTATATTTCTGGATTATAAATTACCATGTGAAAGATGTCTCCAAATTCTTGAAGCTCCTCTTCAGTCTCACAGCCTTTGCTCATTTAAATGTGGTGTTCCCCATCAGCCAACTCACTTTCAGGAAGAACATTTTCAGAGGTCCTCTTGTCTTGGTCGTGTCTCTAGTACTGCAGAATACATTATAGAGCTCCCTACCCAGAGGAGAGATGTGTTTTGTTTGTGTCTGGAATCAAGGTGACTTTCCAGTAATAGATACTACCTTTGGCGCTTCATTGCTGTGAAGTTGCTTTTTCCTTCTAGCTGCCTTTTTTGCTTTTTTTTTTTTTTGTCCAAGACAGGTTTAATTTTATTTTCTGTTTCTCTTTTTGGGGAAGTTCCCAAGTCATTTACCATTTATTCCACTGTAGCTTTATCTTGCTTAGACTTGTTATTGAGTCAAACCAAACCAATTATGATAAGGGGGTCTTTAAATCAAGGTGGGAAAGACTGTAGAATGAGTAAGGGATATAAATATAGGGTTATCAACTTAAGCACATTTCTAAGAAAGCAGTGTATTTGGTTTTCACATCTCTTCATATTTATAGCATAGCTTCCCTTTTTTTCTGCTATGAGTACTTTTTTATAATTTAACTTTCTGGTTTATTTTTTTAAAAACATTTATTGAAATATAATTTACACACCAAGCTGTTCACCCACTTAAATTGTACAGCTCAAATGGTTTTTAGCATAATCACAACCATCACCATGACCACTTTAAAAACAACAAAAAGCCCCATAACTATTATCTTAGCAGTCAACTCTGTTTGTCCTAACCCTCCCCGCTTCAGTCCTAGGTAACCCTTAACGTGTTTTCCCTCTAGATTTGACTATTCTGGACATTTCATATAAATGGAATCTTATAATATGTGGTCCTTTGTGACTGACTTCTGTCACCCAGCATAAAGTTTTCAAGGCTCATCTATGTTGTGATATAATAGTATCTGTGATTCATTTTTTATTGAATAATATTCCATTGTATGGATATTCTGTATTTTGTTCATTCATCAGTTGATAAGATGTTTGAGTTCTGATTTACTTTTGGATTCTCAGAAATAGTTACTCAGAACTTTAAAATTGTTTTACACTTTTATGGGTTTTACAGAGTTACTAATTTTTGCTTTGGGCAGCTAAGTTTGATGTTTCTGTGGGATGGACAGTAAGTTGGCTTTGAAGCTGAGATTTAGATCTAGGCTAAGGCCAATGATTGGGAGTACTGAGCACATGGATAGTAACTGAGGCCACAGGAGTCAATAGGATTGCCCAGTGTGTGTGTAAAGGGTAAGAAGGAAAAGGGCCTAGGATAGAGTCTGGAAGAATCACAGTGTTTAAGTGTGATTTGCTCCCCACTCCCTGTTATGGTTTGCTTAATGAAGTGGTATCTGTAACATTTAAATGCATTTACCCTTTGTTTTACATAGCAGTTCACTTCTAGAAATTTTTTCTACAGATAGTCTCACAATTGGGCAA
The DNA here is from genome assembly GCF_028885655.2 of Pongo abelii. Classification (NCBI taxonomy): domain Eukaryota; kingdom Metazoa; phylum Chordata; class Mammalia; order Primates; family Hominidae; genus Pongo; species Pongo abelii. The sequence goes on from NC_071989.2 coordinate 142,747,417, forward strand.
ATACTTAATGTTCATTGCTTGTATTTTCACAGAATCAGTCTAAAAAGGGAAGAACCCTCCGAGATGTTCAGGACTTTTGATACCTGTTAGTCACTTGATTTTTTTTTTTTTTTAATGGAATATGTATACTCATTGCACAAATAAATCATAAACACAAGGAAGGATAAAGAAAATAAGATAGGCCAGGCACGGTGGCTCACGCCTATAGTCCCAGCACTTTGGGAGGCTGAGGCAGGTGGATCACGAGGTCAGGAGTTCGAGACTAGCCTGGCCAGCATAGTGAAACCCCGTCTCTACTAAAAATATAAAAAAATTATCCAAGCATGGTGACGTGTGCCTGTAATCCCAGCTAGTTGGGAGGCTGAGGCAGGAGAATTGCTTGAACCCAGGAGGCGGAGGTTGCAGTGAGCCAAGATCACGCCACTGCACTCCAGCCTGGGTGACAGAGCGAGACTCCATCTCAAAAAAAAAAAGAAAAGAAAAGAGGATCATCCGCTGGGGGCGCAGTGGCTCACGCCTGTAATCCCAGCACTTTGGGAGACTGAGGTGGGCAGATCACCTGAGGTCAGGAATTCGAGACTAGCCTGGCCAACATGGTAAAACCTCATCTCTAATAAAAATACAAAAATTAGCTGGGTCGTGGTTGTACATGCCTGTGATCCCAGCTACTCGGGAGGCTGAGGCAGGAGAATTGCTTGAATGCTGGAGGTAGAGGTTGCAGTGAGCCGAGTTCTCACCACTGCACTCCAGCTTGGACAACATGAGCCGGGCACAGTGGCTCATGCCTGTAATCCCAGCACTTTGGGAGGCCGAGGCAGGTGGATCACCTGGAGTTCAAGACCAGCCTGGCCAACATGGCAAAACCCCGTCTCTACTAAAAATGCAAAAATTAGCTGGGCATGGTGGTGGGCACCTGTAATCCCAGCTACGTGGGAGGCTGAGGCAGGAGAATCCCTTGAACCTGGGAGGCGGAGCTTGCAGTGAGTTGAGATTGCACCATTGCACTCCATCCTGGGCAACAAGAGCGAAACTCCGTCTCAAAAAGGAAAAGAAAATAAGATCATCCATAACCCTACTATTACAAATATCCACTACTTACATTTTGACGTTCGGTCTTACAAATGTTTTTTCACTACATACTACATATACTTTAAATTAATTTATATAAAACTTTTTAATCAAAACAGGGAATTATAAATAATTAAAAACTTATTTTTAAGGTAATAATCTGTGGATGTCTTACTCTATAAACAGTAGATATGTATCATTTCTGGTGATTGTGTTGCTATTGTTTATATGAATGTATCAATCGTTGTTTATTTAGCCAGTTCCCTCTTTTACGGACCACAAGGTAGTTTTAGTTTTTCACTTTTTTTTTTTTGAGATAGAGTCTCGCTCTGTCGCCCAGGCTGGAGTGCAGTGGCGCGATCTGAGCTCACTGCAACCTCCGCCTCCTGGGTTCAAGCAATTCTCCTGCCTCAGCCTCCTGAGTAGCTGGGACTACACGCGTGCACCACCATGCCTGGCTAATTTTTGTATTTTTAGTAGATACAGGGTTTCACCATGCTGGCCAGGCTGGTCTCGAACTCATGACCTCGTGATCCGCCCGCCTCAGCCTCCCAAAGTGCTGGGATTCCAGGCATGAGCCACCGCGCCTGGCCTTCTACTCTATAAGTAGTAGTATAGTGAACATCCTGTAAGTAAATCTTTGTGCATGTCCATGTTTATTTCCTTAATTTCTAGGAGTGTAATTGCTGTGTCAAAAATAAGCAGTTTTTTAAAAGCTTTAAGAATATTTAGAAATACGGAATTTAAATAGATTGCTAAATGATGTGTGTTGAAGAAATTTAACTCAAAGCCTCCTAATCATAACGTACTGTCTTAGTTCATTTTCTGCTACAGCAGAATAGCAGGGACTGATAATTTGTAAATTTGTAAATAATAATAGTTTGTTTGGCTCATGCTTCTGGAGACTGGGAAGTCCAAGAGCATGGCGCTGGCACCTAAGCAAGGTCCTTGGTGCTCTGACATCCCATGGTAGAAGGCAGAATGACAAGTGAGCACACAAGACATAAGAAATGGTGCCAAACTCATCCTTTTATCTGGAGTACACTCCTGCCCTAAGCACTCATGACCTAAGCACTTCTTAAAGGTCCCACTTCTCAACAGTGTTACAATGGCAATTAATTTTTTTTCATTTAATTTTTTTATTTTTATTTTTTTGAGACAGGGTCTTACACCTGTCATCCAGGCTGGAGTGCAGTGGTGTGATCTCAGCTCACTGCAACCTCTGCCTCCTGGGTTCAAGCGATTCTCCTGCCTCAGCCTCCCAAGTAGCTGGGATTACAGGCATGTGCCACCACTCCCGGCTAATTTTTATATCTTTAGTAGAGATGGGGTTTCACCATGTTGGCCCGACTGGTCTCAGACTCCTGACCTCAAGCAATCCCGCCTGCCTCGGCCTCCCAGAGTGTTCAGGACCAGCGTGAGCCACCGCGCCCAGCCTCCAGCAATTATATTTCAACATGAGATTTGGAGGGAACATTCAAACCATAGCAGATGCAAAATACGAGACCTTAGTTTTAAGACAGGTTATCCTGTGATACAGAAGAATTTAGTTATTACCTAATATTTAAAACTTCTAAGCCAAGCATTCTGTTTGTGTTAAAGATTTCTCTTAACTGTTAGATGTGGCAGAGTGAATGTGTAACTAATTTTAGTGTTGTCTTTGCAGTGTATGCTGATGGTAGCATATGTTTAGATATCCTTCAGAATCGATGGAGTCCAACATACGATGTATCTTCTATCTTAACATCAATTCAGGTAAGTGTGTGTTAGGATGTATTATAATTTGTCAGTATTCTGTAGGATATAGTCAGCTCCTTAGCACACAGGTAACCAATGGCAGAGCTTGGACAAGGTAACCAATGGCAGAGCTTGGACAAGAATCCATGCTTTTCAGCTAACTTTTCTCTTTCAGTAGTGCGTACTTGGGATCCAGTCTGCAGTCCCTTTCCTGATTGTGTAAGTTACATGTTCTCACAGGTCAAACCTAATTTGTGTCCATGAAGCATAGCCAAGGGTTGTGGAAAAGAAAAAATGGCTTGGAAAAACCATAGGAACCTAAAGAAACTGCCAAGTGCAGATAAGCATTGAGTATGTTACCCCATCCAAGAAATTCTATTTTAAAAAAAGAAAGGAAAACTAATGTAACCATTTGTCGAAGCAGTCTGGCAGAATATTTCAGAATAAATCTTTGAAAATTTAGGAGGGGTGGAGTGAGGGGTGTTTCGGTTTTGTGGATTTGAGAGGAGCAGAAATAATATGTTAGTTTGTGATGTTCTTTTTAAAGTTTTTTCTCTCACACTTCTTTCATTCTTTTTTTGTTTTTTGTTTTTGAGACAGAGTCTTGCTCTGTTGCCCAGGCTGGGGTGCAATGGCACAATCTTGGTTCACTGCAACCTCTGCCTCCCGGGTTCAAGTGATTCCTGCCTCAGCCTCCTGAGTAGCTGGGACTACAGGCACATGCTACCACGCCTGGCTAAGTTTTTGTATTTTTAGTAGAGATGGGGTTTCACAGTGTTAGCCAGGATGGTCTCGATCTGACCTCATGATCTGCCCGTCTCAGCCTCCCAAAGTGTTGGGATTACAGGCGTGAGCTACTGCACCAGGCCAGTTCTGGTCATCTTACAAGCGTTGTTTTTCAACCTTCCTATCTCATTCTCTTCCTGCTAAATGTATATGGTTTGTTGATTAAAGGAAACAAGACTTATCTCCCAAATTTACTGTCAGACATTTGCAAAGTAACTGCAGTAATAGAGTTTAACCTTGGAAAATGTTGGTTACTGAGATAATTATTGATATTATATCTTAACCAAATTAAGCTGTTCATTTCCTTGGTTTAATGAGAACGTCTCAATATGCTTAAGAATATTCTTTTCTGAGTTCTTTGAAATTATAGGTATTTTTTTCTTTTTTTTTCTTTTTTTTTTTTTTTTTTTTTTTTGAGATGGAATTTCACCCTTGTTGCCCAGGCTGGAGTGCAGTGGTGCAATCTCAGCTCACCGCAACCTCTGCCTCCCGGGTTCAAGCAATTCTCCTGCCTCAGCCTTCCGAGTAGCAAGGATTACAAGCATGCGCCGCCACACCCGGCTAATTTTGTATTTTTAGAAATTACGGGGTTTTCTCCATGTTGGTCAGGCTGGTCTCGAACTCCCTACCTCAGGTGATCTGCCCGCCTTGGCCTCCCACAGTGCTGGGATTACAGGCGTGAGCCACCACACCCGACCTCTTTTTCTTTTTTAATAGAAACAGGGTCTCCCTGTGTTGCACAGGCTGGTCTTGAACTGCTGGGCTCAAGGGATCCTCCTGCCTCGGCCTCCCAAAGTGTTAGGATTACAGGCGCAAGCCACTGTACCCAGCTGAAATTGTAGGTCTTGAGGCAATTGAGAACTTTATTTCAGAAGCTTAAGTACCTTAGCAGCAGGAAACCCCATAGTATTTATCAAATCATTTCTAAAAGTATTTAGACCCAAAATTATACTACATGTTAATCTCTGAAGTAATTTGTTGTTTTGTATAACTTTTCTATAATATATTCCATATCTGACCCCTGTTAGTATAAAGAATAACTATGCAAATCTGTTTTTTCTTTTCTTTCCTCCTAGTCTCTGCTGGATGAACCGAATCCTAACAGTCCAGCCAATAGCCAGGCAGCACAGCTTTATCAGGAAAACAAACGAGAATATGAGAAAAGAGTTTCGGCCATTGTTGAACAAAGCTGGAATGATTCATAATAGACAACTGGTCTGTTAATCTTTTTCATCATTGTTGTGTATAATTTACCTCTCAGTAGAAAGGCTAACAAATTTTAAGTGCCACAGGTTTTAAGGATTCTGCAGAAAAAAAAGAAAAAAGTCCTTCAGTTTAGAACCTACAAAAGCTTGTGTATCTTGATTAATGTACTTTTTATTGCATGGTGTGAACTAAGTTATTGCTGCATAAATTTGTAATATATCCTGTTTGTATTTTTTTCCAAGTGTATAATGTTGGTGTGGAGTTTTCATGACAGAATATACACATTTTGTAAATCTGTACTTTTTTCAAATATTGAATGCCTTATTTTTGAATTCTTTAGATTTTTAAATTGGAGAAAAGCACTTAAAGTTTTTTATATATGAATATTACATGTAAAGCTGTTAAAATACATAACTTCAGTGCAAGAGACTTTGTCACTTATTTCCTTATGTGTGTAGGAGGGGTTAATAAGTCTCTAGTTCTCCATCTATTGATAGTTTCATTTACAATTTCAAAAGAACATTCTTATATTTTATCAAGGAAGTCTTCAAATTTGATTCTAAATAGCGATTATAATCTCCAACTTTATTTTGAATGTACCTCTATTAGTTTCAATTGAGTAATTCTAGACATAATTGGTTTGATTCTGTCCAACTCTGTATTTAGGCCATTTGTTACAATTTCTTCATGCATTACTTACTGTTAAAACTGTACCTTTTGCGATTTAACAGTTGACACTTCTGCCAGGAGCAGAGAACTGATACGACTTGTTTTGCTGCTTGGTAGCACTTTAAAAAATTTTTGATTAATGAAGAAAGTAAAACCATAAACATTTGCCAAAAATTCATGCCCCAGTATTAGCAATGAATTAGTTGCATTGGTTTGAGAAAGGCACATATTGGAGGGAAATCTTGGTGTAACTTAAATATTTGAAAATTACCTTTAATGCAATGCATATCTGTTTATTCTGGGAAATGTTTTAATGCCAGGGCCTGCTGAGTTGCTTCTTCTTGTGGAGATTTTTTTTTTTTAATCTCCTGAGTTGTATAAAAGTTGTACTGCATCTTAGTTTACTGGATAAATTTAAAACACAGTATTGTAGAAAGCTAATACAAAACTATCCTATGCCTTCAAATAGTATAGAAAATGGAAAATATACAAGTAAATTCTGTTGAACCACCTGTGTAGTCTCTCTAGTAGTTAAAACAGCTATTTCAGTAACCCCAAGAGTTTCTTGTCATATCCATAAGATTGGGTTACAGTATGGCAATATCTACAGCTTCTATTCATTATGCACTGTTTAACATTGATTGGATAAATGCTTTATAGGCTGGGCCAGGTGGCTCCCACCTGTAGTCCCAGCACTTTGGGAGGCAAAGGCGGGAGGATCACTTGAGGCCAGGACTTCGAGACCAGCCAGGGCAACATAATAAGACTTTTCTCTACTTTAAATTTTTTAAAAAATTAGTTGGGCATAGTGGCGCTTGCCTGTAGTCCCAGCTACTTAGGAGGCTGAGGTGGCAGAATAGTTTATGCCTAGGAGGTTGAGGCTGCAGTGAGCTGTGATTATGCCATTGCACTCCAGCCTGGGTGACAGAGCAATACCCTGTGTTTAAAAATAAAAGCTATTACTTGGCAAATTCTGAGGTAAGTGTATGATCTTAGGGAACTTTGATACAAATGGGAATTCACTCACTGGAATCGTGGCTCCCAAAAAGATGCTTTAATTGTGTGGTGCTTTTATAGTTCAGCTCCAAAACAAACTATAGACATTCACTCTAGTAACTCCTAGATTAAATATACAGTAGTTATGAGGGTCTGCCCTCTTATTTCATTAAATGCTATTTGGTTACCACTTCAACATCCATTTTTATCCTTGACCTGTTTTTGCCTTTCCCAGTTTAAAACAGGAACATTTCAAGTATTGGTAAATAATTATAAAGAAGTTACGTGTTACTTTACAGGGAGGTCAGTGAGTTCTAACTCCAAAATTCAACATATGCATAAAACTCATAGCGTCCACATTCCTTTTTGAGAAAATCCTTAAGAAGGTTCAATCTATACATAACTCCTCACTTTTTTCTGCAGCCTTGGAACAGATTCCTATTTCTTTGGTTAAGTACCAGATATAAACCTTCGATTTACAAGGTTGAGTCGTACAAAAAGTGTTTACTTTAAACTCTAGGTCAGTTTCATAAATGTATGGTAGGGCAAGAAGCTAGAACTAAAATATTTATTTATGTTGGTACAAAGTTATATTGATGGATTCATGTTAAAAAGTTTAAATGCATGTGTGATGCAATTCCCTGTAACAATACCCCTAGCACAGAATAATCTGTGAAAGGCACTATTCTAAGCACTTTTAACATATATTATTTCATTTCAAATTCACAAACACGGTGGCTCACGCCTGTAATCCCAGCACTTTGGCAGGCTGCGGTGGGTGGATCACCTGAGTTCAGGAGTTCAAGACCAGCCTGGCCAACATGGTGAAACCCCGTCTCTACTAATAATACAAAAATTAGCCGGGCGTGGTGGCATGTGCCTGTAATCCCAGCTACTCAGGAGGCTGAGGCAGGAGAATCACTTGAACCTGGGAGGCAGAGGTTGCAGTGAGCCGAGACCTCACCACTGCACTCCAGCCTAGGCAACAGAGCGAGACTCTGGCTCAAAAAAAAAAAAAAAAGATGATGATGAAACTAGCCACAGATAGATGAAGTGACTTGCTCAAGATCAACCAGCCAGTAAGTCATAGAACTGGGATTTGAACCCTATGTGGTCTTATCCAGAAATGTGCTATCTTTTAAGAGGTTGAGATTGGTTTTAGAAATTCTGCAGAACTTCAACATTCATCCAAATTTGTGGAAATAATTTTAACTTAGTTTTATACAGACTTGTGTCTACTCCAATGAAAACGTTTCCTTTTTTTTTTTTTCGAGACAAGGTCTTGCTCTGTTTCCCAGGCTGGAGTCCAGTGGCCCCAGGCGGCTCACTGCAGTCTCAACCTCCCAGGCTTAAGCAGTCCTACCACCTCAACCTCCTGAGTAGCTGAGACTACAGGTGCATGCCACCATGCCCGGCTAATTTTTTTTACTTTTGTAGAGAGAATGTCTCACTATGTTGGCCAGGCTGGTCTCAAAGTGCTGGGCTCAACTGATAATCCTGCCTGGGCCTCCCAAAGCACTGGGATTACAGGCATGAGCCACTGCACTCAGCTGAAAGGGTTTTCTTGACTACCGTTTTCCACTGACTTTAGGAACATTTTCTGGTTTCTATATAAAGAACTGACTTATCAATAAGCCACATTTTTCCCCTTCCTGGAAATATCGTTGAGTCTGTAGGATTTCTCTCCTCCACCCACCCCCCACACCAAGTTTCATTAATATGAATAACTTTCCGTGCTTCTTGTGTTCACAGAATGGCCTAGGAATTTTTAGTTGAGCCAAAAAGATGAATGAGCTGTGCCCATTACAAACCTTGTTGGTTATCTGACTGCTCCACAGCTCTAAATTCACACTCATGTAGGTGGAAGATAGCGAAGTAAGTTATTAAAGGTGTGGTATTAGTAACAGTCTGTTTAATGCTCATTAAACAAAGTTAACTGCCTACTTCATTTATTCATTTAGTATTCTTTAAGAGATAACACTGAGGATCATAGTACACTTCAGAGTTATGTCTAAGGTGTTTCATATTTCAGTTCTCCCAGGTTTTAAGAGGCAGGGATCAAATTTTGGAGTCTTGATGGTGTTAATGACAGTTCTTTTCCATTGCATTCAACAATGTAGAGTCCAAGTGGAATCTGAGTTATGTGAGAATCATGTATTTAAATAGAAAAGTGAATAGCTGGAAAGCTGTTCACGGTAAATGAAATTATCCATAGGACAGAGGCCTTATGCCAAGATGGTAGCTCTATTACTTTAGTTCCCATCTAGTTAGGGGGGAATGAACTGTTACCAGATGGGGGAAAGATTAGTTATCATCAGTCATTCTGGTATATGACAGCAAAGATATTAGAAACCAAATTTTATTGTTGAAAGGACTTTTTCTTTATCATTTGAACAAGAAGACACAATTAAATGTATGCCATTCTTCCTTCAATGAATTCTCCTCACCATCACTACAAATTTTTTAAAAAACAATTTTGTCAGAAATCTCTTGAGCTTTCAGGGCTTCTTGTGTTCACAGGATGGCCTAGGAATTTTTAGTTGAGCCAAAAAGATGAATGATCTGTGCCCATTACAAACCTTGTTGGTTATCTGACTGCTCCACAGCTCAACATTAGTTCCTTGATGGCTGAAATCAAGAACTCTGGAAGAACTTGGGCTCCAGGGTTCTCTTTGGCATATGGAAGATTCAGACTTGTGTGAGAAACTTGCATATGAAATGACTCTCAGGAAGTAAATGCTAAAGCTTGGCCACATGTTGCTTTTGTTCATCAGTGACTTCTGGATTAACATATTTGGGAAGACTCTAATATATAATAGAGTGGGCTCTGCCTAGAGAAAGCAAAGTAACCTTTTAGCCAATTAGAGAAAGTCTTTATATAATATTAACAGTCTTGGTTACAAGTATGATACTTCTATAGTCTTTTAGGGGAGGTTGGCTCCTCTGAAGTCTTACTGGGAAGACAAATTCATAAAGTGCCACTGGGCTGGGAACTCCTGTAAAGGGAATCGAAGCCTGTCTCTGAAAAGATCCCCTCGGGTTCCATCAACCTGAACAATTTAGCCATTCTTCTGGAATGCAGGAGTTGTTCTCTACTGTGTCTTTAAGACTGCCAAAATGCAGACATAAAAGCACTTGAGGCAGATCCCCTTAAGAGCAAAGGGGGCTGGGTGCGGTGGCTCACGCCTGTAATCCCAGCACTTTGGGAGGCCGAGGCGGGTGGATCACCTGAGGTCAGGAGTTGGAGACCAGCCTGGCCAACGTGGCGAAACCCCATCCCTACTAAAATAAAAAATTAGCCAGGCATGGTGGAGGGCGCCTGTAATCCCTGCTACTCGGGAGGCTGAGGCAGGAGAATCGCTTGAACCCTGGAGGTGGAGGTTGCAGTGAGCTGAGATTGCGCCACTGCACTCCAGCCTGGGTGACAGAGCAAGACTCCATCTCAAAAAAAGAGCAAAGGGTTGGTTATGCTGCTTTATTTCTGAAGCCCAAGGGATATATTGCCCTCTTCCTTTCCATCTTTACAAACAAGATCTTTTGCCAATACCATAACCCACCAGTACAGGAGTGCTGGACTAGCAGCACTCCTGAACAAGAGAACATCAAACAGAAAGGTTTGAAGTTCTTTGGCTGGCCCCTGTATAAAGTCATTGTATAAGATTGAATTGGAAATTTTATGTTTTTGTGTTGATGTTAGTACAAAGAAAACAACAGGAAGTTGCTTAGCTGTTAACCTCATTTTAAATCTGAGGGATATTTTCCCCTCCTATAGAAAAAGATGCTTTTGCTTGGCCTAATGACCATACTGGGCACAGATCAGGGTGAAATCCAGAGACTTCAGCCTGTATTACTAGTTTCAGCTACAGGTGAGAAGGAGCACTGCAAAGAAAAGCTAAACTGGTAACCTTGCTGTGTAGCGGAGATCTTTGGTCATAGGAGTATTCCTGCATGGGCCATAAGGTTGTGGTTTAAGGTGGAAACTCCCTGGAACATCAGCTGGAAAGTTGCCTTTAGAATAAAGACAAGGAACCTTCTGCAAGCCAACCAAGGCAATACCAGGACTTGGAGGTGGTGAGTTTGATAAACTCATCTGTAGGAAAAAGTTCCTGTCTTAGTGCTTACACAGTTTTTTTTTCTTTTTTTTTTTCTTTCGTTTTTTGGTATAGACGGGGTGTTGCTACATTAATTCTTTGACTGGGGCTGGGTCTTCTTTAGCACAGGGCAGCTTGAGACTACAATCACCATGGCTTCCTCTCAAAACCAAGTCAGGGATTAGGCTTTAAGAATAACAATAAAAGTACTAAAGACTGAAATTTTATTAAAGCCAAAGATTGAGAACTGGTTTCCGGACAGCTTCTGGCCATGCATGCATAGGCTGTGAGCAGGAGTCCTGTAGAATAACAAGGGACCTCTGGGGTCCAAGCTCTGAGCTTCTGGGCACATTTTAAATGGGTCTCACTTTATTGCCCAGTCTGGAATGCAGTCACATGATCACAGCTCACTACAGCCTGGAGCCCTTGGGCTCAAGCAGTTCCAACCTCAGCCTCCTGAGTAATTGGGACTATAGGCACATGCCACCTCAGCTAATTTTATTTATTTATTTATTTTTTAGAGACAGGGTCTCGTATGTTGACCAGGCTGGACTCAAATTGCTGGGCTCAAGCAATCCTCGTGCCTCAGCCTCCTGGGTAGCTAGGATTACAGGCATGGGCCACCACTCCCGGCTTAAATAGCAGTTCTGTTTTTTGTTGAAAAAGTAGAAAATCATCATAAAAGATAATTTGTTAAATACAAAAAGAAGGAATCTGAGTCATAGTCTTACCACCTGAGATGTTGAAAACAGCTGGTTTAAAGGGAATTGGGTTCTGTAGTGAGCTGGGGCCCAAAATTCACAGCCAGAGTGATAACGAATCTAGTCACTTTGTAGGACAAAACTCCAGGACAGGGTGTGATGGCTCACGCCTATAATCCCTGCACTTTGGGAGGGTGAGGCTGGTAGATTACCTGAGGTCAGGAGTTTGAGACCAGCCTGGCCAACATGATGAAACCCCATCTCTACTAAAAATACAAAAAATTAGCTGGGCGTGGTGGCACCTGCCTGTAATTCCAGCTATTCAGAAGGCTGAGGCAGGAGAACCGCTGGAAACCAGGAGGCAGAGGTTGCAGTGAGCCAAGATCGCACCACTGAACTCCAGCCTGGGCACCAAGAGCAAAACTCTCATCTCAAAAAAACAAAAACAAAACTCCAGGATAAGCCTCCTGCCACATACCAAGTGCCGGAGCAAAGGCCATGCCCACAATGAAAGGTGCATACCCACAGGCTGCACAAGCTCCAGACCTCCTAGATCCAGCAGTACAGGGGTGACAAGGCACCTAGTATTGAGGTGCGGTTGTATGGGGGCAGGGTGCAGTGGTGACATGACCTCTGGCCAAGGTTTGCCACCTGGTAACCCTTTCCCCTGGAGGTTTTGCTACTTCCCCCTACGGAACAGCCTGATATTTTGGTTGGTGCTGCATTGTTCAGTGCCTGCCACCACTCATCAGTCAACCACATTTACCTAGCATCTAATGGGTGCCAGATTGCATGTTGGGCTCTGCACCACAAATTAAACTGAAAAGGTCCACTTCTGCAGCACTTCTGCAGGGATGGAGCCTGGTTGCGTAGGATGATTGTGGGCACCTGTTTTGTGTAAATCTAAGTTAGTTGAAAAGCTTTCCTATCTTCCCTCCTTGGGCTTAGGGGAAACTAGGGCAGGAATGAAGCAGTGAGAGCCTACTAAGTGCCAGGTACTTATAGATACTCATTTTTCCACTGAATCCTCCAATAAAGTTTGAAGTAAGAATCATCCCCACTTTGCAAATGCCTACACTGAGGTAAAGTAACACTCAGTTTGAAGGAATATCTACCAGCTCACACCTACTAGGGACAATTCAACATTCTTACTATGAGAGTGTCAGAGGAAATGGAAAATGCAGCCCTAGAAGGATGAGATTTTGGTGCCAACTTTCATAGCAAAGCAAGAACTTTAGTCACTAGGCCCACACAGCTCAAGGTTGACCTCTTTACTGTTCATTGCGTCTCTGTCATATTAGGTGAGGACCAAGACCTGCCTCAGACCTCTAACACCAACATTCTCCAAGGCAAATGAGGCTAGAGGGGGCCACATTCAAGGATACTTTGGCTTCTTTGGTTCATTAGTCTATGAGGCTGGGAAAGAAAGGACTTGGGTTAGGACCACTGGTTTATATTCTAAGGAGGCATCCTTGTTTGACACAACATCAAGGAAAAAAGCTCTCGCTCTAGTGTAGGTAAGAATAGGAGCTAAATAGTGTCAATGTCACTCAATCTCTTTTCCTCTCCCCATCTTTCTTTTTGGAGACAAGGTCTCACTCAGTGGCCAGGCTGGAAGTACAGCGGCTCTTTCATGGCTCACTGCAACCTCAACCTCCTGGCCTCAAGCAATCCTCCCACGTCAGCCTCCCAAGTAGCTGGAACTACATACAGGTGTGCACCACCATGCCTATTTTTTTAAATTGTTTTGTAGAGATGGGGTCTTACTATGTTACCTAGGCTGATCTTGAACTCCTGGCAAGTGATCTTCCCACCTCCCAAAGTGCTGGGATTACAGGCATGGAGCCCCTGCACCCAGCCTCAATTTTTATTTTCTGTTCTTTGATTTCCAAGAAATCTGTTCAGATGATAGTCTTTTTACCCCACCTCCTCATTTGGTCCAGTGTGTATTGATGAGCAGGGCTTCAGACCCACATCCATCACTGATAGGACCACATGCAGAGGACTCTGACCCTACTGCAGTCATTGTGAAAACCTTCCAAACCAAAATAAGAAGGGTAGCCAACACCACCACCACGTAGCCCCAGGAGTCCTAACTTTAGAAAAGGCAGAGTAAGCTGTGCACAGCATGCATCTGTAATCCTAGCCACTCCGGAGGCTGAGGTGGGAAGATGGCTTGAGGCCAGAAGGTCAAGGCTGTAGTGTACTGTGACTACACCTGTGAACAGCCACTGTACTCTAGCCTGGGCAACATACCAAGATCTTGTCTCTAAATTAAAAAAAAAAAAAAAAAAAAAAAAAAAGAACAGACAGAGTGAACTTTGGGGAGAAACAATCTTGCCTGGCTTGCTTTTCATTACACACATATATATATATGTATACACATACACACACACACACGCAGATACACATACCCAATGACAGTAGAGATTTTTTTTTAGGGGTGCACTCTGTTGAATGAAGTTTCCATATGACCAAAAGTCTTCAATAAGTTCTAAAACTCTTGCCTCTGAAGATCTGTGTTTACTCTTATTCCTACAGAAAGGTATCCCTGAACTAGTTAAGAATGATAGCCATAACTAGATGTTATAGGGCACACAGGTCTCAGATACCAGAAGCTGACAGTCTCCTTCCAGACATAAAGGGATACCCAGCAGAGATTCTTTAGAGCTGGAGAGCTGGGAAACATCAAATTATCTGACATTTAGGGTAACACAATTCTCATTTTTTATATGGGACAGTATGTATTTTACTACAGACTACAAAGCATCAGAGGATGGACAGTGACAGTTAATATGATTCCTCTCATTTCCCATAGGTAGGCCACCGATCCAAATGGATCCTGAGTTCAGACAGAATCCTTACCTCCTGGTAAGGTTGAGTGAGGATTATTAGGTGAGCCACAGACTAAGGAATGTCTCAGAAAGCAGTTTTCTAGGTGTAGTTTGGATTTAAAAAAAAAAAAAGTTCTCCAGGCCGGGCGTGGTGGCTCACGCCTGTAATCCCAGCACTTTGGGAGGCCAAGGCGGGCAGATCACAAGGTCAAGATATTGAGACCATACTGGCCAACCAACATGGTGAAACCGTCTCTACTAAAAATACAAAAATTAACTGGGCGTAGTGGCACATGCCTGTAGTCCCAGCTACTCGGGAGGCTGAGGCAGGAGAATTGCTTGAACCTGGGAGGTGGAGGTTGCAGTGAGCCGAAATAGCGCCACTGCACTTCAGCCCAGGCGACAGAGAGAGACTCCGTCTTAAAAAAAAAAAAAAGTTCTCCTCCTATTTATTACTTGTCCCTTCCTATGATCTCACTCTATCTTCACCCCAAGTCTTCAGCAAGACTGTATATGAACATCGTAATATAAAGTACTGTTTCAAGGCTGACAGTGGGCCATTTTACCTATACTACAAGTATTGCTGAAATGCAAACATTTAGATTTCCTTGCCACTTTCTATTCCAGAAATAAAGGATGAAATTCTAAAATACTGGTTAATTTTATATGTGAGATAGCCACAGAAATTCTAAAAGATGAGAAGAAAAGCAGTTTAAGTGAGAAAACAATGAGAGAAAACCTATTAGAAAATTGAAACAAAACTTGATTTTGATTAACTAGAGAAGTCTTCAAAAACAAAGTAAAGGAGGCTGGGTTTAGTAGCTCCTGCCTGTATTCTTAGCACTTTGGGAGGAGGATCACTTGAGACCAGAAGTTTGAGGCTGCAGTGAGCTATGATTGCACCACTGCACTCCAACCTGGGTGACAGAGTGAGAGACCCCGGCTCTGAAAAAACAAAAATAAATAAAAGCAATTGAAGGGAAATCATTCCACAATTTAAACTTGCTTTATGCAGTGGATGCATTCCTGAAAGGCTATTATTATTTTATCAGGGCTTCATATCATATAAAGAAATGGAATTCACGATGACAAACCTATGGAAATGCATTTTCTTCTTCTCTTTTTTTCATAACTTCCTACTCAGACTGTAGGAAAATGCATTTTCTTTTTTTTTTTTTTTTTGAGATGGAGTTTCACTCTTGTTGCCCAGGCTGGAGTGCAATGGTGCGATCTCAGCTCACCGCAACCTCTGCCTCCCAGGTTCAAGTGATTCTCCTGCCTCAGCCTCCCTGGTAGCTGGGATTACAGGCATGTGCCACCATGCCTGGCTAATTTTGTATTTTTAGTAGAGACGGGGTTTCTCCATGTTGGTCAGGCTGGTCTCGAACTCCCGACATCAGGTGATCTGCCTGCCTCGGCCTCCCAAAGTGCTGGGATTACAGGCATGAGCCACTGCGCCCGGCCTCTTTTTTTTTTTTTTTTTTTTTAAAAAGACAGAGTCTTGCTCTGTTGCCCAGGCTGGGGTGCAGTGGTGCAATCTTGGCTCACTGCAGCCTCTGTCTCCTGGGTTCCAGCGAGTCTCCTGCCCCAGCCTCCTGGATAGCTGGGATTACAGGCACACACCACCACACCCAGCTAATTTTTGTATTTTTAGTAGAGACGGAGTTTCACCATGCTGGCTGGGCTGGTCTCAAACTCCTGACCTTGTGATCTGACCATCTTGGACTCCCAAAGTGCTGGGATTACAGGCGTGAGCCACCACGCCCGACCTGCAGGGTCCAATGTCTTATTTGCCACTATCACTAGTTCCAAGCACAGTGCCTACCACTGTTGAGTGACCCCTCCTGTGATAAACTTACACTACTGCCTCCCAAATGAAGCCCCTCTCCCAATATTTATGCCTAGACCTATTTCCTTAATGGCAGGGACTAAACAAGAAAGAGGAGCAGAGAGGGGGTACAGAACAGACACTTAGTTGAGGAACATTAAGACCAAAATTTCAGAGCAAAGCAGGACTGCAACAAGTATTTCTTAAGAGGCTATGTGTAAGGTGGTTCCTCAAGTCTAGAAGACCCAAGCCTCAGGCTTCCTCCAGAAAAGCAGTCTGGGAGACAGAGAATTTACAAATCAACTGGCTGACCGGATAAAGCCCGGGAATCCTGTGTCAATGCGTTTTAAACTAAGGCCAGATGCTTTTTGGTAGGCTGCCTCTTCCGGAGTGAGCTGGTGGGTACTTCAAGTCTATGATTTGATTCTCATTTCTTAAAAAAGGATGAGTATGTGTGGTAGTTGGGTATGGTATAGGTATGGTATAAATTTCAGGTGGAAATAGGAATGAAAGGATCTGATTTGCCTTGGTGGGGGAAGAAAAAGGCCATAAAAGAGAATCGCACTTAAAGGTACACTGTTGAAAAATCTAAACTATAAAATTAATTACCTGCCATTATTACATCAACAACAAAAAGGCATTTTACTTTACTGTTTTATTTTTTTTGAGATGGTGTTTCACTTTTGTTGCCCAGGATGGAGTGCAATGGTGTGATCTTGGCTCACTGCAACCTCCACCTCCCAGGTTCAAGCAGTTCTGCTTCAGCCTCCTGAGTAGCTGGGATTACAGATGTCCGCCACCACGCCCAGCTAATTTTTTTTGTATTTTTAGTAGAGACGGGGTTTCATCGTGTCGGCCAGGCTGGTCTCAAACGCCTAACCTCAGGTGATCTGCTCACCTCGGCCTCCCAAAGTGCTGGGATTATTACAGGCATGAGCCACTGTGCCCAGCCCAAAAAGGCATTTTAAATAAAAATTCTGACATTTAAAAACTGAAAATATATCGCGCCACTGCACTCCTGCCTGGGCAACAGAGCAAGACTCTGTCTCAAAAAAACAAAACAAAAAACAAAAAACCCTGAAAATATGAGCCCAGGAGTCCGGGGCTGCAATGAGCCAATACTGCACCTTTGTGCTCCTGCCTGGGCAACAGAGTGAGACCTTGTCGGTAAGAAAAAAAAAACAAAACAAAACTGAAAACAGAAAAGAGGGCTTTTACAATGTTGATGAACTCATCTTACAGTGCATGATTTATAAATACATAAATATCCATGCATACTTTTACAGTGATAACTCCTGGGAAAATGAGAACGTTAAAAAAGCCAATCTAGACAGAGTCCTTCTCATTCCACCTGCCTCTTTATGTTGGTAATACCAGAAGTCTTAAGAGAGCTGCTGTGGTCTATGTCACATTCATCCCAGCCTCCTTTCTAATCCTGTAGCTGATGATGAAAATGTGATAAATCTTCTGGCTTAGCTTTGATGCTGGGAAAAAAGAAAAGAAAAGGTTACATAACCATGTAGTCCAGTGAATCAAATTCATCTTCATAAATTAAAATATAGCAGTGATGTAATATTTATGTACTATCCAGACAGGAAGTATACTCAGAAATTATTAATATTTTACAACATACAGAAAATTCAGCAAAACATTGACCACACCATCCATTTGGAAGCCAGAACTTGATTTTCCTGTCTTGTCACTTGCAATCTATAAATGTTCACAATTTAAAGTGATAATGGAAATGCTTAAAATACAACTTTTGCTGGCATGCTTTACAGTGAAAGGTTCTAAAAGCAGAGTCACACAAACACTTATTGTTCTAAATTAAAAGCAGTCAGTTCAGGTAGTAATTCACAACATTTCACATTGAGTCAGGATATTTAGATGTGAAGGTTATATATTTCTGGATTTCACACTATTAGAAACTGTAAAAGCTTGTCTTCAAATAGTGGTGAAATGAAGCAGAGCTATTCTTTCTGGGTACTCTCTAGCACCTTTGGTAAATTTAAACTTGGCTTTAGACAACTTTTAAACAGGGTGTGAAAAAATCACTTTGGCTGTCACCTTGTATTTGAATGAATTTCCTTAACATTTAGCAGTGCAAGTGAATCAATCTGAGAGTCTTTTTAGTAATCAGAGATTTCAAGGTATGACCTATTTCCTAGTTAGACCAGTCAGTGCTTTTTTTTTTTTTTTTTTGAGACGGAGTCTCACTCTGTCACCCAGGCTGGAGTACAGTGGCACGATCTTGGCTCACTGCAACCTCTGCTGCCTGGGTTCAAGCAATTCTCCTGCCTCAGCCTCCCGAGTAGCTGGGATTACAGGTGCCTGCCACTGCACCCGGGTAATTTTTGTAGTTTTTAGTAGAGATGGGGTTTCACCATTTTGGCCAGGCTGGTCTTGAACTCATGACCTCATGATCCACCCACCTCGGCCTCCCAAAGTGCTGGGATTAGAGGCGTGAGCCACTGTGCCTGGCCCCAGTCAGTCTTTTTCAGATGAAAAAACAAAATTCCTCAGCAAAAGCAAATTATAAGAAGACTTTCACCATTTAGGAGAATGCGGTATTACCTAAAGAAACCATCTTAAGTCCAAAGAGAAAAAAATCCCCTAAGCCATCTCTCAAATGACAGGACAGACCAAGGCTATGGAAGCATACAGCTGCCGCCGGTTTGGGCTGCTGTGTATACCATCTTTTCCACAGGTGTTTGCAGGTGATACACTACTGACTCATAAGCTCCAGACAAGACTGGTCTGTGGGATCAGACACACCTTTTCTGGCTTCTATTTCTAGTGGATAAAGAGTAAAAGACAAGTAGCTCCAATGAGCGTTTATCTTGAGGTACAACTTAGACCTCTGATTTAACTAATCTGACAGACTGATTTTTTTTAACTTTTGAGACAGGGTCTTACTCTGTCACCCAAGCTGGAGTGCAGTGGTACGATCATGGCTAACTGCAGCCTCAACCTCCCAGGCTCAAGTGATCCTCCCACCTCAGCCTCTCGAGTAGCTGGGACCACAGGCATGCACAACCATGCCCAGGTAGTTTTTATTTTATTTTTTGTTGCAACAAAAGTCTCACTATGCTGCCCAGGCTGGTCTGGAACTCCTGGGCTCAAGCAATTCTCCCACCTCGGCTTCCCAAAGTGCTGGGATTACAGGCAGAGCCACCGGGCCAGGCTGATTTTTTTTTTTTTTTTTTTTTTTTAATACTCACCAACATTTGCAACATCTTAGAATCAAGGCTGCTTCCACCAAGGCAGCGGCAGCTCTAGTACCTCAGAGCTTGCCAAGATGACACAATGCACAAAAGCAGGCACACTTGTTTTTCTAACTTTTCTTTCAAATTTCTTTTTCTTTCTTTTTTTTGAAACAGTCTCACTCCGTCGCCCAGGCTAGAGTACAGTGGTGCCATCTCGGTTCACTGCTGCAACCTCCGCCTTCCAGGCTCAAGCGATTCTCTTGCCTCAGCCTCGAGAGTAACTGGGACTACAGGCATGTACTACCACGCCCGGCTAATTTTTGTATTTTTAGTTGACAGGGTTTTGCCATGTTGGCCAGGCTGGTCTCAAACTCTCAACCTCAAATGATCCGCCCACCTCAGCCTCCCAAAGTGCTGGGATTATAGGCATGAGCCACTGCACCTGGCCCTTCAAATTTCATCGTCACTTTTCTTTTTTATTATTATTATTATTTTTTGAGACAGAGTCTCGCTCTGTCGCCCAGGCTGGAGTGCAATGACACGATCTCGGCTCACTGCAACCTCCGCCTCCCGGGTTCAAGTGATTCTCCTGCCTCAGCCTCTTGAGTAGCTGGGATTACAGGCACGTGCCACCACGCCCAGCTAATTTTTGTACTTTTAGTAGAGACGGGGTTTCACCATGTTGGTCAGGCTGGTCTCAAACTCCTGACCTCGTGACCTGCCTGCCTCAGCCTCCCAAAGTGTTACTATTACAGGCATGAGCCACCATGCCCAGCCTTCATAGTCACTTTTCATACTGCCATTTTCCCTCTTGGGATAAAAATGTTCTCAGAAAAAAACGGACCACTTAAATTAGGTTGACAGCTTCTTTCTTTGAGTCAATAATGATAGCTTCCTAGTCAATCATTCCTTTCTCCTTAAGACATTACCTTGGAAATATTAATTCTGACAGTCATAGCAATGATACCTTTCCTGAGTCAGCTGCTGCTCTTTGTTAATTATCGCTCATTAATTGGTAAGGTGAGCAACCACAAAGGCTGCCAGCAGGAGCCTAGGATGGCAGTTAGATAATCAAGATTGTTTACTCAATGTATGTGTGTTTGAATCCCCTTTCAAAAGAAAAAAAATCATATACTGCAACTGTCCAACAAATTCCACCTGTCAGAAACCAATGCTCATTTCTTTTCTCAGACTTAAAAAAAGAGCTGGACAGATTGCAGAGATCTACTTGCCTCAAAGCTGCAGAACAGCCATAAAGTATTTTTAAAATCTTAAAGAGCTTATGTCTCCAAATCATCATCACTGTCTGTCTTGAGATACCAACAATGCCAGGCAATTTATTTCCACTTGGTAGCTAGCTTTAAAACCCAACTAAACTCTAATTTTTTAGCTAAAGCATCAATTCTGGGCAGAACAACAACAGACATTTTCAGGTGTATGGCTGGACATCAGGAGTATTTTGTCTATGGGCTGGCAATGTTGCCTCATGTTTTTCAGCATCCTCTGTCATGTGTGCAAAAACTGCAGGCAAAGGACGAAACTGCTGCAAAGTCCTCATGGCTCTCTTTCCAGTGGCATTCAATGGAGAGGGGACAGCACTCAATACCACACAAATTTGTCATGGTACATAGATCAGATGACTCGTTCTCAGAATGGGCTTATCTAGAAGAGTCTTAAAGATTCACCAGGCACAGTGACTCACAACACCAGCACTTTGGGAGGCTGAGGCGGGTGGATCATTTGAGACCAACCTGGGGAACATGGTGAAACCCAGTCTCTACAAAAATTAGCCAAGCATGGTGGTACACACCTGTAGTCCCAGCTACTGGGGAGGCTGAGGTGCAAGGATCACTTGAGCCTGGCAGGTCAAGGCTGCGGGTAGCCATAAGCAAGCCACTGCACTCCAGCCTGAGCCACAGAGAGAGACCACTGTCTCAAAACAAAACTGGCAAAACTCTATGCACCCTCTAAGTATCTCACTTTTCAGGATCAGCTGAATTTCACTTACAGTAGCATCAACAGACTAAAGTTAAACCTGGCTACTTAGAAAAATATAAGTTTTATTTGAAGGAAGTTGCAACACACAATTCAAAAATGCTATAGAAGTATGGCTTCTGTATAGGCTTCTTCCACATAGCTAACTGCTAATGATTAGTAAGATGGCGGCACTGGTTTCAAGATGATAATTTCATGCCTGAGGACTCTTCTCTGTAGACTCATGCTGTGCAACGACAGTGTCAAGAATGAACATCCCAGGGCAGGGGCTCTGTACATTTTTTAGGTATAAAACTCCTTTAGGATGTTTCAGAAAGACCCTTCCTAACACACACACACACACTTCACACTGGTCTACAGATAATGTTTGGGACGTGCCAAACCTCCTTAGTCTCCTACTGGGGTCTGCAGCCCAATGTCATTAGGTGTTCTGATCTCTAATACCCAACATGACTGGAAAGAGTTCAGATACCTTTCAGAAAACATACAAGACAGAGAAGTATAATGGAGAACTGATATAAAAAATCAGAAAACCTTGCCGGGCACAGTGGCTAACGCATGTAATCCCAGCACTTTGGGAAGCTGAGGTGGGTGGATCACCTGAGGTCAGGAGTTCGAGAACAGCTTGGCCAACATGGTGAAACCTCATCTCTACTAAAAATACAAAAAATAGCCGGGCGTGGTGGCAGTCACCTGTAATTCCAGCTTCTTGGGAGGCTGAGGCAAGGGATCACTTAAACTCGTGAGGCAGAGGTTGCAGTGAGCTGAACCATTGCATTCCAGCCTGGGCAACAAGAGCAAAACTCCGTCTCAAAAAAAAAAAAAATAAAAGGAAAATCAGAAAACCTCTTAGAAACAAAAAGGAAAGAATCTACCACAAGCAGTTAAAAAATAAAGGCTTGGCCAGGTGCAGTAGCTCACGCCTGTAATCCTAGCACTTTGGGAAGCTGGGCAGATCACTTGAGGCCAGGAGTTCAAGACCAGCCCGGACAACATGGCAAAACCCTGCCTCTACTAAAAATACAAAAATTAGCTGGGTGTGGTGGCACCCGGCTATAATCCCAGCTACTGGGGAGGCTGCGGCGCTAGAATCTCTTGAGCCTGGGAGGCAGAGGTTGCAGTGAGCTGAAATCGTGCCACTGCACTCCAGCCTGGGTGATAAAGTGAGACTCTATCTAAAAAATAAATTAAAAATAAAGGCTCACCTCATTCCCTGTCTATGTCTGCCCCTGCCCCTGCCCCTGCCCCATAAGGTATACTCCAGCAGCCAGAAACTATCTAGCTCCTCCCTGGCTGGGCCCCAAGAACCTCACTATAGAACACCCAAGGACTGCCCAGTATTTTTTTAAGTATTACATGAGAAGATCCAAAAAGCCACACACTCCCAATTCACACTGCTCCCCGGCTAAAAACAGTAGCCCCTTTTTAACAGCTGATTTTAGTCCGGGTGCGGTGGCTCACACCTGTAATCCCAGCACTTTGGGAGGCTGAGGAGGGCGGATCACGAGGTCAGCAGATCGAGACCATCCTGGCTAACACGGTGAAACCCTGTCTCTACTAAAAATACAAAAAAAAAAAAAAAAAAAAAAATTAGCTGGGCGTAGTGGCGGGCGCCTGTAGTCCCAGCTACTCAGGAGGCTGAGGCAGGAGAATGGTATGAACCTGGGAGGCGGAGCTTGCAGTGAGCTGAGATCGCACCACTGCACTCCAGCCTGGGTGACAGAGGGAGACTCCCTCTCAAAAACAAACAAACAAACAAAAAACAGCTGATTTTACTTACTTATTTATTTTTTTGTCAGGAGTACTGTGTTGAAGTAACAGCTGATTTTAAAAACATAATAGCATCTCGAAAACCAACCTGAAGCTTTTCCCCAGGTTCAGATTAAAACTAAAAGAATACTTTTTTAAGAAAAACAAACCACCCTGAAAATCAAGTGGGATGTGCTATTTGGGACTGAAATACTTTATGAGCAACTGAGGATTTGATTATTTCCTTGACACCCATATGGAAGAGGACCTCTATATGTGCCCCACCTCCCAAGACAAGACCTAAATGTGGAGGAATGGGCTTACCTATGTTTCTAAGAGCAGACCTAAAAAGGGGCCAGCAGCTTTTTACTCTACTGCTTCAGTCGATTTTATAAGTATTTTCTGAGTACCTTCTCTGGGGTATAAGTATACTAGGTTTGGGAGTTGTAAAGACTAAATAAAACTTTAGACACCATCTCTAAGGTCACAACTGCTTTAAAAGAGGCCTGGATAAAGTGCGGAAGATAAGCGAGCAATTAATTCTGCTGCCTGAGCAGACAAATGTGAAACAAGCACGTTTTGGGGGTGACTCTGAAAAGTATTAATAGCTGGGATGCCCAGCTCCATATTCTGAGGTTCTTTCTGCCACACTCTGTAGCCCCAGCTCCAGTGTCCAGATTCAAGACTCTAGGCAAGACTCACTGTAAAAAGCCCATTGCCTGAGATCAGACCCCACAGGATAGAGAACAGCTATGGTATCAACATTGCTCCAGGCACGTTCTTATCAGCAAATCAGAGAAGCCAAAGAAGTCAGGTCGGCACTCACACCCCGGGTAAGCATGAGTTAATTACTCTCTTACCAACAAGATTTTTTAAGAAGTAGGAAACTTAAGTATTCTAGCCAACATTTTTTTAAACTTCAAGCAAAAATCTTAAAACAATGTTCCTAAATAACCGGAAGAGGTTAAGCTTATGTGTTACCTCATCAACAATGCGTAATTTACCACAATGAGTTGTCAACTACTTATGAAAAGGCTTATACCAATTATGGGGAAATAAAAATGAAAGGGTATAGGTCTTTGGGGCAGTAAACAAGAGCATTCAAAAACAATATACTCTAATATAGTGTCATTAAGGCAGGGACTGTTAACTCTACACCATTTCATCACATGCACTTGGAAATCCTATTTACCTTTTTCAATAATTCACGTCTGGTAGTAAATTGTGGCAGGTCTTCCACTTCAATCCCATCGGCCATTTCCATCACCTTGTCTAAAAGGTCTTTATTGTAACTGCACAATAAAAAGTAGTAAGGTAAAAACCTTGGAAGAATTGTCACTGTGGATTAACAAGAAACTGCAGGTTGCTCAACCATAAAATCAGCTCTCAGGGAACTGACCTGATACTGCAGGGCAAACCTATACATGTTCAGCACAAGGTTTTGAGATGGAGTCTTGCTCTGTCCCCCAGGTTGGAGTGCAGTGGTGTGATCTCGGCTCACTGCCACCTCCACCTCCTGGGTTCAAGCAATTCTCCTGCCTCAGCCTCCCAAGTAGCTGGGATTACAGGCGTGTGCCACCATGCCTGGCTAATTTTTTATTTTTAGTAGAGACAGGGTTTCACCATGTTGGCCAGGCTGGTCTCGAACTCCTGACCTCAAGTGATCCTCCTCCCAAAGTGCTAGGATTACTGGCGTGAGACACCGTGCCTGGCCCTGTGAACACTTCTTACTTGTAGATACAGAAGTGGACTTCAGAAATACCAGTACAGCAGAGGTTTCAAGATTGAGAAGAACAGAGGCACTGTACATCCAGCAACAGATATTCTCAGATACAGGATGAGGACCAAAATATTTTTATTTTTTAAATACATGTAATGTTAGTCTAACAAAAACATTATTTATTTCCCCAATTCTCTGACATTTGCCTAACCATGGAAAATCAGGATTTCCCAGGAGCACCTAGAAGGCAGGGAAAAGGGACGGGTGCCTCTGGCATTGCTTCCCTACGTACTGTTCTAATAAACCCCAATATGTGAAGCAAAACCAAGTGGCTTAGGCCTGGAGGGGCCAAATGACCAGAGTCAGGCAGCCATAATAGGTATAGAAACCAAGATCAAATCAAGTCACCCTATTTTCCTAACACAATTTCAGGAAAATCGAGGCTCTCTAACAGGGAGTCTCAAGATTTGCCACCTTCCTCATGGAGGGGTGAAGGGAATGCCTTATCAGGCACTTCAAAAGCGGGCCTTTGTTCTTTTGGTGCTGCAGCCAGGATGAAGTAGGCTTTGAGACCTTCACAAAAAGGCATCGGCCATTTTCATAAGAGGGAAAGCAGAGGTGAAGCTGGTTCCTACTTAGGACCCCGTGGGCTGTGGAGTGAGGAGAAAAAGCCATAGGATACAGATTACGTCCTCTCATTAGTGATTAAAATCCATCAATCCTGCCAGAAGCTGCATGGCCCCAGGTATATCACTTCTCTCCCTAACCTTTTTCATCTGTAAAATGGGGATCTCCGTTTCTCTCTCTGCACGTTTGCCATGTAGGTGACAGGAGCTAACGGACTTCGAATGCATACTGCAAAGGTGATGGTTTGAGCTAATAATAATAGTAATACAAATAACAATAGCAACTTTTGAACCCGCCATGTATTTAGCTCTTCACCCTTTAATTATTACAGTCATCATAACCACCCTTTTACCAGAAGAGAAAACTGAGGCTCAAAGGTAAGGATCTTTCCAAGGGGCCTCCAGGGTGGGAATCAGTCTTCGGGCCGACCAATGCGGATGGAGGTTGGGCGTGGGTTCAGTCTGGGGCAGAGGTTCGGGTCAGGGGTGAGCCCCGGGAGAGGCCTTGAGGGTCGGAAGACAGGGGACAGGATCAGTCGGCCGGCAGGGGTCCGCACCTGCAGCCTAGGAAGAGATGGTTGGCCCAGACCATGGAGAGGGAGAGCAGCTGGTCCAGGCGGCCACCGCCGTCGGGCGGGTCGCGGTAGTCGGGCAGGTGGCGCAGGATGAATTCCATGCGGGCCTTCCATTGCTTCTCGCTCTCTGAGTAGGAGCGGAACTGCTCCGCGAAGTCGGCCGCCTGCCGCACCCCCGAAACCAGCTCCTCAACTGCGGCAGCCGCCTCGCCACCGACCATGGTGCCCGCCGCAGCCGAGGACCGGATAGCCCGCCGCCTTCCCGACGCGCACTGCGCCACCGCCTGCCGGCCAGAGGGGCCCCGTCAGCGCACGACTGCTCCAGAAGACCAACCTGGAGCGCCCTCGCCCGGAGCGGCGGCCTGTGGGGGCACAGAGCGGCTCCTGGCTCCTCAGACCGCCGCAGCCCGTGGCGCCCGCCCTGGGTCTACCCAGGGCTACTAGCGCCTTTTGCGGTCGACCCTGCGGGGAACCGGTGGGAAAACTGCGGTCCCTAAACACAGAGTCGGAGCGCCCTCTTCCAGTTGGCAGCTGGATGCCAGCCAGAGCTATGCTGTGCCCTTGCCCTGAGAGTTCCCCGGGCACCGCCTCATCCTGAGCGACACCAGGGGTCTCCACAGCCACGAAAGTTGGGGCCCGCCTTCCTGGAGCGAGTAATCCATCCATCCCGTGAATACTTGCCAGGCACATTGCTAGGTGCTGGAGAGGCAATGAGAGCACACTCGGAGCCCTGCTCGCCTGAACTTTACCATGGAGTGGAGGAGTGGACATTAGTGACATAATTGCTCAAGTAAATGGAGAATTTCAACGTTGACAAGTATTAGTAAAGAGAAGTCCAGCGTGCTACAACCATGAATAAGCAAGGGACCCAATCTAGTCTTGGGGTCAGGGAAGTGATCCTGGAGAAGTGAAGAATGAGCAGTTTTCTGAGTAAAGGGGAGTCGGTCAAAGCAAGAGACAGCATGGCCTGGTAAGAGAATTGCAAGATAGAGGGTAGGAGGGGTTGGGGGGCGGGGCAGGGCAGGTAGAGAATGGAGAAGATGAAGTTGCAGGGGTCAGCAAGGCCAGTAGGCCAGGCAGGGATCCTGGCTAGATCCCAAGAATGGGGAGCCGCTGAAGGATTTTAACCAGAACAGTGACACCTGTGTTTGCAAAAGATGCTGGAAGGAGCCAGAAAGAATGTGTCCAGAGGAAATGAGCAAGTTTGGACTTGGTTTTAAATAGAGACAGGGTTTCGCCTTGTTGCCCAGGCTGGTCTCGAACTCCTGAGCTCAAGTGATCCGTCTCCCTCAGCCTCCCAAAATGCTGGGATTACAGGTATGAGCCATCGTGACTGGCTGAACCTGAAAGTTTTTATTTAGCTGGCATGACTGCTGTCTGTTCAAGTCTCAGGTAGCAGACACACTGAGAGAAAAAAGAGCTTCCTTTTAAGTGGTGAATTTTCCATCCCTGGAAGCATTCAACTACAGTAACTGGGTGTTGGGACTCAGAAACCAATACCCCAAAATGTATTTTGACATGCTGAACTGATGAAGAAGCCTCAAGGTCTCTGTGACCTCCCCCACCAACACACACTCCTGTCTGTCAATTCTTTGTTCTTCCCAAAGCACAAGATGAAGTTGTTCCCTTATCTGCCTAAATTTAGTCCAGAACGCCAAAGGAAACAATTACCTCTGGTTCCCTCCCTGAGTTTTCATTAAGTGAACTTGTTTTGCAGGAGGAAAGACTGAAGTATGGTCAACACACCAGGACAGACTTTTGTCACAAACCCTTGTCTCCTCTGCAGGCCCAACAGGCTTTGTCCCAGGCCATTGCATGTTCTTCAAGCCCATTGAATTACCCTAAAGATCATTTACTACCCATCTAAAATAGTCACACTCTGGATGATGGGGTAATCACTCTGTGATTAACTATGCACATTAATAAACTTGTATGTCTTTTCTCCTCTTTTTTTTTTTCTTTTTTTGAGAGCAAATTTCACTCTTTTTGCCCAGGCTGGAGTGCAATGGTGTGATCTCTGCTCACCGCAACCTCTGCCTCCCAGGTTCAAGTGATTCTCCTGCCTCAGCCTCCTGAGTAGCTGGGATTACAGGCACCTGACATCATGCCCAGCTAATTTTGTATCTTTAGTAGAAACAGGGTTTCACCATGTTGACCAGGCTGGTCTCGAACCCCTGATCTCAGGTGGTCCGCCCTCCTCGGTCTCCCAAAGTGATGGGATTATATGTGTGAGCCACAGCGCCTGGCTGCCTTTTCTCCTCTTAATCTGCCTTTTATCAATTGATTTTCGCAAACCTCAGCAAAGGAAAGTTTTCCCTTCGCACAAGGAGTCACTTGAGCCTTCACCAGCTTTGAGAGATTATTGACCTAATAGGCTTCCCCATTGCCCCAATCAAATGTGAGGTTGGGGTACAGAGGTGAGCCTAGAATCCACGATCTAGGGCTCCAGTGCAGGTCCTGTATTGTGAGTGTGGCCTGTGGGGAGAGCTGATTACGTCCTGTCTGCTGCTTCTGCAGCTTCTTTTGGGGCATTAGGGTCCCCAGAAATCAGAGCCTCAACAAAGCATGGAAATACGGGGCAGTCCGCATAGAATGAGCCTGAAGACCCAGCACCAAGCTCAGTGATATGGCATAATGGTTAACAACAGGGAGGCATGATATTCATGCTCATGTGGGCAAGCAAAGTGTCAACAGGCCTGTGAGACGAAAGACAGAGTCAGCTACTCCCAGCAATCAGGAATTGGTGCACAGACCTAAAAGTCCCAAAAGTGAGTTCAGGTCACACATCCTGAGAGGCTCGTTAAAATGACAGACTCCCCCAGGCTCACCATTGGATGTTCAGAATCAAGGCCCCAGGTAATTCTTCTTCCAACTGCCGCTGACCAAACTTAGAAAAACTCAAAGTTAGACTGGGAGTGGTGGCTCACGCCTGTAATCCCAGCACTTTGGGAGGCCGAGGCGGGCAGATCACGAGGTCAGGAAATTGAGACCATCCTGGCTAACACGGTGAAACCCCGTCTCTACTAAAAATACAAAAAATAACCAGGCGTGGTGGTGGGCACCTGTAATCCCAGCTGCTTGGGAGGCTGAGGCAGGAGAATGGCGTGTAGCCAGGAGGCAGAGGTTGCAGTGAGCCGAGATCGCGCCAATGCACTCCAGCCTGGGCGACAGAGTGAGACTCTGTCTCAAAAAAAAGAAAAACTCAAAGTTGTTGAGGGTTCTCTGAGCTAAAGTCTTGGTCACCTGATTGTATAGTACAGAGGTTAGCTCAGAAAGTCTTGGTCACCTGATTGTATAGTACAGAGGTTAGCTCAGAAATAGGAACCCAGGCTCTGCAAACAGCAGCTGCAGTTACACAGCCAATCCTGCCAATGGGGTGTGAAAAAGCTAAAGGTCATGCAGCAACTACCTTATTTAGCGTATCTGTGACAATTATGGAGCATATGCATATACATAACGTACGGACGAACATATTCAGACATTCATACAATTGTAAACCCAAAAGTGCACAAATAGGTATTCTTTTTTTTTTTTTTAATACAGAATCTTGCTCTGCCATACAGGCTGGAGTGCAGTGCCATATCATGGCTGACTGCAGCCTTGACCTCCCAGGTTCAAGAAATCCTCCCACCTCAGCCTCCATGAGTAGCTGGGACTACAGGTGTGTGCCACAATGCCCGGCTAATTTTTAAGTTTTTCATAGAGATGGGATCTTGCTATGTTATCCAGGCTGGTCTCAAACTCCCGGGCTCAAGTGATTCTCTTGCCTCAGCCTCCCAAGGTGCTAGGATTACAGGCATGAGCCACTACACCTGGCCAGGTATTCTTTTAAAAAAAAAAAAATGTGATGTTGTTAACATTATGCTTTCAAAATGTTAAGCAGTATAAAATATTGGCCAGGCACAGTGGCTCATGGGCCTGTAATCCCAGCACTTTGGGAGGCTGAGGCAGGCGGATCACCTGAGGTCAGGAGTTCGAGACCAGCCTGGCCAACTTAGCGAAACCCCATCTCTACTAAAAATACAAAATTAGCCAGGTGTGGTGGCACGTACCTGTAATCCCAGCTACTCAGGAGGCTGAGGCAGAAGAATCGCTTGAACCTGAGAGGCAGAGGTTCCAGTGAGCTGAGATCGCACGATTGCACTGTAGCCTGGGCAACAGAGCAAGACTGTCTCAAAAAAAAAAAAATTGTTAATGGCCACACACAGTGAGACCCTCATCTCTACAAACAATTGCAAAATTAGCTGGGTATGGTGGTATACACCTATAGTTCCAGCTGCTTGGGAGGCTGAAACAGGATGATCGCTTGAGCCCAGGAGTTCAAAGCTGCAGTGAGCTATAGTAGCAACACTGCATTTCAGCCTGGGAGACAGAGCAAGACCTTGTCTCAAAAAAAAAAAAAATAATAATAATAATTAACACTTCACAGAACAATGTGACAAGTCCAGTTATTGACCAGTTTATTGTTTCTAACATTTTTTCATGATTCAGACTTTTTTTTTTTTTTTTTTTTGAGACAGCTTCTCACTCTGTTGCCCAGGCTGTAGTGCAGTGGCGTGATCTCAGCTCACTGCAACCTCCGTCTCCCAGGTTCAAGCAATTCCCCTGCCTCAGCATCCCAAGTAGCTGGGACTACAGGGACTTGCCACCACGCCTGGCTAATTTTTGTATTTTTAGTAGAGACAGGGGTTTCACCGTGTTAGCCACACTGGTCTCGAATTCCTGACCTCGGGTGATCTGCCCGCCTCAGCCTCCCAAAGTGCTGGGATTATAGGTGTGAGCAACCGTGCCCAGCTGTGTTTAACTTTTTGAACAAACTGTTTTCTACACAGTCTGAACTACTCTCCACAGCGCTACTGGTAATGCGTGAGGGTTCCAACTTCCTCGCATTCTTGCCAACACTTAGTATTTTCCCTTTGTTAATTTTTAAATTATAGCCATCCTAGGGGGTACAAAGTGATACCTCATTGTTGTTTTGATTTGCATTTTTCTAATAAGTAATGATCCTGAGCATCTTTCTTGTACTTATTGGCTGTGTGTATATCTTTTTGGGGACATGTCTATTCAGATCACTGCCCCCTTTTTTTCCCCTTTCTTTTTTCCCTTTGTTAGAGTTAATTTTTTGCTTATGAAATATTTCAGGCCAGGCACGGTGGCTGACGCCTATAATCTCAGCAGTTTGGGAGGCCAAGGCGGGCACATCACGAGGTCAGGAGATCGAGACCATCCTGGCTAACATGGTGAAACCCCGTTTCTATTAAAAATACAAAAAATTAGCTGGGCGTGGTAGCAGGCGCCTGTAGTCCCAGCTATTTCGGAGGCTGAGGCAGGAGAATGGTGTGAACCCAGGAGGCAGAGTTTGCAGTGAGCCACAGAGCTTGCAGTGAGCCAAGATCGCGCCACTGTACTCCAGCCTGGGCGACAGAGCAAGAGTCCATCTCAAAAAAAAAAAAAAAAAAAAAAAAAAAAGAAAAGAAAAGAAAAAAAAGAAAAAATATATATATTTCAAACATATGGAAAATTATGGAGAGTAATGTAACAGACACCACATTACCTGCTCCAACAACATGAACCTTTCCCATATTTGCTTTGAGGTGTTGTTGTTGCTGTTTAATAGACTTTTTTTTTTTTTTAGAGCAGTTTTAGGTTCAAAGCAAAACAATAAAGGTGCCAGGCGCATAGCTCATGCCTGTAATCACAGCACTTTGAGAGGCCAAGGCAGGAGGATTGCTTGAGCCCAGGAGTTCATGACCAGCCTGGCCAACATGGTGAAACCCCATCTCTACAAAAACTACAATAATTAGCTGGGAGTAATGGCACTTGCCTGTAATGCCAGCTACTCAGGAGGCTGAGGCAGGAGGATTGCTTGAGCCCAGGAGTTCAAGGCTACAGTGAGCTGTGATTAAAAAAGAACACTAAAGGATGTAAGATTTTACTCCTACTTTCAACCTAACAAGTATCCATACAACAATTTCAAAGGATACTGGCAAAAGACACAGATCTTGAGACAAAGACAAAGATCTTTATTACTCACAGCACAACAAACAGCATGAGCTTCATGTTTGCCCTGGTTCCCCTTGTCCCCCAAGTCCCACAGGGGCTATGCCAAGGGGCCCAGTTAGATGAGGTATACAAAGTGGGTTTGTATCACAGCTGAGGAACTCTAAATTGAAAGAACATCAATAATTAATAACGAAGAACTACAAGCATATTTGCCCAACCTTTTCTCCAGAGCAATTACTTTTATCTGGACAGTAAATAAACCTGCCCTTTGCTCTGGAGATAGAAACTATCTCCTTTTTTTTTTCATGTAAGTATCTAATTGCTCCAGCAGAGTTTGTTGAAAAGACTATTCTTTCACTCAATTGCCTTGGTAACTTTGTCAAAAATCAATTAACCACATATATGTGTGAGTCTATTTCTGGACTCTGTATTCTGTTCCACTGATCCATGTGTCCGTCCTTTTGCTAATACCATATTGTGACATTTGTTGTTGTTGTTGTTTTTGAGACGCAGTTTCACTCTTCTTGCCCAGGCTGGAGTGCAATGGTGCTTTCTCGGCTCACTGCAACCTCCGCCTCCCGGGCTCAGGCGATTCTCCTGCCTCAGCCTTCAGGGTAGCTGGGATTACAGGCATGCGCCACCATGCCTGGCTAATTTTGTATTTTTAGTAGAAATAGGGTTTCACCATGTTGGTCAGGCTGGTCTTGAACTCCCGACCTTAGGTGATCCGCCGGCCTTGGCCTCCCAAAGTGCTGGGATTACAGGCATAAGCCACGGCGCCCAGCCTGTTTTTGTTTTTGAGACAGAGTCTTTGTCACCCAAGCTAGAGTGCAGTGGCACGATCTTGGCTCACTGCGACCTCTGCCTCCCAGATTCAAGCAATTCTCCTGCCTCAGTCTCCAAAGTAGCTGGGACTATAGACGTGCACCACCACGCCTGGCTAATTTTTTTTTCTCTTTTTTGGTAGAGATGGGGTTTCTCCATGTTGGTCAGGCTGGTTTCGAACTCCTGACCTCAAGTGATTTACCTACCTCAGCCTCCCAAAGTGCTGGGATTTCAGGCATGAGCCACCACACCCAACCCATACTGTGTTGATTACTATAGCTCATGAGTTTGCAAATGTAAAGGGTGGGCTACATATAATTCCTGCTACATTTTTATTGTAGCAGGAATTTTTATTGTTTCCTTCTTCAACCGTTTAAAACTGGAAAAAGCAGTTTTAGCTTTTAAGCCCTGCAAAAACAGGCTGCAGGCTAACCTGTAGGCCAGTTTGCCAACTCTGCTATAGATTTATGGTAAGTCTTAAAATCAGGTTGTATGAGTTCTCCAAATGTGTTCTTCTTTTACAAAACTGTTTTGGCTGTTTTAGCTTTTGCTTTTTGATATAAATTTTAGCATCAATTTCTAGAAATAAATGCTGCTGGTATTTTAATTGGGATTATATTTAGTCCATAGATCAACTCGGGGAGAATTAACATCATTATATCGAATCCCCCCATCCATGAACATAGTATATCTCTCCATTTATCTAGGCCTTCTTAGTGTTGTGGTATATTTTTAAATCCAATGAAACATTAGATCTTACATATATTTACCACTTTATTTGTTATCCATTCCTTATGTATCTCTTACCCTCCATCTGGTTTCATTTTCCTTCTACCTGAAAATTTTACATTAGAAATCCTCAGGCCGGGCAAGATGGCTCATGCCTGTAATCCCAGCACTTGAGGAGGACAAGGTGCAAGAATTGCTTCAGCCAAGGAGTTCAAGACCAGCCTTAATTAATTAATAAAAAAATTAATTAAGGCTGGGCATGGTAGCTCATGCCTGTAATCCCAGCACTTTGGGAGGCCAAAGTGGGCAGATCACCTGAGGTCAGGAGTTTGAGACCAACCTGGCCAAAATGGTGAAACCCTATCTCTACTAAAAATACAAAAATGGTGGCTCATGCCTGTAATTCCAGCACTTTGGGAGGGCGAGGTGGGTGGATCACCTGAGGTCAGGAGCTCAAGACCAGCCTGGCCAACATGGTGAAACCCTGTTTCTACTAAAAATACAAAAAATTAGCCAGATGTGGTGGTGCATGCCTGTAATCCCAGCTTCTCGGGCGGCTGAGGCAGGAGAATTACTTGAACCCAGGAGGCGGAGGCTGCAGTGAGCCGAGATTGCACCACTGCACTCCAGTCTGGGCAGCAGAGGGAAACTCTGTCTCAAATAATAATAATAATAATACAAAAATTAGCTGGGCGTGGTGGCCCGTGCCTGTAATCCCAGCTACTTGGGAAGCTGTGGCAGGAGAATCTCTTGAACCCAGTGGGTGGAGGTTTCAGTGAGCTGAGATCGCCACTGCACTCCAGCTTGGGCCACAGAGCAAGACTCCATCTCAAAAATAAACGAACAAACAAACAAAAAGTAGCCAGGTGTCATGGCATGTGTCTGTGGTCCCAGCTACTCAGGAGGCTAAGCAAGATCCTGTCTCAAGAAAAAAAAAAAAAAAATTCTGTAGTACAAGTCTGCTGGGGCCAAGTTCATTCACCTGTTGTCTACCTGAAAATGTCTTTATTTTGCCTTCTGTATTAGTCATATGACTGCATAACAAATTGGTCCAAAATGTAGTGTCTTAAAATATAAACATTATCTCATAGTTTCTGTGAATCAGGAATTCAAGACTGTCTTAATTTGTTTTCTGGTGTTTCAGTTATGTGAAGGTTTGTCTGGCGCTGGAGGATCTACCTCCGAGGTGGCTCATTCACATGGCTGTTTGCAGCAGATCTCAGTTCATTACTACATGGATCTCTCCACAAGACTGCTTGAGTGTCCTCACATGGCAGGGGGTCTTCCTTCAGAGTAAGTGAACCAAGAAAAAGCAAGGAAGAAGCCATGCTATCTTTTGTGACTTGGGGTCATAGGTCACATGCCATCATTTTTTACTTACTGTATTCATTGAAAGTGAGTCACTAAGTCCAGTACACATTCACAAGTAGGGAAATTAGGCTCCACCTTTTCTTTTCCATTTTTTTTTTTTCTTTTGAGACAGAGTCTCACTCTGTTGCCCAGGCTGGAGTGCAATGTCACATTCGAGGCTCACTGCAACCTCAACCTGCTAGACTTAAGTGATCCTCCCACCTCAGCCTCCCAAGCAGCTGGTACACACAACCATGTCCAGCTGATTTTTAAAAATTTTGGCTGGGCGTGATGGCTCACACCTGTAATCCCAACACTTTGGGAGGCCGAGGTGGACAAATCACAAGGTCAAGAGATTGAGACCATCCTGCCCAAGGTGAAACCACGTCTCTATTAAAAATACAAAAATTAGCTAGGCATGGTGGTGTGCGCCTGTAGTCCCAGCTACTCGGGAGGCTGAGCAGGAGAATCACTTGAACCCAGGAGGTAGAGTTTGCAGTGAGTCGAGATTGTGCCACCATACTCCAGCCTGGTGACAGAGTGAGACTCTGTCTCAAAAAAAACAAATTCTTTTTGGTAGAGTGTATTAGTCCATTTTCACACTGCTGATAAAGACATACCTGAGACTGGGAAGAAAAAGAGGTTTAACTGGACTTACAGTTCCACACGGCTGGGGAGGCCTCAGAATCATGGCAGCAAAAGGCACTTCTTACATGGCAGTGTCAAGAGAAAAATAAGGAAGAAGCAAAAGCAGGAACCCCTGATAAGCCCATCAGATCTCGTGAGACTTATTCACTATCACAAGAATAGCATGGGAAAGACCGGCCCCTGTGATTCAGTTACCTTCTCCTGGGTCCCTCCCACAACACATGGGAATTCTGGGAGATACAATTCAAGTTGAGATTTGGGTGGGGACACAGAGAAACCATATCATAGAGGCAAGGTCTCACTATGTTGCCCATGCTACAGCATGGCAACTCCTGTGCTTAAGCAATCCTCCCAAAGTGCTCAGCCTCCCAAAGTGCTAGGATTACAGGCATGAGCCACCGAGACCACCTTTCTTCTTCTTTTCTTTTCTTTTTTTTCTTTTTTTTTTTTTTTGAGACAGAGTACTGCTCTGTTGCCAAGGCTGGAGTGCAGTGGTGTGATCTCGGCTCACTGCAAGCTCCACCTCCCGGGTTCACACCATTCTCCTGCCTCAGCCTCCCGAGTAGGGCGCCTGCCACCACTCCCTGCTAATTTTTTGTATTTTTAGTAGAGATGGGGTTTCACCGTGTTAGCCAGGATGGTCTCAATCTCCTGACCTCGTGATCCGCCCGCCTCGGCATCCCAAAGTGCTGGGATTACAGGTATAAGCCACTGCGCCCGGCCTCTTCTTTTCTTCTTCTTTTCTCCTCCTCCTCCTGCTCCTCTTCTTTTTCTTCTTTCTTCTCCTTCCTCTTCCTCGTCTTCTTCTCCTTCCTCTTCCTCCTTCTCCTTCTTCTTCCCTCTTTCTTCTCCTTCCTCTTCCTCCTTTTCTTCTTCCTCCTAGTTTCTCCCTCCTTCTCTTTTCTCCTCCTCCTCCTTATTCTTATTCTTCTTCCTCTTTTCTCTCCTCTCCCTCCTTCTAAGACTACCTTACAGAATATTCCTCACTAATTATTTTTATTATGGACCTAGAAACCCTAAGCTAATTATGGATATTCTAGCCATGAGTGGTGATGTACACCTGTAGCCTTAGCTACTTGGGTGGCTGAGGCAGGAGCATCACTTGAACTCAGGAATTCATGCTGCAGTGACCTATAATTACATTACTGCACTCCAGCCTGGGTGACAGAGCAAGACCCTATCTCAAAAAAAAAAAAGAAAAGAAAAGAAAAGAAAAAGAAATAAATAGAACAAATATTTAATTTTGCATTTTCAGTATTTATAGATAACCATGTTTCCTATGTAGAATTATTAATATAATGACTTACATTAGTAGATTTTCTTATATCAAACCTTATTTCTATTCCTAGATTAAACTCCATTTGGAATAGCATATTATTCTTTCAGTGTGTTTTTGGATTTTGTTTGCTATAAATTTATTTATGATTTTTAAATATTCATGAATTAGATTGGTCTATTTTTTCTTTATTCTTATAATTATTATTATTATATTTTGGTATTGATGGAGTCAGAACATGCTACCCTAAAACATGGCACCTTGGCATTTGAGAAAGCAGCAACAGGAAGGTCACTCTCACCATCCCTTCTCCTCTCCCTTCCCCCCGAAACAGGTCATACAACCTAGGAAGGCCTTTCCAGCTGGGCTGGAGCTGCCTACAGCCACAGAGATGTTGATGCCTAAGAAGAATTGGATTGCCATTTATGAACTCCTTTTTAAGGAGGGAATCATGGTGCCCAAGAAGGAGGTCTACATGCCTAAGCACCCGGAGCTGGCAGACAAGAATGTGCCCAACCTTCATGTCATGAAGGCCATGCAGTCTCCCAAGTCCCGAGGCTACGTGAAGGAACAGTTTGCCTGGAGACATTTCTACTGGTACCTTACCAATGAGGGTATCCAGTATCTCTGTGATTACCTTCATCTGCTCCTGGAAATTGTGCCTGCCACCCTATGCCACAGCCATCCAGAGACTGGCAAGCCTCAGCCTAAAGGTCTGGAGGGTAAGTGACCTGCAAGACTCACAAGAGGGGAAGCCGACAGAGATACCCACAGACGGAGTGTTTTGCCCCCTGGTGCTGACAAGAAAGCCGAGGCTGGGGCTGGGTCAGCAACCGAATTCCAGTTTAGAGGCGGATTTGATGGTGGATGTGGTCAGCCACCTCAGTAAAACTGGAGAGGATTATTTTGCATTGAATAAACTTACAGCCAAAAAAAAAAAAAAAAATTTAAGAAAACTAAAAAAAAAAAAAAAACCAAAAACCTAGAAAGTTACTCTCTGACCTTCTCCCCTAAAGCAGGTCATAAGGCCTTCATTCAAGAGGTACCCTTCCTGTAGCCAGAAGGCAGGAACATCCTTATTCCTGAAGACACGGAGAAAAAGAATCTAAACAAATAGGCCTTACTAGGTTTCACTGAGTTTATTATCATTAGATCATACCTTTTTTTGGTTTAAATAGGGTCTCGCTCTGTCACCCAGGCTGAAGTGTAGTGGCAATCACAGCTCACTGCAGCCTCCATCTCCCAGACTCAAGCAATCCTCCCACCTAAGTCTCCCAGTAGCTGGGACTACAGGCGGTGCCACCACGCCTAGCTAATTTTTTATTTTTTGTAGAGATGGCATCTTGCTATGTTGCCCAGGCTGGTCTGGAACTCCTGGGCTCAAGTGATCCTCCTACCTCAGCCTCCAAATTTGCTGGGATTACAGGCATGAGCCACTGTGCCCTGCTGAGCATAACCCTTTTGTTCTCCAATCACATTACTCCACAACTGTCCATGTTCCGACAGACCTAAGCATACAAGGCAGGCAGATTATCTAAGGCCAGGAGTTCAAGACCAGCCTGGCCAAAATGGCCAAACCCCATCTCTACTAAAAATACACACAAAAAAATTAGCTGGGGGAGGTGGTGCACGCCTGTAGTCGCAGCTACTTAGGAGGCTGAAGGAGGAAAATCACTTGAACCAGGGAGGTGGAGGTTGCAGTAAGCTTAGATGGTACCACTGTACTCCAGCCTGGGCAACTAAGAGAGACTCCATCT
Source organism: Pongo abelii (assembly GCF_028885655.2). Taxonomy (NCBI): domain Eukaryota; kingdom Metazoa; phylum Chordata; class Mammalia; order Primates; family Hominidae; genus Pongo; species Pongo abelii. The sequence continues at coordinate 142,785,792 of NC_071989.2, forward strand.
GAAAAATACAAAACAAAACAAAAAAACCTTAAGCATAAAAATAACACAATTTTACCTGCTTTTTGAGTCCTCATTTCTGAAGACTACTGTGTCATGTAAAACTTATATAAATTTGTGGGCTGGGTGCAGTGGCTCACGCCTGTAATCCCAGCACTTTGGGAGGCCAAGGCAGGCGGATCACCTGAGGCCAGGAGTTTGAGACCAGCCTGGCCAACATGGTGAAATCCCGTCTCTATTAAAAATACAAAAATTAGGTAGGGCACAGTGGCTCACACCTGTAATGCCAGCACTTTGGGAGCCTGAGGCGGGTGGATCATGAGGTCAGGAGATCGAGACCATCCTGGCTAACACAGTGAAACCCCGTCTCTACTAAAAATACAAAAAAAAAAATTAGCCGGGCGTGGTGGCAGGCACCTGTAGTCCCAGCTACTCGGGAGGCTGAGGCAGGAGAATGGTGTGAACCTGGGAGGCGGAGCTTGCAGTGAGCTGAGTGAGCCACTGCACTCCAGCCTGGGCGACAGAACGAGACTCTGTCTCAAAAACAAACAAACAAACAAAAAATACAAAAATTAGCCAGGCATGATGGTGGGCACCTGTAATCTCAGCTACTTGGAAGGCTGAGGCACGAGAATCACTCAAACCCGGGAGGCAGAGTTTGCAGAGTGGAGACTCTGTCTCAAAAACAAAAACAAAAACAAAAGAAACTGGATCCACCAAAGAAAACAACTGTTTTCCATCACCTCCCATGTATCTCATTATCTACTGCAAAAAAGAAGATTGAGGAATAAAACCCTACTTGGACTGACCTTTTCACAAGATCATGTCTGTTTCTAAGGCTCACTCAACTGCAAAGAGGATCATTTACAGCTTAATTTCTGTTCTCCAAGGTTCATTCATTCTCCCTAATAATCATTTATTGCCCCTCAAAAGAATGACCTACATTTCCCCTCCTCTGTGAATAAAGTTATATAAGCATCTGAGGGCATCTGGGCACCATAGGATTATTTGGGTAATCACTTTGTGATCCCCAATTTCCCCCTCCCATCAATAAATTTGTATGCCTTTTTCTCCTATTAATCTGCACGTTTTGTCAGTTCATTTTCAGTGAATCTTCAGAGGTTGAAGGGGAAACTTTTCCCCCTTCAACCTCTGAAAACTGAACTTCTACGGACATCTAGGGTTTTTCCTTTTTTTTTTTTTTGCTCTGTTGCCCAGGCTGGAGTGCAGTGGCATGATCTCAGCTCATGGCAGCCTCTGCCTCCCGGGTTCAAGCAATTCTCCTGCCTCAGCCTCCAGAGTAGCTGGGACTACAGGTGCCTGCCACCACGCCCAGATAATATTTTTGTATTTTTTTTTAGTACAGTCAGGGTTTTGCTATGTTGGCCAGACTGGTCTCAAACCCCTGACCTCGTGATCCACCCACCTCAGCCTCCCAAAGTGCTGGGATTACAGGTGTGAGCCACCGCACCTGGCTTTTTTTTTTTTTTTTTTAACTGGGGACACAGCCTTTGGTGGAAGCTCACAGCAGCTTTGACCTCCTGGACTCAAGCAATCCTCCTACCTCAGCCTCCTGGGTAGCTGGGACTACAGGCACGCCACCAGGCCCGGCTAATTTTATTTAAATTTTTCATAGAGACAGGGTTTTGTCATGTTGCTCAGGCTGGTCTTGAATTCCTGGGCTCAAGCAATTCTTCTGCCTTAGCCTCCCAAAGTTTGGGGATTACAGGTGTGAGCCACCGTGCCCAGCCCTCATGCACACTTTTAAAGTTTTTACTATGTTTTGCCAAATCCAGGTTTATACTAAGTTTCCATACCTACGAGTTGCAGGCTTACTCTTTAAAGCTGGTGAACAGCTACAGCAATCATTACTCTCACATTCTTGAATTTCCAGACTCTTTTGAGCAGCCTCTTTCCTCTTTGTGCAGCCCCCCAGCTCTGTGGCTGATGTTCAATAGAAGTGCCTGGCCCAGAGGCCCTGGCACTGAAACATGGGGCTGGAAAACAGCTGGTCCTTTTTTTATTTTATTTTATTTTTTGAGATGGATTTTCACTCTGTTGCCCAGGCTGGAGTGCAGTGGCATGATCTCGGCTCACTGCAACCTTCACCTCCCTGGTTCAAGCAATTCCCCTGCCTCAGCCTCCTGAGTAGCTGGGATTACAGGCACATGCCACCATGGCCAGCTAATCTTTTTGTATTTTTAATAGAGATGGGGTTTCACCATGTTGGCCAGGCTTGTCTTGAACTCCTTATCTCAGGCAATCCAACCGCCTGGGCCTCCCAAAGTGCTATTACAGGCGTGAGCCACCGCGCCCAGCCTTCCAGCTGGTCCTTATTTATCCTCCAGCACTTTCAGCTGTTCTGTTCCGATTTTGATCCATGCAACGTGGGGGGTTGGGGGGACAATCCAACAGGTGAATCCCCTCCCACCCCCAGAAATGGCTCAAGGAGACCTCCTAGTGGGTTACGGGACCACTGAGCCATGGACCCCAGGGTGACCTTTCTTCCCACCACAGTCAAGCTCAGCACATAACTTAAATACACAGTGGCCTCGGAAGTGTCAAGGAGAAAAAAATGTCCATTTTTTCCCCTCCATATACAACCAAACTGTTCTAATACAGCCAAAGGAACTGGAGAAGCAGTTTTATTTTTGCCCTTCCTGTCGAGGAAAAACTGAAAATGCAGGTGCCATGAAAATACTAAATGGAGGCCGGAGGCGGTGGCTCATGCCTGTATTCCTAGCACTTTGGGAGGCCAAGGTGGGTGGATCACCTGAGGTCAGGAGTTCGAGACTAGCCTGGCCAACGTGTTGAAACCCCATCTGTACTAAAAATACAAAATTAGCCAGGCGTGGTGGCAGGCGCCTGTAATCCCAGCTACTTGGGAGGCTGAGGCAGGAGAATCGCTTGAACCCGGGAGGCGGAGGTTGCAGTGAGCCGAGATTGTGCCATTGCACTTCAGCCTGGGTGATAGAGCAAGACTCTGTCTCAAAAAAAAAACCTAAGTAGAGAGTGCTCTTGGAGCAGGGTTTCCAAGCCTTTCAAAGGAAAGTTGGAAAACGCTATAAGTTTTCAAACTTTGGGATCTTCAGCTCTTACAGAAGTATCTAAGTCAGGTGTGGTGGTGCACACCTGTAATCCCAGCTACTTGGGAGGATCCCTTGAGCCCAGAAGTCCAAGGCCAGCCTAGGCAATGTGGCAAGACTTGTCTCTAAACAAAAACAAAAACAAAAACAAAAACAAACAAAAAAAGTAAATTCTAGGTTGGGTGCAGTGGCTCACGCCTGTAATCCCAGCACTTTGGAAGACCAAGGCAGGTAGATCACTTGAGGCCAGGGGTTCGAGACCAACCTGGCCAACATGGTGAAACCCCCTCTCTGCTAAAAATACAAAAATTAGCCGGATGTGGTGGCGCGTGCCTATAATCCCAGCTACTTAGGAGGCTAAGGTGGGAGAATCACTTTAACCCTGGGGGCAGGGAGCTGCAGTGAGCAGAGATCGTGCCACTGCATTCCAGCCTGGGCAACAGAGTGAGACTGTCTCAACAAAAACAAAACAAAACATAAATTCTGACTATTCCTTTCCTAGGGCTTCTCCAGCATCCCGACTCTCCAACAGCACTGGGCTTTCACAAGGACAAATAATATGCAAAACTTTTTGGGAGTCTACTTACGATAATTGCCTTAAATTAACATCACAAAGCAATGGAAATTGCATTCCCCTAAGGCTTCTTACTGCAGGAAGTTACCCAGCTCCTGACTGCAAAGGTAGTGACGATTAAAGTCAGGTTGGTTAGCTTCTGTCTTGCAAAGCTTGTCTGTTAATCCATTACTTGTGTTCATATAAAATGGCATTTCTGTATCAAAATGCGTGAATGTTTTAACCTTTTGTAAATATGAGCTTATTTTTTTCTGTTGAATCAGACAAGTCTTTCCTCTGCCAGAAACCTTAAAACTGGTATTCTTAAAACAGTACTCTACTAGCTGCTTTTACTTCACTGGATCGATGTTCAGCTTTCAGATCACAGAAAGTCAGTCCTTCACTATTTTGCTAGCCTCAGGCCATACCAGGAGAATTTCAGTGTGAGTGTCTTATTTTAAATGTAGCATTGGTGAACTAAAGTGCTCACAGGAAGATGGAGGAGAACTGCAGACCAGGTTACTGGAGGAGCAGAGGATGCAGTTCCAGAAGCCCTGTAATGTCTTCAGACCTTGAAGGCTGTTTTGTAGAAGATGGCTTGTTCTTCCTTAATTTTCAAGGCAAGCATAAGGCCAAAGAGTGAGAGCTATATAAAGCTAGATTTCATCTTTAAATGGAAGACTTTTAAACAATTAGAGCTGTCTGAAAGATACAAAAACTTTCTGGGATTGAACAGAGCTCCTAAGTCATTGGGAGAATTCAAAAGAATGGCCATCTCACAGGTCTACAATACATGCATGATTGAACATGATTAAATATTTTACATGATTTTTTTATAATTAAATATATATATGGACACAGCCATTTGTTTTTAGAAAGCTTTGAAGATGTTTAAGCAAGCTTAAACATTTTTATTTTATTTTATTTTTATTAAATAGAGACAGGGTCTCACTGTGTTGCCCAGGCTGGTCTCAAAACTCCTGAACTCAAGCAGTTCTCCCACCTCGGCCTCCTAATAAGCAAACTCTTGTTATTCTGACCACTAGTTTGTAGAATAGAGCCATGTGGCTAATCATCTTAATCCCACTTGGGTTTCTGAAACCCTTTGCCTGGCTGGCTGTTGTTGACACTGTAGGGGCAAAGAAGGAAAGCTTCCGCCTTTACCTTCTGAAGGTTCACTGAAAATGACAAAAGGCAGGTAGGAGAAAAAGGCATACAAATTTATTTAACATGCAGAGCACAGGGGAACTGCATGAGAAGGATTACCCAATAACCCAATGAGGCCTAGAGGTTTATAGACCCTTCTTCATGGAGGAAGGAGACATGAGGGTGTAGGAGTAAAAGATTTTTAGTGGGGAATGAATGGACCCAGAAGGCAGACTTTATCTTGTGAATAATTCTCTGGCAATTTAACAGGCGGGAGAACAAACAATGGTTTGGGAAGAAGTTTGTCTGGGCTGTAGCTATGGTGTTTAATGTTCAGTCTCTTCCTTTGTGATAGAAGTTTTAATTTTCTCTGGTTAATGAAATTTCAGGGAAGGGATCAAAGGCAAATTGTGTTCCTCTCTGGGGGTCCAGTTTCTAGGTAGATAAGGGAACTTCAGAGAACAGCTTCATTCTGTGCTTTGGGAGAGACAGGATCAGAGAGAAAGGGAGGTAGGGGGAGGTCAGAGGGAGACCCTGGCACTGAGGATTATTTCTGAGGCCCTTCCATTTTCAAAGCACTCAGCATGCCGAAGCATCATATTTTGGGGTATGGCTTTCTGTGCTCCAACATCTGCTCAAAAAAAGGAATAATTAATGTCAAAACAATAAAAATGCTTTATATTTGTATTCTTCTGTATTTGTACATATCCAGATTTTAGCTGTTTCTCTTTTACTGTATAAATTTATGTATTTCCAAATTACATATGTATATATTCCAGAGATGATTTTAGCTTTCAGGAGGACTCATCTGTTTCCTTAGTCTTAATTCTATTAACACCAAAGGATAGCTTCCTAAGCATAAAAGGGAGAAAATTATTCCATTCCTACCTTTAGTCACTGGTGATAGAGATCACTCCAGAACTGAAGAACAAAATCCTCCTCTGAGAGTGAAACTCTTAAATAAAGCACATTGTAGACAAGATTAAGCAACTATGTAAGAAATCTGCCTAAAGAGATATTTTTTCCATAAAAAGCAAAAGATAGTGACACGGATGTCATCTCCATCCTGAATTTAGCTAAATGGAGGTCATTTCTCATCCTGCCCTGCCCCCCTCTCAGGAGGAAGAATGCAGCCCAGGGATGGGGATAACCTACAGAAGCCTTGGGCTCAGCTCCTAAGCCCTAAGGGACAGATGGAGAAAGGAGGACCAGAGGGAGGGGAAAGAGGTGGGGGAGGCGGGGTGCGCTGCTGCAGGTCGCAGGGCAAGACCTGCACTCCCTTAAGTACGTATGCTTCTAGGCTCACAGAGACTGGCCAGGGGCTGGTTGGCATCACACCATACACATCTGTACTAGATACCAAATCACCGCTCATCCTCGACCAGAATGTTTAGTCAGTTAGTTGTGAATATCAATTGCAGAAGAACTTTCTGGTTTCAGTATCTCTCTTTGCTCACAGTCCTAGCTTGTGTGGTTAAAGAAAAAAGAGTCCACTTTTTAGGGTTCCAGATTTAGCAAACAAATAGAATATAAAAATACAAGAGGACGAGTAAAATTTGAATTTCAGAAAAATAATAAATAACTTTTTAGTGTGAAAATATCCTAAATATATTTTATCTGGCAACTCTATCATATTTTCCAATCAAGAGTTAAGCCTTGGGGCCAGGCATGGTGGCACACACTAGTAATCCCAGTACTTTGGAAGGCTGAGGGGGCAGATCACTTGAGGTCGGGAGTTTGGGACCAGTCTGGCCAACATGGTGAAACCTCCTCTCTACTAAAAATACAAAAAAAATTAGCCAGGTGTGGTGGTACATGCCTGTAATCCAGCCACTCAGGAGGCTGAAGCAGGAGAATTGCTTGAACCCAGGAGGAGGAGGTTGCAGTCAGCTATCACGCCACTGCACCCCAGCCTGGGCAACAGAGCGAGACTCTGTCTCAGAAAAAAAGAGAAAGAAAGAAGATAAAGAGAAAGAGAAAAGTCAGCAGAATGGAAATAAATCAGAGACATAAGTAATCAATGACTAACACTTTTTGCTATTTTTTCTCAATTTAAATTTTTTTCTTTTAAAAATTACCTTTTATTTTTGTGAAAATAATGTAAATACACACAAAAATTAAAAAGTCAAAAGGTACTGGGCGCAGTGGCTCATGTGGGTTATACCAGCACTTTGGGAGGCCAAGGAGGGAGGATCACTTGAGGCCAGGAGTTCTAGACCAGCCTGGGCAACATATTGAGATCTTGTCTCTCCAAAAAAAAATTAGCTGGACATGGGAGCGTGCACCTGTAGGCCTAGCTACTTCAGAGGCTCAGGTGGGAGGATTGTATGAGCCCAAATGTTCAAGGTTGCAGTGAGCTATGATCCTACCTCTGCACTTCAGCCTGGGTGACAGAGTGAGAACCCAACTTAAAAAAAAAGTCAAAAGTACTAAAAGGTGTATGATGAAAAATAGCAGTGCACTGTTCTACCCAATCCCACTCAATCCCATCCCTGCTTTGATCCCCAGAGGTAGTCAGTTCATCCTTTTCCGTTGTTTTTCCCAGTTTTAACCGCCTCCCATATTCCTAAAAATGCCTATACTGCTATTTTGTTGATTTGTCAGCTTTGGGCATTACCTACTTTCTTTTTCTTTCTTTTTTCTTTTTTTTTTTTTTTGAGATGAGTCTTGCTCTGTTGCCCAGGCTGGAGTGCAGTGGTGCTATCTCCACTCACTGCAACCTCCGCCTCCCAGGTTCAAGCCATTGTCCTGCCTCAGCCTCCCGAGTAGCTGGGACTACAGGCGCACGCCACCATGCCTAATTTTTGTATTTTTAGTAGAGACGGGGTTTCACCATGTTGGCCAAGATGGTCTCAATCTCTTGACCTCATGATTGGCCCACCTCATGCTCCCAAACTGCTGGGATTACAGGTGTGAGCCATTGTGCCCGCCCTGAAAATATCTTTTTACTGTACCATTCCTCTTGACTAATGGTTTGGGTTTAGATCTCTAGGCTGTAAATCATTCTCACTCAGAATTCTGAAGGCCTTGCTCCATTCTGCTCCAGCTTCCAGCACTGCTGCTGAGAAGCCTACTCCCATTCTCATTCCTGATCCTTTGGAGTCACCTGTTTTCTTTCTGGATCCTTTTAGAGTCTTTTCTTTATCCCTGGTTTTCTGCCAGTTCATGAAAATGAACCTTGAAATATAAATCTTATTTTATCTCCCTGAGGATTTTATAGCATTTTAAAAAGTTTTCTTCTTCTCTCTGATCATATTAAAGGATTATGTGCTGAAGAGATGACTAGATGGATGGCCAACCTGCTTGGGTAGAGCTTGACTAATGGGGGACTTCCCTGCACAGCATGGTTGTCCCTGAGCTGCTCTTCCATTGAGGGCCCCAAATGCCTGTATCTAAAGGTCTTCCCTTTGAGCCTGCTCAATTTCTACAGAAAAAGGTTCTTTCATTTTCAGGTGGTGGTTGTGGAGTAGGGGGAGGGTTGGGGTGGGGTGAAGGGGTGAGAAATGTGCCTGGCTCCTAGGTTATCTAGAAGCAGGGTGAGGAAAAGGGGCTGAGAGTTTACCCTTTAGTATCTAGATTTCCTTTTGTTCCCCATATTTCCAGTTCTGCACCCCATACCTGCTCTTCACAGTACCTGATGTGCTGATCCAAATTCCCCAGGGAGTAAACCTCAGGTCTCCTTCAGGAGTGGGCAGGAGCAGACCGCCCACTGCCCACCTGGGCCTCTCACCTGGCTCTCAGGCAGGCACCACACTCCTGCCATTCACAGCGCAGTCCTCTGTCTCCCAGCAGCTCCACCTGCCTCTCTCCTCCCCTCTGCGGGATCAGGCCTCAGCTCCCTCCATGCCTCTGTGTGACTCACCACTCCTTCCTCTGCTTCCCACCTTACGAAAATGTGGTGACATCCTCCGTCTGCTGCTGCCTCCTCTTCTATTCTCAGAGACCTTGTCAGGTTTTTTTTTTTTTTTTTAACTCTTTTTTACTCCTGTATTGTTGTCTTTGGTAGGGCTTGGGAGGGAGCAGAGATTCACGATTCACAAGAGACTCCTCTGCCACGTTTAACCAGTTCTTTCATGTAAGTTTTCACTCTGAAGCATTTTCGGGGGAACTTTCCAGGCCCTGTTCTGAAATCTTGCTTTCAGTCAACACAGTTGCTTTTTGTTTTGCTTTGTGGTAGATGTTTCTTTATGGGAAGTGGATCAAAGTCTAAACACACACTTTGTTTTGTTTTTTTTGTTTTTGTTTTTTTTTGAGATGGAGTCTCGCTCTGTTGCCTAGGCTGGAGTGCAGTGGCACGATCTCAGCTCACTGCAACCTCTGCCTCCCTGGTTCAAGCAATTCTCCTGCCTCAGCCTCCCGAGTAGCTGGGACTACAGGCATGTGCCATGACATCTGGCTGATTTTTGTATTTTTAGTGGAGACAGGGTTTCACCATGTTGGCCAGGCTGGTCTTGATCTCCTGACCTAGGGTGATCCACCTGCCTCAGCCTCCCAAGTGCTGGAATTACAGGTGTGAGCCACCATGCCCAGCACACACACTTTGTTTAATGGTATTGGTAAAACACTCTTGACCTTTTGAACAACAGCAACAAGACCCAAATATGTCTCTCTGCTTTTGTCTTGGAATGGGGATGGAAAAGCTGGAGAGGCGCTTGGCAGCACGGCCCTTGCCCCAGTGCTTGAAGGTCTGGTCCATCTCCTGTGTATGAATAAAAAGCAAGGGGAACGCTGAAATATCATCTCTTTTGAATTCACCATGAGCCCCACTTCTCTGCTCTCCTGTGTTGACACATTAGTGCTATTGTGTTGCATCTGCTGGTGGATTTCCTTTCAACTGCAGGCCACACAAAACCCCCTTCATGTAAAGCTGCACACAAGGCTCTCAAATTATGAGGACACTTTAGCAGTCATTCCTCTTATTGAAGGGCTCACAGTCTTAGCAAAGGATTGCTGCCCTTTCAGTGTGCTCCACTGTGCCCTGATACAGAAAGTCCAGACAAGCTAAGGCGGGAAAGCCAGGCTGGGAGACTGTGACAGGGAAAAGTTAGCAGGAGAGTGAGTAGACCAGATGGATAGGGCTTTGAATGCCACACCAAGTTCTCTGGATTTTTCTGCAGACAGTGGGAGCCACCCAAGGATTTTGAGCAGGAGAGTAACATGAGATAAACTGTGCTTTCAGAAAATTAAGTTGGCCGGGAGCAGTGGCTCACACCTGTTATCCCAGCACTTTGGGAGGCCGAGGCAGGTGGATCACCTGAGGTCAGGAGTTCAAAACCAGCCTGGCCAACATGGCCAAACCCCATCTCTACTAAAAATACAAAAATTAGTCGTGCGTAGTGTCAGGCGCCTGTAGTCCCAGTTACTTGGGAAGCTGCGGCAGGAGAATTGCTTGCACTCAGGAGGCGGAGGTTGCAGTGAGCCAAGATTGCACCACTGCACTCCAGCCTGGGTGACAGAGTGAGACCCTGTCTCAAAAAAATAAATAAATAAAAATACAAAAATTAGCTGGGTATGGTAGCAGGCACCTGTAGTCCCAGCTACTTGGGAGGCCGAGGCAGGAGAATGGCTTGAACGCAGGAGCTGGAGGTTGCAGGGAACGGAAGTTGCAGTGAACTGAGATTGTGCCATTGCGCTCCAGCCTGGGCAACAGAGTGAGACCCTGTCTCAAAAGAAAAAAAAAAGGAAAATTAAGTTGATAGCTGTAGGTCAGAAGATTCAGAGAGGGAGAGGCTAGAGTCCAGGGGGCTCTAGATCAGATCACTGGGAGAGCTTTGTAAAAATCCACACCCCAGGCCAGGCACAGTGGCTCACACCTGTAATCTCAGCACTTTGGGAGGCCGAGGCGGGCGGATCACCTGAGGTCGGGAGTTTGAGACCAGCCTGATCAACATGGAGAAACCCCATCTTTACTAAAAATACAAAATTAGCTAGGCGTGGTGGCTCATGCCTGTAATCCCAGCTACTCGTGAGGCTGAGGCAGAAGAATCACTTGAACTCGGGAGGCAGAGGTTGCGGTGAGCCGAGATTGTGCCATTGCACTCCAGCCTGGGCAAGGAGAGCAAAACTCCGTCTCAACAACAACAACAACAAAAATCCACACCCCAGCATCTGCCCTTCAAGATTGTGTTTCAGGTGGTTTGGGGAGGGAACCAGGAATCTGCGTTCTCAAAACATTCCACAGGTGCAGAGGTCATTGTGACAGGCTGCTAAAGGGGACCAGACCCCAAATATGGGGCTGGGAGTCTAGGGAGAGAGAGGGGAAATAGATGGGGATGCTGCCCTGAGGCGAGCCCCACCTGACCTCTGCCTGTTTAAGGGGCTGAAGGGAGGAAAACATGAAGAAGACCATCAAACTGGGCCAGGAGAGCTGCCTGGAGACTGGTGCCCGGCCTGCAAGGCAACCTTAGAAGAAAATCAGATTTGGGAGATGATGACATGGGACATGGGAGATGATGACAAAGGGGTCTGGGACTTGGGGGATGGTGAATCTGTGAGCACCTGGCTCCTACTTACAGTCATGGAGTATGTGGAACTGGGAAGGGAAACTGTCATTCACATCCCTCAGTCAAACATACATAGGCACGTGCATGGACACAAACTTCTGCAGGAGTCAGAAAGGCTGGTGATTCAGAGACTGGGCTCTGTAATCCAGCAGCCCTGGATCGAAATCCTGTCTCTGTAGCTCTGGCTGAGTCACCTGTCCTCTGTGAGCAACAGCCTCCTCACCTATAGAAAGAAAATGTTGCCAGCAGTTAACTCAATATGGCTTTGTGATGACTCGATGAGATGCTGCATGCAGAGGCTGGACACAGTGCCTGACACAAGGGGAGACTCTGTATGGAAGCTCTAAGGATAATACTAAAAAATGCAATCTCACTTCTGAAGCCAGGGAGCCATAAAGTATTTCATTCAGAGTGCAAGGAAGAAAGTCTACAGGAAGACATGAAGCCTTTTTTTTTTTTTTTTTTTTTTCAATATATACGGAGTTTTGCTCTGTTGCCCAGGCTGGAGTGCAGTGGCATGATTTTGGCTCACTGCAACCTCTGCCTCCCAGGTTCAAGTGATTGTCGTGCTTCAGCCTCCCAAGTAGCTGAGCTTACAGATGCACGCCACCACACCCAGCTAATATTTTGTATTTTAATAGAGATGGGTTTTCACCATGTTGGCCAGGCTAGTCTTGAACTCCTGACCTCAAGTGATCCACCAGCCTCAGCCTCCCAAAGTGCTGGGATTACAGGTGTGAATCACCATGCCCAGCCAGCATGAAGCCTTTCATTTGCTGCTACCCATTCCGTATGGCTTTCTCTGGGTGTGTGTTTGGTGAGTCCTTTGCCTTTGGTTTCTAGGACTCATAGAGAAATGACAGACCCTTCCTGCTGCATTTAATTGGAGAGGAGCACAGAGACCTGAGATTATAATGATGATGTCTTAAATGTCAAGTGCTTCAAAAGTCTGCTGTTGGACTCACTGTCACCCTAAACAGCTCTGGAAACCAAAACCCTGCAGCCACCTAAAGCATGCCCTGAGTCTCTCAGCCAGGTTTCACCTAGGAAATCTGAGTGACAGTGACGTGCAGGCAGCTGGAAGACGCACAGTAAACCGAGGAGCCTGTGATGAGCTCAGAGGAGGTGAGTTGATGATCTGCTATTTATAGCCCCACTAAGAGGCTCTGGCCGCCAGCTCCATGTGAGGCTGGGTGGAAATGATGCCTTCGCAGAGCTGAGAGTACAAAATGAAATTGGTGATTCATGGGCAGCAGCCACTTGAAAATATGAACACTCCTGCGTCCCCAGCCCCGCTGGCCTTTCACACCCATTTGGAGGCGTGTTGAGCAGAGCTGCTAGCCTGCTGCATCCTAGTCTACATGTGTTTGGGCAGGATGTGAGGACAGGCCGGTTCTACTCTGACAAGGAGCCTACAAAGGGCAGCAGCACCCCTGGGAGCACTCCAAGAACGTCTGCCCACCCCCCCAGAGGCCTCGGCTGGAACCCAGGGCAGGGCTGAGTAAGAGGTAAGCCCCGGGAGGACCTGCGGTCACAGAGAAAGGACACTTCCTGCTCCTGCCCTCTGTCTCCAGGGGCGACGCTGGCAACAGAGCAGCTTTCTGATGACGCTTGTTCTGCTGAACATACAAAAATGTACAATGAGGAAACCCTTGCAGCTTGACATTCCCCCACCCCCACAATTCCACAGCCCAGCACCTGTCACCTGAAATAGCTATTGTTTATTTTCCTCAGTAACATCTTGGCTTCTAGGCCAAAGTCTACTTGGAGGCCCAAACTCAACTCATCTTATGTGAGGAATGCCCTGGAGGTCTCTCAGTTTCCCACAACCCAACTGGATTTAAAGGGCCAAACCAGGATAAGGAGGCCAGCTGAGCTCTGAAGCCAGATTGTCTAGGTTCAGATTCTTTCTCTACACCTGCAGCCACGTGGCTTCAGTCAAATTGCTCTCTGAGACTCAGTTTTTCTCATTGGTAAAATGAGGATAATTACAGAACCTACTTCACTGGGTTGCGGTGAAGGGTGACATTTGAATAGTGGTCAGCCCAGCATCCAGCACATGGACAGACTTGACACTGGACACTGCTGCTGCTGCTTTTGCTGTTGAAGTTGTTTTTACTCCTGGGTTTTGGTCCCTGTACTGATAGCACTCCTTTGCACACAGTCTATGGCACTGAGGTTCCTTGTGGAGGTGGTGCCCCGAGGCTTCAATAGAGACCCTCTGCCCATCACAAACAAACTCCATATCAGGCTGCCAAGCATAGTGGACTTCATCTTGGGGGCATCTCAGCCCCATGCTTGACCGGCCCCTGCCTTTGCCTAGGAACCAAGTGCCTTTCCCCTGGGGCTGGGCTTTGTCCGGGTTGACTACCCTGATGCTTCTGCTCCTCTACGTCCTGGGGTGGTCTTGGGGGTATTAACTGTCACCATCCAGTGGAGGGTCTCACCGGAGGGTCCCAGGTGCTAACTTCAGGTCTGTGGCCAGCAGGCAGCCTGGATGACTGGCCGGATAGGCCCACCTCACCTATGGGCTGCACTTGCAGCACAAACTGCTGATTCATGGAGACTCATGAGGCCTTGGCTGTCTGTACATTCTCCATCTCCAGCTGTCGGCCAAAATATAATTGTAGTTGTCACTTTGGCAGCGAGATGCTATGATGTGTCCTATCTCTAAGGCAGTGAGCTTTTGGAAGATAGGAGGGATCTGCAGCTGCTCCCGTGGAGAGAACCATTCTGGAAAGCGGTCTGTGTGAAGTGCACCCAGGTGCAGTCCCAGGAGTGGTGTGAGCAGCAGGGTGAGGCCCTATATTAGAATGGGCACTGGTGTTGCCTGTGTCTGCATCTACAGTAATGCAATTCTGATGACATCAATGAATAACAGAGAGGCTGCCATTGAAATGAGGCATTGTTGGCAGCTATGAGGACTTGGAAAACAGCCATCAGGCTTATGCACAAGTCAGAATCCATCGTGTGTGGGGTAAATGAGTGGTTAGACCATGCGGTAGGTGGTGTAAGGAAGATGTTGCCAGAGACATAGCTAGGACCAGACTGAGAAGCCAGGGACTCAAAGACCAGGCCATGCAGCTTGGACTTGATCCTGGACATAGGGAAAGTGATGTGATTAGAGGACGTGGGGGTTCTGGGCTCAAGCATCCTTGAAGGGTCGCACTAAGGGCAAGGCTCCCCCTCCCCACAGCAGTTGGCAAGCAGTGGCTTGCTGTTTGAGAAGGTGTTTACCCCTCTGGAGCATGAGTCCCACACTCAGAGGGTGCCTGAGACTCTGCTCGTAGGGTAACCATAGGAAGGGCCGGTCCCAGCCAGGACAGCTGAGTGCGCGCGGTGAGCAAGGCAAAGCACCATGCTTATGTCTTCCCTCTTCTTCCATCCTTCTTGGCCAGGAGTTTATTATTGAAGCACCTGTGTGCAGATGTGCTAAATGTAGATGACTGCACCACTCAGGTCAAAGGTCAGGGAGGCTCCTGGGACTGAGAGATGACCCCGCTGCCTGTGGATGTGGCCTCCCTCCCCACTAAGGAAACAGCAGAGGCAAACATCCAAGCTTGCCTGATGGAGGAATTCCTAGAAGAAAGGTTCTGTCCTTATGTACTTAAATACTGATTTAGAGGTTGGTTAATGGAGACAGAAGAATACTAAGTGTTGGGAGCCGTTACCAGTGGAGGACCCACCCATGAGCACGGAAGCCAGAGCATATCTGGACCATCATGTAAGTCCGGAGGAAGACACAATTCAGTTGACAAAAATTTGTGTACCCTCCTCAGAAGTGCATTGTTGTGCAAGAAATGGTTTGGCAGTGACTCTCCCCTTTCAGCTGCAAGCCATCAAGGGCTGAATGCCTCTCCAGTTGCCAGAGGAGGAGTGGCTTGTAGAGCGGATGTTCCCAGTCTGGCAGAATCTTCTGTCAAGTGTTCCCTGAGTTGGGCTGCCAGGGGGCAGGTGTTGAACAGTGAGGAAGTCCTCTCACCTGATCAGCTTCTGATGCAACAGGGGTGTAGTGAGTGCCCGGAATCCTATGCCTGTGGGTGGAGCGTGAACTTAACCTCTTCCCTGAGGGTAGGCAGCATGTCATAACCACTTCTGGCTGCCCATGGCTGGTTTGGGGCAATATGCCAAGATGTAGTTTTGCCTATTTGGTTTGCTTTTTCCTTTAAAATATACAAAAGTTAATAACATGTACTGGGTTTTTAAAAAAATATAAAATATAAGATATAATCAGAAAAGTCCAAACAGACCGGGTGAGGTGGCTCACACCTGTAATCCCAGCACTTTGGGAGGCCGAGGGAGTGGATCACCTGAGGTCAGGAGTTTGAGACCAGCCTGGCAAACATGGTGAAGCCCCGTCTCTACTAAAAATACAAAAATTAGCTGGGTGTGGTGGCGTGCTTTTCCTGTAGTCCCAGCCACTCAGGAGGCTGAGGCAGGAGAATTGCTTGAACCTGGGAGGCTGAGGTTGCAGTGAGCCAAGATTGTGCCACTGCACTGCACTCCAGCCTGGGTGATAGAGCAAGACTCTACCTCAAAAAAAAAAAAAAAAAAAAAAAAAGAAGAAAGAAAGAAAAGAAAAGTCCAAACAACTATACATACAGCTTAACAAATAATTATAACATGAATGCACTCCAGACTGGGTGACAAAGTGAGACCCTGTCTCAAAAAAAAAGAAAAAAAGGAAAAGGAGAAAAAGATTTAATTCATGAGGGAGCCAGTAAAATATTACAACCAATTCAAAGGAGAACTCAAAGTATCACAAATAATAGTCAGATAAAGAAAGTTGATTTTAGAAACGGATGCAAAACTGGTCAATATCCATGAGGCAGTAGTCAGTTGCAATTCACCAGACACAATTTGCATTTCTGTGAACAGGAATTATTTGCATTGCTATGACGTTTCTACAATTTAATTTCTATCTTGAGAGGGTTGAGAAATAGTCTAGTCAAAGACAACAAAAGCCAGAGATAACCTGGATGAATAAGTAATTCAGGACACCCCCCAAGTTTCAACATCGTTCACAGTTTCTTCTACACTTGTAATTGGTTCCCTACCTACCTCCCTCCTAGAATTTCCCCTCTGCACGTTCCTACTGCCCTGTTTGAAACAGCTGACCCAACCCTTCCTCCCATGTTACGGTGATGGGCCAGGGCTGAAAGCCTAACCTGGGAGAACGTACTTATCACGTAAGCTGAGCCAAACAAGTGTTCCCAAGGCTTGGACACTGCTTCTACAGGGGTGAGCATTGACATTGTCAGCCTCGGGTAGGCAGACTCAGGCAGGCACACCCAGGGCTGGTAGTCACAATGGGCCTTGTAAAAGATAACCAAGCATTTTCTGTAAAGGGCAACAGATTAGGAATACAAAGAGAAAAAATTGTAGTCCAGTGAGAAAGACAGAGTACCTGTCCAATGAGCTTGCAGTTCCTGGGATGACTTCCTGCATTTGGGTTCCATGAGAGTCCCCCTTTATGCCTGAATCAGTTTGGGTGGGTGTCTGTTCCACTAATTGCCTATCTGAGAGAACAGCTGACGTACAAGATGTATGATGACCTGCAGGGCTGAGGTGTATGTCTCAACCCTCCCAGGATCTGTGTTGGCACCACTGGGCCTTGTATCAGCCCTAGAAGGCAGGGGCAGGGTAGTCTGTGATCCAGCAGAAAAAAACAAATACCTGACTTGCTCTCTGCTGTTGGACACTCACTTCATCTCCTGTGAACAGGTTTTTTCATCTTAAAATGGGAGACAATGTTCCTTCCAGCTTGCCTCCCAGGGTCCCATTGAGCCCAGTGAGAACCATGGATGTGAGTCTACTGCCAAGGCCAGTCCTGAGGCAGGAGCTGAGCCCACAGCTCTGTCAGCGCAGGAGAGCTTGGCTCGATGTGAAAAGTGCTTTAGGGCTGGGTGCAGTGGCTCACTCTTGTAATCCCAGCACTTTTGGAGGCTGAGATGGGTGGATTACCTCAGGTCAGGAGTTTGAGACCAGCCTGGCCAACATAGTGAAACCCCGTCTCTACTAAAAATACAAAAATTAGCTGGGCATGGTGGCACCTGCCGGTAGTCCCAGCTACTTGGGAGGCTGAGGCAGGAGAATCGCTTGAACCCAGGAGGCGGAGGTTGCAGTGAGCTGAGATCGTGCCACTGCATTCCAGCCTGGGCGACGGAGCGAGGCTTTGTCTCAAAAAAATAAAAAATATATATATATAAAATAAAAAAATAAATTTAAAAAAGGGCCAGGTGCTGTGGCTCACACCTGTAATCCCAGCATTTTGGGAGACAGAGGTGTTGGATCACCTGAGGTCTGGAGTTCAAGATCAGCCTGGTCAACATGGTGAAACCCCAACTCTACTAAAAATACAAAAATTAGCCAGGCGTGGTGGTGGGTGCCTGTAATCCCAGCTACTCAGGAGGCTGAGGTGGGAGAATCTCTTGAACCTGGGAGGCAGAGGTTGTACTGAGCCGAGACCGCACCATTGCATTCCAGTATGGGGAACAAGAGCGAAACTCTGTCTCAAAAAAAAAAAAAAAGAAAAAAGAAAGAAAAGAAAAAGAAAAAAGAAAAGTGCTTCGGGAGAAAAGGTTTTATGCAAATGGCCAATCATGATTAATTGAAGGGGAGGTTCTCAGGCAAAGGACTGGATTTCACAGATATGTGTGTGTGTGTGTGTGTGTGTGTGTGTGTATACATATGTACATATAACTTGGCTCTCCTGAGAAGAAAATGTTCATTCAGTGTAAGGCAAGATAGTGTAAGGCAAGTATATCCAAATCAAGGGTGTCCAATCTTTTGGCTTCCCCGGGCCACACTGGAAGAAGAATTGTCTTGGGCCACACATAAAATTTAATAACACTAATGATAGCTGATGAGTTAAAAAAAAAAATCGTAAACCAAATCTCATGTTTTAAGAAAGTTTACAAATTTGTGTTGGGCAGCATTTAAAGCCATCCTGGGCCCAGGCCACGGGCTGGACAAGCCTGATCTAAATCAACGTTTTCCATCCTTTAAACAGGTACCTTTTCACCATCTCCATTCATTCAGTGAGCATTTTTTGGGCACCTGCTGTATGATAAGCACTGTACCAAGCGTTAGGAAACTGAAATAAAGATAGGCAGGCCCTGCTCTCGTGATGCTGGGAAACAAACAAACAGAAAGAGTTTTACCTCAGAGTGTGATAAGCACAGACAGAGGCAAACAAAGGATGTTCTCGGAGCACCGAGGAGGGGCACTCACCCATGATCCCAGTGTGGCATCAGAGTCCACAGGGCATGTGCAGAGGAAAGTCTGGCATTTCTTTTTCTTTTTTTCTTTCTTTCTTTCTTTTCTTTTCCTTTTTTTTTTTTTTGAGACAGAGTCTCACTCTGTCATCCAGGCTGGAGTGCAGTGGCACCATCTCGCTCACTGCAGCCTCTGCCTCCTGAGTTCAAGCAATTCTCCCACCTCAGCCTCCCAAGTAGCTGGTATTACAGGGGCCCGCCACCACTCCCGGCTAATTTTTTTTTTTTTTTTTTTTTTGGTATTTTTAGTAAAGACGGGGTTTCACCATGTTGGCCAGGCTGGTCTCCAACTCCTGACCTCAGGTGATCCACCCACCTTGGCCTCCCAAAGTGCTGGGATTACAGATGTGAGCCTCCAGGCCTGGCCAAAAGTCTGGTGTTTCTTGAGAGTCAGGGGAGGGGTTAGTTGAAGGGGGCAATGGGGCCAATTACATGGGGTCCTGGGGGCCTCAGAGGGAAGTCTGTGCTTCACTTGAAGAGTATGGGGTTTAAGAAAGTGAGTGCTGTGGTCAGATCTGTACTTTGGAACAATCACTCTGGCTGCTGGTGGAGAACAGGTGGGAGGGATGATGGACAGGAGGCATAAAGACCCCTCGGGAGGCAGCGACAGGCGTCCAAGCCAGAAGTGATCACCTGAACTGAGGAAAGGGGTGGAAGGAACCGACTCAAGAAATGTTGGGCCAGAATTTCACCTGAAAAACAAGACAAAGAGAACCCTTAGGTTTTCAGTGAGGACCACCATGTGGTTAGACTGTCACCATCATAGGAGAAAGAAACCATAACTAGCAGGTGGGCTGGGAGATGATGAGCTCAGTTTAAGACTTGGTGAGTGTGAAAGAGCTATAGGCATCCAGAAGGAAGCATCTGGCAGGCAGGTGCATACGCAGGTCTGAAATGGAGGGAGGGTTTGGGCTGCGAGGCTGGAGAAAAGAGGCTGGAGTGAATGTGCCGTGAACAAGTTTATATGAATGTGATTGGGGAGCAGGGAAGAGGGGGAAAGTGCAGGAACATAATGCCTCTTGACCCTAAAATTCTCACTTGCTGAGAGTGAGGGTGAGGGGAGGGGCTGGGGGCAGGAAGGGAGAGTTTAGAACATTTATTATGGGAAACAGGAGAGAAGCTGACCCAGGCACAGCTATGATATCTAAGAGGAGTCAGGGGACTAGTTCTTGCCAAAGGAATGTTGATCGAGGATGACATGTCACTTCCAGCCCAAGAGAGTTAAGAAGCAGAAGTGACTTCTCCACCCTTCCTTTCCTATTCTCCCAGTTCGACGCCCCTTTGTTACAGACTGAATGTTTGTGTCCCCCCAAAAATTCCTATGTTGAAACCGAATCCCCAGTGTGATGATATTTGGAGGTGGAGCCTTTGGGAGGTGATTAGGTCTTAAGGGTAGAGCCCTTAGGATGGGATTAGTGCCTGTATAATAAGAGGCCAGTGGCCAGGCATGGTGGCTCATGCCTGTAATCTCAGCACTTTGAGAGGCTGAGGTGGCTGGGTCACTTGAGGTCAGGAGTTTAAGATCAGCCTGGCCAACATGGTGAAACCCCATTTCTACTAAAAATGCAAAAATTACCCGGGTGTGGTGGTGCATGCCTGCAGTCCCAGCTACTCAGGAGGCTGAGGCAGGAGGATTGCTTGAACCCAGGAGGCAGAGGTTGCAGTGAGCGGAGATTGCACCACTGCACTCCAGCCTGGGCAAGTGAGTGAGACCCTGTATCAAAAAAAAAAAAAAAAAAAAAGAGGAAAGAAGAAAGAGAAAGAAAGAAAGAAAGAAAGAAAGAAAGAAAGAAAGAAAGAAAGAAAGAAAGAGCGAGCCAGAGAACTACCTTGTTCTTTTTTTTTTTTTTTTGAAGCAGAGTCTCACTCTGTTGCCAGGCTGGAGCGCAGTGGTGCAATCTCAGCTCACTGCAACCTCCGCCTCCTGGGTTCAAGCGATTCTCCTGCCTCAGCCTCTCGAGTACCTGGGACTACAGGTGCACACCACCACGCCCAGCTAATTTTTGTATTTTTAGTAGAGACGGGGTTTCACCATGTTGGCCAGGATGGTCTTGGTCTCTTGACCTTGTGAATTGCCCGCTTCAGCCTCCCAAAGTGGTGGGATTACAAGTGTGAGCCACTGCGCCTGGCTGACAGCTTGTTCTTTTTCTACCATGTGAGAACACAAGGAGAAGTCAGCAGTCTGCAGCCCAGAAGAGGGCCCTCACCACAGCTTGAGTGTCTTGGTATCCTGATCTCAGACTTCTAGCACCCAGAACTATGAATACATTTCTGTTGTTCATGAGCCACCCAGTCGATGACACTTTGTTATAGCAGCCTGAATTGACTAAGACAGCCTTGGAAACCACATATTGGAGATGGTGAAGCCACAGTGTGGGAAGATCCTGGATTCTTGAATCATCACTTGGAGGACAAACACCACTGATCAGGAACACACATTTAGTTTTCTGTTAGCAAGAAATCAACTACATTGTAGGAGCCAATATACATTTTGGGATTGCTTGTTACAGCATCGAGCATTACCCTAGCTAATGCAGAGTTTAAGAAAATGCATGGTTGTTCAGGTGGTTCAGAGGGGTCTGGGCTGGGGAAATACTGGAGGCCTCTAGGGTCAGAAGGTCTTTGTTAAGGCTGAAGAGCAGCAGTGGTGAGAGAACTGGAAAAATCTAGAAAGCAGATGTCAGGGCCTCTGGCAGAATGAAAGAAACTAAGATTTCAGAGAGAAGCTATCCCACTGTGGCAAGAGCCAAATGTGAGAAGTTGGGGAACATTAAGCAAGTCTGGGAATTGTGATGGAGTGAGGTCAAGAATTGTGTTGGCTGGTTAGTTCACAGGGATGTCAGAGTCTGTGATGAAGCAGAATGTGAGGTGGAAAAGAAGCCTCAGAGGGGCTGGCCATTGTTCTGCAATCAGGGACCTGGGAAGGACTGCTGTAGTGAAAGGCATGGACTAGCAGGATTGCCATCACTGTCTGTCAGCTGCCATGACTGAGTGGATCTGAGCAGGGCAGCATATGGATCACTCAGGAGACCACCTGAGATGCACACCTGAAGGCTGGTTCCTGAAGTGTCACCTGCAAATGCTGATGTAGGCCAACACCATCCATAAACAGCCAGACCCATAGCAGAGCGCTGCCGTCAGCTGGTAAAGTGTCATGGCACTGCCCAAAGCACCTTATTCACAAATCTGTCTGGGCCTCATGGACATCTCAGGGAGACCCATAAAAGAGTGGCCTCTCCCTGCACCAGGTAAAGTCACCTAAGTGATAAGAGAGACTGCACAGGAGATGGTGGAGTCAGGGTCTCCTGATCCTTGGGTTGTGGTTCTCATTATAAAATGCCTTTTGCAGACATTTCTGACATAAACTGCCCATCATCTTAGGAAGATTTGGGCTTCAACGTGCCATTGGCAGCAGGGACAACTGAGACAGCCTCCAAAAGGCACTTCCAGCTGGCGACTCTTAGAAGAATTTCTGAATGAATGGTGCCAAACCAGGAATAGGAATAGGAGTGTCAGAAAACCCAAAATAATAGTTATGAAAACAAGAGGAGGTTATTTAAAAAAAAAAAAAAAAAAACCAGACGAGGTTGGAGATAGGTGTCAAGGGTTGCTAGGCCCTCCACTGTTTCAGAAGGCCAAGGTTCCTTCTGTTTTATTGTTCTCCTCTATTGTTGAGTAACAAATTACTTCAAAATGCAGTGGCTTAAAACAACTGTAAACATCTATTATCTTGCACTTTCCGTGGTCAGGATTTGAGACTTAGCTGGGTGGTTCTGGCTCAAGCTGTCTCATGAGGTTGCAGTTGGGATGTCAGATGAAGCTGTGGTCATCTGAAGGGGTGACTGGACCGCCACATTGCTGGCAAGTTAACCCTGGCTATTTGCAGCAAGCCTCGGTCTCTCACTGCCCATAATCCTTCACTGGGTTGCTTGCAAGGCATATACTGCAATGTCTTTTATGATGTCATCTCAGAAGTCACTTACTATCATTTCTGCAATATCCTGTTGGTTACATGGATCAGCACTGTTGCATGCAGGAGAGAACTGAACAAGGACATGAATCACTGGGGGCCATCTCAGAAGCTAGCTACCACATCTGCCATCCTCAAAGCATGTGGCTTCATCCTCATGTCCCAAGATGGCTGCTCGAACTCCGGCAATCACATCATAGACAGTGCATTGTAGCTAGTGGGAAGAAGGAGGAAAGGAAGCAGCGTGTGATTTCCTGAAGTTGGATGTATCATTCTATTTCAGTCTCACTGGTCAGAACTTAGTCATATATTGATAACTGCAAAGGGGGCTAGGAAATTTAGTATTTATTTTGGGTGGCCATGTGTTCAGCTAGACCAGATATTGGGGATAACTGGCCGTCTCTGCCACATCAGCAATGTTCCCGTGTGTATCATACAGGATGAGGTCTGAGGGAGGAAGCACAGAGAACATTACTACCTTGGGTTACTGACCTGGTAAAGGACTTACAACCCATTTTGTCTGGGAAATATGTGTGTGTGTGCGTGTGTGTGTGTGTGTGTGATGGGGATGGGGGAGGAGTGCAAACTGTGCTTCACTCCGTAATTAGTGAATCTCCCTTTAAAAAGAAAATAGTCAGAGAAGCTTAGGAGACAAATAAGTGTAAACAACAGACCCAGTCCTAGAAGCCCAGCCAAGGGTGCTCTTAAAAATTAAGAAGCTCCAGAAGATGAAAGATCATCACAGGAGGCATAGTGAGGGCAGCCTCATTCTATCCCCAGACCTGCAGGTTTAAATAAATTCCAGGCAGCCTGATTTACTGATCCAAATGCAGAAACACAGATGGGCGCCTCTACCAGCTGTGTTTTTAAAAGATCATATGATTCCTGATCAATGAACCAAAGAGACTGAATGCAGAAGTATTTAGCGCTGAGCTGAGGATTTGCCCAGAGACCTCTCAGAGAGCAGAGCCAAATCTTGAGCAGCCAGCTGAGTGCTGACTCAAGCTGGGGATGGGGGTAAGGAGGGTGGTATTGGGCGGCAGAGGCCTAGCTGAGTAGAAGATGAGCCATCAGTCAGCCAGAGAACTCTAAGGTGAGAAAAGTCCACAGGAAGAAAATCTGCCCTGGCAGAAGGAAGACAAGGCTCTGGCTTGGTCAACTGGCCAGTGACAGGGGTACTGTGATCCTAGAGGAATGCCAAGTCTGGAGCAAGAAGCCTGGGGCTAGGGCACCTGAAAGGACAGCAGGTACTGCCAAGTTCCTTCTGGCAGGGGTTTGCTTTCTCCTTTCTGCCACATTCTGCCTGGACAGTGGAATCTTATCTTGGGCTGTGTGTGGACTAAGGACTCAGTGGTACTTGCAGCATGGAAGGTGGCTGGGGATCTCCTACCTGCCTGGCTGGTCCTGCTCTCTGCCCATGGTTGGGGGTGTTGGCCCAAGTTGGATGAAGTCCTGGGTCCTGCATCCCTACTTGGCCATCTCCAAGTGGGGCTGTCAGGACACCCTGGGCAGCTAGCGTGCTCACTCACTCACTCAGGCCACAACCCATGCCCCTTATTGCACGCGGTCGTCAGTCATCACTGCATTCCTGCTGTACAAGAGTCAATTTCCAGTGCAATAAGGGGATCACCAGAATTCCCAGCCTTCCCACTGTGCCTTGGCCTGAATCTCAATTTTACCAACAAGGCCTTGGAGAACCTCTGCAGACTTCTAGTTTGAGGGCCCTTTCATGAGAGACGCCTCCAGGCATGGCTGAGGTCAGGCCCCACCTTGGGCAGAGAAGGATGCAGGGAGTAGTGAGGAGGGAAAAATCAGCCTGAAGGGCATGGAATTGGCTCAGGCAGCCTGAGACTGTTTTGTGGCTCTGTTGCGGCAATGTGTATTGAGCTCAATGGGGAAGACACTGAGCTATACCCTGGGGACACAGAGGGGAGGGCTGCTATGACATCACCCCAGACACATAAATAAAGCAAAGCAGCAGAGGGTGCAATACGCAGTGATGGGTTAAGTACAAGGTCCAGAAAGAATGTGGGAGGGGAGTTTGCTGGCAGAGTAGTAAAGGAAAGCTTCACAGAGGAGGTGACACCTGCAAGAAAGAACAGGAGGAGGGGCAAACCAGGGAGAGGGAAGGGCAGGCTCAGAGTCCTGAGCTGGGCAACCACCTGGGGTAGAAGTAAGGGAATCTCACATGATGTGTTGACTGTGCTCTGAAATTTCTGGGCTCCTTCAAGGTGGAGTGTGGCCTTGATCTCTCTCCACTAACTCAGAAGAGTCAGGGGAGGGGAGAAGATGCTCCCTCTGCAAGATTTGTTGCATTTCCTTTTATCTTTGGGTCTTTGGTACCTGACCATGATGGTGAAGTTATCATAAATTAAGAAAGAAAATGGCTAGGTGAGGTGGCTCATGCCTGTAATCGCAGCCCTTTGGTAGGCTGAGCTGGGAGGATTGCTTGAGGCCAGGAGTTCAAGATCAGTGCGGGCAACATAACGAGACCCTGTCTCTACAAAAAATGAAAAAGAAAAAAGAAATAGCTGGTGTACACCTATAGTCCTAACTACTCAGGAGGCTGAGGCTGGAGAAGCACTCAAGCCCAGGAATTCAAGGTTGCAGTGAACCATGACTACACCACTGCATTCCAGCCTGGGTGAAAGAGCAATACCGTGTCTCCAAAAAAAAAAAAAAAAAAAAGAGAGTGAAATTTCTTTGGTCTAGGAGAATCTGCCCAAGCCCCCCATTCCTTTTCCATGTAGATTTCCAAGTGATTCTGGATGGACCCTTAGGCCTGATTGTCCCCAGCAGCCTTGGATGGGGCAGGAGGCAGGGCTGGGTGGGGCACTCTGCAACTCTCTCCACTGTTAGATACAGTCCCCTGAGGTCTCAGGGCCTCTCCAGAACTCAGGGGAACCCCCAGCGCCACCAAAGCACCCACCTTGCCTCTTGCAACCAGGCTTACAGCATGAGAAGAGTGATGTGGCTCATGCTGGCACATCATGTATGACCCGTCACACTTTTTGTGGTGTGCAAACTTGCCTTTCCTCCAGGCCCCAGGAAAATGTGAGATGCAAATAAATCACCACGCAAATCTAAAACAAACAGCAGCTCCAGAGCTGTTTTATGAAGGCAGAAGGAATCGCAGGTCCTGAGTGGTCCAGCAGGCCCCACTCTCTCTGGGTCATGGTGGGCAGGTGGGCCCAAGCCAGAGCCATGCTGGGATGGCACCGTGTCTCCAGCTACAGGCGGCCCAGGAACCTCAGGCATGGAGCTGCCAGTGCCCAGAAAGGCTACAGGAGAATTTACGGCGCAGATGGAGAATGGGACCTGCCCTTAGTATCTAGTCCCTGGACAGCCCATCTCTTTCGCCCAGGAATCTCTGTCTCCTGGTTGTTGCTCTTCTCACTGGGATGTGCAAATAACCTCCTGGCAGCCTTGGTCTCTCTCTTACCTCTGTCAGTTCCAGTCCGAAGGCCTAGCTCAGGTCACATCCCTCTGACTCAGATACACTTTAATTACAAACTCCTCAGTCTGTCATTTAAGGCTTCACCCACTACAGTACCAATTCACCACTCACCAGTCCTTCAGATCATCATCCCCCAGCCATGTATGTGCCCATCCTTTTTATAGTCTCCCTGCAAAGCTCTCCCATCTTCAGGTCCTGAATCTTGCCTTTACCTGGTCCCAAAGCCCCCTTGTGGGGGCATTTGCTGTGATGCTTGGCCCACCTGATCAGGCCCCGCTTCAACACTGTCTCACCTATCAAGTCTTCCTTGTCATTCTCTGCCCCCTGAACCTATGGCCTAAGGGATGGAGCTTTTTACTAGATTTGCATCTTCAATTATAAGAGTGATACATGCTTGTAAAAACATTCCCACATTACAGAAGCATACACAGTAAAATGAGTGTGTGTCATCCCAACTCTCCATTCCCTAGAACTCACTCCAGTTAACAGCTAAACCTGCACACAGACCCTCGTTTTACCAGCATGGGAGGGGCCCTTGGGGACCTTCCGTAACTACTTAAGCTAGCAGTAGCAGAGTAGCGGTGGGGGTGAGCAGACTTGGTGAAGGTTTTGGAGAGCGGCGACCTGGGTTGACTTAGAAAGAAAATCCTCAAGGTTGGTCTGTGGGACCCCTTAATTTCTTTTACAAGTCAGTTCAAAGAACAGAGCCCCAGGGAGACATTCCTAGTTGTGTGGGAATATTCGTTCTGTTCTCCCAAGAGCCAGAAACTCAAGTTCAAAAGGCAACCAGGTCTCTAAAGAATTCCCTTGGCCTAGCACTACCTGTCACTGCAAGCCCAGGCAGAGCTGAAGTCTGGCAGTCTTAATGGGGTGGTCACTCAGGCAGATGGAGAGAGGCAGAGCTGGAACCTAGGCCTTTTCTTCTCCAGCCTGGGCCCCTGCCTGTGCCCTGCGGGCCCCTGCCTGTGCCCTGTGGGCCCCTATGTTCTGGCTGGTCATCCTGGAGTACCCCTACCACCAAACAACAGAGACCTCTGTGTGCCCTGCTGGCAAAGCAGTGATTCTCTTTACAGTGTGGCCCACAGAAGAGTCCACCTTCAGAAATAAATGATCCTGCCCTCCTTAGAATAGGATCTAAGTGAAGAACAGGGCTGTGCAGGCATCTCCTTCATGAGGGACTCCAGCCCATGTTACCAGGGAGTGTGAGGGGCAGGGAACACATGCCTTCCCCAGATAACCTGAGGGACTACATCCCTCCTCCACACTCCAAGTCAAATATTTATTGAGACAAGAGAAGGGACTGGAGTGTTCCAAGTTGGGAAGACCTAACCCCAACTTGGAGATGTGATGGAAGGCTCTCCCAAGATGTCAGTATCTAAACTTACACTTGAAAGATAAGCAAAAGCCGGGTGCAGTGGCTCATGCCTGTAATCCCAGCACTTTGGGAGGCCGAGGCAGGAGGATCACCTGAGGTTAGGAGTTTGAGACCAGCCTGGCCAACATGGTGAAATCCCGAATCCACTAAAAATATAAAAATTAGCTGGGTGTGGTGGCGCATGCCTATTATCCCAGCTACTGGGGAGGCTGAGGCAGGAGAGTCACTTGAACCCGGGAGGCAGAGGTTGCGGTGAGCTTAGATCGCGCCATTGTACTCCAGCCTGGGCAACAGAGTGAGACTCCATCTAAAAATTAAATAAAATAAAATAAAGATAAGTAAGAAGTGGCCAGGTAAAGCATTCCTTGCAGAGGAAACACCATGGGCAAAGGTCTGAAGGTGAGAGGAAGCATTACTTTGGAGAAACTGAAACTTCACTGTGGCTGAACCTAGTGTGTAAGGGGGATGTAGTGGGCAGTGGTTGGAGAAGTCAACTGCCTGCATGTGCAAACCCTTCTCTGTCAGCCCAGAAGGCCAGGGCTTTGTCCCCATGGCCAAGCAGAGTCAAGGAAGGGTTAAGCAGGGGGGTGACATTTTAGACAGACTGAGATTGCCACATAGACCATGAGCTGGAGGTGATAAGTTTAGAGGAAGTGAATGTCTTTGGGTGAGCAGTATGGTGGCCTGGACTAGGGTAGACATAGAGGAATATAGAGAAGAAGTGGAATTCAACACAGCATGGGGGGAGGTGAGGGAGAGGAAGGTGACCCTGGCTTTGTTGTTGGGGATGTAAATCCCAGGCCCACAGTTGAATTTAGCAAACAGTTGCTAACTGGTTTGGGCTCACGGAGTGGGGAGCTGGGGGCCCCCATGTTGTTTCACAGGTGAAAAATTGAAGGCCAGTAGCAAGTGAGAAGCCCTGACCTGCCATCTAACCTGCTGACATCAGTAAAAACCTGACTGGGCACCCAAATCTTGATTTGGTCAGGAGGCTGCTTGATACCTTAATCCTGGCACAATAGCCCAGGTACATAGCTGACCACCTCCAGACAACCCAGTGCTCACCTGACTCACAGCCCCATGTCCACAGTCAATCAGCAACCTGCAGAAACTTTGCTTTTTGAATACAGAACAGAAATAGCTCATGACCAACCCCATATCTTCCCCCTGTATCCCCAACCCCTAAGCCTAGACTCTGGATAGAATAGTTTCCCTGTTTGGCAGTAAAACTTTTTTTACTCAGCACTCAATATTTGGCCTCTGGTCTTTTTTCAGTTTCTTTTTGGTTAAATAGTGATGGAGTCTTGCTATGTTGCCCAGGCTGGTCTCGAATTCCTGGGCTCAGGTGACCCTGTTTTAAAACATGCCAGAGGCTCCCACCAGCCACAGGGCCCTGAAGGGGCTTCAACAAAGTCAGACACACCCTCTATGTTATTTGCTCAATTCAGAGATTCTGCACTCTGTGGTTTGCACTTTAGCCCCTCCTGAGTCACCCGCTGCACCAAGGAGTGCACACAGCAGTGACGTGGATAGTCCAGGAGGGCCTGGGGTACTGTCTAAGGCCATGAAGTTTAGCCAAGTTTGGTGGTGCATGCCTGTAGTCACAGCTACACTGGAGGCTGAGGTGGGAGGTTGGCTCGAACCCAGGAGTTGAAGGCTGCGGTGAGCTATGATTGTGCCACTGTACTCCCCACCTGGGTGACAGAGTGAGACCCTGTCTCAAAAAACAAACAAACAAACAAACAAAAAACAACAACTTGGATAAAGACTCTTGCTTGGCACAATGACCTTACTTTCTGACACTGATCACATAGATGTGAACTTTGGCATAGAAATTCAGGCAGTGTCGGAAACCCCAGGCCCCACTATCAGAGCTGGAGTTAGACAATGCCCTCCAGGGGAGAATGAGTTTCCAGAAGCCTTGGCTGTGCCCCCTTCAGTCAGGGAAATAAAGACCCTTCTATTTCCCTGTGGCCAGCCAGGGAGGATGGGTGAGTAGCACAGCGAAGAACCAGGAATTTTGCCCCTTGAGGGGCCCAGAGAGCTCTGCTCATCTGTCTGTCTCCAGTGATAGGCATAGTGAAGGATTTTTCCGAGGCAGAGCCAGAAGTCTGGCTTAGGGCCCAGTGAGTCATCTTCCGAGTCTAGGCTGCACAAGAAGGCTGCCTATGGCCACCTTTGCTTTTGCTGTTGCAGGCAGAGCTCACCTACTGAGGCCTAGTTCTGCTGGTAAGATGCATTGGGACCAAGAGATCCTCTCTATAGTCTTCACCAAATGACTCTGCCCAGCCACCCCTCCCTGGGGGCTCAGAACTGCCCATTCCTATTTCCTTTAGTCTTGAGAAACATGCTCCTCCTGCAAAGGACAGCTGGCTGACTAGAGGGACAATCTGTCTAGGGGCTAGGGTGAGACAGAGTGCCCAGCCACATCAAAAATAGTGCCAGTGTTCCTAAGAGCCACATACGGAGCTATTGTCCTAACAAATCAACAAGGGGCATGAAAGAGCTGAAAAATCTGAATGAGAGAAAGGAGAAACATTTTTAGTGGCTTAAGGATACAATGCCAATTATACAGATGGGTAAACTCCTGCCCCTGAGGACCTCCCTCTTCTGGAGGAAGCCTGGGAAGAGCCAAAGCTTTCAGTCTTCTAAAGAAGGGTAGCCCAGCCAGGCACGGTGTCTCCTGCCTGTAATCCCAGCACTTTGGGAGGCCAAGGCGGGCAGATCATGAGGTCAGGAGTTCGAGACCAGCCTGACCAACATGGTACAACCCCGTCTCTGCTAAAAATACAAAAATTAGCCGGACATGGTGGTGGGAGCCTATAGTCCCAGCTACTTGGGAGGCTGAGGCAGGAGAATCGCTTGACCCTGGAAGGCAGAGGTTGCAGTGAGTCGAGATCATGCTATTGCACTCCAGCCTGGGCAACAGAGAGAGAGTCCATCTCAAAAAAAAAAAAAAAAGAGTAGCCCCTTGCCCTCACCCTTGGATGTGCCAAGTCAGCACCTTTCCCTTCTGCTCAGACCACCATTCATTATCATTGCACCACTGGTTCCTGGTTACCCTGGAACACCTTCGTCAGTACAGGCCCTCCTTAAAGTCACATGGGGCAATACTATCACTATTGAATCACGATCAAAATCCCAACAACATATTTTTTCAGAAATAGAAAAATCCACCCTAAATTCATATCATATCTCAAGAGACCTCAAGTAGTCAAAACAAGCTTGAAAAAGAACAAAGCTGGATGGAGATCCCACATCTCCTGATTTCAAAACTTGCTGTAAAGTTACAATAATCAAAACAATTGCTACTGGCATAAAGACAGAAATGTAGACCAACAGAATGGAATAGAGAACTCAGAAATAAACCCTTACATACATGACCAAATGATTTCCAACAAGGATGTCAAGATCATTTAATGGGGTAGGAAAGGACAATCTTTTCAACAAACAGTGTTGGTTAAACGAGACACCCATATGCAAAATTATGCAATTGAACCCTACCTTATACTACATACAAAAATTAGCTCAAAATGGATCAAAGAACTAAACATAAGAGTAGTTCAAACTATAAAGCCCTTAGAAGAAAACATAAGAGAAAAGCCTCATGACTTTGGATTTGGCAATGATTTTTTAGATATGACACAAAAAGCACAGGCAGCAAAAGAAAAATAAATAAATTTGGCTTCGTCAAAATGAAAAACTTTTGTGCATCAAAGGACACTACAAGCAGAGGAAAAAGGCAACCGTGGAATGGGAGAAAATATTTGCAAATCTTTTTTTTTTGAGACAGAGTCTTGCTCTGTCACCCAGGCTGGAGTGCAGTAGTGTGATCTCACTGCAACCTCTGCCTCCTGGGTTCAAGCGATTCTCCTGCCTCAGCCTCCTGAGTAGCTGGGATTACAGGTGCATATACCACCACGCCCAGCTAAGTTTTATACTTTTAATAGAGACAAGGTTTCACCATGTTGGCCAGGCTGGTCTTGAACTCCTCACCTCAGGTGGTCCACGCACCTTGGCCTCCTAAAGCACTGGGATTACAGGCGTGAGCCACCGCACCCGGCAGCAAATCTGATAAGAGATTAATATCCAGAATATATAAAGAATTCTTACAACTCCACAACAACAAAAAACAAACAACTGGATTTTAAAATGGGCAAGGAATTGAATAGACATTTCTCCAAAGAACATATGCAGATGGCCAATATTTTTAATATTTTAAAATTTTTATCTAAAGTTCTTTTGTAGAGATGGGGTCTTGCTATGTCGCCCAGGCTGGTCTTGAACTCCTGGCCTCAAGCAATCCTCTCACCTTGGCCTCCCAAAGTGCTAGGGTTAGAGGTGTGAGCCACCGCATGCAGCTTGGATGGCCAATGAATGAAGGAAAAGATGCTCAGCATCACTAATTATTAGAGAAACGTAAAACAAATCCTCAATGAGATACTACTTCACATCCATTAAAGTGGCTATTATTAAAAAGCAAGGCTGGATGCAATGGCTCATGCCTGTAATCCCAGCACTCTGGGAGGCCGAGGCGGGCGGATCACGAGGTCAGGAGATTGAGACCATCCTGGCTAACATGGTAAAACCCCGTCTCTACTAAAAATACAAAAAGATTAGCCAGGCGTGGTGGTGGGCACCCATAGTCCCAGCCACTCAGGAGGCTGAGGCAGGAGAATGGCGTGAACCCGGGAGGCAGAGCTTGCAGTGAGCTGAGATCGCGCGACTGCACTCCAGCCTGGGCGACAGAGCAAGACTCTGTCTCAAAAAAAAAAAAAAAAAAAAAAAAAGAGACAAAGGGAGAAGGAAATAAGCGTTGGCAAGGATGTGGGGAAACTGGAACCCTTGTGCATTGCTGGTAGGAATGTAGAATGCACAGTGCAGCCACTGTGGAAGAGAGTATGGTGGGTCCTCAGAAAATTAAACATAAAGGGACCCAGCAATTCTACTTCTGGCTATAGAGCTAGAATAATTGAAAGCAGTGACTCAAACAGATATCTGTACACCCATGTTCATAGCAGCATTATTCACAATGACAAAAAGGAGGAAACAACCCAAATGTCCATCAATGGATGAATGGATAAACAAAATGCATGCAATGGAGTATTATTTGGCCTTAAAAAGGGAATGCAATTCTGACACATGCACAACATGGAGGAAGCTTGAGGACATTATGCTAAATTAAAGAAGCCAGTCACAAAAGAACACATACTGTATGATCCCACTGATATGCAGTATCTACAGTAGTCAAATTTATAGAGACAGAAAGTAGAAGGATGGTTACCAGGGAGTAGGGTAAGAGGAGAATAAGGAGTTAGTGTTTAATGACTAGAGTTTCCATTTGGGATGATGAAAAAGTTCTTGAGAAGGCCAGATGCAGTGGCTCATGCCTGTAATCCCAGCACTTTGGGAGGTCGAAGCAGGCAGATCACGTGAGGTCAGGAGTTCGAGACCAGTCTGTTCAACAAGATGAAACCCTCTACCTACTAAAAATACAAAAAATTAGCCGGGCATGGTGGCGTACACCTGTAATCCCAGCTACTGTGGAGGCTGAGGCAGGAGAATCACTTGAACCCTGGAGGTGGAGGTTGCAGTGAGCCGAGATCGCACCACTGCATTCCAGCCTGGGCGACAGAGGGAGACTTTGTCTCAAAAAAATAAAAATAAAAAAAAGTTGTGGAGATGGATGTTGGAGACGGTTGCACAACAATGCGAATGTTCTTGATGTGACTAAACTGTACCCTTAAAAATGATTAAAAGGATACATTTTATGTTTTGCATATTTTCCCACACACAAAAAGTTGCATGGGGGTGAGGAGCTCCAATCCATAAATGTTCTTCAGAGGGAGCTTACTCAGGGCACTGGGAGATAGTGGGGGCGCTGGGGAGAAGCGGGGGCCACCAACAGTTCTGGGATTATCTATCTCCCCCCAACACCAACCACCACTTCTTTTTCTCTCTCTAACCCCTGCTCATCCTTCAAAGCCCAGCTCTGGTCCTCTCCCACTTCTTCCAGGATGGGACCTCCAGCCCTCACTGCTCTCCCTCAGAGCATGTTGAGATGTCCACTCCCTGCTCCAACAGTCCTGCTCTCCTCACTCCAGGCTCTTTCCTCCAGGGACTGAAGCCTCTCTGGGGTTAGTTTCTGCTGACTCCAGGATCAGTTTCTGCTCCTTGACAGCCTTGGAGAAGCCAACAGTCAATGCTCAATCTCCTTGTCTTTTATTTTTATTTTTTGAGATGGCATCTCTCTGTTGCCCAGGCTGGGGTGCAGTGGCGCCATCTCTGCTCATTGCAACCTCTGCCTCCCGGGTTCAAGCAATTCTTGTGTCTCAGCCTCCCAAGTAGCTAGGACTACAGGTATCTCCTTGTCTTTAAGACAGGGCTATTAGCCAGGGGTGGTGGCTCATGCTTGTAATCCCAGCACTTTGGGAGGCTGAGGCAGGAGGAGAGCTTGAACCCAGGAGTCTGAGACCAGCCTGGGCAACAAAGTGAGACTCCACCTCTGTAAAAAATGTAAAAAAAAAAAAAATAAGCCGGACGTGGTGGTGCATGACTGTAGTCTCAGCTGCTTGGGAGGCTGAGGTGGAAGGATCACTTTAGCCTGGAAGCTGGAGGCTGCAGTGAGCTATGACTGCACCACTGCACTGCAGCCTTTTTTTCTCAAAAAAAAAAACAAAAAAACAAAAAAACAAAAAAAACAAGACATGACTATTGATATCCACCTCTCAAGGTTGCTGCAGGCACCCAATGTGTTAATAAATATAAGATTCTCAAGCACAGCAAAGGGTACATAGTAAGTGCTCAATATATTATTATCACTATTGTTAGGGTTATTCTTCATACTGGCCTAGAATACCTCTCCCAATTCCACCTGCCTGTGGCTCCTCATCCCTCGTGCCCCAGCTCCACTCCTACCCCCACCACAAAGTCTTCTTGTTCACTTCAAGCTCCACTGAACCCCTATGGAGCATCTTAGAATTGAAGAAAAATCTGACCTCATAGGGTTGTCATGAAGATTAAATGATTTAAACCACGTGAAATGCTTAGAAGAGAACCAGGCATATAAAACATGCTGAGTAAGAGTTAGCAGTGATGATGATGATGATGATGATGGTGATGACAATGACGATGGGCTGTGGTCATTTCACTTGTCTGTTCTATGTGTATTGTCTCGATTGTGACTATCAGCCCAGTGGGAAGACTTAATAAAGAAACTGGTAGTAAGAGATGACAGGTGCTAGGGGGCTGAATTCAGGTTCAGAGGGGCTTTTCAGAACCTTGGAGGGGGTAGATCAGGGCAGTCTTCCTCATCTTACAGGATGAGTAATGGCCAGGTGCAGTGGCTCACGCCTGTAATCCCAGCACTTTGGGAGGCCGAGGCGGGCGGATCAACTGAGGTCAGGAGTTCGAGACCAGTCTGGCCAACATGGTGAAACTCCATCTCTACTAAAAATACAAAAGTTAGGGAGGGGGGAGGGAAAGCATTAGGAGATATACTAATGTAAATGACGAGTTAATGGGTGCAGCACACCAACATGGCACATGTATACATATGTAACAAACCTGCACATTGTGCACATGTATCCTAGAACTTAAAGTATAATAAAAAAAAAATACAAAAGTTAGCTGGGCATGATGGCGGGCGCCTGTAATCCTAGCTACTTGGGAGGCTAAGGCAGGAGAACCGCTTGAACCTGGGAGACAGAGGTTGCAGTGAGCCAAGATTGTGCCACTGCACTCCAGCCTGAGTGACAGAGAGAGACCTGGTCTCAAAAAGGGGGAAAAAAAAAAAACAAAGATGAGTGACAGTCAAGAGGCCAGAGAGATGGGCGAGTCCCAATGCATAAGCTAGGGACACACAGGAAGAGGTCACTGTGGCTAAGTGATGTGGTTGAGGTGGTAAGAGCTGGGGCTAGAGCCAGATGGGGCAGAACCTTTACCCAAGGTGGACCACAGCCACCCTGAAGGGTTTTCTGCAGGGGAGAGACCCTCTGACTTGCATTTTGAGGTGCTCACTCTGGCTTTGGGTGGAGAATGGGCAGCTGAGGGCGTGGGTAGGAGGAGACAGACAGTGAAGAGGCTGCTGCTGGAGTCCAGAGAGAGGTGGTGGTGGCCTGGGTGGTGGCGCTGGAGGTGGAGGGTTATGGACAGGTTGCAGAGGTGTTTTGGAGGAAGAGATGCCAAGGCCTGTGCCAGATAGGCCATGAGGCTAAGGGACTCACTACCCAGGGGCTTGGGTGGCTGGATGGATGGTATTACTATTTCCTGAGAGCTGACCAGTGGAAGAACAGGTTGAAAGGACAACACTGGCACATGGTTATTGAGAACTGTGTGATCAGCTCTCCTTCTCCCATCCTTCCCAATTACACATTCACAGCCGTCATATTCAGAGTGTTCTTTGAGTCTAACCCTGTCCTCCCAGCTGCAGTGTGAGCTCAGGCCGTTTCACACTGCCTTCGTTGAGTCTGTTTGGTGCTGAGAAGCCATGGGAATGACGGAAGGGCAGGAGGCCAAGGCCTGGGTGGCAAGCATGCTTCTCGCATGACCGCTATCAAGCAAGCCAACCTCTGGTGCCTGTCAGACTCAGACCCCGTGAGCCTGTGCCAGGGTGCGTGGGCTGCGGACGCGGTACAGGAGCCTCTTGCCCTAAGTGCTTCAGGTCTAAACACGTCCCCCTGTCCTGCCTCTGGAGCCCTCTCCTGGATCAGA
This sequence comes from Pongo abelii, assembly GCF_028885655.2. Classification (NCBI taxonomy): domain Eukaryota; kingdom Metazoa; phylum Chordata; class Mammalia; order Primates; family Hominidae; genus Pongo; species Pongo abelii. The sequence continues at coordinate 142,821,868 of NC_071989.2, forward strand.
AGCCTCCCCCAGGGCCCCCAGATAGGCTCTTCCTTGTGATTCCAACAGAAGTGGGAGGTAGAGAGCAAAACCTCTGATCTGGATGCCAGACATAAACTCTAAGAAATTATTCACCAGAGGGCGAGGCTTCAGAAACCCAGGAAAGAGGCCCTGACCCCACAGTCTGATCAGAACAGCTGGCCAGCAGGGCTGGGACATTGGAGTCTTCCAGGCTGATGGTTCCAAGGGTGGGGCTGGTTGGGGCCCTGCCTAGGTACAGCTCCTTCCAGGGCTGGGCTGTTCTATGCCTCATCTTGCCAAACTGCAGGTGGGGACTGAGGACCCACGGGCTGAGGCTCCCCTAGAAACTGCCCTTCTAGCTGACCAATCTGGGACCCTCAGATTGGTCCCAGACCTACCCAAGACTGACTCGTCATGTCTCTGGGGTCCCACTGGCTGCTTCCTGATCGCGATCCCATCTTGCCTTTCTGGAGAGGGTCGGGTTGGACTGTACTGGTCTCATCCTGGAGCCTCCTCCCTTACCACAAAGGGGAGTGTCTCATCCCTGGCTGCTCCTGAGCTCCCCATCCCCGGGAGCTGGGATCTGATGACCACCGTGCTCAGGTTTCCATCTCCGTTTACTCCAAAAAGACAAAAGCTCCTGTGCCCCAACCCGCCGCTCAGCTTTCCTGGGCCTGGCTCACAGCCAGGTGTGGCACAGTCACATGTTAGCCAGAGGGTGATGGGAAGAGCACCAGAAAGGGCATCAGGTGACATGGGTTCCAGCTGGCTAGGACAGAGCCTCCGCGGGAGAGGGAGGCAGGGCAGTTGTCCCATGCATTGGCATTTTGGGGGATCGTGAAACCTGGAGGAGCAGGGTGGATTCACACGGCTGGTTGCTCTTCCTCACTCCCACACAGGAGTGTGTAGCCTTGACAGGTAGGCCTCTAGAGGAACAGCACTGTGGCAGGGAGCTCTCTCCTCATGACACCTCCCATCCTGTGTTTCTGCCCCTTGAGCGGTGAGGATCCCTTCCTTATAAGACTAAGATCTCCAGGATCCTCAACCCCAGGCCTGGTTCTGCCCCTGCAGTCACACAGAAACTCCTGTCCCTGATCCCCACCCAACAGTCCCTGAGCTCCCCTCAAACCACTCTCTCCTGGCTGAGTCACAGATTTGTACCAGAGGGCTGGATGGGGTGAGAGGGGTCTCATAAAGTGTCCAGTGTCCACTTCAGGCAGGGGCTAGGCATGGCCAAATGCAGAAATGGGGGCTGCTTAGCAGACAGGTGAGAGGACCACCTGAGCTCAGGAAGGGCGAGGCTGCAGTGAGCTGAGATTGCACCACTTCACTCCAGCCTGGTCAACAGAGTGAGACCCTGTCTCAAAAAAAAACAAAACAAACAAACAAACAAAAAAAACGGGAAGGGGGCTGGGCGCAGTGGCTCATGCCAGTAATCCCAGCACTTCGGGAGGCCAAGGCGGGTAGATCACCTGAGGTCAGGAGTTCGAGACCAGCCTGGTCAACATGGCAAAACCCCATCTCTACTAAAAATACAAAAATTAGCCAGGCATGTTGGCATGTGCCTGTAATCCCAGCTACTAGTGGGGCTGAGGCAGGAGGATCGCTTGAACCTAGGAGGCAGAGGTTGCAGTGAGCTGAAATCATGCCACTGCACTCCAGCCTGGGCAACAGAGCGACTCAAAAAAAAAGGAAAGAAGGAAGGAAGGAAGGGAGGAGGGAGGGAGGGAGGGAAGGAAAAGAAGAGAAGAAGAGAAGAGAAGAGAAGAGAGGAGAAGAGAGAAAAGAAAAGGAAAGGAAAGAAAAGGAAAGGAAAGAAAAGAAGGGGGAGCTGCTGAGGCAGGTTGTAGGGCAAGGCCTGGTGCTGAGAGAGAGGCTAAGGGCAACCAGTTAGGCAGGCTACCTGGGTGAGATTCAGCACAGTGCCCTCCCTGAGCCATCACCTCTGTCGCAGACATAGGGAGTTCTCCAAGATGGATCCAAGAGGCTCCTCATAATCACAGTTACCTGTGATTACACACACTCCTGTGTGGGAGTGAGGAAGAGCAATCAGCCGTGTGAATCCACCCTGCTCCTCCAGGTTTCACGATCCCCCAAAATGCCACTGCATGGGACAACTGCCCTGCCTCCCTCTCCCGCAGAGGCTCTGTCCTAGCCATTGCCATTCTCAGCCATTGCCAAGAGCAGCAGGCTCCTGAGGGTGAGTCAACATGCAAGCCAGCCGAGCCAGCACTGTCCCTCCCTTCCGCCATCCTTCCACCCCATGTCCTGGCCCATCCCCACTGGCCATTCCACTCCGGGGCAAACAGAGCAAGCCACTCGCCAGGCCCCTTCTGCCCAGAGGGCCATTGCCATGGCTCTCCTGGGGGTGTACCGCTCCCCGCAACTTCCGTATCAAGATAGGGACTCTGGCCAGGGTGAGCCCTTTGCTCCCAGGGAGCCACTTAGGGCTGCCCAGGGGCCAACCGTTTGCTTCTTTGTTCCTGGTACTATGCTGTGACAGGAAGCCCGAGTTCCCTGAACACTGAGGGGTCAGGCAGTCAGGGAGGGATGGGGAAGGGCAGGTTATAGAGGGAGACAGTGAGTGGAAGGGTGCAGCCCCTTTCCCCCTTGCCAGTGCTCACCATCCTCTCTGGCCAGGCAGGTCTCCCACCTGGCACCATAGCAGGGATTTCTGGGAAGAAAGAGCCTGAAACGTCCAGGGCAGATGGGTTCACGGATGGGAGAACTGCTAGAAGAAACCCCCAGAGGAGGCACAGTGCCTCATGCCTGTAATCCCAGCACTTTGGGAGGCTGAGGTGGGCTGACTGCTTGAGCTCAGGAGTTCAAGATCAGCCTGGGCAACATGGCAAAACCCCATCTCTACAAAAAATCAAAAAGTTTGCCAGGTGTGGTGGCATGCACCTGTGGTCCCCGCCACTTGGGAGGCTGAGGCAGGAGGATCACTTGAGCCCAGGAGGTCAAGGCTGCAGTAAGCTATGATCATGCCACTGCACTCTAACCTGGGCAACAGAGCAAGACCCTGAAAAAAAAAAAAAGAAAGAAAAGAAAAGAAAAAAGGAAAAAAGAAACCCCCAGAGAACAGCTGTGACCTTCAGGAAGTAGCTCCCAAAGGCCTGTCAGCCTGTTCTAAAATTGGATGATGGGCAGCCTCCTTTGGGGCCTGAGGGACCCCCATTCTCCCAAAGGAGACTGATTTTTGCCGGGCCCTGCCTTGGGTATAGCCTCCCAAGCTACTTTTAGAAGATTCTCCCAGGGAGTTGAACACCTGGGTCTCAGTGTCACTTTGACCACTTGCTAAATCTTCGTGAGTCTCTGCCCCTCTCTGAGCCTTAGTTTCTTCATCTATAAAATGGGTGTCATCATTTTAAGGGCTAAAAAGATTATTTTATTCCCAAATATCTCCCTTTGTCTGTTATTCATTCCAAAAACCCACTGTCTCCTTTGCAAGCTTTGGTTAAGCATTGTCCTAGTCGGATACACTTGAAAAGTAGCTAAGAAAACAATGAGTTTCTCATCTTTCATGGAGGGATGCATTTCTCTGATGCCACAGTCCCTGAAGACCCTTTCCCCAGAGCTGACCCTGCCCCATAAATTGAGACCCCCTGGCAGCACCCTTGCCTGCTGCCCCCAGTGCTGTGCCCAGATGATTCCAACCTGTTGGACTAGAGCCCAGGCAAAGACGTCAACAGACACAGCCCATTGCTAATAGGAGCCTGAGCTGTCATTGGCCCAAGCAGGGACACTGACACTCAGCTATGCCATCCCCTATTTTATCTGACACCTGTTTGCTAAGCCCTTAACTATGTAGCAGGCACTTTGATAGGCTGGGAGGCAGGGAGTGGGCAAAGGAGGGTTAGCCATGTCATTGCTCCCTAGGGTCCCCACAGGCCAGCAGCATCCTTATAGACATGGCCCTGAGGTTCCTCGCCAGCAAAATCCTCAAGGAGGGGGCTTGCCCTGGGGAGCCAGGCAAGGAGGACAGATGGTGGGGGGTTCAGCCAGGTCTCCAGCACTCCCTTTACAACCTTAACAAGATCGCAGTGCCATCAGATGCCTGGTCAGACAGGCTGACCAGAGAGTGCAGTACTCTCAAGTTCAAGGGAAAATAGGATGTTGGGTTTCCTATCAGGCTCAAAAGCAGAGAGCTGGCAATAAATCAAGAACTGGAAAGTGATGTCAGTGCTTCAAGCTAGATTTCCAAGCTTGGGAAACAATTGTGCGTTAAAATCCATCGGAGGAAAAAAAACCTATTAAAACTTCAGGAGAAATTCTTTGCTATAAATTAGATTTTTCTGCCAACCAGGATAATTCAATAATTTCCCCTTGACATTCTCGAGATTGCTCTTTGAGGGGAATTACGATGCTTTGAAGTTGGGAGTGATTTGTTTCCAAGGAAAGATGAAGAGTCGACTGGGAGTGGAGGTGAGAGGGCAGGGATGGAGCTCTTCAAACCAAAGCGGGTGGGGCCCCTCTTCAGGGGCTCAGTACCACTGCATGGAGGCTGGGAGGACTGCAATGCAGTCCATCCTCCAGGAGATGCCTCAGGCCAGACCAGGACTCCGACATGAGAATGTGGGGGTCCTGAGAAGGCCTTGGCATCTTCCAGTATCATCTTGTAGCTGGGGCAGCCTCAGCCTTACAGCTTCCCTGAAAAACTATCTAAAACTTTCCTCAATCCTTCTGAAACCAGATCTGGGTTCAGGTAACAGGGTAACTGTGGTCACTTCTTAGTTTGGTTTGCGGGTTGCGGGGTGGGGAGAGGGCTACCTGCCCTCCCGGTCTTCCTTTGCTGTGCAAGATACAGCACCAGCCACGGGGCCTTTCCTACATCCTGTCTCCAGTAAGTTGGGGCCTTGATCCTAGTCAACCCTGCTCTCTCTGCACAAGACCCAACACAACCAAAGCTACCCTGGCTGGACACGGCAGCTAGAAGGGGGAGATAGAGCATGTCAGGCAAGGGTGGGGAGCTTGGAGGACTGGGCATAATTGGTCTGGCCATTGGTTACTAGCCTCCAAGACAACTGTGGGGGAAGGAGATAGGGTAAAGGCGAGGGACCAGAACCAGAACCTGGCAGGACAGGGCTCCAGAGTCAGCCTGCCTGGCTCCTCCATTGGCAAGTCTCTTAACCTCTCCAAGCCTTGACTTTTGCATCTGTAAAGTGGGGGTAATAACAGTACCTGCCTTACAGACAGAACTAAATGTGACAATGCGTGTGAAGCACTTCATGCTATGCCTTGTACACAGAAGCGGTGGCCAGTAGTATCTTCAGGACACAGGTCCCCTGTTCCCAGACCACAGCCCTTCCCATTGCAAGAAACCCATCTTCTGTAGCCCCTACTCAGTTCCCTTTCTCTCTTCCTCCTCTCGCACCCAAACAAACTTGCCTGTCCTTGGGGACTTACCTCCTCCACACAGAGCTGCCAAGTATGACGTCTACGTAGAGCTGGGCTGCCCACTGGGCACTGTCACTTATTTGACCATTTGCCCACCATGGTCACTGGTTGCTATCAACAACTCTCACCAGAAGGGTGGTTGATCTCGAGAATGTCAAGGGGAAATTCTTGAATTATCCTGGTTGGCAGAAAAATCTAATTTATAGCAAAGCATTTCTCTCATTTTATGGAAGCCCTGGGAGTGAAGCGGTATTTTTCAAAGTCACATATTTGGGAAAAGAGGTTGGAGCTAGGACTGGGGCCCAGGTCAGCTCAACTCAACCACAGAGCAGTGTCTCATCTCAAGACTTCCTCCTCCCTCCCTCCATCCCTCCCTTCCTTCCTTCCCATGAATCAGAGCCTCCCAGAGGCCACGCACTGGTTACTGAGACAGAGTGGCAAACTGAGGCAGGGGTACATGGGAGTACCCTTATTTCCAATGTTTTCTGAGTCTCCAGGAGGAAGTTCACAGGGCCCAGCAGAAAGAGGTCAAAGGGGAAGGAAGTGGGAGAGTCTCCTTCATTTATTTATTTTATTTTTAGAGACAGGGTCTCACTCTGTCGCCCAGGCTGGAGTGCAGTGGTGCACTCTCAGCTCACTGCAGCTTCAAACTTTTGGTCTCAAGCAACCCTCCTGCCTCAGCATCCTGAGTAGCTGGGAGTACTGGTGCATGCCACTATGCTCGACTACTTTTTTTTTTGAGAAGGAGTCTCGCTCTGTTGCCCAGGTTGGCGTGGCACAATCTCGGCTCACTGCAACCTCCGCCTCCTGGGTTCAAGCAATTCTCCTGCCTCAGCCTCCGGAGCAGCTGGGATTACAGGTGTGCATCACCACACCCTGCTAATTGTATTTTTAGTAGAGATGGGGTTTCACCATGTTGGCCAAGCTGGTTTCGAACTCCTGACCTCAAGTTATCTGCCTGCCTTAGTCTCCCAAAGTGCTGGGATTACAGGAGTGAGCCACCATGTCCAGCCTTGGCTAATTTTTAAATTTTTCGCAGAGGCGGGGTCTCGCTTTGTTGCCCAGGATGGTTTCAAACTCCTGGCTTCCAGCAACACTCTCACCTTGGCCTCCCAAAGTGGAAAGTTTCCATTTAAGCAGTTGTCAGATAAGCCACTCACTTGTATACTGCCTGCCTCATAGAAGAGAGGAGTTTGGCGTTTGAAAGGGCATCTCATCCTCCCCTCTTTTTGAATTGTTTCTTTCATAGGTGCTCCCCCACCCCAGACGACAGAGAGCTCACTACCTTGCAGAGCAGCCCCAGGGTGCAGGTTGCCCTTTGCTCCTTGACCCCTCCTGGGGCTCAGACTGGCTTTCTGTAGCATTGTCCTGGCACTGACCTATGGTCAGGGGCCAGCCAGTGGCAGTGGCAGTGACGAGGGCCTGCTGTTGCTCACTTGTCAAGTCCACAGGTTTCAGGGGCTAACTTGTGAGCAAGCCAGGGGCTTTCTGGATGGAGACTTATCCCTCCAGAGGGCAGGGCTGGGTGTTGGCGTGGGCAGTATTCTGGAGGAGAGGCAGGGGGCCATCCTTGTGCCCAAGAGTTTCCCTCAGAGTGGAGGTCAAGGGGAGCTTAGAGCTGGGAACTTTGCCATCACCTAAAACCAGACTGTGAGTTTGGCAGACCTCTGCCACTGGACTTGCCTCCAAATGACATACTTGCATTGAGTTAGCCCCCAGGCCAGGAGATGTCCAGGTTCTTGGTTTTGCCCAGTAAGGTACCACCAGGGGACCCACTGGCCCCTCGCAAAGCGGGACATAGGGGATGGGAAGGGGCAGGAGGGGTCTGGGGGCTTGGAAGCTGCAGCCCCCACCTCTCAGTAGCCGTGTGACCTTGTGCAAGTCACTTGGCCTCTCAGAGCCTGTTTCCTTGTCTGTAAGTGGAGGTCATACGGCACCTGCTTCTGAGGCTTGTTGGAGATAACAAACAAGGCACCTGTGAAGTGCCTAGCACAGAGCGAGCGCTCAGAAAGTGCCAGCCTTTGTTATTATATACAGCAAGCGGGGAAACCCGTGGGAAATCCGGGCGCCTCTGGGAAGCTGGGGGTACTTCCTTCCCGGAGCGGGGGGGCGGGACGTCCCAGGCTCCGCCTCTGCCCAGCGCCCCTCCTCCCTGTCCCGCTCCGAGGGGGCCGCGGAGCTTCCTTGCGGCCGGCGGGAGCTGAGTCACGGCGGCCCTGCAGGCGGTTGGCCTTATCTCCGGACGTCGCTGCTCCCGAAAGCCCCCAGCCCGCCCGCCAGGCTACACCTAACTTGCGCCAAGTTCCTCCAGCAGTTCTGGAAATACTTCCAGGGGCCCATCGGCTTGGGGTCCCAGGGAACGAGGGAGGTCTCCTTCCTGGCTGGCTGGAGCAGTTCCAGAAAGCCCGAGCTTGTGGGCCCCTGGCGGCACAGTGCCTATCTTTCCCACCGTTAGCTAAATTTTCCTTGGGGGTAAGGATTGTTTCTCCAGATCTGTCTCAAAATGCACATTTCCCAGGGGTGGAGTGCCACCCGACGCTTTGAAGAGGAAACCAGAAGGCTGGAGAACTGGGGCGGATAGATCCTAGGAGCCCAGATGGGGAGGGGGACTTATGGGGCCGCAGGGATTTGGCAGCCGCCTAAGCTCCCTCAGGCCCCGCCTGCACCTCTCCCAGCCCCCAGGACTCTAGGGGAAGTGGTGGGTGGGGGAGGGGGAAACAGAGCTGACAGATTCTGTAAACAGAGCCGGTTTGGGCCTCGGCCAAGGACGGGGTGTCCTGGCCCAGCCTGGGTGTGAGGCCCATCCGCGGCTCTCCAGGACACCCCGCCCTGCCCGGCTGCCCCGGGGGTGCCCGGCCCAGAGCCAGCTGTAGCCAGGATGTGTCTGACTTGGGATGTGGCCAATTCCCTAGTGGGGAATGTGCCTGGGATTGGGGCAAGGGGTGGGGGTAGCAAAGAAGGGAGCTTCTAAGAACTGTCACTGATCATTCATTCACCCAGTGCCCAGCTCAGCCAAGAGGGCAGCCTCTGGTCCCCGCCTGTAGGAGGTGCCGGTGCTGGATTGTCGCCCCACCCCCGTCTCCACCTCCAATCCTGTCTCTCGCTCTTCTGCTGCCTGAGGCAGAGTCCCTGTGGGGTAGGGAAGCTGAGAGTGGGGCCTCAGGTTCTGAGAGCTCTTCATTGGCCAGGCCTGACCCCTTGGCTTGTTGCCAAATGTGGTGTCCCATGGCCTCACGATGGCAATTCAGAGATGCAGGAATGCCCTCAAAAAGGGGATGAGGGAGGACAGGCATCCAGGGATACTCAAGGATACTCAGTGTTAGAAGCAGGAGCTGTGGTTAGGAGGTAGGGAGAGGACACAGGTGGCCGCGGGACACTGGCACCCCAGCAGGTGGAGGGAGCTGTGGGCTATGCCTTTTAAGATATGGAGATGAGTTCCTTTGGGAGGAGAGGAGATGGGTTGGCTGAGACTCGTAGGCTGGGGCCATAGTGCCAGCTACAGATTCTGGACTTTATTGTAGGGGTGAGCATTTCCCAAAATGTGCTCCTGAGTGATCGTGGGTGGGGTGAACAAAAAAGGGTCCTGGGGACAAATGTATTTGGCAAACATTGTTCAAGAAAGCCTGCAATCCCAGCATTTTGGGAGGCCGAGGCGGGAGGATTACTTGAGCCCAGGAGTTTGAGACCAGCCTGGGCAACATGGTGAAACCCAATCTCTACAAAAATTTTAAAAATTAGCTGGGTGTGGCCGCACACATCTGTGGTCCCAGCTACTCAGGAGCCTGGGGTGGGAGGCTCACTTAAGCCTGGGCCCAGGTTGAGGCTGCAGTGAGCTATGATTGTGCTACTGCACTTCAGCTCACAGAGTGAAACCATATCTCAAAAAAAAAAAAAAAAAAGGAAAAAAAAGAAAAAGCTAAACACCATATACTCCAGGCTTTATCAAAGCTTTTATTTCACATGCTAATTAATGAGCATCTTAAAAGAGGGATAGGGTATTCAGAAGTCCTCCTCACACCTTAACCCCAGCCTCGTGGGATTTGTGCTCGTCTGAAAACATTGGAACCCAAGGATTGATAAGTACTTCTTGGTTGGCTCTAGCTCAGGTGGAATGAGTGGATACATGTAGACACCAAAGAAAACATGGCTCTTCCCAGAAACCCAGGTTCAATCATCATTTCCTCAAAAGGAGGCCAGCCTGGACACACTTGGATCAAGGGCAGTGGTATAAGAAAATGTTAAATGAATCAAGTCTGGCAGACTTCTCAAGGTTCTGGATCCCAGACCCCAGGCAATCTCAGGCTCCCTAAATCAGATCCTCAACTCAGCCTCAGTGAGTCTGGGATTCCTGGCCATGGCTGGGGAATCCCATGGTCTCTGCAGAGAACATACTGATCAGAGGTTGTGGCAGGGACTGCAGCTTAAGGCTAAATTCAGTGTAGTTCCTACACTAGGACAAATCCTCAGCTGAGCCCTATGTGGCCTCATATCTGACTACAAAAAGCACAAGAACAAAGCTGGCCCCCAAACATGGGCTTTCTCATTACCGACTTGGCAAGGCAGTAGCACCCAAGCTGAGCTGCTCAGCGACCCTTCTGACAAAATGCCTCCAGCGCTAGCAAGTCCTGCACACCTCAGCTGGGAGGCAGAGGATGACCAGAAGAGCAGCAGAGGAAACAGACTGTAGACATGGTGCCTTCTTGGACTTGTTCCAAAAATTGTGGCCGGGCACGGTGCCTCATGCCTACAATCCCAGCTACTTGGGAGGCTGAGGCAAGAGAATCACTTGAACCTGGGAGGTGGAGGTTTCAATGAGCCAAGATTGCACCGTTGCAGTCCAATCTGCAGAGTGAGACTCCATCTCAAAAAACAAAAACAAAAACAAACACAAACAAAAAAAAAAAACAGTCACCTGCAGCATTCCCTGGGGCTCCCGGAAATTCTTGGGGTATCATGTAAGGGGCTGCAGGGTCCCTGCTTGAGCAGGTGGGAATAAGAGTCAGGGACTTTACAGCATAGGCATAGGCCGGAACCATGCCTGGGTCCCCTTGTCCTCACAGTCTGGGAAAGCAGTGTGTACATGCCTGCATCCTCTGCGTGCTTGTGAGTTACATGTAGAAGCTGTAAAATATGGCATGGTGATGCCCTCTCGTATGCAGTGTAAAAGCAGGCTGAGATGGGAGAGGTCAGTGGGAGCTGGCATCTCCAGGGAAGGGCTCCAAGATGAGGTGGGGTGTGGTAAGCCCTTGCAGGTGACTAAGTTTTAGCGGTATAGACAAGAGGATTGGCCTGGCCAGTTTGGACAGCATCCAGAGAGAAGGCTGGAGAGGCCCATGGGGTTAGCTTTACCAGCTTCTTTGAGGCACTGAATCTCAGGCTAAGGAATGTAATGGTGTCTTATGGGGGCTTGCAGGATACAAACCCTTAGGACCTCCCTTCCATCAAGCCTCACTTCTGCCTCCGGGGCCAGCTGAGCCTCCTGAGTCTTGTATCTTCCTTTCCTCCTTACTCCAGTGTACTCCTCAGCCTGCTACTCTCCAGTGCCCCTACATCATGCTGAAATGGCTGTGGCTGGCATCACCAGACACCTCCTGGCTTTCAGATCCATTGATTTTTTTAAAATAACAGCTTGAGATATAATTCACATATTATTCATCCAAAATGTACAGTTCAATGGTTTTTCAAATATTCAGAGTGTGCAGCCATTACCACAATCAATGTTAGAGCATTTCATCACACCCCCTCCTCAAAAAACTATACCCAGGCCGAGTGTGGTGGCTCACGCCTATAATCCCAGCACTTTGGGAGGCCAAGGTAGGCAGATCACTTGAGGTCAGGAGTTCGAGACCAGCCTGGCCAACATGGTGAAACCCTGCCTCTACTAAAATACAAAAATGAGCTGGGCATGATTTCGGGTGCCTGTAATCTCAGCTACTCTGGAGACTGAGGCACGAGAATTGCTTGAACCCAGGAGGCAGAGGCTGCAGTGAGCCAAGATCACACCATTACATTCCAGCCTGGGTGACAGAGTGAGACTCCATCTCAAAAAATATATATATACATACATATATATATATGTATGTATATATATGTATATATCCATTAGCAGGTACTCCACTTTCCCCCTCATGTCCCACCTGTAGCCCTAAGTAACCACTAATCTACTTTCTGTCTTTATGGATTTCCCTATTCTGGACTTTTTTTTTTGAGACGGTTTTGCTCTTCTTGCCCAGGCTGGAGTACAATGGCACAATCTCAGCTGACCGCAACCTCCTCCTCCCAGGTTCAAGCAATTCTGCCTCAGCCTCCTGAGTAGCTGGGATTACAGGCATGCGCCATCACACCCAGCTAATTTTGTATTTTTAGTAGAGACGGGGTTTCTCCATGTTGGTCAGGGCTGGTCTCGAACTCCTGACCTCAGGTGATCTGCCTGCCTCAGCCTCCCAAAGTGCTGGGATTACAGGCATGAGCCACCACACCTGGCTTGGACATTTTCTTTAAATGGAATCATACAATATATGGTCTTTTGTGACTTTCACTTATATGTTTTGAAGACTAATCCACGATGTAGCATATATTAGAATTGTATTCCTTTTTATGGATGAGTAATATTCTATTGTGTGGATATACTTCATTTTATCTATCAGTTCACAAAAATTTGGATTATTTCTACTTTTTGGATATTATGAATAACACTACTAATGAACATTAACGTGTAAGTTTTTGCGTGAACATATGGTTTCATTTCTCTTGGGTATATACCCAGGAGTAGAATTGCTGGGTCATATGGTAACTATGTTTAAGCAGTGGGAGAACAGTTCAGATTGTTTTCCAAAGCACCTGCACCATTTTACATTCCTACCAGCAGTGTGTGAGGTTTCTAATTTGTATACATCATTGCCAACACTTGTTATTTTCTATCCTTTTGAATGTAGCCATCATAGAGGTATGATTAGTATCTAAATATGGTTTGATTTGCATTTGCCTGATGGCTAATGATATTGAATATATTTTCTTTTTATTTATTTATTTGTAAGTTTTTGTAGAGATGGAGTCTCACTATGTTGCCCAGGCTGGTCTCCAGCTCCTGGGTTCAAGCAATCCTGTGACCTTGGCTTCCCAAAGGGTTGAGATTACAGGCATGAGCCACCGCACCCAGCCCTTGAGTATATTTTCATTAGCCATTTGTATATCTTCTTTGGAGAAATGTCTATTCAGATCATTTGCCCATTTTTAAAAACTGGGTTGTCTTTTCATTATTGAGTTATAAGAGTTTTTTACATATTTTAGATACAGTCTCTTATCAGATACATGATTTGTAAGACTTTTCTGGATTGTCTTACACATTCTTAGTGATGTCATCTGCTGCAGCAAATTTTTAATTTTGATGAAGTCCAACTTAACTATTTTTCTTTTTTTTTTTTTTTTGAGACAGGGGCTCACTTTGTCACATGGGCTGGAGTGCGGTGGCGCAACCTTGGCTCACTGCAGCCTCAGCCTCCTGGGCTCAAGCAATCCTCCCACCTCAGCCCTCCAAGTAGCTGGGACTACAGGCATAGGCCACCACAGCCAGCTAATTTTTTTGTATTTTTTGTAGGGACAGGGCTTCACCATGTTGCCCAGGCTGGTCTTGAACTCCTGAGCTCAAGTGATCCCCACCTCAGTCTCCCAAAGTGCTAGGGTTACAGGCATGAGCCACCGTACCCAACCAATCTATTTTTTCTTTGTTCGCTTGTGATTTTGGTTTCATAGCTTAGAAACCATTGATGAGTCCAGATAAAGATTTACACCTATATTTTCTTCTAAGAATTTGTATTAGTCCATTTTCACGCTGCTGATAAAGACATACCCAAGACTGGGCAATTTACAAAAGAAAGAGGTTTATTGGACTTACAGTTCCATGTGGCTGGGGAGGCCTCACAATCATGGTCAAAGGAAGGAGGAGCAAGTCACATCTTACGTGGATGGCAGCAGGCAAAGAGAGAGCTTGTGCAGGGAAACTCTGCCTTATAAAGCCATCAAATCTCATGAGACTTATTGACTATCATGAGAACAGCATGGGAAAGACCTGCCCCCATGATTCATTACCTACCAGCAGGTCCCTCCCACACATGTGGAAAATCAAGATGAGATTTTGATGGGGACACAGACAAACAATGTCAGAGTTATAGTTTTAGCTCTCACACTTAAGTCTTTGATCCATTTTGAGTAATTTTTTGCATATGGTATGAGACAGCGGTCCACTTTCAGTCTTTTTTTTTTTTTTTTTTGAGACAGGATCTCACTCTGTCGCTCAGGCTGTAGTGCAGTGGTGCAATCTCGGCTCACCACAACCTCTGCCTCCCTGGTTCAAGCAATTCTCCTGCCTCTACCTCCCAAGTAGCTGGGACTACAGGCATGCACCATCATGCCAGGCTAATTTTTGTATTTGTAGTACAGACAGGGTTTCACCACGTTGGCCAGGCTGGTCTCAAACTCCTGACCTCAGGTGATCTGCCCACCTCGGCCTCCCAAAGTGCTGGGATTACAGCCATGAGCCACCACACCTGGCCCCAGTTTTATTCTTTTGCATGTGAATATCTAGCTGCCTCTGCACTATTCATTGAAAAGATTATTATTTCCCCCATTGAATTGTTTTGACATCTTTGTCAAAATTCAGTTAACCTGGCCAGGCACAGTGGTTCATGTCTGTAATCCCAGCACTTTGGGAGGCCAAGGTGGACAGATCACCTGAGGTCAGGCATTCGAGACCAGCCTGGCCAACATGGTGAAACCCAGTCTCTACTAAAAATACAAAAATTAGCCAGGCATGGTGGTGCATGCCCGTAATCTCAGCTCCTCGGGAGGCTGAGGCAGGAGAATCGACTAAACCAGGAGGCAGAGGTTGCGGTAAGCCGCTATCGCGCCACTGCACTCCAGCCTAGGCAACAAGAGTGAAACTCCACCTCAAAAAAAAAAAAAAAAATCAGTTGACCTTAAATATAAGGGCCAATTTCTGGATTCTTGTTTCTATTCTATTGATCTATGTGTCTAATCCTTCACCAGTAGCACAAAGTTGTAATTACTGTAGCTTTGCTGTAAGTTTTGGAAGTGAGAAGTGGCAGTCCTCCAACAGTTTTTCCAGATTATTTTGCCAATTCTGGTTCCCTTGCATTTCCATATGACACCTTTAGGATTAACTTGTCAATTTCTGCAAAGAAATCAGTTGGAATTCCATGGGTATTACATTGTGTCTGTAGATCAATTTTGTGAATATTGCCATTTCAGCAACATTAAGTCTGCTGATCCATGAACATTTCTTTCCATTTATTTAGATTTTCTTTATTTCAGAAATGTTTTGTAGTTTTTGATATATAAGTCTTGTACTTTCTTGGTCAAATTTATTCCTAAATATTTTGGTTTTTTGAATTGTTCTCTTAATTTGTTATTGGATTATATTGCTAGTATATAGAAATACAATTGATTTTTGTATATTGATCTTTCATCCTACAACCTTGCTAAACTTGTTTATTAATTCTAATAGTTGGTGGATTCTGTAGGATTTTCTATATACGAGATTATGCCATCTGTGAAAAGAGATCATTTTATTTCTTCCTTTGTGGTCTGGATGACCTTTATTTCTTTTTCTTGCCTAAATGCCCTGATTAGAATTTCCACTACAATGTTGAGTATTTGTGGTAAGAGCAGATATTCTTGTCTTGTTCCCGATCTTAGGAGGAAAGCATTTAATCTCTCATCATTAAATAGGATGTTAGAGTTTTTTAGATGCCTTTTTTCAGGCTGAGGAAGTTCCTTTCTAGTCTTAGTTTGTTGAGTGTTTTTATCATGAAGGACTGTTGAATTTTGCCAAATGCTATTGAAATTGTCATGTGGGTTTTGTCCTTATTTCTACTGATATGGTGTATCACATTAATTGATTTTTTGATGTTAAACCAACCTTGTATTCCTGGAACAAATCCACTTGGTTATAGTGTATGAAGCTTTTCAGAGATGGCTAGATTTGATTAGCTGGTATTTTGTTGAGGATTTTAATGTCTGCATTTGTAAGAGATACTGGTCTGTAGTTTTATTCTCTTGTAATATCTTTATCTACTTTTGATACCAGGTTAATACTTGACCTTATACAATAAGTTGGGAATTGTTCCCTGCTGTTGTTTTTTTGTTTGTTTTTGAGACAGACCTTTGCTCTTGTCACCTAGGCTGGAGTGCAATGGCACGATCTTGGCTCACTGCAACCTCCGCCTCCCAGGTTCAAGCGATTCTCCTGCCTCAGCCTCCCTAGTAGTTTGGATTACAGGCACGCACCACCATGCCCCAGCTAATTTTTGTATTTTTTTTTTTTAGTAGAGATGGGGTTTCACCACGTTGACCAGGCTGGTCTTGAACTCCTGACCTCAGGTGATCCACCTGCCTCAGCCTCTCAAAGTGCTGGGATTACAGGCATGAGCCACCACACCCAGCTCCCTAGTTTATCTTTTTAAATGACTTATTTTTTCATATCATAAAAACAAGAAAATATAGAAAAGTATAACTAAAATTAAAATTACTCATAATCCTGCTATGTAGAGGTAACCACTGTTAATTAATCAATTTTTTTTTTTTTTAAAGAAGGAGTTTTGCTCTTGCTGCCCAGGCTGGAGTGCAATGGCACAATCTCAGCTCACCACAACCTCCGCCTCCGAGGTTTAAGCGATTCTCCTGCCTCAGCCTCCCGAGTAGCTGAGATTACAGACATGAGCCACCATGCCTGGCTACTTTTGTATTTTTAGTAGAGACAGGGTTTCTCCATGTTGGTCAGGCTGGTCTTGAACTCTTGACCTCAGGTGATCCGCCTGCCTCGGCCTCCCAAAGTGCTGGGATTACAGATGTGAGCCACCGCGCCCAGCCAATTAATCAATTTTTTTGAGACAGAGTCTTGTTCTGTCACCCAGGCTGCAGTGAAGTGGTGCAATCTTGGCTCACTGCAACCTCCACCTCCCAGGTTCAAGCAATTCCCGTGCCTCAACCTCCCTAGAGGAGGGTATGTGCGACCACGCCTGGCTACACTGTTAATATTTGGGCATATTTTCTTCCCATTTTTTTCTATGCTTATATACATGTTAAAATACAAAATTGACATCATGTTCTATATGGAGCTTGGTATGCTGTTTTGTTGTTTTTTAATGTTAAAACTACTCTTGTGAGCTACAATGGAACACTAATCATCCACAAAAAAGGAATGAAGTACTGCTACATTCTACATGGATGAACCTCAAAAACATCAGGCTAAGTGATAAGCCAGACATAAAAGGTCTTACCTGATTCCATTTATATGAAATATCCATAATAGTAAATCCATAGAGACGGAATGCAGGTTGGTGGCTGCCATGGGCTCGATGGTATGTGTGGGAGGGAGCGGAATGGAGAGTCAGTGCTTAATGGGTACAGGGTTTCCTTTTGCAGTGATGATAATGTTTTGGAACTAGATAGAGGTGGTGGGTGTATAACATCGTGAATGTACTAAAGGATACTCAACTGCTGACTTTAAAGTTTGTATATAAAGGTCAGTGTTACCCTGATATCAACATCAGACAAGGATATCACAGGAAAAGAAAACTACAGGCCAAGTGCCATGGTTTATGCCTATAATCCCAGCACTTTAGGAGGCCAAGGAGGGAGGATCCCTTGAGCCTCCAGGAGTTCGAGACTGGCCTAGGAAAGAGACCTCGTCTTTACAAAAAATACAAAACAATTAGCAAAGCATGGTGGCCTATACCTGTAGTCCAAGCTACTCAGGAGGCTGAAGTGGGCGGATCCTTGACCCTGGGAGGTTGATGCTGCGGTGAGCCAAGATTGTATCATTGTACTCCAGCCTGGGCAACAGAGTAAGGCCCTGTCTTCAAAAAACAAAAACAAAAAAAGAAAACTACAGATCAACATCTCTTATGATTACAGATATAAAAATCCTCAACAAAACACTAGGAAAAAACAAAAAAACTTTTTTGAGATGGTCTCACTCCATCACCCAGGCCCACTGCAGCCTTGACCTCCCAGGATCAAGTGATCCTCCTGCCTCAGCCTCCCAAAGTGCTGGGATTACAGGCATGAACCACCACACCCAGCCCCAAATTTTTTTTACGTGAACGTCACCTCAATAAAAAAAATTACATTTGTGAGCATTACTACATGTGATTTAAAGCTCTTTAGAAGTATGACTTTAGCCAAGAGTGGTGGCTCACACCTGTAATCCCAGCACTTTGGGAGGCTGAGGCGGGTGGATCACCTGAGGTCAGGAGTTTGAGACCAGCCTGCCCAACATGGTGAAACCTCGTCTCTACTAAAAATACAAAAATTAGCTGGGCGTGATAGGGCATCCCTGTAATCCTAGCTACTCGGGAGGCTGACGCAAGAGAATCGCTTGAACCTGGGAGGCAGAGGTTGCAGTGAGCCGAGATTGCACCATTGCGCTCCAGCCTGGGTGACAGAGTAAGACTCTGTCTCAAGAAAAAAAAAAAAAAAAAAAAAAAAGAAGCGTTACTTTAAAATGTCTTTAAAATATCTTACTTGAGGCCGGGCGCGGTGGCTCAAGCCTGTAATCCCAGCACTTTGGGAGGCCGAGACAGGCAGATCACGAGGTCAGGAGATCGAGACGATCCTGGCTAACATGGTGAAACCCCGTCTCCACTAAAAATACAAAAAAAAATTAGCCAGGCGTGGTGGCGGGCACCTGTAGTCCCAGCTACTCGGGAGGCTGAGGCAGGAGAATGGCGTGGACCCGGGAGGTGGAGCTTGCAGTGAGCCGAGATCCTGCCACTGCACTCCAGCCTGGATGACAAAGTGAGACTCCATCTCAAAAAAAAAAAAAAAAACCAAACTTATTTGATTTTTAAATTACAATAGGTATATAGGTACATATTTGTGATGAAGTGAAATAATAGTTAAGGATTATGTGTAATCTCAGAATCCAATAATAAATTCTCAACAGCTACAAAATATTTCATTATAAATATGTCTTATTTTACTATATATCTAACTCATCTAACATTTTTTATCATTACATGTTATGGTTTAATGAATATCCTTATGATTGTTTCTTAGAAGTAATTATTATTTACTGAGAACCCTTTTTGTTTTTTTTTGTTTTGTTTGTTTTGTTTTGTTTTGTTTTTGAGACAGAGTCTTGCTCTGTCTCCCAGGCTGGAGTGTGGCAGGATCTCAACTCACTGCCACCTCCGCCTCCCAGGTTCAAGAGATTCTCCTGCCTTAGCCTCCCAAGCAGCTGGAATTACAGGTGTTTGCTGCCACCACACCCGGCTAATTTTTCTATTTTTAGTAGTAGAGAGTTTCACTGTGTTGGCCAGGCTGGTCTAGAAGTCCTGACCTCAAATGATCTGCCTGCTTCGGCCTCCCAAAGTGCTGGGATTACAGGCGTGAGTCACCACACTTGATCTGAGAATCATTTTCTTAGGATTGATTCCTAGAAGTAATTGGGTCAAAGTGAGGCAGGGGTCAAGACTCGACTCCAGAAGTAGAGTGCTGACACTGAAGCAAATTGAGGACTAGTTAAAATAGGGACCGGGTGGAAGCAGCTTTCCATAAGACATGCCCTGCCAGTGTGCCATGTCAGTTTACCACTGCCATGGCAACACCCAGAAGTGACTGTCCCTTTCCATGGCAACGACCCAGTGACCTGGAAGTTACCATCCCTTTACTAGAAATGTCTGCATAATCTGCCCCTTAATTTGCATTTAATAAAAAGTGATATAAATATGACAGCAGACCTGCCTTTGAGCTGCTACTCTGAGCATAGTGTCTATGGAGTATCCCTGCTCCACAAGAAGCAGTACTTCTGCTGCTGCTGAATATCACCACTTCAATAAAAGTGGCTAGCTAACACCTCCAGCTCACCCTTCAGTAAAAGTTGCTGTCTGGCCGGGCGCGGTGGCTCACGCATATAATCCCAGTGTGGGATTTGGGAGGCTGAGGCAGGTGGATCACAAGGTCAGGAGTTCGAGACCAACCTGACCAATATGGTGAAACCCCATCTCTACTAAAAATACAAAAATAGCCGGGTGTGGTGGCTCATGCCTATAATTACAGCACTTTGGGAGGCCAAGGCAGGTGGATCACAAGGTCAGGAGATCAAGACCATCCTGGCCAACGTGGTGAAACCCCCATCTTGACTGAAAAAAATAAATTAGCTGGGTGTGGTGGTGTGTGCCTATAGTCCCAGCTACTCGGGAGGCTGAAGCAGGAGAATCACTTGAACTCAGGAGGTGGAGGTTGCAGTGAGCCAAGATTGCACCACTGCATTCCAGCCTGGGGACAGAGCGAGACTCCATCTCAAAAAATTTTTAAAAATTAAAAAAAAAAAAAAAAAAAAAGTTGCTATCTAACACCCCCAGCTTGCCCTTGATTTCTTTCCTGGGCAAAGCCAAGAACCCTCCCAGGCTAAGTCCCAATTTGGGGGCTTGCCTGCCTTGCATCAAACGGGGAGGGGCCAACATTTGTAAGATTCTTCAAGCAAACTGCCAGTATTTTTCCCACAGTTTGAGCAACATTATGAATTATTATATTTCAAAAAGGTCTTTAGGCTGGGCAGAGTGTCTCACACCTTTAATCCCAGCACTTTGGGAGGCCAAGGTGGGAAGATTGCTTGAGGCCAGGAGTTTGAGACCAGCCTGGGCAATATAGTGAGATCTTGTCTTTACAAAAAATTAAAAATTAGCTGAGCATGGTGGTGTTTGCCTTCTTGGGAAGCTGAAGTGGGAGGCTCACTTGAGCCTGGGAGGTGGAGGCTGCAGTGAGCCAAAATCACGCCATTGCACTCCAGCCTTGGTGACAAAGTGAGATCGTATCTCAAAAGAAAAAGAAAGGGCAAAGATACAAAGATTGATTGATTGATTGATTGATTGATTCTGATGGAGCCTTGCTCTGTTGCCCAGGCTGGAGTGTAGTGGTGCAATCTCAGCTCACTGCAACCTCTATCTCCCGAGTTCAAGCAATTCTCCTGCCTCCGCCTCCTGAATAACTGGGATTACAGGCACCTGCCACCACACCCAGCTAATTTTTTGTATTTTTAGTAGAGATGGGGTTTCACCATGTTGGCCAGGCTGGTCTCGAACTCCTGACCCTTAAGTGATCCACCCGCCTCGGTCTCCCAAAGTGCTGGGATTACAGGTGTGAGCCACTGCACCCAGCCTTTTCAAAATTTTTTATTTTTATTTATTAGAGGCAGGGTCTCACTCTGTTGTCAGGCTAGAGTGCAGGGGCACACTGATAGCTCACTGCAGCCTTCAACTCCTGGACTCAAGCAAACCTCCCACATCAGCCTCCCGAAGTGCTAGAATTACAGGCATGAGTCACGACATCCAGCCAAAAATAGAATGCTTTTAAAAGATACTATAGGAAAATCTCTTTATGACTTCAGGATAGAAAAAAATTTATTAAACATGCAAAAGGATGCACAAATTGAATCATACTAAAATTTAAAATTTCTGTTCATCAAAATATCATTATGAGAATGATACAAAGAGGAAATATTTATGAAATAATTAGTAAATGGCTTGTATCCAGAATGTAAAGAACTCCTACCATTTCATAAGAAAAATAACTGACAACGGTAATCCCCCCTTATCCATGGGGGTTACATTTCGAGAACCCCAGTAGATGCCTGAAACCATGGATAGTGTCAAACCCTATGTTCATGATGGTTTTTCCTATATGTACACACCTATGATAAAATTTAATTGATAAATTAGTCACATAGGAGATTAATAACAACAATAATAAAATAAAACAATTATAACAATATGCCAACATCACAAATTTTGTACTTTGGGGCTATTATAAAGTAAAATAAGGGTTACCTAACACAAGCACTGCAAAACCATGACAGTCCATCAGATAACCCAGAAAGCTTCTAAGTGACTAACAGATGGGCAGTGTATACGGTGTGGATACCCTGGACAAAGGGACAATTCACATCCCCAGTGGCAAGAATCAGGACAGTGTGAGATTTCATCGCATCACTCAGAATGGCACGCAGTTTAAAACTTATGAATAGTTTACCTCTGGAATTTTTCATTTAATATTTTTAGGTTGCGATTAATTATGGATAATGGAAACCACAGAAACCCAATCTCTGGATAACGAAGAGACTACTGAAATAGTAAAAATATTACATATAAAATTTTGTGGGTATAGCTAAGACAGTATTTAGTGAAAAATCTATAGCATTAAATGCATATATTTTAAAAGATTTGTTAAAAATGGATAAACCAAGGATATATTTCAGGAAGTTATTCTCAAAGAAAGAAAATGAAATAATAAATGTAACAGAAAAATTTCAGGTAATAAAAAACAAACATACAATAGAAATAATTTTTTTTTTTGAGACAGAGTCTCGTTCTGTCACCCAGGCTGGAGTGCAATGGCATGATCTCAGCTCGCTGCCACCTCCACTTCCTGGGTTCAAGCGATTCTCCTGCTTCAGCCTCCTGAGTAGCTGAGATTACAGGTGCGCACCACCACGCCCAGCTAATTTTTGTATTTTTAGTAGAGACAGGGTTTCACCATGTTGGTCAGGCTGGTCTCAAACTCCTGACCTCGTGATCCACCTGCCTCGGCCTCCCAAAGTGCTGGGATTACAGGTGTGAGCCACCATGCCTGGACGATAATTTTTTTTTAATATGAAACTTTGTTCTTCCGAAAGACTAATTAAAATGACAAAACTCGGGTGAGCTAACAAAGAAAAAAAGAATAAACAAATATTAGGAATGAAGAAGGAGACATTACAAGAGATCACATCTACATCTAAAAATTACTAAGAAGTTACGAACAACTTATTGCCAATAAAAACATATAGATGAAATGAAAAAAATCCCAGAAATAATAATTTACCAAGTGACTCATGAAGAAGGAGAAAACATGAATAGTCCTATAACTATTAGAGATTGAAACTGGCCAGGCACGGTGGCTCACGTCTGTAATCTCAGCACTTTGGGAGGCCTAGGCAAGTGGATCACCTGAGGTCAGGAATTCGAGACCAGACTGGCCAACATGGTGAAACCCCGTCTCTACCAAAAATACAAAAAACTATCTGGGCGTGGTGGCAGGTGCCTGTAATCCCAGCTACCTGGCAGGCTGAGGCAAGAGAATCGCTTGAACTCAGGAGGTGGAGGTTGCAGTGGCCAAGACTGCACCATTGCACTCCAGCCTGGGCGACAAGAGCAAGACTCTGTCTCAAAGAAAAGATTGAAACCATAATTTAAAATCTTCCACAAAGAAAACTCCAAACCCAGATAGCCTAACCTGTAAATTATATTGAATATTCAAGGGAAAATAAATTCTATTCCTACACAAACTCTTCTAGAAGTTCAGAAGTTTCTATTCCCAAAGAACTGGTGTTACCTTCCTCAACTTATTTTATACAGCTAAGGTGACCCTGGTCCCCAAATCTGACAAGGTCAAAATGGAAAAATTAAAGACTGATCTCCTTTATAAACACAGATAAAAAAAACCCTAAACAAAGTATTGTTAAAATTTAGCAACATATAAAAAGGATAGTACATATGACCATCACGTTATATTGAAAAAAAAAAAATTGGCCGGGCATAGTGGTTCATGCCTGTAATCCCGGCACTTTGGGAGGCAGAGGCAGGCAGAACACCTGAGGCTGGAGTTCGAGACCACCCTGACCAACATGGAGAAACCCTGTCTCTACTAAAAATACAAAAAGTTAGCCGGACGTGGTGGTGCAGGCCTGTAATCCCAGCTACTCGGGAGGCTGAGGAAGGAGAATCACTTGAACCATGGAGGTGGAGGCTGTGGTGAGCTGAGGTCATGCCATTGCACTCCAGCCTGGGCAACAAGAGTGAAACTGTCTCAAAAAAACAAAACAAAACAAAACAAAAAAACAAGTTAATGCAATTTATCATATTAACAGATTAAAGGACTACAGTTATCTCAATGGATGCAGGAAAAGTATTTTATAAAACACAACATTGAATTAAATGAATGAAATTTTTTTTTTTTTTTTTTTTTGAGACAGAATCTTGCTCTTTGCCCAGGCTGGAGTGCAATGGCGCAATCTAGGCTCACTGCAACTTTTGCCTCCCAAGTTCAAGCGATTCCCTGCCTCAGCCTCCCGAGTAGCTGGGACTACAGGTGCCCGCCACCATGCCTGGCTAATTTTTGTATTTTTAGTAGAGACGGGGTTTCACCATGTTGGCCAGGCTGGTCTCGAGCTCCTGACCTCAAGTGATCCTCCCGTCTCGGCCTCCCAAAGTGCTGGGATTACAGGCGTGAGCCACCATGCCCAGCCTTGAATAATTTTGTATTTTCTTTTTTTTCTTTTCTTTTTTGAGACAGAGTCTTGCTCTGCCGCCCAGGCTGGAGTGCAGTGGCACGATCTCGGCTCACTGCAAGCTCCGCTTCCCGGGTTCATGCCATTCTCCTGCCTCAGCCTCCCGAGTAGCTGGGACTACAGGCGCCCGCCACCACGCCTGGCTAATTTTTTGTATTTTTAGTAGAGATGGGGTTTCACCGTGTTAGTCAGGATGGTCTCGATCTCCTGACCTCGTGGTCCGCCCGCCACGGCCTCCCAAAGTGCTGGGATTACAGACGTGAGCCACTGCGCTCGGCCTGAATAATTTTTTAAAGGTTACTTTTATCAAACTGGAAATGTAAACAAGCTTTCTTGATCATATAAAGGCTGTCTTTAAAAAAATAACTAAAACAAGGATTATACCACGTGGTGAAACAACGAAAGTTTTCCCTTTGAAAACTGGAACAAAACAGAGATATTCATTACTACCACTGTTTTTTTTGTTTTTTTTTTTTTTGAGACTCCCGTCTCGCCCTGTCGCCCGGGCTGGAGTGCAATGGCTTGATCTCCGCTCACGGCAAGCCCCGCCTCCTGGGTTGGAGTGCAATGGCGTGATCTCCACTCACTGCGAGCTCCCAGGCTGGAGTGCAATGACATGATCTCCGCTCACGGCAAGTTCCGCCTCCTGGGTTGGAGTGCAATGGCGTGATCTCCGCTCACTGCAAGTTCCGCCTCCTGGGTTGGAGTGCAATGGCGTGATCTCCACTCACTGCGAGCTCCCAGGCTGGAGTGCAATGGCGTGATCTCCGCTCACTGCAAGCTCTGCCTCCTGGGTTGGAGTGCAATGGCGTGATCTCTGCTCACTGCAAGCTCCGCCTCCTGGGTTCACGCCTTTCTGCTGCCTCAGCCTCCCAAGTAGCTGGGACCACAGACGGATGCCACCACGCCCGACTAATTTTTTGTATTTTTAGTAGAGATGGGGTTTCACCGTGTTAGGCAGGATGGTCTCGATCTCCTGACCTTGTGATCCGCCCGCCTCGGCCTCGCAAAGTGCTGGGATTACAGACGTGAGCCACCGCGCTCGGCCTGCATAATTTTTTAAAGGTCACTTTTATCAAACTGGAAATGTAAACAAGCTTTCTCGATCATATAAAGACTGTCTTTAAAAAAATAACTAAAACAAGGATTATACCTCGTGGTGAAACAATGAAAGTTTTCCCTTTGAAAACTGGAACAAAACAGAGATATTCATTACTACCACTGGTTTTTTTTTTGTTTTTTTTTTTGTTTTTTTTTTTTTTTTGAGACTCCCGTCTCGCCCTGTCGCCCGGGCTGGAGTGCAATGGTTTGATCTCTGCTCACGACAAGCCCCGCCTCCTGGGTTGGAGTGCAATGGCGTGACCTCCACTCACTGCGAGCTCCTAGGCTGGAGTGCAATGGCGTGATCTCCGCTCACGGCAAGTTCCGCCTCCTGGGTTGGAGTGCAATGGCGTGATCTCCACTCACTGCGAGCTCCTAGGTTGGAGTGCAATGGCGTGATCTCCGCTCACTGCAAGCTCCGCCTCCTGGGTTCACGCCTTTCTGCTGCCTCAGCCTCCCAAGTAGCTGGGACCACAGACGCATGCCACCACGCCCGGCTAATTTTTTGTATTTTTAGTGGAGACGGGGTTTCACCGTGTTAGCCAGGATGATGTTGATCTCCTGACCTCATGATCCACCCGCCTTGGCCTCCCAAAGTGCTGGGATTACAGGAGTGAGCCACCGCGCCTGGCATCATTACTACCACTTTTATTTAACATTATACTAGCGGTTCTGGCCATCACAGTAAAAAAAAAAAAAAAAAAAAGAGGGGCCGGGCGCGTTGGCTCCTGCCTGTAATCCCAGCACTTTGGGAGGTCAAGGCAGGCGGATCACTTGAGATCAGGAGTTTGAGACCAGTCTGGCCAACATGGTGAAACCCCACCTCTACTAAAAATACAAAAATTAGCCGCGTATGGTGGCAGGTGCCTGTAATCCCACCTACTTGGGAGGCTGAAGCAGGAGAATCACTTGAACCTGGGAGGGAGAGGTTGCAGTGAGCCGGGATTGCACCACTGCACTCCAACCTGGGTGACAGAATGAGACTCTGTCTCCAAAAAAAAAAAAGAAATAAAAGGAGTAAGGATTGTAAAAAAAAGCAAAAATTATGATCATATACAGAAGGAATTTTAAAATCTATAATTAGAATTAATCTATAATTCAAGTTTCCTGGACTTCAGAAAAACTCAATATATAAAAATCAATGTGTTTAACAGCAAAAAAGGGAAAATTCTATTTTAAAAGGACAGCCTTCATAATATAATTTTAAAATACCAAATTATTTGGAATTTAGTAAAAGTTGAATAAGTCTCTAATGCAGAAAAATATATAGTATTATTGACAAACCAAAGAAGATCTCAGTAAATAGAGTAATATATGATGTTCATGGATTTGAAAACTCAATATTACAAACATTGTCAGTTCTTCTCACAGTGATACGTAGACTTAATGTAATTTCTAATAAAAAACCAATGTAGCTAGGCGCAGTGGCTCACATGAGTCTGTAATCCCAGCACTTTGGGAGGCTGAGGCTGGAGGATCGCTTGAGCCCAGGAGTTCGAGACCAGCTGGGCAACATGACAAAACCACATCTCACATCTCTACAAAAAACATATAAAAATTAGCTGGGCATGGTGGCACACACCTGAAGTTCCAGCTACTCAGGAGGATAAAGTAGGAGGATCACCTGAACCCAAGAGTTCAAGGCTGTAATGAGTTATGATCATGCCATTTCACTCCAGCCTGAGTGACAAACCGAGATGGATTTTTTTCTAGAACTTGGTAAGATAATTTTTACATTTACATGGATATGTGAAAGACCGAGAAGAACTAGGTCACTACAGAGGAAGAATGAAGTTAAAGAAATTACTCTACTAAATTACTATA
This sequence comes from Pongo abelii, assembly GCF_028885655.2. NCBI lineage: Eukaryota > Metazoa > Chordata > Mammalia > Primates > Hominidae > Pongo > Pongo abelii. Next base: position 142,848,536 of record NC_071989.2, read on the forward strand.
AAGCTGTTGTAATTAAAAGGGGATGGCATTGATTTGGGGATGCGCAATAAGCCCAATGGAAAAGAGATGAGATCACAGAAATAGACCCACACATATTTAGACGCTTGATGTATGACAGAGATGGCACTATATAGCAGTGGCAAAAAGACTCTCAATAAACTTTGCTGGGATATCTGAGTACCCGTATGTGAAAATAATAAAATTGGACCCCTACCTCACACCATACCTCAAAATCAACTCCAGTGTCATATGGCCCTAAATATAAAAGATAAAATTACAAAGCTTTAAAGTAATAATGTAGAAGAATATCTTCATAGTCTTGGATTTTAAAAGTTTTCTTAAGTAAGGTACAAAAAGTAATATCACAAAGGAAAGATGGACAAAATTAGGAATACCTGTTCATCAAAAGACAACATTGAGTGAAAGGCCAGCCACAGAGTAATAGAAGATAATTGCAACAGATAAAACTGACAAAACTCTTGTTGCTAGAATATATACAGAATTCATATCAATTAATGATAAAAGACAGGCAATCCAGCAGAAAAATGGGCAAAAGATAGGAACTTTGCAAAAAAGAAATCCAAAAGTCAGTAACATAAAAATGTGATCAACTTCTTTAGTAATGTGGGAAAGGTAAAATAAAAGCATAATAAAGTACTACTACACACTTACCAAACTGACCAAAATTTAAAATTTTGACAATTCCAAGTTTTAGCAAAAACACTCATTCATGTAAATTTACACAAACTTGTATAACTACTTTAGAATACACTTCAGCATTATCCAATTAAGCTGAAAATAACATACTCTATGCCCCAGCAATTCTGCTCTTAGATAAATATCCTACAGAAAAGTGAGCTTACGTGCATCAGGAAACATGGACAAGAATGTTCATAGAAGCATTGTTTGTAGTAGTCTTGTCATAGGTCAGGTTCTTAGGAAACATGCTGGGATAGAGTTTGGGGTACAAGATATTTATTAGGATGAACATTGATATGGTTTGGATATTTGTCTCCTTCAAATATCATGTTGAAATGTGACCCCCCAATGCTGGAGGTGGGCCTAGTGGGAGGCATCGGGTCACAGGGCTGATCCCTCATGAATGGTTTGGTGCCCTCGCTGCAGTAATGAGTGGTAATGAGTTCACAGGAGAGCTGGTTGTTTAAAGGAGCCTGTTACTTCCTCCTCTCTTGCTCCATCTCTTGCCGTGTGACACACATGCTCCCCCTTTGCCTTCTGCCATGAGTGGAAGCTTCCTGAGGTCCTTCTGGAAAGTAGATGCTGGCAGCATCATGCTTCACGTACAGCCTGCAGAATGGTGAGCCAATAAGCCTACTTTTTTTCTTTTTTTTTCTGTTCTTCTCCTTCCACCTCTTTTCTTTCTTTTTTCTTTTTTTTTTTTTTTTTTTTTTTGAGATGGAGTTTTGCTCTTGTTGCCCAGGCTAAAGTACAATGGCGCGATCTCGGCTCACTGCAACCTCCTTCTCCTGGGTTCAGGCAATTCTCCTCCCTCAACCTCCCGAGTAGCTGGGATTACGGGCACCCACCACCACATTGGGCTAATTTTTGTATATTTAGTAGAGACAGAGTTTCACAGTGTTGGCAAGGCTGGTCTCGAACTCCTAACCTCAGGTGATCCAACCACCTAGGCCTCCCAAACTGCTGGGATTACAGGCTTGAGCCACCGCACCCAGCCCTCTTTTCTTAATAAATTACCCAGTCTCAGGGATTCCTTTACAGCAACACAAATAGACTAATACAAACATCTATGAAGGGAAAGGAGAAAAAGCAGGATTGGTCAGAAGTTAAAACTGTGATGCAGGCCTAATGAAGCCCAAGCCAAGGTGGCAGGGAACTCTGGTGCAAATAGTGTGCATCTGAGTTGTCCTGTGTTGGATGAAAATGGCCCGGCCTCCATTCACTTGCTTTCGTTGGATACTAGATGCAAGGTGCTCTGGAAAGGATACGATGTTGGGCAAGGCAGCTCTCTGTAGCTCAGGTGGACCCCAAAGCAGCTGTCATCTGAAGGTTTCTGCTGATCACACCCCCTACAACTGGACAGCAAATCCTTCCTTGAAGAGGGATCTGGGTGACACATCTCTCTGTCTACCACAGGGCCCAAACTGGAAACAACATAAATGCCTATCAAGTGAAGAAAGGTTAAACTCTGCTGTGTTCATATAATATACTCATAATCCCCTAGTGTCTCCTTGTGCCACCTGATCAGTCACTATAGGTTGGTCTTTTTTCTAGAATCATATATTAATGGAACTATATAGTATATACTAATTATTTTGAGGCTCATCTATGTTGTTGTATGTAACAGCAGTTCATTCCTTTTTATTGTTGAGCAGTATTCCATTATCTGGATATATGGCAATTTGTTTTTCCACTATTTTGTTGATAGACATTTGGATTATTCCCAGTTTGGGGCTGTTATAAATAAAGCTACTATGAACATTGTGTACAAATCTTTGTGTGGACATATGCTTTCATTTCTCTTTGGTAAATACCTAGGAATGGAATGGCTGGGTCATATGATAGGTATATATCTTTTTAAGAAATGATCTAAGTGTTTTCCGAAGTGGTTGTTCCATTTTGCATTCTCATCAGCAGTATATGAGAGAGTTCCTATTGTACCCTTCCTGGACTCCATCTTTGCCAATACTTGATTTGGTCAGTTATTTTGTTTTCTTGTTTGTTTTTCTGTTTTGAGATGGAGTCTCGCCCTGTCACCCAGCCTGGAGTGCGGTGGCAAGATCTCAGCTCACTGCAATCTCCACCTCCTGGGTTCAAGCGATTTTCCTGCCTCAGTCTCCCAAGTAGCTGGGATTACAGGCGCGTGCCACCATGCCCTGCTAATTTTTGTATTTTTAGTAGAGACAGGGTTTCACCATATTGGCCAGGCTGTTCTCAAACTCCCGACCTCAGGTGATCCAGCTGCCTCGGCCTACCAAAGTGCTGGGATTACAGGTGTGAGCCACCACGCCTAGCCTGGTCAGTTATTTTAAATTCTAGCCCTTCTAGGGGGCATGTAGTTTTAATTTGTAGTTGCCTAATGACAAACTGTGTTGAGCATCTTTTCATGTATTTATTTGCCATCTAAATATATTTCATTGATGAGGTGCATATTCAATTCTTTTGCCCATTTTTCAGTTGGGTTATCTTTTTATTGAGTTTTAAGATATATGTTTTACAATTTTTTTTTCCAGTCTGTGGCTTGCCTTTCATAATAGCTCTTAATCTTGATGACGCCCAATTTATCGATTTTTATAGTTTGTGCTCTTTGTAGCCTATTTAAGAAGTCTCTGCCAAACCCAAGATCACTAAGATTTTCTGCTATGTTTTCTTCTAGAAGTTTGATAGTTTTAGCTCATACATATAGGCCTATGATCCATATCAAGTTAGCGTTTTGTACTAGCCTAAGAGTCAAGGTTCATTATGTTGCATATGGCTATACAATTGTTCCAGCACTATTTGTTGGGGAAAGATTGTTCGCTCCTCATTGAATTGCATTGGTAGCATTTGTTGAAAATCTATTGACCATATATATGAGTGTTCTATCTTGACACCAACACTACATTTTTACAGCTTTTAATTCACATGAATTCATTTAGTATGAGATCTGAAGTAAAGATCTGGACTTATTTTGTCCCCATTAGTTAACCAATTGTCCCTGCAAAAATTAAAAAAAAAAAAAAAATCATGTTTCTTATCCCTACTGTTTTGAGGCCCAAGTTTACCACAGCTTTATTATGCCATATATGAGTCTATTTCTGGGCAATTATTTTTCATTGATGTGTCAGTGGCTTAGTATTAGTTCTGTGAAGAGAGCTTTTTTTTTTTTTTTTTTTGGTGGGAGCGAGGGTCAAAGTCTTGCTTTGTTGCCCAGGCTGGAGTGTAGCGGCATAATCTTGGCTCACTGCAGCCTTCACCTCCCGGGTTCTAGTGATTCTCGTGTCTCAGCCTCCCAAGTAACTGGGATTACAGGCATGTGCTACCATGCCTGGCTAAATTTTGTATTTTTAGAAGAGATGGGGTTTCACCATGTTGGCCAGGCTGGTCTTGAACTCCTGACCTCAGGTGATCTGCCTGCCTCGGCCTCCCAGAGTGCTGGAATTACAGGCATGAGCCGCTGAGCCTGGCCTGAGAGTTTTGATTAACATTCCTACCTGGGAATAAGGAGGGAGCCAGAGCCCCACCTGCTCTAAAAAGACTGCCCCTCCTCAGACCTTCACAGCACCATCATCAGCAGGAGTGAAAAACCCCTCCACCTACCAACAAGCCCAGCCTTGGGTCCCTCAGACCCTTTATCTCTGCTCACATCAGTTCCCACAGGAGGCCCAGAACACTCAGGTAGCCTGCACCCCAGGACTCGAAGCCCTACGGGATGCCATATTTTGCTTTTCTGACTTCATCTCCCTACCCCATCTCTAGAAATCCTTTCACGGGACTCTCTGAAACTCACCAGTATGGCCCCATATTCTCAGCCCCATTTCTGAATGTCCCCTTCACTTTCTTGCTTTAATGGAAACTGCCTCTCCTGTGTGGATTCTGCCCCCTCTGCAGCCTCTTAAGAGGTGACTATTTTCCCTCTGTGGCCCTTGTGGCCCTGGGTCTAGGGGTAAGGAGTGCCCATTTTGCTCCTCAGTGCCACTTCTAGACAGTTTGCCACCCTCTTTAGAAACACCCATATTTTAATGTCATGCTGTCAGACAAGATCACTGTTATTCCTCCTTTTTGTAGTAATTTACAAAGCCCTGGGTCACTTCCCTCATTCCTTGAGGATGTTTGCTCCTGGCTCCCAGTCCTTGTCTCCCACCTGACTCCTGCTGCAGTTTTTGATGTGAGCATTCATGTAGATGAACCCGCCTCTCAGGCCCTTGACCTCCTCTCCACGATCTTGGCTTCCCTAGTACCTCAGCCTCTTGCTCCCATAGCCAGATTTTGAACCCGTCATTATCTGTCAATGCAATCCCTTCGTCATCTCAATTTCATGCATCTCACACTCCAATAAACACTGCCTTGCTCTCCAGCTCACTCCCGCAGGACCCCAAGTCCAGCAATTCCTCCTGGAACCTACCGCTCCAAGCAAATATTCACCATTCCTCATCCCCATAGTGCCCCCCTTCCCTCCTTACCCAGCTTGGAGTTCATGATCCAATACTCTACTCTCCCCCTGGCCACAATAGTCACCTGGCAAAATCACAACCTCAGTTAAATTCAATCCTCTGCCCCCTCCACCTGTGCACCTCCAGGCTGACCAGAACTGAAGAAAATCTCATAACTGGGCTGACCAGTCTCACTTTAAATTAATGACCACAACCCTCCCTGAGTGAGCCCTAACAGCTGCCCAGCAATCCTACTATATCTCCAAGCCTATTCACACCCCCTCTCCTAGACAACTGCTTCACACCTCCTCTTCCACCTCATTCTCAGCTGACAACCTCTTCCGATTTTGCTAAGAAAATAGAAGCTCTCAGAAGAGAAGTTCCACAGGCCCCACCACTACTCCCCCACCCACCCGCATCTGTGCCCTCCACTCTGCCTGCCATCCCACTGACATGGGCGAGCCGTCCGTGCTCCTATTTCAGGGCAGCCCCTTTTCGTGTACCAGATGCCATCACCTCCCACCTACTCAAAGACTTCATGCCAACACCTAGCCCCCTTCTCACCCACAGCGTCAAATTTCCCTCTCTCCAGGATCATTTTCGTCAGCACACAAAAAAGCTGCAATTCTTCTCAAAGAAAGCCCTCCTCTTGACCCTATTTCTTCTCTCCTCTTTACGGCATAACTCCTAGAAAGAATTCACTCTTTGCTGCCTTCAACTCCTCTCCTCCCTTCCTTGTTCTCCCCCGACTCCCATCAGGGCGCCACCACTACAGCAGAACTGCCTTTTCAAGGACTCTCCACGTTAGATGCAGCCGGCAATTATCGGACCTCACCTTCCTTGCACCTCCGTAGCGTGGAACAGGCTTCTCCTCCCTGGTGTCAGGCTCACATCTCTGTCTCCAGTTTCCCTCCTATGTCTCTAGTTGCCTCTTCTCTGTCTCCTCGCTGACACCCCCTCACCCCCAAGGCTCAATTCTTGTCTCTCGTTACACTCAATCCTTGGGCCTCCTCTTGTCTCTCATCTACACTCACTCCCTTCATCATCTCCTGCAGGGTCCTGGCTTTAAAGGCCATTAAGTTGCTGACCACTTCCACCTGGATATCCCTGGCCTAAACCTTTTTCTAAATTCCAACTCCTGTTGTTTCTAGCCAGTCTCTTGAAGCTGAGTCATGGCCGCCCCTTACCAATCAGTTTCAGCTGGCCAACTCCCTGCTGTCCATAACTGGCCCACTTTCAGGCAGATGTTTGAATTCTGACCCCCAGTCTACAGGGTACAAATTAAGACCTTTCCTCTGTACAGGCCTATAGCGTGAGGGCAGTGGGTCGGTGGACACTGTGGGCCAGGTGGTTCATTCTCCACTCTGAGCTGGCTGAGCCAGCCTGTTGTGGTCACTGTGGCTGCATCTCCGCACCTCACAAGTGGACGAGTGCCTGCCCCTTGGCACCTGTGTAGTCTGCCTGCCCTGTGTCTTCTTTCTGCCTTCCTCCACAGATGAAGTGGCACAGTAACGCATTCCAGGAGGACATCGCTGAGGGCCCCAATTGTGAGAACATTGCCTATCAATCTTGGAGCCTCCACACCAAGCTGGGATTCTCTCTCTTCCGGACTTCATAGCCTTCCAAGACCGCACCGGGGAGAACAGTAAGAGAGCTTTGTAAGGCCACTCTGGCTCCTCACCCACCTTTTCCGGGCTCACTCTTCTGAAGCCATAGCTGACCTAAGCGACCCACCTGGGCTTTTAAAGTGGGCTACATTCCCCCAGGCCCAGGAACTACAAATGGGAGGCCGGGAGTGCTATATGCCGCAGCCAGAGGCATCTGTGCTCCAAAAAGTCTTCTGAGTGGGCTTCTCAGCAGTGGATGGGAATGTAGGGCAGTCTTCCCCTCCCCACACCACTCAGAACTGCAATTTTACAAACCAAGAATTAAAGCCTGGAATACTCAGTGTCCTGCGGTCTCCCAGAGTGGGAGGATCCTAAAGCAAGATGGGCTTCCCTTAGAAGCCAGGCATATTGGCAGGAGGTACCCGGGTAAACAAGCAACCTTGGGGCAATGTTAATCTGCTTTTTCCTCTTCTTCAGTGTCTGGCTGAGTCTAAATTGAATTATTAATCTACTTCTGTGTGCCCGTGTCATTTTCCAGACAACCAGTTTATTCATGACTCGCCCACTATCAATTTCAACATGCAATTTGCAATGAAATTTGACTGATCAGCAATACCATAATTAGTTGCAAATGTCTGTGCTTGTATTTGTTTGGTGTAGGGGCTTTTTCATTAAAGTGACGGAGGCCCATAAACACTATGACTTTGCTCTGGGACACAGGACTCGCAGCAGTTATGTCATGGGCCAGGATAGCAGCGCTGGCAAAGAGATTGTGGGAACTTGAAGTTGCAGCACCAGGGGTTGTGTTGTCATCTTTACAGTCCTGTGTTCACCAAGAGTCATCTGGGTTGGGCAAATGGTGACATGTGTAATCCATGAGGAAGAAGAGAACTGGAGTTACCCTGTGCGGCCTCTCCCTTAAATCTCCCCAGATCCTGCTGGCACACCTGCAGTAACAGGGGGCTTCCTACCTGGTGAGGCAGCTCCCCTTGTGAGAAAGTTCTTCCTTGCCTGGGTTCCCACTTGCCTGTTGTAGGTCTGTCCCACCTAGTCCAGGGTTCTGGTCTTAACTCAGAAATCATTACATTGCGTGAGCTCGGGCCAGTCTCTAAGCCTCAGCTTATTCATCTGAAAAAAGTTGTCCTACCTCAAGGATTTCTAACTGCAAGTAACAGAAAATGGCTCTTAACTTAAGCAGATTGACTAGTTGACTTAAGGAGCAAAATAATAAAGATATTGAGCAGCTCAGAGAATCTCTGGACACATCAGAAAAAGCAGACCCACAGCAATGAGCAAGGCCCCAGATCACACTGAAGAACTGGTTTAGTCAGGGCCTTGCTGCCATCACGGTCATCACCGACACCATGCTCTAGACTCTGCAGGCTAGGCTGCAGGGACCGTATCCGTGCCCTCAGATGCCACCACCTCTACCACCCTGAGGACGCCAGCCTGCTACACCCACAGTAACCATTAAGGAGAGTTCTCTGTGTTCTCTGCTTCCTGGGGTCATTAGCTCCTGGGTTAGTCTGGAGCTTGTGTGGTTGATTGTGAGAGCCTAGGTCCTGTGCCCTTACCCAGCCACTGGGAGGCTGGCAAAAGAGTGCACACGGTACTTGCAGCCTCTACAGAGGGAAATGGGCTCTGTCTCAGAGTGAAGGTAATTTCCCAACACAGGAAGAGGGCTCAGATCCTGGGTAGCCAAAAGAAAGAACAAAGAATCAAATAAGATATAGATGTTAAAGAGGTTTTAGAATATATTAAGCTTGGGGGCTGGACGCCATGGCTCACACCTGGAATCCCAGCACTTTGGGAGGCTGAGGCAGGAGGATCACTTGAGGCCAGGAATTGGAGGTTACATTAAGCTATGATCATGCCACTGCACTCCAGCCTGGGCAACAGAGCAAGACTTTGTCTCAAAAAAGACAAGAAAGAAGAAAGAGAAAGAGAGAGAATATCAAGCTCTACACACCTGCCAAAGATTATTCTTATTCATTCATAAGTATTTCTGCAGATATGAAGAGGGCAAAGTTGTGGTCCTTACCCTCAAAGAGAACACAGTACATTCAGGGAGTAAGAAGGCATGGGTCAGAAGAACCCTGTTCCAGGCAGAGGGTGATGACTCTTGTGGATTCTGAGTGTCCAGATTACATGGTGATTAACTATGAAACACCAGGTCTCAGACGGGTGGGCAGTATCTGGAGGCTTCTGGGACAGCCCAACATTTTCTTGGAGTTGGGTGGTATGTCATATGCTCCCTGTATCCTGTGCATCAGTACACCGATGTCCTATATAGACCCAGACCAGAAGAATCCTGCCCATACATGACTGTTCCCTGTTGATAGCTGTTGTCATTTCTCTGCTTAGTACCTGCTCCCCCTCTTCTGGTAATAGCACCCCAATTTTACCTGGGGAACTACTCTTGTCATTTTCAGCTCATGTGCTTCAGGTGGAATTAATTCCCTGGCGTAAGAGTCGCAGGTGAATCAAGCCTGGCCAATCAGAGCTGTATAGTGCATTATGCACCATGCAGAGTTGCACAGTGGTTGGTTTAGGGATGGGCATGGGACCCAAGCCAAGCCATGAGGTCCAATCAGAGCGAATATCAGATATTCAAGTGGACAGAAAAAGATGCTCTTCTTTCTCTTGGACTTGAAGATGTGAGAGCGTCAGCAGCTGCCGGCAGCTGTCTTGCCACCAGATTCTGAGAACGAGACCAACTCTAAAGAAAGCAGAAGTGAAAAATGACCTGGTCCAGTGACATTTTTGAGCCCCTGGATCAAACTGTGCCTGAAGCCCCAGAATATTTCCATTATGTAAACAAAACCAACCAACAAATAAATAGGTCTCTTGCTTAAACCAATTTGGATGAGTTTCATATCACTTGCAGCTAAAAATGTTGTAATTGGCTCTCACCCACACACCCTGTCAAAGCACCAGCCTACAGCCAAGTCCTTGGGAGTGTCCATAATGAAATCACCAGAGGGTCTTCTCTCTGGTTCAGTAGTTCTTCAGAGCCCCAGGGTAAGGCAAGTCCCCCACTATCCTCCCACTATACAAATGAGAAGATGGAGGGTCAACTGACCAATGGCCAGGGCTATTCAGCAGCAATCTAGAGACCAGGTGTCTGGATGAAGGAACTCTGGTACCATTCCCCAACCTCACCAAAGCTCAGGAATAAGCCAGTCCTGAGAATGGAAGCCAGTCTGGGGAGGTTCAGCCTGGAAACAACCTGATCATATGGCTGAGGCAATGGTTGATAGGGATATCTAGCCAAGTAAATTTGTTTGGCTACGTGGAACTGAAGAAACTAACCTGGGTCTATTATGAAATATTTCCTGGGTAAGCGAAGGCCCAGAAAAAAAGAAATAAATAACTATTTCCTGGCATCATGGTAATATTCAAGCTGAGAGCCCCCACCCATTCTTGGCCCAGGACTCCTCAAAGACAGTCTCCAGGGAGACCAGTCCCTCACAACAATGATCCAGAACCCACGGGAGCCATGGGTACTGGCTGAACTTCATTGCTCGCACCGGTGAATAGCAAACTAACCATGATTTTTTTTTTTTTTCTTGAGACGGAGTCTCGCTCTGTCGCCCAGGCTGGAGTGCAGTGGTACGATCTCGGCTCACTGCAAGCTCCGCCTTCTGGGTTCACACCATTCTCCTGCCTCAGCCTCCCGAGTAGCTGGGACTACAGGCACCTGCCACCACGCCTGGCTAATTTTTTGTATTTTTAGTAGAGATGGGTTTTCACCATGTTAGCCAGGATGGTCTTGATCTCCTGACCTCATGATCCACCCACCTCCGCCTCCCAAAGTCCTGGGATTACAGGCGTGAGCCACCACGCCCGGCCACATGAGTCTTGCCCTTAATGTCCAGCCCTTCAAACTGATGGAAATAATTACCCAAACCTTAAGGGAGCCACTCTCTTTCCCAAGGAAAATACAGAGGCGAGTTTCTACTAGAGATGCAGTCAGCTCCATCCCTTCTAGGGGTTGAAGACCTAGGCCAGGGAGACTGACATGAGGTCCCATGAATTAGAAGCATCTCAGAAAGGGACCAGATGGGGATTTTCCCTGCCACTCTCTGGAAACAGCCTGCCAATCCCCCAGCAGTTCTGAGCTAAGTCAGTTACACAGGTGGAAGGAATTTGGCACAAGTAGAGAGGTCTGTTCAGGCGCAGGGGGGCTGGGTTATGTTGTTGTTGTTTTCTCTGTGCCTATGCTTACCCAAGCACTGGTTATATTTACAGCACCATGTGATAATGTTAGCATCATATTGGAGCCTCACTGTTCTCATCCATTATTAGAAAAATAGGCTTCCCGACCAGGCGAGGTGGCTTATGCCTGGAATCCCAGCACTTTGGGAGGCCTAGGTGGGCAGATCGCGTGAATCCAGGAGTTCAAGACCAGCCTGGGAAATATGGTGAAACCCCGTCTCTCTCTACAAAAAAATTAGCCAGGTGTGGTGGCACACCCCTGTAATCCCAGCTACTCGGGAGGCTGAGACAGCAGAATCGCTTGAACCCAGGAGGTGGAGGTTGCAGTGAGCCAAGATCATGCCGTTGCACTCCAGCCTGGGTGACAAAGCGAGACTTCATCTCAAAAAAAAAAAGAAAAATAGGCTTTCTGGCCAGGTGAGGTGGCTCATGCCTGTAATCCCAGTACCTTAGGAGGCTGAGGTGGGCTTGAGTCCCAGAGTTCAAGAGCAGCTTGACCAGTCCTAACTATTTGGGAGGCTGAGGCAAGAAGATCAGTTGAGCCCAGGAAGCAGAGGCTGCAGTGAGCCGAGATTTCACCACTGCACTCCAGCCTGGGCTATAGAGTGAGACCCTGTCTCAACAAACAAAAACAAAAACAAAACAAAAACAAAAACAAAAACAAAAAATGAAAAAAATTGGCCTCCTAGGAGAGTCCCAGCTTCAAATATCCTGCTTAGCTGTCAGACTCCATGTTCTGATTTGGGTTGTGAAATTGCAGGCCCCACTGAGGACAGTGTTGCCTCTCAGGCAAAGGACCTGGTATCGCATATGCTCTGCAGGCCCCACACACTCTCAATAAGCCAGAGCTCAGCAGAGTTGATAAGCAGATTAAGAATAGGGCTCAGAAAGGACAGGCGTGGTGGCTCACGCCTGTAATCCGATCGCCTGAGGTCAGGAGTTCCATACCAGCCTGGCCAACATGGTGAAACCCCATCTCTACTAAAAATACAAAAATTAGCCAGGTGTGGTGGTGCACGCCTGTAATCCCAGCTACTCGGGAGGCTGGGGCGGGAGAATCACTTTGAACCTGGGAGTCAGAGGTCGTAGTGAGCTGAGATTGTACCATTGCACTCCAGCCTGGGCAACAGAGTAAGACTCTGTCTCAAGAAAAAAAAAAAAAAAAGAATAGGGTTCAGAAGAGGCTCCATGGGCAGCATTTCTGGACCTCTTTTAGAGTCGACATGGCAAGTATTTGCAGCCTGAGAAATAGGTTGAGATGTTGCCTTTCACCACCAATATAAGTAGTTCTAAAAACATCACCTGAAGTTTCAGCCTGTGCTGTTAAAAAAAATTAACCCCCAGTAAAATAACCTGAAAACTGTTCAGCAGTAGCCTCTAAAGTTAAACATAGGCATACCGTATGGCCTAACAATTCCATTCTTAAATACATATTCTCAGCAGAAAGGCATACATATGTGTCCCAAAAGACATGCACAATTTGTAATAGTCGAAGCTGGAAACAACCCAAATTTCTATCAACAGTAGAATGAATAAATTGTGATATAGTCACAAAATATAGCTCTGAGACTGAGAAAAGTATTTTATGCTCAACAACATAGATAAATCTCATTGAGCAAGAGAAGCCAGACATAAAAATAGTATATACTATCTGATTCCATTGACATAAAGTTCACAAATAGGCAAAATTAATCTATGCCGTGAGAGGCCGCGATACTGGTTATCTCGGGGGCGGCAGTGACTTGGAGAGGGCAGAGGGGGCTTTGATGTTCTGTTTCTGGTTACACAGGTGATGGTTACTCAGGTGTGATCACAGGAGCTGTGATTAGCTAATGATTGGTGCACTTTTCTGTAGGTACAGTCCTTGCATTGCTCAATGATGGGGATACATTCTGAGAAATGTATTGTTAGGTGATTTTATCATTGTGGCAACATCATAGAGTAAACTCACACAACCCTTAATGGTACAGCCTACTATGCACCTAGGCTGTAAGGTATGGCCTATTGCTCCTAGACTACAAACTTGTGTAGCATGTTACTATACCAAATACTGTAGGCAATTGTAACACAATGGTAAGTATTTGTGTATCTAAACACAGAAAAGGTACTGTAAAAATACAGTGTAGGCCGGGCCTGGTGGCTCACACCTGTAATCCCAGCACTTTGGGAGGGGGAGGCCAAGGCAGGCGGATAACCTAAGGTCAGGAGTTCAAGACCAACCTGGCCAACACAGTGAAACTCTGTCTCTACAAAAATACAAAAATTAGCTGGGCATGATGGCGGGTGCCTGTAATCCCAGCACTTTGGGAGGGGGAGGCCAAGGCAGGCGGATAACCTAAGGTCAGGAGTTCAAGACCAACCTGGCCAACACAGTGAAACTCTTGTCTCTACAAAAATACAAAAATTAGCTGGGCATGATGGCGGGTGCCTGTAATCCCAGCTACTTGGGAGGCTGAGGCAGGAGAATTGCTTGAACCCAGGAGGCGGAGGTTGCAGTGAGCCAAGATCATGCCATTGCACTCCAGCCTGGGTGACAGAGTGAGCTTCTGTCTCCAAAAAAAAAAAAAAAATGTAAAAGATATAGGGCACTCACCATGAATGCAGCTTGCAGGACTGCAGGTTGCTCCGGGTGAGTGGGTGAGTGAACAGTGAGTGAGTGTGAAGGCCTAGGACATTGCTGTACACTACCATAGACTTTATAAACACTGTACCCTTAGGCTACACTAAATTTATCTAAAAATTTTTTCTTAGGCTAAGTGTGGTGGCTTACGATGTAATCCTAGCACTTTAGGAGGCTGAGGCAGGAGGACTGCTTGACCCCGGGAGTTTGAGACCAGTGTGGGCAACATAGCAAAACCCTGTCTCTACAAAAAATACCAAAATTAGTCAGGCCTGGTGGTGCATGCCCGTAGTCCCAGCTACTCAGGAGGCTGAGGTGGGAGGATTGAGCCTGGGAGGTTGAGGCTGCAGCGAGCTGTGATCACACCACTGCACCCCAGCCTGGGCAACAAAGTGAGACCCTGTATCAAAAACAAACAAACAAAATCCACATACTCAATAAAAAATAAAAATAAAATACATTTTTCTTTCAGGCTGGGTGCAGTGACTCACATCTGTAAATCCCAGCACTTTGGGAGATCCAGATGGGAGGATCACTTGAGGCCAGGAGTTCAAGACTAGCCTGGGAAACATAGTGAGACCTTGTCACTACAAAAAATAAAAAATAATAGCTCAGTATGCTCAGCTACTTGGGATGCTGAGGTGGGAGTCTGAGGTGGGAAGATTGCTTGAGCCCAGGAGTTTGAGGTTGCAGTGAGCAACGACTGTGCCAGCCTAGGCAGCAGAGCAAGACCCTGTCTCAAAAAACATATTTTTCTTTCTTCAATAATAAATTAATTTTAGCTTACTGTAACCTTTTAAATTCTGTTTCAACTTTTTTTTTTCTTCTTCAACTTAATTGTAAGTTTGGGGGTATAGGTGCAGGGCGTGCAGGTTTGCTACATAGGTAAATGTGTGCCATGGTGGTTTGCTGCACAGATCTTCCCATCACCTAGGTATTAAGCCCAGCATCCACTAGCTATTCTTCCTAATGCTCTCCCTCCCTCCACTGCCCCCTGACAGGCCACAGTGTGTGTTATTCCCTGCTCCATATGTCCATGTGTTCTCAGCATTCAGCTCCCACTTGTAAGTGAGAACATGCAGTGTTTGGTTTTCTGTTCCTGTGTTAGTTTGCTGAGGATAATGGCTTCCAATTCCATCCATGCCTCTGCAAAGGACATGATCTTGTTCCTTTTTATGGCTGCATAGTATTCCATGGTGTATATGTACCACATTTTCTTTATCCAGTCTATCATTGATGGGCATTTAGAAAAATATGGAATGCTTCATGAATTTCCATATCATCCTTGCACAGCGTCCATGCTAATTTTCTCTGTATTGATCCAATTTTAGTATATGTGCTGCTGAAGTAAGCATTTTAATTTTTTGGCTGTTGTAAAAACACTTATCTTAAAACACACATTGTACAGCTGTACAAAAATATTTTCCTTTCCCTTTTCTTTTTTTTTTTTTGAGACGGAGTCTCACCCTGTCACCCAGGCTGGAGTGCAGTGGTGTGATCTCGGCCCACTGCAACCTCCGCCTCCTGGGTTCAAGCGATTCTCCTGCCTCAGCCTCCTGAGTAGCTGGGATTGTAGGCACGTGCCACCACGCCCAGCTAATTTTTGTATTTTTAGTAGAGACAGGGTTTCACCATGTTGGTCCAGCTGGTCTCGAGCTCCTGACCTTGTGATCCGCCCGCCTCGGCCTCCCGAAGTGCTGGGATTACAGGCGTGAGCCTCCGTGCCTGGCCAATTAACTTTTTTAATAAGTAGGAGTATACTCTAAAATAATGATAAAAAGTATGGCATAGCAAATACATAAACCAGTAACGTAGTCGCTTATTATTAAGTATTATGTACTGTACATGATTGTATGTGCTATACTTTTA
Source organism: Pongo abelii (assembly GCF_028885655.2). NCBI lineage: Eukaryota > Metazoa > Chordata > Mammalia > Primates > Hominidae > Pongo > Pongo abelii. Next base: position 142,863,961 of record NC_071989.2, read on the forward strand.
CATGACTGCAGTGTAGTAGGTTTGTTTAGACCAGCATCACTACAACTATGTGAGTAATGTGTTGCACTATGACATTATCACAGCTATGATGTCACTAGACAATATAAATTTTTCAATTCCATTATAATCTGGTCTGTTGTTGACTGCAACATCATTATGCAGCATGTGACTATATATTATACTTCAACACAAAAGTTTACTTAAAAAAATAAATAGCGGCCGGGCTTGGTGGCTTACGTCTGTAATCACAGCACCTTGAGAGGCCAAGGTGGGCGGATCACCTGAGGTCAGGAGTTCGAGACCAGCCTGGCCAACATGGTGTAACTCCGTCTCTACTAAAAATAGAAAAAAATTAGTCAGGCATGGTGGCGGGGGCCTGTAATCCCAGCTACTCAGGAGCCTGAGGCAGGAGAATTGCTTGAACCTGGGAAGCGGAGGCTGCAGTGAGCCGAGATCGCACCATTGCACTCCAGCCTGGGCGACAGAGTGAGACTCGGTCTAATAAATAAATAAGTAAATAAGTAAATAGCTAACCCCGCTGACGCTACTGCATGAGAGAATTCCAGGGACAGCCTGGAAACTGAGCATCTCTTTCTGTGGTATCTTCTGCTGATCCTTAGTTACTAGGTTTTCCAAAGTCCTAAAACCTGATGTCAGCAACCAGAGCTGTGGGGACAGAGGAAAAGAGGGAAGTGGCTTAGTAGGATGAGTGTCCCCAGGAGGGGCTGAGAGTGTCACTGGGCACACAGAAGCTCTGCAAAGGGATGGCCCTAGCCCTGCCTGAGCAGACCAGAGAGACCACTGTCTATGTTGAGCTGAGGTTGGCTCCCCACAAGCCTTCTGAGAACCTTGATCTGCTCAGATAAACCCCTTCCTTAGCCCTCTAGAATAAAAAGGAGAGAGCATCTTATTGTAGGCTGTAGGCAGGGGTGGGTGGAGGAGCTGAATTGGGCCCACTTTAGGCTGAGCATTGGATCCCAGTTTCACCAGAGTCTTTCTACATTGTTTGAGCTCTCCCAGATTGTCAGCTTCCTGCTGGCCAAGCTCAGCAACCCTCAGGGCATGGCTTGGCACTTGAGAAGTTTCCTGTGATGTTCACCTGAGTAGGGGTGGGAAGGCTGGAGTTAATGGCCCCACCTGCACCATGTCTCAGGGAGGAGAGTTCCTCACCCAAATGTCTGGATGAAAGGCAAAGAGGTATTCACTGGACCATTCAATGCCAGGGGGCCCTAAGAGTGCCTTGTACACAGTAGGTACTTCCACATCCTTGTTGAAAGTCTAGATGGAATGAAGTCTCCGGTCCTGGGTCTGCCTTAAAGCCAGATAAGAACCTACTCTGTGGGATGGAGAGGCCTCAAGGTTAGGCCCAGAGAAGGCAGGACCTGCCCTAGGCCACACAGAAGTCCCTGGTGGTGGCTGAGTTCTTGGAGAGGACAGTGGCAGCTTGAAAAACCAGTCCATGAAGTCGGAGAGAAGCACATACCTTCTTATTGCCCTGCCTTCTCCCCACGTACAGATGGCAAACTGAGTCTTAGAAGGCATAGGTGCCTAGTCCCTGCCTCACAGCTAATCTGCTGAATCTTGGATTAGTGCTGTGCTATCACGCCCACTCCTCTAATCTCCCTCTCCTTCCCCAGTCCTGAGTTTCTTCACAAAAGCATCACTGCCTACTCACACCCACCCACCCTTTGCGTGCCTCTAGAATAGGGGTCAGCAAACTGTTTCTGTAAAGGGTCAGATGGTAGATCTTTTTGGCTTTGAAGTCCATAGGCCCATAGATTCTCTGCTGCAGCTCCTCAGCTCTGCCTTGTAATGTGAAAGCTGCCAGAGGAAACATGTAAATGAACAGGCATGGCTGTATTCCTTTATTTATGGACGCTGAAATTTGAATTTCACATAATTTTTACACATCTGGCTGAGCACGGTGGCTCATGCCTGTAATCTCAACATTTTGGGAGGCTGAGGCAGGCGGATCACTTGAGGTCAGGAGTTCAAGACCAGCCTGGCCAACATGGTGACATCCTGTCTCTACTAAAAATACAAAAATTAGCTGGGCATCTTGGTCCATGTCTGTAATCCCAGCTACTCGGGAAGCTGAGGCAGGAGAATCGCTTGAACCCGGGAGGTGGAGGCTGCAGTGAGCCAAGATTTTGCCACTGCATTCCAACCTGGGCAATAGAGTGAGACTTCATCTCAAAAAAAAAAAAAAAAAAAAGTAAGAACTATTCTTAGCTCATGGGCTATACAAAAATGGGTAGTGGGCCAGAGTTGGCCTTCAGGCCACAGTTGGCCAATTCTCTGTTGTAGAATGTGCCATCCTGGGGCTCAGATTCCCCATAATCACTGAGGTTGTAAGTCCTGTCCTACCATACGGGTGGTATGAATGGCAAACTGGTTTGCTCAGGAATGGGGGTTTCCTAGGCTTTAGATTTTTTGGTGCTAAAACCAGTACAGTCCCAGGCAAACCAGGACAGAACAGTTGGTCACCCTAGGTAGTAATCATTAACCCAGAGAGGGCCAGGCTTCAGCAGCCAGCTGGCCAGGGTTCAGGTGTGGCCCCCAGGGCCCCCCTCCAGGCACTGCCTTGTCCTTGTGGTTTGTGGTAGGGCCTTGTCCCATTGGGGCTGGCCCTCTGCAGGGAGACGCCCCCTCCTCCTTGCAAGAAAACTTCTGTGGTCTGGGAGCTCTCAAAAGGCAGGAAGTTGAATCATCAACTCCGGTAACGTCTCCGTCAGCCTGTGGGTCTGCCCGGGGAGCTCAGGGCTCCAGGCCCAGGGGGCTGGCTCTGCGCTTTGTTTGCTGCTTTCTCTGAACAGGAAAGCTTCAGAATGAGGCTTCTAGAGAAATGAGAGCTGTTAAGTCAGATGGGGAGGAGCGCTGGATGTCAGGTTGACCAAGACTCTCACCCCGCTCTGGCCTGGACTTGCTTTGTGGCCTTCAATGACTCTCTCGCCCTCTCTGTATTTTGGCTTTGGCTTCTACCACAGAAATGCTGATTCTTGAAATCCTCTTAAATTAGGAGTATGAATGATGACCAAAGTGGGAGCACCCCGGCTTCCGAAGACTCATTGTATCTTCTCTCCCAGGGATGCAGGCTACTCAGACACACTTCCCTGCCTCCTGCCTGCCTGGGAGAAGGACCTGACCAGCCACCCCAGTTCTGGCCACAGGGGCTTTAGAAAGGTGACAAGTCTGGATTCAGGGAGATGGAGGAGAGGGGCAGAAAAGGAGGTCCAGGTTAAAGACGGTTATCCACAGATAACAATGATAACCATACCACCTGTGGTCTATTAAGCACTCACGATGTGCCAGCCTTTGAATGATCTCATTTGATCCTCACAATGACTCTTTCAGTTAAGGATTATCATCATTTTCATTTTATGGGAAAGGGAAATGAAGCCCAGAGAGGATAAGTACCTTGCCCAAGGTCACCCAGCTATCATTGGTGCAGTTGGCATTAACTCTAACTGTGTTAGACTGTGGCTTTGAGGGTTGAGGGCTCAGGAAGCCCACAGGTAGCAAGGGAGGGATGAGACTGGCAGAGAAGTCTAGAGTAGGGTCGGGGGAGAAAGTGTTCTTTCTTCCTGGTGCTGCATAGGGACATCCAGAGAATACTAAGAAGTCCGGGGTTTGCTAGGCTTGGAGACCATGTTCCCAGACCAAGGATCATGAGGACACAGTCCCTAAGCCCAGCAAACCCCAGACTACACACAGTCTGAACCCTGAACCCCTCAAGACCATTTGGAGAATCTGTCGAGGGCTTGAGGAGGAAATTGGATACATAGCAGGATTTTGCTACAGAGCAGAAATGAGCATTTACTTTCTGAGCAAAGACAGCCCTTCTCCAAGGATGCCCCTTGGTGTCTCTGTATGTACCTCCCCAACCCAGCATGGGTGCCATGTTCAAGGTTCAGACAGAGGACCACAAGCCCCATGCTGCACCATGCATAATGTCCCTCTTCCCCTTTGAGGGAGGGGACAATGGGAGCTTGGCAGAGTTTGACCATCCTTAGCAGAGGACCACACCTACGAAGGGCCAATAGGGCCACTGATGGGCTGTGCTCATGGGGTGGGGGCACCCCCAACTTGCTGTCCTCAGTAACACAGCCGATAGATGTCTCTGAGAAAAGAGGCCAACCCAGCTGTGCCAGGCAACTGACTGGACCCCTGACTTGGATTCAGGTCAGGTCTAAAGATGCCTTCTCCCCTATTAGCATCAGGTTCAAAGCCAGGCTTAGCCAAACCCTAAACATTCCTTACACTTTCTGGGGAACCACGAAATTCTTCATGAAGCCCTTAATTTAAAAAGCATCTTGCAGGCTGGGCACGGTGGCTCACTCCTGAAATCCCAGCAGCACTTTGGGAAGCCGAGGCGGGCGGATCACGAGGTCAGGAGTGAGACGAGCCTGGCCAACAGAGTGAAACCCCTTTTCTACTAAAAATACAAAAAACTAGCCGGGTGTGGTGGCACGTGCCTGTAATCCCAGCTACTTGGGGGGCTGAGGCAGGAGAATCGCTTGAACTTGGGAGGCAGAGGTTGCAGTGAGCCGAGATCATGCCACTGCATTCCAGCCTGGGTGACAGTGTGAGACACAGTCTTAAAAAAAGAAAAAAAGAAAAAGAAAAGAAAAGCATCTTGTGCTGGGCACGGTGGCTCACACCTGTAATCCCAGCACTTTGGGAGGCTGAGGCAGGTGGATCACTTGAGGTCAGGAGTTCGAAACCACCCTGGCCAACACGGTGAAACCTCATCTCTACTAAAAAAAAAAAAAAAAAAAAATTAGCCAAGTGTGGTGGCAGGCGCCTGTAATCCCAGCTACTTGGGAGGCTGAGGCAGGAGAATCACCTGAACCCAGCAGGTGGAGGTTGCAGTGAGCTGAGATCGCACCATTGCACTCCAGCCTAGGAAACAGAGGGAAACTCCATTTCGGAGGAAAAAAAAAAAAAAAAAAAAAAAGCATCTTGTTCTGTCTGCTATGTGGGTTCTAACTGGAATTGGTAGGGCTATGGGCTCCAGAAGGCTTCATTAGCCAGAGCACCTACTAGGACCAGGCCTGCACTGATATCTTGAGGTAGAGGTGGGGGCCTGGAAGCTGGGTGCAGGGCTGAGGCCCCTCACTGGGTCTGCACTGGACAGCTAGGCCCAGGAGCCAAATCATGGTTGCAGACATTTGGCTTCCATTATCTGACTATATGGGGCAGCTCTGAGCTAGACTCGATTACTGCAAACCTGAAATAGTTCCTTGTTAGACAGGGCTAGCTCACCCTCCTAAATGAGTCTTGTTGGGACTCTCGGGGTCTTGCACTGAGCACACTTCCTCATCCTATCCTCCAGTCCCTCTGGCAGGAAAGTAGGAGCACCCCCAGCGCTTCTGCCCAGGGCCTCCGCATAGACTCCGGGGGCACCTGTGGGGCTGACGGCAAGTGGCAGCACAGTGCCTCCGGCCAGGACTGGCCCAGCCCTATTCCCTGCGCCCAGCTCCTCCCCATGGAAGAAAGGGGAGAACAGGACTGGCTGGTTGAGGACACTGGGGACTGGGCCTGCCTGAGAGTGACAGTTCTGGGACTCTCCCTGCTCCCGGTGAATGCCAGCCAGGGTGTGGGGCCCAGGAGGCTCCAGTGCTTTCCCAGTCCAAAGGTCACTAACTGCCCAACCGCTGGGAGTGTGTGGAGGGGGTGGTTCTCCAGCCAGGGAGGTGCAGGAATAAAAGAGGTGTGGGGAGAGAGGCTGAGCTTGTGGGGCCTGAGAGCCTCTCCCCTGGGCAGGGTGGGGCCATTGGGCTGCCTTAGATTCCCCCACCTCTCAGCCTGCTGCCTCTGGACAAAGCTCTGCAGAGGAGCACCATCTCCTTCAGCGCCCTCCTGCCTTTGGGGTGCAAGTTTCCTGAAGGACTTGAGTGAGATGTCACCAAGCGACAGGCTGTCAGGCTCTTGGCAGCAAGTCCTGGCCCAGCGACTCACGGCAGAGTCTCTCCTTGGGGCATCTGTCCTTATCAGGGGTGGATGCTGTCAGACTTGCTAATGGTGGAATTTCTGGCATGTGGCAGGTGGGTAAAGGAGACCCTTGGGCTAGGGAGCCATTTGCAAGTCCCTCAGATGGTCTCAGGTGTGGGTCATGCTCCACTGCAGCCATGGTCACTGGGAAGCCAAGTGGACTCCGTGGGGCTCCTGGGAGACACAGTGTGGCCCAGATGCCCTGGTCATGGGGACATCTAAGCACAGGTGAGAAACTTGGGCAGGGAGGGTGCAGAGGAAATTTGGAAATGGCTGAGAGGCTGGACTCAAGGTCTCTTGGGCTTGAACTGAGCTCAAGCAATCCACCCACTTCAGCCTCCCAAAGTGCTGGGATTACAGTCGTGAGCCATGGCATCTGGCTGGACTCGAGGTCTCTTGTTCCCTGATCCTGGGCTTAGCACGGAGCAGGGAGGAAGCTGAAGGGGGCAGGTGAAAAGATGCCCACCTGGGCACTGTGTTGTAGACTAAATGAACCCTCAGACTGTGAAAGTCTCAGAAATCAGAGAAAGAGGCCTGGTGTGGTGGCTTGCACCTGTAATCTTAACACTTTGGGAGGCTGAGGTGGGAGGATTGCTTGCGCCCAGGAGGTTGAGGCTGGAATGAGCCATGATCACGCCAATGCACTCCAGCCTGAGTGACAGAAAGAGACCCTGTCTCAAGAAAAAAAAAAAAAAACAGAGGAAGGGACTGGCACTTCCAAGTCAGAGAGAGCTCCCTGAAGAGGTGGGCCTGGTAATTGAGAAAGAAAGCAGTTGAGACAGACACGGGGGCTGTGTGAGCAAGAGTCTGGAGGTGCGAGCATGCCAGGCGGGTGTAAGGACTGGTGAGTCACCAGGGGAAATGTGTAGAAAGGCTGTGGGTAATGAGGTGGCAAACGGTGGAGAGCTCTGCCCTGAGCTCCATACCCTTCCAAGCCTTTGCCCATGCTTATGGTTGAATTGTGTCTCCATGCCATGCACACAAAGATGTACATTGGACTGGGCATGGTGGCTCACGCCTGTAATCCCAGCACTTTGGGAGGCCAAGGCAGGTGGATCACCTGAGGTTGGGAGTTCGAAACCAGCCTGACCAACATGGAGAAACTCCGTCTCTACTAAAAATACAAAATTAGCTGGGCATGGTGGCGCATGCCGGTAATCCCAGCTCATCGGGAGGCTGAGGCAGGAGAATCGATTGAACCTAGGAGGCAGAGGTTGCGATGAGCCGAGATCGTGCCATTGTGCTCCAGCCTGGGCAACAAGAGCAAAACTCTGTCTCAAAAAAAAAAAAAAAAAAAAAAAAAAAAAAAAAAAAATATATATATATATATATATATATATATATATACACACATTGAAATTGAAATCCTAACCTCCTGTACCTGTAAAGGTGACTGTATTTGGAAACAGGGTCTTTGCAAATTTAATAGTGTTAAAATAAGGTCATTAGAGTGGGCCCCACTCTGGTATGGCTGGTGTCTTTAGAAGAGGGAAAGTTGTTGAGGTGATGGATATCCCAACTATCTTGATTTGGTTTTATACATTGTATACATGTGTCCAAATATCACCTGTACCCCCAAAATAGGTACAACTATTATGCAGCAATAAAACATTTTTATTTTTATTTTTACTTTTTTAAAAAGAGGGCCAAGTGCAGTGGCTCACACCTATAATCCCAGCACTTTGGGAGGCTGAGGCACGAGGATTGCTTGAGCCCAAGAGTTCATTACCAGCCTGGGCAACAGAGCGAGACCCCGCCTCCACAAAAAAATTTTTAAAAATTAGCTGGGCATGGTGGCCTGTGCCTGTAGTCCCAGCTCTTTGGGAGACTGAGGCAGGAGGATCAACTTGAGCCCAGAAGGTGGAAGCTGCAGTAAGCCATGGTTCTGCCAGCACACTTGAGCCTGGACCACAGAGCAAGACACTATAGAGAAGACAGGCAGGTGAAAACAAAGGCAGAGACCAGAGTTATACGTCCAAAAGCCAAGGAATGCCGGGGACTGCCAGAAGCTGGAAGAGGCAAGGCAGGATCCCCCACTAAAGGCCTTGGAGGGAGCACGGCTTTAGCAACACCTCAATTTGAGATGTCTATTCTCCGAACAGTGGGAATAAGTGTCTGCTGCTGTAAACCACCCTGCCTGTGGCACTTTGTTACAGCAGCCCAGGAACCTGACCCAGCCAGGCTGCTCCTGCTACCCAGCATGCCCCTCTCTCATCCCTCCAGCTGGTCTCTCACTGCCTTCGAGCCCCATCACCTGCTCGGGCTCCCCCTCTGTGTGTCCCCAATTCTGGACACTTATTCAGCAGACCTGTAAGGTTTGCTGGCCAGCCTACCTCCCTGGCTAGACTGCAGGCTCCTTCAGGGCAGGCCTGACCTGTGCTAGGGCAGCATGATGCCTGGTACAGAATAGGTGCTCCTTAGATGTGGGGTGAATAAAGGAATGCTCGAAGGGTGATGGGCCCCTATGAGACTGGGATGTGCCATCTACTCCTGCACAGCCTGGCTCAGCTCAGGCTAGGGACATGGCAGAGCTCAGAGAGGTCACAGCATCTTCCACACAGACCATTCCCAGCTCCGCCACTCTCCAGTTCCCTCTTGGTGCCATATGAGTCTGAGGAACTTGGGGAAATTCTTAACCTTCCCTTTCAATTGAGCCATTAGCCCTTGGAGTTAGCCACAATGTAATTGCTCAGGTCCCTCCAACAAGGGGACTGTGTCTGTGGCTTGATGACTCATGCACACTGCTCTATCCCACAACCTTGGGCAGGACTTGGGGCTGGGGACAGTGCCAGCCAGCATAGGCAAGGAGCTTGGACATCCCATTACCCCAACCCAGTCCCCAGGAACAGAGTGTACTCAAGGCTTCAGGACAAAAATTTAGAAGCAAGGAGGTGAACTGAGTGAGATTTGAGTGACGAAAAGGAGCGGACAGAGACAACAGCGAGTACAAAGGCCCTGAGGCAGGAACGAGCTTGGCATGATCAAGAACTGAAAAGAGCACAGGGGAGGCTGCAGCACAGTGAAAGAGAGGTCAGTGATAGGATGTGCAATTAGATGGGGCCCACTGGACAATCCAGGATAATCCCTCCCTCTCAAGGCCCTTAATTTAATCATATCCGCAAAGTGTCTTCTGCCATGTCGGGGAACGTATTCACAGGCTCTGGGGAGCGCAGCGCAGACATCTTTAGGGATGGGCATTATTGTGTCTACCGCAGTATCTCTCTCACCCTCTTGTCTGTCTCTCTTGCTCTATTGTTACATTTCTGTTTACCTATCTACCTATTTATTTGGACCTGACCATGGATCTATTGACCACAATTTATCTCTCTTCCTACCCCTTTATCAAGCTTCAATAAGTTATTTATCAATCTGTCATTCCTCAGTGGCTTTGATCTTTTAATCTGATAACAGCATCACCCCTCAGCCATCTGTCTAATAAACTAAACGTTAAACTCAATCTATCATTTAGTTGTCCTGTGTCCATGGTGAATTATCAATCATCTAGCTCCATCTTTGCAGATGTTGTACAGATGTGGACATTTTTTCTCAATGTCTATTGAAAAGATCGATAGATATGAGTTCAGTAAATACCCACTGAGTGCTGGCCATGTGCCCATTGCTATGTGATGTGTGGGTGAAATAAAGGGCTGACACTCCCAGTAGCCACAGAGGGTCCTTTTTCATCTTATCATCATCCCCATCAATGCTATGATCACCAATCCATGCACACTGTCCAATTTTGTCATCCACCTTGGAACATTTTTTTTTTTTGAGATGGGGGTCTTGCTCTGTCACACAGGCTGGAGTGCAGTGGTGTGATCACAGCTCACTGCAGCCTCAATCTCCCAGGCTCAAGCGATCCTCCCACCTCAGCCTCCAGAGTATCTAGGACTATAAGCAAGTGCCACCATGCCCACCTAATTTTTGTATTTTTTAAGAGACAAGGTCTCACTGTGTTGCCCACGTTGGTCTCAAACACCTAGACTCAAGCAATCCTCCTCCCTTAGCCTCCCAAAGTGTTAGGATTATAGGCATGAGCCGCTGGCCCTGGCCAGGGACCATTTTTATATAAACTTTCCAGTGAAATCCAGGCTGCTCTAGTCTGCCTTTTGCCTACTAGCCTCCTTGTATATGCATAAATAATGCAGACTCATTTTAACTTGATGTTGATCTTACATAAAGTGTGGGTGGAAAAGTATATCTGCTAGGCAAGCATCTAGTGCATCAAATAACGAATCCTAAAGTTAAATGGAAATTATTTTTAGGTTGTCTGGGCAAATAGCACAGAAGGTGGGGGAATCCAGAGATATGACCTCAGATGTGACATATGCAGACATATGACACACCACACATACACACACACACACACACGCATGTGGGTACACACAAATGCACCTTCTCTCTTCCTTCTGCCCCCACACTAGCAGCTCCTTCCTGGCTTCCTCCGCCCCTCACTCACACAAAGGGCCAAAGCAAACACTTCAGCACTGAGTCATGTCCTACCTCATCTTGTTTCCAGCCTAGGAATCTCACCTCCCCACCTGGGCTGTGAGGTCTTCTGGGGCAAAGATGGTGTCTGCTTCTTCTTAGGTGTGCCCTCCTAGTCTGATCAGCCAGAGGACTGGACACCTAGGAGCTGCTTGCCTTTCCTTGAGCTCCGAGGGCAGTTGAGGATCAGGGAGGCAAGGGAGCTAGATGTCCAGTGGTAGACGCTCTCTAGGGCAGCCCCTTTGCCCCCCAAGGAATCTGCCTCTCCTGCCCAACCCAGATGCCAGATAACGTAGGTTTCTTCTTTCTGCAGCACTCTCCTAGAGGAGCTGCGTTAGGTAGATAATCTGCCTAGAGCTGGCCTAGCTGGGGATCAACTCAACAAGAATTCCTTGTTTCCAAGCGTCTCCCTCACATGGGCATCCAGTGCCAATTTGTGTCCAAGTCTCTTCCCCAGTGCGCGGGATGGAGATCCAGCATATTTGGAGGCAGCTCGCTGTGTGCCAGAGCCACAGGTCCTAGAATATCCAGCAATCGCAGTACCCAGGGCCATCCCAGCCTCACAAGTCACTGTGCCCAAGGCCCTGAGGGAAGAGCAGCTTGCTCACTAGTGCCTGAAGGAGGCTCCCAAGGCAGCCACCTTGTACGCTGGAGACATTCCCAAGAGTGGGAGGCAGATCAAGGCCAGGACACCATTAATGAAGCCTTGACTGGGGTGGGGCATCTCAGGGCCAGCTGGCCTTGCTGCTTTTCACCCCACTCTGAGCCTTGATCTGTCCACATACTTGACCCTGTTAGAATCCAGTGTCTGCCCCTCCCCCATCCTGATGTAACACATCTCTGTAGCCTGAAGCCAGCCCAGTGCTTGGCCCAGAGCTACTGTGTCTGCAGCACAGATCTGTCCCTGAGCACAGCTAGCACCAGCTTCCCTGCAGGCCTAGAGCCCAAGCCCTGGCCTCAGGCAATCTCTGCTTCCCTTGAGGCCAGCCCAGAGCCCCAACTCAGTAAGTTCTCGTGAACTGTTTAGACTCCACCAGGTAATGAATTGTCCCCACTCTGCTGTCTCAGGAGCCAGGCTGGGCTAGGTATTCTCAGATTGAATTTGTTGGGAAGAAAGGGCACTCCACCTGCTGGAGGAGGGAGCACCTCCTGGAGGCCATGCCGCTCAGAAACTCTTCCCACATGGCTTCCAGCCCTAGGCCGCCCACCCAGATCTCAGCAGGCCAAAGGCCTAGTGAGGCTTTTCCGTGCCCCTGCTGGAGCTCAGCGTCCCTGAGAAGGCTCTGGAATGCATTTAGGATCTGAGACTGGTGCAGCTGAAACAGCCCAGAGAGACCCTAATCCTGGGGCCCAGAGAGAGCCAAACAGGCCCCAGGCCACACAGAGGGCAGCCCTGAGGCTAGCCTAGAGGGCAGGTTTCTTGCCCCTTCCTGCCAGGAGAAGCGTGTCCTCGCCACACCAATAATGTTTCTGTGCCTGGGTGGATTCCAAGCACCTGCGGGGCAACCAGCACTGCCCAAATGCACAGGGCTTCTTGGGTTCCCCCAATAACCGCAAGGTCGACTCCTCCCCTCCATCTCCACAGCCCCTGCCCCTACCCTTCCCCCTTCCCAGTCTTGCTCCCTACATACTCCAGTACAAGCAAATTCATGAACTCGGTACATACATTTCCAGACCTTTTTTTGCCCCGTACAAAAATGCATATGTTTGTGTCTCTGTGTGTGTTCAGATAAAAATGCAAACTTTCATTTTGTAGGGGTTTTTTTGTTTGTTTTCTTTTTTTTTTTTTTTTTACTGTGAGTGGGATCATACTGCACATATTACCCTGAAGGTTGTCTGTCACTTAACACTTCTCTTTTTTTTTTTTTTTTTTGAGACGAAGTCTTGGTCTGTCGCCCAGGCTGGAATGCAGTGGCCCCATCTCGGCTCACTGCAAGCTCCGCCTCCCGGGTTCACACCATTCTCCTGCCTCAGCCTCCCCAGTAGCTGGGACTACAGGCACCCACCACAACGCCCAGCTAATTTTTCGTATTTTTAGTAGAGATGGTGTTTCACCATGTTAGCCAGGATGGTCTCGATCTCCTGACCTTGTGATCCGCCTGCCTACGCCTCCCAAAGTGCTGGGATTACGGGTGTGAGCCACCGCGCCCAGCCAACACTTCTCTTAAGGTTCTTTTTACACCAGGCATACAAAACTGCACGATGCCACTTCTTTGGCTATCTTCTTTGTTTTTCTTTTCTTTCTTTTTCTTTCTTTCTTTCTTTCTTTTTTTTTTTTTTTTTTGAGACAGGGTCTCACTCTGTTGCTCAGGCCAGAGTGTAGTGGTGCAATCACGGCTTACTGCAGTCTTGGGCTCAAGTAATCCTCCCACTTCAGCCTCCCAAGTAACTAAGACTGCAGGTGCACACCACCACACCCAGATAATTTTTTTTTTTTTTTTTTGAGACGGGGTTTCGCTCTTCTTGCCCAGGCTAGAGTGCAATGGCGCAATCTTGGCTCACTGCAACCTCTGCCTCCCGGGTTCAAGCAATTCTCCTGCCTCAGCCTCCCAAGTAGCTGGGATTACAGGCACGTGCCACCACGCCCGGCTAATTTTGTATTTTTAGTAGAGATGGAGTTTCACCATGTTGGTCAGGCTGGTCTAGAATTCCTGACCTCAGGTGATCCGCCCACCTCGGCCTCCCAAAGTGCTGGGATTACAGGCATGAGCCACCACCCCCGGCCTAATTTTTTGTATTTTTTTATAGAGCCAGGGTTTCATTACGTTGCCCAGGCTGGTCTCAAACTTCTGGGCACAGGCTATCCATCCACCTCAGCCTCCTAAGTGCTGGGATTACAGGCATGAGCCACCACACCCAGCTGGCTGCTTTGTTCTATTTGCACTGCGCATTATTTAGTTAGTCCTTCAGTGAATGGACATTCAGTCTGTTTCCACATTTTCACTGTTACAAACAATGCTGTAATGGCTATTCTTAAACTGCCATCCTTGTGCCCACATCAGAGGGTCTCACAGCAGGGGGTGGGGGAAGGTTCCTGGATTTAGAGCTGCACGCTCTCATCTCCTTCCAATGTGAGGCAACTGCAGGGTCTCACCTTCACTTCAAGCAGCTCACAAATGTAGTTTCTCAAACAAAGGGCAGTTCCCTCCTCAGAAGGAGCCCCCAGGGGTTAGCATCGTGCTCCATACCCCACTGCATGCTATGAACCAGGCAGACACCATCCATCTGTCTGACTTTGACTCCCCCTGTATCTTCCCACCTCCACTTCTCCCCCACCCCCAACCCCATCTCATATGAATCACCATCACTATGCAGGTCCACCTCCAGGCCTTTCTCAAGAAACTCTCTTGCCCATTTCAATCTCCAGGGTCCTCAGATGGCTTGTTGTACCTTGACCATCCTGCATATGCTTAAGGACCTGTCTTCCTAAATGGGCCTAAATCCAATGAAGGGAGATCTGGATCTGAGACTCACTGCCTTAGCGTAGAGCCTTGATGGTGTGCTTGTAAATGTATGCTACATTTTTTTTTTTTTTTTTTTTGAGACGGAGTCTTGCTCTGTCACCCAGTGCAATCCTCGACTCACTGCAAACTCTGCCTCCCGGGTTCATGCCATTCTCCTGCCTCAGCCTCCCAAGTAGCTGGGACTACAGGTGCCCACCACCACACCTGGCTAATTTTTTTGTATTTTTAGTAGAGACAGGGTTTCACCATGTTAGCCAGGATGGTCTCGCTCTCCTGACCTCGTGATCTGCCCGCCTCAGCCTCCCAAAGTGCTGAGATTACAGGCGTGAGCCACCGCGCCCAGCCCCATACTTTTTTTAATTATTATTATTAGAGACATGGTATTGCTCTGTAACCCAGGCTGTAGTGCAGTAGAGCAATTCTAGCTCACTGCAGCCTCAAATTCCTGAGCTCATGCAATCCTCCTGCCTCAGCCTCCCAACCTATTGGAATTACAGGCATGAGCCACCATACCCTGCCCCAATGTAATGCTATTTCTAATATAAGCCAAGTTACCTCCAGGGTGACTGTGAATCAGTAAATACATGGCGCCAGGTATGGTGGCTTACACCTGTAATCTCAGCACCTTGGGAGGCTGAGATAGGAGTATCACTTGAGACCAGGAGGTCAAGACCAGACTGAACAACATAATGAGACCCTGTCTCTATAAAAAATAAAAAATTAACTGGACATGGTGGCTCATGCCTGCTGTCCCAGCTACTCAGGAGGCAGAGGTAGGAGGATTACTTGAGCCCAAGATGAGCTTGAGACCACAGTGAGCTATGATCGATTACACCACTGCATTCCAGCTTAGGTGACAGAGTGAGACCCCGTGTCTAAAAAATAAATAAATAACAAATAAAAATAAATCAGTAAATACAAGGAAAGGGTCTTTGTAAGACTATCAGATGTGGGGAGATTTGCTTTGATTGATCAGAAACCCTGGGAAAGGTGAAAGAAAGGGTTTTGCTTATACTGCTCAACTTGACTTAGAGCCAACACCTTCAGTTCTTGGTGGTCCTTGGATTGGGCCAGGCCTCTCAGCTCAGAATGGGGCGTTTTGCACTTTGACTCTGGTTGGGCTGGCCCTTGACTTGGCTGGAGTTATTGGCTGCTGCCAGTTTCCAGGGAAGCATTTGGAGGCCCCAGGGATCTTCATTTCCTTTTGCCATCTGTAGCCACCAGGCTGGATCTGAGAGTCTAAGAGGGACAGGTGGCCTGGCTGGCACATTATCCAGACATCTCCTGGGACTGGGCAGTACCGTCTCTGAACTGGCTGGCTAAGGCTCCAGAGGGGTGCCTCTCCCAGGCATGTATTTGTAGTGCACCCCAGGCAGAGCCAAGTCTGGATCTTTCCAGGGCAGCGTCTTCAGCCATGAACACAGACCTGGGTAGATTTTCCCTCTGTTCCAAACCCAAGCTGCAATTTCTGCCTGGAGCCCAGAAGGCAGAAGCTGCTGGTTTTGTCCTCTCCTGAATGCCAAATAATATGTTTTCTACAGAGTTTGGCACATAGTAGGCACATAGGAAATATTTACTGAATGAATGCTCATCCTCCTTTAGAGGAGGCCACCTCATCCCACTGGATATATGTGGCAGGGTAAAGATGGGATGACAGAAACAGCAGAAACAGAAGGAAGTGTGAGCAAACCTTACTTGGATCTGTGCAATTAGCAAGTCTTCCCACTCCATTCTTTCCCTTTAGGATTCCCAGGAATTCTCCAGGAACCCTAAGGTTACAGGGCAGGTATTGTGACCCAATTTTTCTAATCTCTAAACCTGTGCTATTTCAAGTGTGATCTGTGGACCAGCAGCATGAGCATCATCTTGAAGCTTGTTAAATATGCAGACTTGGCAGGGCACAGTGGCTCACGCCTGTAATCCCAGCACTTTGGGAGTCCAAGGGGAGCAGATCACCTGAGGTCAGGAGTTCAAGATAAGCGTGGCCAACATGGCAAAACCCCGTCTCTACTAAAAAATAAAAATAAAAAAATAGCCAGGCATGGTAGCGGGTGCCTGTAATCCCAGCTACTTGGGAGGCTGAGGCAGGGGAATCGCTTGAATCTGGGAGGTGGAGGTTGCAGTGAGCTGAGATCGTGCCACTGCACTCCAGCCTGGATGACAGAGAGAGTCTCAATCTCAAAAAATAATAATAATAATAACAATAATAATTAAAATGCAGACTCTTGGCTGGGTGCAGTGGCTCACGCCTATAAACTCAGCACTTTGGGAGGCCCAAATGGGAGGATCACTTGAGGCCAGGAGTTCAAGACCAGCCTGGGCAACACAGCAAGATCTCTGTCTCTACAAAAACTTCTAAAAATTAGCCAGGCATGGTGGCATATGCCTGCTGTCCTAGCTACACGGGAGGCTGAGGCATGAGGATCTCTTGAGCCTAGGAGGTGGGTCGAGGTTGCAGTGAGCTGTGATTGCACCACTGCACTCCAGCCTGGGCAGCAGAGTGAGACCCTGTCTCAAAAAATAAATAAATAAATAAATAAAAATAAAAAAGGCCGGGCGCGGTGGCTCACGCCTGTAATCCTAGCACTTTGGGAGGCCGAGGCAGGTGGACTGCCTGAGCTCAGGAGTTCGAGACCAGCCTGGGCAACACAGTGAAACCCCGTCTCTACTCAAATACAAAAAATTAGCCGGGCATGGTGGCATGCGTATGTAATCCCAGCTACTCGGGAGGCTGAGACAGGAGAATCGCTTGAAATAAAATAAAATAAATAAGAAATAAATTTAAAAGAATGCAAACTTTTAGCTCTCCCAGACTTAATGAATCAGAATTTGCATCTGAACAAGATCCCAGGTAATTTGTGTGCATAGTGTAGTTGGACAAGCATTGCCCTAAGCAGTGAGTATGTGAATACAGGTCTAGAACCCAAATGAGGACTTCTCACCTGGCACAGAGGTGGGCTGCTGCGGAGTGTGGCTAACTACATCTGCAGCTTCTGTCTACCTTGATGACTGAGACAAATTGTTGAGTCAGGTATTTTCTGTCTCTTTCCAACCCTTGTATACCGCCTTGAACATAGCAAGTGCCGGGTGTGGTGGCATGTGCCTGTAGTCTCTGGAGGCTAAGGCGGGAGGACTGCTTGAGCCCAGGAGTTCTTGTGGTAGTTTATTATGTGGATTGGGTGTCCGCACTAAGTTTGGCATCAATATGGTGACCTCCCGGGAGCGGGGGACCACCAAGCTGCCTAAGGAGGGGTGAACTGACCCAGGTCGGAACATAGCAGGCAATAAATATTCTGGGAATGAATGTTGAACGAATCTTATACTATTCTCTCAATTTAGGGTTTTTAGGGTATGCTGGACTTCTGCATCTGGACATATACTGCAAGTTATTTGAAAGGATTTTTAGTCTGGGCGGGGTGGCACACGCCTGTAATCCCAGCACTTTGGGAGGCCAAAGCATGTGGATCACTAGAGGTCAGGAGTTCAAGACCAGCCTGACCAACATGGTGAAACCCTATCTCTAAAAAAAAATACAAAAGTTAGGCAGGGCACAGTGGCTCACGCCTGTAATCCCAGCACTTTGGGAGGCCGAGGCGGGCGGATCACTTGAGATCAGGCGTTCACGACCAGCCTGGCCAACATGGTGAAACCCCGTCTCTACTAAAAATACAAAAAATTAGCCTGGCGTGGTTGTGAGCGCCTGTAATCCCAGCTACTCGGGCGGCTGAGGCAGGAGAATCACTTGAACCCAAGAGGTGGAGGTTGCGGCGAGCCAAGATCATGCCATTGCATTCCAGCCTGGGCAACAAGGGTGAAGCTCCATCTCAAAAAGAAAAAAAAAATTAGCTGGGTGTGGTGATGTACAGCTGTAATTCCAGCTAGTTGGGAGGCTGAGGCAAGGGAATCACTTGAACCCAGGAGGTGGAGGTTGCAGTGAGCTGAGAGGGCACCACTGCACTCCAGCCTAGGCAACAGAGTGAAACTGTGTCTTAAAAAAAAAAAAATATATATATATATATATATATATATTTTATTACAGGAGTGAGCCAGGTAGAGTGGCTCACTCCTGTAATTCCAACATTCTGGGAGGCCAAGGCGGGAGAGTTGCTTGAGCCCAAGAGATCGAGACCAGCCTGGGCAACATAGCAAGACCCTGTCTCTACAAAAAGTAAAAAAAGAATTTTTGTTCCGAATCAGGACCCCTGGAAAAATAGCTATTGTCTAATGAGCAATGACTGAGCACCAGGCCAGTGCATGGAACCATATGGACATGCTCTCAGTGTTTCACAAAGTGTGGTTCAATGCCATGTACATCATGAATGACCAAGTACTTGTTAAAAGCTGCAGGTTTTGGCTGGGTGCGGTGGCTCATGCCTGTAATCCCAGCACTTTGGGAGGCTGAGGTGGGTGGATCACCTTAGGTCGAGAGTTCAAGACCAGCCTGGCCAACACGGTGAAACCCCATCTCTACTAAAAATACAAAAATTAGCCAGGCATGGTGGCAGGCTCCTGTAATCTCAAAAAAATAAAATGCTGCAGATTTTTTTTTTTAATTGAAAAAAAAAAAGTTGCAGGCTCTGCCCCAGACCTGCCTACTGAGAACCTTTGGGGATAAGGCTCAGATATCTGCAATTTTTGGCCGGGCACGGTGGCTCACACCTGTAATCCCAGCACTTTGGGAAGCCAAGACGGGCGGATAATTTGAGGTCAGGAGTTCGAGACCTGGCCAACATGGTGAAACCCCATCTCTACTAAAAATACAAAAAGTACTTGGGTATGGTGGTGGCACCTATAATCCCAGCTATTTAGGAGGCTGAGGCGGGAGAATCACTTGAACCCCGGAGGCAGAGGTTGCAGTGAGCCGAGATGGTGCCACTGCACTCCAGCGTAGGCGACAGAGTGAGACACCATCTCAAAAAAAAAGGCTGGGGCCAGGCGCAGTGGCTCACGCCTGTAATCCCAGCACTTTGGGAGGCCGAGGCGGGTGGATCACTTGAGGTTGGGAGTTCGAGACCAGCCTGGCCAACATGGAGAAATCCTGTCTCTACTAAAAATACAAAAATTAGCTGGACATGGTGATGTGTACCTGTAATACCAGCTACTTGGGAGGCTGAGGCAGGAGAATCGCTTGAACCTGGGAGGCAGAGGTTGCAGTGAGCCCAGATCGTGCCACTGCGTTCCAGCCTGGGCGACAGAGCAAGAGTCTGTCTCAAAAAAAAAAAAAAAAAAAAATCTGCATTTTTAACATGCATCCCATGCACCCCATCCACACTAAAGTTTGGGAATGATTGCATCCCTAGTTTACAGAGGAGGAGACTGAGGCACAGAGAAGTTGATTGACTTGTGCAAAGTAACAGAGCTGGAGAATGGTGGAGACAGGACTCAAACAAAGGATTGCCTGATTCTGGAATCCATAGTTTTAATCATATTGTCTATTACACTAGAAAAACTGATGTCCAGAGTAACTGTGTGTATTTAGTCATGTATATTGATTTGTGTGTATTTCGTGTGCCAACAAAGTTTGCTAGACTGTGACCCTTGGAAGGCAATTAATGTGTTTTATTTCTCTCAGTATTTGTAGCATCCATTACCATGCCTAGTACACAGAAGATCCTCAGCAAAAGCTGCTTGAATTCAATTTCTACAGATACGTAGTTATCCATCTCTATACACATTCACAGATAAATATATACAGAGGACATCTCATTTTCAGGTAGCATCTGAGAACAAGTTGTGACAACTAGAAACCTTCCCTCTCTATCTTGAACTATTTCAATCAAGCTTTTGCTAGCATTACTCCATTGACATGGCTCTTGTCAAGGTCACCAGTAACCTCCATGTTGATGATTCCAATGATCAATTCTCAGCCTCCAGCTTGTCTGACCCCTCCACAGCTTTGGACATAGGGCTTTCTTCCCTCCTGAAACTCTCTCTCACTTCCTTTGGCTTCCAGGATATTCCTCCTGTCTCTTTGAATGCTTTTTTTCTTCTTTAAACAACATTAACAACACTTTTGCTGATTCCTCTTCATCTTCCAGACCTCTTCACCTTGCAGTGCTGAAGGGTACCATCCTTGAGCCCCTTCTCTTTCTATGTTCACTTAGTTGATGATCTCAAATTTAAATACCATCCATCTGCTCACTGACCACTCTCAAATGACATCTTCAGCCCAGACCTTGCCCCTGAGCTGAGGCAATCATGTCTAGCTGCCTGTCAATGGCTGCACTTGGATGTCCAATAGGCATCTCAAGCTTCATATGTCCAACACTGAGCTCCTAATCCCCTAAAACCCACTCCTTTCAGTTTCCTCCATCTCAGTTAAGGACAACTTCATCTTTCCATTGGTTCAAGGTAAAACACTTATCGTTGTCCTTGACTTCTTTCTTTTTCTCTCACTCCATCAGCAAATTCTGTCAGAGCTACCTTCAAAATGTGGGTGACCGCTTTCCACCACTTCCATTGCTACCGCTCTGGTCCAATCATCTCTCACCTGGTTTATTCAGGTGGTCTCCTAACTGGCCTTCCTGCTTCAGCTTTGCCTCTTAAATCTGTTCTCCATGTAACAGCCAAGAGACCTGTTAAACCCAGGGTCAGATCATCTCAGTCCTCTGCTCAAAACTCTCCATATCACTCTAGCAAAAGCCAAATCCTAATAATGACCTAAAAGGCCCTATATAATCTCTTTCATTTACATATTAAGCACATTCCTGCCTCGGAGGCATTGCACTTGCTGGTCTCTAGAGACCTTGGTTCTTAACCTTTTTTGTGCATGTGCCATGGACTGTTTTGGCAGTCTGTGACACCTGTGGACTCCTTCTGAGTATAGTATCTTTAAATCCACAAATAAGTTCCACAAATTATAAAGAAAACAAATAGTATTGAAATACAACTCTCAAAATATTTAAACATATATATGTGCTTCTCTATTAATTCATTAAATTATAAGAGCTAGCAGCATGATTTTGAAGTAGTGATGAGTAAAATGTTACTTTTTCAATAAATTACTCATAAAGTGTAATGATATTTTAAGATATTTGCAACAACTCTAAAGTGATATGAAAATATCTGTGATTTCTACCAGCAATAATTTCACAGGTGCTGCTAATATCACTGATTTGTTATCTGTATTCATAATTGAAGAACATGCTACATTTTAATTAGTGAAAATAAAGTTGTAATTTTTTTCTCATCTAAGGTCAAGAGCCTCTGAATTCTATCCACAGACCCATGGAGAGGAGAGTCTGTGGTCTCCAGGTTAAGAACGGCTGGCTTTTCTTCCCCCATGTACATACACACATACTCCCACATACAGTTCACTCCTTTACCTCCTCTTCTCAAAGACTGTCTTCTTGGTGAGAACTTCCCTATTTTATTTAAAATTGCACTCCCACATTGTGTATTGCCCTTTCCTACTTACGAGTTTCTCCACAGCACTTAATCACTTTCAAACATAATATATAGTTATTTTTATATTTTGGAGTTAGAATAAAATCATGTCCAATTTTAATAACCTGCTCACTCTAGCAGCTAACATTTTTACCTTTTTTTTTAAGTTCTGGGATACATGTGCAGGATGTGCAGGTTTGTTACACAGGTAAACGTGTGCCATGGTGGTTTGTTGCACAGATCATCCCATCACGTAGGTATTAAGCCCAGCATGCATTAGCTACTTTTCCTGATGCTCTCCCTGCCCTGCTCCTCATTTGTTTATTTTATTTATTTACTTATCTGTGTGTGTGTGTGTGTGTGTGTGTGCTGTGTCCCCAACACCAAGAATGGTCTCTGGCATATGGGAGGCTTGTTGAAAAAAAATGAAGGATTACGTCTCCAAGAACTCTCTTTCTTCTCATTTCTTTCCTGTAAAAATTAATGAATGATTACATCCAAAGCAGAGATTGTGGAAAAAGGAAAAAAAAAAAGTTAATGAATGATTTGTGAGACTTTTAATAAAGATTAAGGAGTTACAATTAGCTTTCTCGTTATCATTCTGTTGAAGCTTCCAAGGTTAACCTTAAACAGCAGCAGAGAGCTGTGGGAATCCAAGGATTTTGATAGGGCTTCCAGTCCTAAGCAAGAGGTATTTTCAAGGGCTCATTAGAAGGCCTGGGTCTCACCCCAAGTCAGGGAACCACCTCAGAAGCAAAGTGCTGCTCATAAAATTCTTTCTTGCCAAGACAGCAATCAGATCCCCCCATACCCAATCAAACCAATAATAGTAATACTTTTTATTTCTGGCAGTGTGGTAAAATAGAAACTACATAGGTCTCAAGGTCAGCTAGACCTAGGAGCCAATTCTGCCAGCACTTACTAGCTGTGTGGCTGTGGTAAGTTACTAAACCTTTCTGAAAAGGGAGGAAGGGGTTTGGGGGAGAATGAGATGGAATGGCTCACAAAGTGACCAGTACACTGCAGGTGCACTTTAAATGGTCACCCCTCCCTCATCCATCTCCGGAGGTCATCTCTTTAGACTGTGCCACTGTAAACTGGTACCCTCACTCCCACCCCAGAATGGACATCTGGACCTTGACCATCAAGCTTCAGAGAACAATTTCACCCTTCCAAAAAAAAAAAACAACCCACTTAGATACCAGGCAAAGTGCTAATGAGCACTATGCACCCTGTGCCAGTTGCTGCTTTACACATACCACCTGTATATGTACATACATACATATATGTGTATGTGCACACATGGCCTCAAGAACCCTCCAACCACCCCATTCTACCCAAAAGGAAAAAGAGATCCAGGGAGATGAATTCACTTGCCCACATCACACAGCTTCTGAAATGCAAAGCCAGGATTAGAACCTACGTATTTAACTATTTTGTTACACACTCCAAGTCTGCAGCACCTGTTTCCAGACTCTGAGCTTGGCTAGGGAAAAATACCACCAATTGACCACTGAGAGCCACAGCCAGGTCTAACTGGGAGATAATACCCAGACCATCCTCTCGCCAGACAATTCTCCTCAGACTTTGTGAATGAAGGCCAACGAAGAAGAAATGTTGCAGGGACTCCCTTTGAGCTCATATTTCTTTCTTGTTGCAAAAACTGCTTATTTCAGCATCCATCATCTCCCTCTTTGTTGGGTAGACAATCCGCCCTGTCGGAGGATTTGTGCTGTTATTATGAGTTTGTTTATTATTAGATTTATTTCTCCTATAAGCAAATGTGTTCACAACATTCCATCGGGGAATCTTCTTAATTGTCACATAAATGTCATCTTATGTAAATTGAATATTTATCTTCCCATGGAAGGGGGTGGAGGGGAAAGGAAGAATAAACAATCTTCAGTCTTGGAGAGGGAAGGTGACTCCGGTGTCCATTCACAACTCACCCACGTGCCTTCAAAGCCAAAGGTGAGCTGAAAAATTATTGGATAATCTTTGAGGGGCAGCCGAGCATGAGGGGGAAGAAAAAGTTGGCCACGATGTTTTGGGGATGTTGGGCCAGGCTCCCCACAACCTCCTCCCGAGGCCAGACCACCCCCTCCCCAGCTAGAGGCATTCCGAGGAGGTTGGAGCCTGACCCCCGATTCCTCGCCAACCAGGAGGCCAGTCCTTCTCCTTCCTCGAGAGAAGGTGAGCTCGGCGGGCGCAGCGGGTTGGGTGGGTGTGGCCCGCGGCTCCGGGAACAGACCCAAGGCCCCGCCACCGCCGGCTAGCAGCCCGACAGCCCGCCCGCCTGGCGAGCGCAGGCTCTTCTTCCAGAAACTGCGAGGATCCGAGCGCACTGTTTGTGCACCACAAGGTCAAGTCGGGAAGTGGAGCCGGAGGAGGAGGGGCGAGGAGGCGAAGGGTGGGGAGAGGGGCGCCCCGCTTCCTCGCCATGTGCCAGCCTTTGGAAGTTACCCCTCGGTTTTTAACCCTTTCGGGGTAATGGGAAGGAAGAGCAAGGAGAAAGGGGTCGCCCCGGGGCAAAATCCTGCTGGGGCCAGGATGTGCAACCACCCACCCACCCACTCATCACTGCCTTCTCCACCCCCCGGAAATGCGGGGCAGCGCTAGGCGCCAGGAGGCACCCGGGAGGGGGGAGGGGGCGACGAGCCCAATGGGGACCCTCTCTACGGACCGCCCCTCTTTTCTTGAGGTCGCCTACAATTTCAAGTTCCCCCGCCCGGCATGCTAGTTTTCCATTTGGAGTGGGTGCGGGGAGGAGGGCCGCGCCCCCTCCCCAAGACTCGCGTTCTCCCCTCCACTCCCCTCCTGCCAGCACTTTCTGCTCACTTCTGGTGCTGCAAAACGCCACGCGATTTATTCGATTCGCATTTTAAAACCAGCGATTCAGAAGCAGGGCCTAGGGCGAGGGTCTTCCAGCGCTGGAGCCCCGGGGGGCGGGGTGCTCAGTGCAAACCTCGTTCCCTCCGCGAGTGTCGCCTCCAGGCTGTTATTTGCAAAGAAACGTCTTTTTGACGCAGGGAGAAATGGCAAATTTTAAGTACGTCATTAATATGGCGCCAAAAGATTTTTTTAAGTATAAGCTTGCTTTTTTTTTTTTTTTAAGGTTGCGGGGGGCGCCGCCCGGGTCTGGGGCGCGTAGGGGGCGGGGTGTGAGCAGAAAGTGTGAGTGAAAGAGTGGAGGGGCGGGGTATGTGTGTGAGTGTGTGAAGTGTGAGCAGACCTGATGGGACTTGCACGGGCGCAGCCGCCGCTCGGGCCCGGCCCTGGGGACAGGGCGGGCTAGGGGCGCCCCAGAGTCCATGGGGAGTCCGGGCCCAGGGTGCCAGCAGGCGTGGTGGTGGGGCGGCGAGGGAGGGCACCCTCCCCCCACGGGGCCCGCAACGCTACCTGGACTCCCTGCCGGAGCCAAACAACTGGGCGGGGGGTTGGGGGGGCGGCGACGGGGGTGTCGGGAGCGGAGATCCGAGTGAAAAAGAAAAAAGTGGCTACTCCCCCTCCCTCGCTCCTCCTGCCCGCCCCCACCCCACCCCCACCCCAACACATTTTTTTTTTCTAAAGAGATCACAAGGAAGTCTTGGTTTAAAAAGAAACAGAAACATACACAGGGGGTTGGTGAATGGTGCCGACCGCGGCCATCGCAGTTGGAGGCTATTTTTTGGGGGGGTGAGTAGCGTCCAAGGAGTTACTTTGCGCCCACTCCTAGCGGCACCGGCTCAGGTCCTGCGGGCCGACTGTCCCCGGCGGGGGGCGTGGGGCCTGGGACGCCGCGGGCCCGGCCGCCTCCCTCGCCGCGACCCCGGATGGATGCGCGCCCCCCGCCCTCCCGCGCCGGCCCCAGGAGCTCCCGGCTTCGGGAGCATCCTTCCCGCGCCGGTCCCTGCAGCGGCGCGTAGCCGAGGGCAGCGCCCGTCAGGGGGGCACCGCGGAGCAAGGTAAGATCCAGCCCCCGGCGGATGGGCCCTGCGCATCTCCACGACGTTATTTGGTGTTTTTGCAACAGATCTGCCAGCGCTCTTCGCTCCCTCGCTCTCTCTTGCTCGCTCGCTCCCTCTCTCTCCTGCTGGCTGCCTGTTCTAGGAAGCCAGCGCGGAGGGGGGGGCGATGCACAGCACAGGGGAGAGAGATTGCGCATGTTGGTCAGTCGTGTTTTAAAGAGTACAGTGCGGGGAGGCTGAGAGGGGCGCATGCAACAACAACTTTTGGAAGGGTGAGCTTGGCGACCTTCTTTATTAATGACTGCGGCAAAGCGCCCCCGGGCCGGCGAGGGGGCGCGGGCGGGCGGGGGCGCGCCAGGGCTGCAACTTGCCCCGCGGGCTCCGGCCGGGCGTAGGGGCTGCAGCGGGAGATGGGTACGGTGGGGAGGTCGAGCGGCCCGGGCGGGGGCTCTGAGAACCTGGAGCTATCTGCCCTCCTGTCTCCCCGAGTTTCATTTTGTTGATACGCAGCACGTCCGGGCGCCGAACCGGGCTGAGCCGGTGCACATGACCTCGCGCTGGGCTCACGTGCAGCCGGTCCGGTCCCAGACACCTTCCGGGGGCCACCGCCTCCGCCCTGTCGCCCCCTCTCCCGGCCCGGTGCACGCGGGCGCTGCACGCGGGGGCAGCATGCTCGGCTTCTGGGGTTGAAGGCTCTGCACAAATTAGACAGTTTTTTTGGAGGGGCGGGGGACACCTTTTCCAGGTGAGTGTGGAGGGTGCGGAGCCTCGGCGCCAGGGGTGAGGACTGGGGTCGGGGGCAGCCTCCACCTCCGGGGCCGCGCGGGAGTCCAGCGGGGGAGAGGCGCTGGGAGAGTGGAAATGTACCGGCGGCGGCCGGAGCGGCGGGTGCGCGCCCGCGGGGCGACGGCAGGGGGCGTGGCCCTTGTTTACCTTCTCCCAACTCTGCCGGTTCGCGTCCCGCTTCAGGGACGGATCCGCAGTCCCCTGCCCTCTGCCTCGGGGCCTGCACCATGGATGGTACCAGGAAGATGCCGGCTTGTGGCGGACCCTGTTTGGGACGCACACACCTGAGTCTCAAATGAGTGACATTGCAGCCCCCGCCCCCACCTAGCGCTGCTGCAGTCCCTTTGCCGGATCCCCGGCCCCGCCCCGCCCCCGGCAGTGGCATCTTCCCGGCCTCACCTCCTTCCTCCCTCTCCCTCCCTTCTTCCCACCCACTCGCCTGCGCCTGCGGAGCGGCGCCCGCCCGCCTCCTCCCCGCCTGGGTGCAGACTTGTGGCTCCCCATGGTTTCTTCCCGCCCATCCCTGGGTCCTGAGACACCCTCTCCTCTCGGCCAAGGGACGAGAGGGGTCAACTTGGCGATTCGCAGGTGTTCTGCCAGAGGATGGGATTGCCTTTGAGACAGCCAGGAAGGCTTCACTCTAGCTTCCAGAGGCCCAGCCCTGTCCCCTACTACACACAGCTACCACCCCACCCGCCCCTGGGGCTCGGCTGCCCTTCCCGGTGTCTCTTAAACCCCTCCCCCGACCTGGGTGTTAAGCCCACCCACCTCCCGGCGCCGCCCCCGGTCGAACAGCCTCTTGCCCTTCCTTCGCCTGGGCCGGAGCCCCCCGCAGCCTCCTCCGGCTCCTCCTCCCGGCTCCCGCGGTTGGAATCACGCCGGCGCGACTCCAGCCTGCGGTCCCGCGGACTGCCTCCAGGGGCGGGCTGGAGGCGCGCGCAACTCCCCTTGCAATCCCTTCAGCCACTGCCGCTGGCCTGGGCACTTTTTTACCAGCTTGGCTGTTGGCCTCTTGCTGGAGGCTGGGAGAGGTGAAGGGTCACTGGGTGTCTTTGCCCTATGCCGAAGGCACACTGCGGCCGGCCATTCTGGTCTCTGCAGATTTCCAAACCTCGCCGCTGCGTCTAGCACCTCTGGCTCATCTTCTGCAGGATCCCGAGGCACAAAGTTTTATCCCGGGTCAGAGTTTGTAGGGGAGTCATCGAGAGGTGTCATGTTTCCATTCAGAGCGGTACCAAAGCGGCTAGGAAGGGGCTGAGTGGGACTTGCTGCCTTGCCTTTGTTGGAAGGAGGACCCCTGAGCTCTGATCCCAGACAGGCTGTCAGGACGCCCCCTTAGCATTTATGTTTGCAAACTGAGTCCTGGGCCTGGGAGGTGGTAGGGCCGCCTGGCCCCTCCTCTCGGAGTGGCATTAACTCCCTCCCTTCACTGGTAAAATTCCCAGTAGGACATTTGGCAAAAGGGCTCGGCATGGAGCTGCCAACCGGGCCTGGCTTTGTTTCCTGGGTTCCCAGGGCTTCTCCCCTACCCTGACTTTCTTTCTCACCTTAGGGCCCCAGATGAACGCACCATCCGTCTTGTCCCATCTTCCTTAGACGGGTTGGGACTCGCAGAGCCATCTAACAAGCAGAGGAGGAAAATAACAACAGAATAACTATAAGGGGGAAGGAATGAGTAATACAGCTGACCCAGGCAGGGAGGAGGGCTTTCATGTTTAAGAGATGCTATTTGCTTTTTGGGTCACAGGCTGCAAAAACAGGCTTTGATCCGAAGTGGGCGAATAATTTATTGAGCAAGTTTGCATGGTAGAGGAAAAAAGGGATGTTTGTTTGATCTGGAGCCCTCTAGGTTGTCCCAAGTGCTGTTGGCTGTTGTTTTGAGTGGAAAAGCATTTGGTTCTGCAGCAAATGCCTCACAGAGGGAAGTCCTCGCCCCAGGCAGCAGGACTTACAGTGAATGTTGGTTTTGAAACTGTTTGGCCAAGGGTCCCCCCAGCACTTTTGGAGATGAAGTGTTTAAGGATAGAGTTGTTTGGGCTCAGGATGCAGCAAATGTTTCCAGAATGTTTTCCCGTCCAAAATGCTTTTCCTTTCCCTAAATTGCCTGGCTAAAGAGCCAGTCACAGTGGTCCAAGAGGTTGTCAGAAATCTCCACTTAGCTTTCATTGACTGGTGAGGTGGGACTGCCAGTCCCCAGGCCCTAGATGCAACACAGAGTATTGACACTGTATAGGCCCTGGACACTGACCCCCACATCCTTGAGGTTGGGAGGCAGGGTATTCTGGCTCTAACCTAGTGTTCCTCTTAACAGGAAGGCAGTTGTCTTATGCTCATGACGCAGGTAAGAGGCTTCTAGTCCAAATTCTTCGTGGCACATGCAGCAGGCTCTTTGGGACCTCACAGTTCTCCCTTTAGGTTCTCTGATAGGGAGAACAGGTCAGAGTTGGGGAGCAGGATACCCCTGGCTTGCCCTGTCCTCCAGATAGGACCCTTACCATGTGGCTCAAAAGCTTACAATTGTAGGTCTGCTCAAAGCTCCTTTCAGACAGCCCATAGGAATCTGGAATACCCATACCCTGGAACTTGTAGGCCTGTACACTTTAGCCCACTGGAGATGGGGTACACCTTCTGGAGTCAGACAGCCTAGGTTTGAATCCTGGCTCTGCAGTTAGCAACTGTCATAATGGCTCTATGCCTCAGTTCCTTCTGTTACAAGGAGCACTTTCTGCAAATGGGATTAATAACAGTACCTATCTCATGGTGGATGTATAGAATAAGTGATTACCTAAAAAAGACTAAGCCCAAAGCAGGCATGCAATAAGCACGTGATTAGTATTAGTCATCCTTATTATACCTGGGGAGGGTCCCCGATGCAGCTTTGACCTTTGATCTCTCACCTTGAGGCTAGGCCAGAGAGCCAGCTCGCTTCTCTGCAGAAGGGATCAGAAGGATCCTGCAGGTGGCAATGGGCAGCTGATATGGGAGCGAGTAGACGGAGCTCTGCCCTCTCCAGGGTAAAGAGTAGGGTGAGAAGGTTCTGAAGAACAAAGTAGACAGAGCCTTTTCATCTCCCACCATCCCCTTGGTATGTCCCCAGAACTGGTCTGGAGGGTGGGTGTGGCAGCGTCTTCAAGGGGAGCTGGGTCCCCTCTGGGACACTTGAAGTTGCAGACAGGCAGTGGCGGGTGTTGAAGGAGGGTTCAGGCTCCTCTAGACTTGGAGAAGCAGGTCCAGGAAGCCGACTGGAGGATCCCGGGCAGCAGCCCTCTACTCTGTATACAAAATCATTTTTGTAACTGCAATTACTGTCCCTGAGAAGGCATTAAAGTTAATGAGAGATAGGAAAGAGTGGGACTGTGACCCCTGTTTAAAGCGGTTTAAGAGTGTGCAGCTCTTGTTTTCTGAATGTCTGGCCTTCCCAACACAAGGAGGCTCTGAGGACAGGTTTTCCAGCCGAAATATCATTAAATTGTATTAGCATCTTATTACACACACGCCTTAGCGGTCTGCCTCAGACAGGGAGAGTTTTTGTTTCTCTTTGAAAGATTGTGTCTGGAATGGTAAATTGCCTGCTTGAAAGCCCTTTTTTCCCCTTTTTTTAAGGAGGAGGACGAAATCCTGCTGTGTGGTGGCGGGCAGGCCAGGCCTAGTGGCCCCTGGAGAGGAGAGGCTGGAGGCCAGGTTGGGGTGTTTTAACTGCCCAGGGAGTGGCTGCAGTGGCAGGCCTGAAAGGCCCACTGTTCCCAGGGTCAGCTGGAAGGGCGTTAATGGAGGCCCAGGGTGTTTATTTGAGTTTATTTGCGGAGAGGTCTTTAAAGGGGGCTGGCATTGGGCATTGGTGTTTTAAGTCCAGACCTGAAGCCCCCACTAAGACCAATCACTAGCGCTGCCAAGAAAACATCTGCCACCAAATTGCTGCCCTATTACTGAGTTGACATTGATCATTAGCCAGGAGCCCAGCCAAATAAAGCCTCCTGGAAAATGTGTGAGGTTAAGACGGGGAAGGCAGGCTGTGAAAACAAGGGCAAAATCTTGGGCTAGGGTGTTTGTTCCTGCAAGCCACAGGCAGGCCAGCTGGACTGTGTGGTCCCGACACTTCTTGGGGGAGGGAGTGAGAGCACACTCAGCACTCCCTAGTATGTCACTGGGGTCCTGGCCAGAGTCTAGGTGGAATGCTTCTTACTCTTCATGGAATATACATTCCCAAGGAGAACGACATGCAACAAGTAGCTCAACAAGCACAGCTGGGATGGGTATTCCGTGGACACTGGGTGGTGAATTTCTTCAGGTAGTGTGATGAGCATAGACTGACATGGGCCACACTGAAGCTTAAACCTGAAGGTTGAAAAGTCAGACATGCATAGACCACATAGAAGAATATTCCAGTCAGAGTGGAGTACAGCGTGTGCACAGGGCTCGAAGTATGGAATCTTTGGCTTGTTCAAAGGAATGAAAGGAGCCCAGCATGGCTAGAAGGTGGTGAGGAAGTTGATAGTGGTCAGTATGAACTTGTCCAGGTGGCGGGGGCCAGATTGTGTAGGGTCTTGTGGTCAGGAGCTTAGGATTTGTCCTTTGATCTATGAAGCCTTTGAAAGATTTTCAGTAGGGGCATAATGTGATCTGATCTATGCCTTTTAAACTTTTTATTTTGTTCTAATTTTTTTTAGAGATGGGGTCTTGCTGTGTTGCCCGGGCTTGCCTTGAACTCCTGGGCCCAAGTGATCCTCCTGCCTCCACCTCCCAAGTAGCTGGAACTGCAGGTGCATATCACCATGCTCAGCTTCTGATTTATACCTTTTTTTTTTTTTTTTTTGAGACAGAGTCCCACTCCGTTGTCCAGGCTGGAGGGAAATGGCACAATCTCGGCTCACTGCAACCTCTGTCTCCCGGGTTCAAGCAATTCTCTTGCCTCAGCCTCCAGAGTAGCTGAGATTACAGGCTCCCGCCACTACGCCTGGCTAATTTTTGTATTTTTAGTAGAGACAGGGTTTCACCACATTAGCCAGGCTGGTCTCCAACTCCTGACCTCTCAAGTGATCCACCCGCTTTGGTCTCCCAAAGTGCTGGGAATGCAAGGATGAGCCACCGTGCCTGGCTTTTTTTTTTTTTGAGACAGGGTGTCACTCTGTCACCCAGGCTGGAGTGCAGTAGCATAATCACAGCTCACTGCAACCTCAACCTCCTGGCCTCCCACTTCAGCCCCTTCAGTAGCTGGGATCACAGGCACACGCCACCATGCCCAGCTAACTTTTGTATTTTTTGTAGAGTCGGGGATTTGCCATGTTGCCCAGACTGATCTTGAACTCCTAGGCTCAAGTGATCCACCTGCTTTGGCCTCCCTAAGTGCTGGGATTACAGGTGTGAGTCAGCGCACCCCGACTGATTTATGCTTTTTAAACATCACTCTGGCAGCTGTGTGGAGCCTGGACATGGGTGAGTTGATAGTGGAAGCTGGGAGATGAACAAGTGGTTCAGGCAAGAGATGAGATTGGCTTGGACCAGTGTGGTGATACTGGGAAGAAAGTGGGTGTGTTCTGGAGGCAGAGCCTAGTGGACTTGGTGGGGCCGAGGATACAGAGAGGCTGTGGGCTTTTGCTTCATTGAGGGGACTCTACGACACCCACACTTTGAAGGAGAGCTTCCTACCTGTGTCTCCATGCTGGGGGTTGCATGAGAGGTGCCAATAGACTAGAGCAAATGGCAGGAAGAGGAGATCCTTTCTTTCCTAGAGTCTCCTTTACAGGTAGGATTTCGGGAGCACTTTCTGTCCTCGAAAGCAAGTGCCTTGTGACACTGAAATCTTCTCCCACAGCAGACCTTGCTTTGGGGGAGATGGGGGAAGCCAGTGGAGAGGAAAAACCAGAGGCCAAGATCACATCTAAGCACCTCCACCCCCCAAGTGTGTTTGCAGTCCTGGATTTCAGCTTTGGGAAAGGAGTCCTCCCTGTCCCTCTTGCTGAGTTTGCAAGGAGGGTGATCCATGGGGCAAAAAGCTGACATAGTGCGGTCCCAGGCCTCATTAGCCACTGTGACAGTGGGAGCTCGCTGGAGCAAGGAGGCCTTTGGAAGACTTGGTTTAAAGGAAAGAAGCTGCACTCACAAAACAGTGGCTTCCTTCTCAAGTCTAGTTGTTATAACAAGCCACCACAAAATCTGCTCCCTTAATAATAGCCTCCCATGGGACAGCCCTGACCCAGAATAATCCCTAGGCACTCTGGGATGTTTCGTGGAGGACAGGGTTTGATGGGGAATTGGCTTGGTGCGGGGTGTAGGTCTGCATGCTGACAGTCACCTGTTGGTCCCTGGGCAGTAAAGGAGTCCTTTTGAGGGCACCTTCCTTACTGTATAGGGTCACTGCCTCTTTTTTAGGAGCCCCTCCTCCAGGACTCTCCGACCTGGTCCAAGGCTGCCATGATATTACTAACTGGCACCCATATGGATCTCTAGCCACTGTGCTGAGGGCTTTACACTGTTATTACTTATTCTCACCAGCTGATTCTGGCCCACAGATGTGTTTAGTTTGGCCCTTTCAAAGTGTTGTAAAAATTCTGACTCAGTTGCCAACATTTTAAATTAAGGACATTTATGTAAAAAGCCAGTTCCAGTTTATCTCCTCTGGGAGGTATGTCTTTCCCAAGGTCCCTGGTCTATGAGGAGAGGAGCTAGGATTTGAACCCATCAACAACTTCTGCTTTTAATGCTGTGGGAGATGCTGGCTCGGAAGTGCCTTCTTTGCAGGAAATGAAGAGAAATGGAATTCGCATACAGGATTGCAAAAGAAAATGGGTGGGTGCACTTTTAGCACCTCCCCCCCACTCCACCCACCGATGTCAGGACAAAGCTGGGTTGCACTGGGCTAGGCTGAGCTAAGGAAGACGTAGGCTAGAATCAGGAGTCAGGATTCTGTCAGTCAGCCTTTGTCACACTCTTTTTTTTTTTTTTTTTTTTGAGATAGGGTCTTACTCTGTCGCCAAGGCTGGAGTGCAGTGGCACGATCATGGCTCACTGCAGCCTTGACCTCCCTGACTCAAGTAATCCTCTCACCTCAGCCTCCTGCATAGCTAGGACCTCAGGCATGTGCCACTACAACTGGCTAATTTTTAAATTTTTTGTAGAGATGGGTCCCACTACGTTGCCCAGGCTGGTCTCAATCTCTTGGGCTCAAGAGATCCTCTAGCCCCAGCCTCCCAAAGTGCTGGGATTACAGGTGTCACGCCGTTGACACGCAGATTCTGGAAAGCAGCGAGGGTGGCAGCTGTGGGTTGCTGAGCTGTTTGTACTCTGCTGCACAGAGGCAGAGAAGTCAGAAGGTCAAGAGCACGGTCTCCTGAATCAAATACAGTCACTGACATCTTGGGCAGGTCACTTAACCTCTGAGCTTCAGTTTCCTCCTTTGCAAAAGGGAAGCAGCCATGATATATGCCTATAACAAAGGGCTGCTCTAAGGACTCACTGAGGTCCCTGTGGACCCCCCTCCCGCTACTGTGAGTGCTTAGCAGTCTTAGCCATCCTTGTTCCTGCCTCTGTGCTTCTTGCACCACCAGTGTCCCTTGGAACCTCAGCCTCTGGAGGGCACTTTACCGGCACCTTTGAAGCTGGGCGGCAGGCAGCCTCAGTGAGCCTTCCTGCCATCCTGATCCTGCTGGTGGTGGGCACTGGGGTAGAGAGAAGCTCCCGGCTAAGATCAAGTCCAAGGCAGGAGGGCCATCCTGGTCAGCTGAGAGATCTGGGTGTTCACACCCACCTTAGAGAGCAGATGCTCCCTAGTCTCTGCAGGGCTGCAGTAACATGGTGGCATCCCAGGGCTCAGCAGGAATGGACTGGGGTTGGGGGCAGCTGGAGTTAGGTGCAGATGGGCTGGGCAGTGGTGCTTTCTCTCTACTGACACAGACTCCCTCCCTATCCTTTGCTGTGGGGGGTTGGTCAGGGAACATAGGGGAGCGTGCTCTGAACCCTGAGCCCCCAATGTGTTCCCACATTAGGGCTCAGCCACAGGCAAGCTGTAAGACCCAGAGCAGGTTAACGCATCACCCGCTGTGCTTCCCTCCGAGGGGATGAGAGCAGGCTCTGCCACCTGGGACTCGTGAGGATTATAGGAAACAGTGGTGGGAAAACACTTTCAGCAGCCAGGAGCTGATGGAGGATACAAAGCAGCTCAGTATGCGCCTGGGGATCAGACCTCATGGATTCAGTCCCATCTCAGCCACTTACTAGCAGGACAAGGTGCTGGCCTCACTTGAAAATGGAGCTCACGGCTCACCTGGTTAGGAACAGGCGATGATGTGGGTAAAGGAAGACTCCGCGTGAGCTCAGTATGAGGCCCATATGTGAGAGTTGTCCTTAATACCGTGAAGTTAGATGTTGCAGTTGAGGTAGAGTTTATTTGTACGTTTATCTGGGAAGGATGGTGGGGAGTAGGAGGGCA
Organism: Pongo abelii; assembly: GCF_028885655.2. NCBI lineage: Eukaryota > Metazoa > Chordata > Mammalia > Primates > Hominidae > Pongo > Pongo abelii. The sequence goes on from NC_071989.2 coordinate 142,898,451, forward strand.
GGGTAGCCCAGCCCAGGACCTGTCACCCTGGGCCTGATGTGTCTCAGGGACCCAGCCTGGAGTGTCCCCCGCCTCTCCCCCGCTTTTGTACACTGCTGACCACCACTCGCAGGACTAGGCCCTCAGTGTTGTCTGTGCTGGCCTGTCCCTAACTTCGACAGCACGGTCCTCCTGGAAGAATCAGTCTTGTTTGCTGTCCTCTACCCACCTACCTCCCTAGAGGACTTGTGGCTCAGGAGGCCTTTGCAGTGGTGGGCCTGAGTGTCCTTGGGTGGCAGCTGGGACTGGGCAGGTCATGGTCACTATTCAGTTTGGGCTTGCTGACGCCCCCATGTCCTCTCCGTCTACAACAGCTTTGGTTAGACTCTTGCTCAACCAAGGGCCCTGGGCTCAGGAGGTGGGAGATGCAGCCTTTTAGAATCCCAGGGCCTCTGTGGGTGGGTGGGAGAGGGTGGTGCTGGCAGAGAAGAAGGCTAGGGTAGGGCTTTATTCTTATCTTTCTGCAGTGGAGTAAGTGTGGGAAGGTAGGTTATGGGGTGATTTTCTAAGAGGTTGAGGATTTCCCAAGCCATCCGTGAGTATAATGGACTTGCCTTTTGTTGCAGATGGAAGAGAAGAGGCGAAAATACTCCATCAGCAGTGACAACTCTGACACCACTGACAGTAAGGCCTTCCAATTTGGGCTCCTACAGGGAAAGCATTTGAATAGTGATCAGGCCCACAGGCCCAGATGGGAGGAGGCTGCCCTATGGTCTTAATTCCACTAAGAGGCATGTTGATGAAAGCATAAATCAAGTCAGGTTTCTCCACTCCTGCCCCTCCACTTCTAAGAAAGTCCCTGCACCTTCCATGACCTCAAGGGCCTTGTTCTCCAAGCTGTACTCCCCCTTACCCTCTAGGTCCCAGCTCCATTTGTTTTGCTCTGGTTGGAACAGATCGGCTCCACTCTGGGCTTCTGCATATATTAAGTCAAGGCCCATATAGAAAGTCTGTATACAACAGATACAAAACCAGTCACCTTTTACCATAATTACCTGATAAGTACCATTTCCCAATCAGTGGTAAGCTCCTTGATAAGAGGTCTCTTGTCTTGCTTACCGCTATATCCCCCAGCTACGATCTGGCACATAGTAGATGCTCAGTAAATGTTTGCTGAACAAATCAATGAAGATACCCAACCTTCATAGAATCTTGGCAATAGAATCCCAGAGGTAGACTTGTGTATGGATTGGCGTGTCAATTGGGTGTGGTGGTTGCGGGGAGGGGTGCGTGGAATGCATTATCAAGCAGCAGAAGAAGTTTATGGAGCCTCCCCTGAAATTTGGAGAAGAGAAGGGAGGTTTATGCAAAGTGAGGGCTCTGGTACTAGGTCATAAGGCAGCTCTTCTCAGGTGCCCAGAAAGCCAGGCCTGCCTGTGCCTGTTGGAGTAAGGAGTTCCATCTGCTGTGGGTAGGAGGGTTGTGCTGCCAGGAAGATCTCACCTAGCAATGATTGCCCTGCTGGAGGCCCAGGCTAAGGAAGAGGCTGCCCTGCCAAGGAGGCCGGGCTTGGAGCTGTGCAACTCTAGACCTGTTTCTTCACACTTATGAGCAAGTAATATTAGGGGGCTTGCCAAGGCCCCTTCTAGCTCCCAGAGTTCCACAGCCCCCCAAAAGCCTAAGGGTAGATCCACTAGGATGGCCAAGGAGGTCTCAGCCCCATCTCTACCTCCAGGTCTCATTTGTTGTCCTTTGGGCTCTGTTTGCTCAGTTTGGCTCTGGCGTCCCACCTGGCCAGCCCTTCTTTCCTACAGCAGGAGATCACAGCATCTGGCCTTTTGTGGCTACAACGTGCTGCCTGTGGCCTGGCTCAGTAGAACCAAAAACCATATCCTCCATTTCTAACTTTATTGCTAGCAGAGGAACCCTTTGAGAGGCCAGGTACCTGCAAGGCTCCCCACCAGCCCCCTCCACTGTGCCCACCCATGGCTGCTACTCGTGTTCAGCCAAAACCATAGTGTTGCCCTATATCTTGCTGCTCCTTTGATTCATAGGGGTGGAGGCCACAGCACTGTCATCCAGCAAGGGCCTTAGACCCTAATAATTATAGCTAATGTTTATTGAGGAATCACTGTGTGCCTGGGACTGTGCTAAGACTTTACAGGCATGATATCACTTATTCCTCACCACAGCCCTTTGAAGATAGTTATTCTTTTGCCCCCATTTTACAGAAGAACAAACTAAGGCTCAGTGAGATTGAGTCATTTGCCTGGGGTGACAAGCTAGTAAGTGGCTGGGTCAGGGCTCTGCTGGTGGTCTGGATCTGCTTCAGAGCATCTCTCTTCCCATTGCCCTGCTCTGCCTCTGAATACCCACTGGCATCATCCCAGAGTATTGGGACAGTACTTAACCTGGGGTGGGGTGGGGCGTGGGCATGAAAGGCTTATTCCAGCTCTCTTTGAGCAGAGTCCCAAGGAGGCCCAAGGACTTGTCTGGGGTCACACATTAAACTAATACAGAGCCCCAGTAACAGCCTTTGATTTCTCCAGCCTTCTGGTTGGCGAGTAGAGGGGGCTTCATGTCACCATTCATCAGTGGGGAGACTGAGGCCTAGAGCAGGGATACTAGGTCTCAACAGAGGTTTCTCCCTCCTGAACATTCTAGCCAGGGCTTTGCTTAGAAGCTTCCTATTCTTGGGCATGAATGGGGGGTGCTCCTGGCCCTCCAGGACCCCTAATGGACTGTTGTCTCTCTGCAGGTCATGCGACATCTACATCCGCATCAAGATGCTCCAAACTGCCCAGCAGCACCAAGTCGGGCTGGCCCCGACAGAACGAAAAGAAGCCCTCCGAGGTGGGTAGTGATGAGCTTCCCAGAGATCTGTGGGGAGTGAGAGTGAGCTGCCCTGCGGAGACTGGGGCAGAGCATTCCTGGCAGAGGGCACGGGCAGTGCAGAGGGAGGCCAGTGTGGCCGAGTGGAATGAAGGGGAGTAGGGGCCAGTTTCCCTCAGCCTTCCAGGTTGTTGTGAAGATGTTCCTATTGAACTGAGCAAGGGGAGAAGCCTTTCAAGGATCTCAGACAGGGTAATGACACAGCCTGATGCTTTAGTGAAAGTTCCCCCTGGCCGCTGTGAGAGAAGGGAGAGTTGCAGTCATCCAGCAGGGAAATAGTGGTGGCTTAGAGCTGAGTGGTAGCAGTGGAATGAGAAGCAGCAGGGTTTGTGACATTTTGGAGACCGAGCCAAGAGGGATAAGGATTTGCTGGTGCAGGGATAAGGGGTGGGGTCCTCAGAGCCATCCAATTAGTCAGAGGTTCCTTATTCCCATTTCACAGGCATCTGCATTTGAAGCCTTCCTTACTTTGACCTGGGATGTTTCTTACAGCAGGTAGAGGTTTATGGCCTGTGGAACTGAGAAGCGCACTAGGGGGTGGGTAGACTCCTGGACACCTGGACCCTCCTTCCTGGGGTCCCTGAAAACTCCCACCCTAGGGCCTTATTGCTCCTTCTTTTAGGTCTTCAGTGCTAATGCCATGAGGTATTCATTGCACTGACCACAGAAGAAGCCTTTGGCACAGATGGGGCTGCAGAAGCTTGGAGAGATGGAGAGATGGAGGGTCTTAATCCTGGCTCTTTTTTTTTTCTTTTTTTTTGGAGACTGAGGCTCGCTCTGTTCCCCAGGCTGGAGTGCAGTGGCGTGATCTCGGCTCACTGCAACCTCTTCCTCCTGGGTTCAAATGCCTCTCCTGCCTCAGCTTCCTGAGTAGCTGGGATTACAGGTGCGCACACCACACCCGGCTAATTTTTGTATTTTTATTTTTATTTTATTTATTTATTTATTTTGAGATGGAGTCTCACTTTGTTGCCCAGGCTGGAGTGCAGTGGCATGATCTCGGCTCACTGCAAGCTCCGCCTCTTAGGTTCACGCCATTCTCCTGCCTCAGCCTCCCGAGTAGCTGGGACTACAGGCGCCCGCCACCACACCTGGCTAATTTTTTGTATTTTTTTAGTAGAGACGGGGTTTCACCATGTTAGCCAGGATGGTCTCGATCTCCTGGCCTTGTGATCCGCCCACCTTGGCCTCCCAAAGTGCTGGGATTACAGGCATGAGCCACTGCGCCTGGCCTAATTTTTGTATTTTTAGTAGAGATGGGGTTTCATCATGTTGGCCAGGCTGGTCTTGAACTCCTGACCTCAGGTGATCCACCTGCCTCGGCCTCCCGAAGTGTTGGGATTACAGGTGTGAGCCACCGTGCCCGGCCAATCCTGGCTCTTAAGTAGGACACTGTACTACAGCCAAGAAGTAGCCAGGTACTGGGGCTGGACGCTCCTTTTTAATCATTAAAACTAGCCCAGAATTTCTCAGTCCTATTGAAAATAAGGAAAGGGAGGATCCCAAGGTCATTTAGCCAAGACCTTAAATCCTTGGGGCTCACAATGCCAAGGGCAGAAAGGCCCAGAGTTTGGTGGCAGGGCCCTCGGCATGGGTTGGAGAGGATGTCTTTGCTCCGTGCTGGCCCCTCCTCTATGCTCCCTCACCACAGATGCAGTCCTGGCTCCACTGTCTTTAGCCAGCCCTTGGAGGGGGGCTTCCACAGAGCCTTGCATCTGAAAAAGGACTCCGCCTTGCCTCCTCCAGGAGCTGCCCTCCCCTAGGACTCTCCCCTGGGGAGGTGGGGGCAGGATTCTTTGAGACCTGATGCCCCATCCCCCAAGCCTGACTTCCATGGCCCCATGGTGGGTAGGGTATAGACAGTGTTTTCTCTGGGAATGCCATTAAGAGAGGGGAATGCAGTGCTGGAGGTGAGGTGGAGGTGGGGGTGGGACAGTGTTGAAGCTCTTACTGCCCTCCTGGGGTAGCCCTGCTTAGTAGGGGGATGGGATGTGCTTAAGGGCAGCCAAGGAAGCAAAAGGCAGGTGGGGCCTTGGGGAGCCCTGGTGGCTCTTGGTTGTTTGGGACCTTCCCCACCCTCGGTCTTTTTTTTTTCCTTTTTCCTTTTGAGACAAGGTCTCCCTCTGTCACTCAGGATGGAGTGCAGTGGTGCAGTCATGGCCCACCGCAGCCTCAAACTTTCAGGCTCAAGTGATCCTCCCATCTCAGCTTCCCAAGTAGCTAGAACTACAGGTGCACACCACTATGCCTGGCTAATTTTTTTTTTTTGTCTTTTTTTTTCAGTAGAGACAAGGTCTCACTGTGTTGCTCAGGCTTGTCTCAAACTCCTGAGTTCAGGCAATCCCCCCACCTTGGCCTCCCAAAGTGTCAGGATTACAGGCATGAGCTACTGCGCCTAGCCTCACCCCAGTCTTGAGAACTACAGGGACTCCCCAGTTGCTGTGGTTGAAGTAGTAAAACAGTAGCTACCTTTATGTGCCTTCCTGGTCCTGGAAGGCGAGAATTGTCGTGCCCATTTCAGACATGAGGAACCTGCCTTTCGAGAATCCCACGTATCTCCTGTTTACCGTAGCTGTTCAAGTTGAAGTGGGATGGGGAAGTTTTGGGGAGCTCCTAGGGCTGGCTTATCTCCGTGACTCCAGGGGGAACTTAAGCCAGTCTCCTGCCCTTGCTCTGCTTCCTCCAATCTCCAGCGGGAGGAAGGGCCACCTCCCAGGCGCAAGGCTGCCATCTGCACCCAGGATCAGGCCTGCCTGGGAGGAAACAGGTGTCAGCGGAGGCTGAGAAGAAAGAGCAATTTGCATGGGGCAGAAAATTCCCCTGCCTCTTGGGTTTTCCAGCCCAGAGCCTTTGTACCTTTCCATACCTAAAAATAGTCAAACCCATGGTACAAGTATCGATGCCCAGACTTGCTGGGGACTAGCTCCACATGGCCCTGGGTCCAAGCCCAGGAGCCTCCGCAGGCTCTGAGGTCTGCCTGGGAGACACCTCCCCACCTCAAGTCCTGGGCTCTAAAAGGGCCAATGAAGTCCTCCCCGCCCAGAAACCTTGAACTGTTGCCCAGCACAAGCTTTTCCTCCCACAGTAGGCTGGAGAACAGCCTGAGAGGTTTTCCTAGTCCTCTAAGTGACAAGGTTGAGCCGTGGCCGGCATAAATTCCAACTTATCTTGGGGCAGAGAGGAAACCATCAATGAACGCTTCCAAGTTATTTGGCTCATGAGAGGGCGGAGATGAAAGCGAGGATTTGGCGGCAGAGAATGTTTGCACTAAATCTTAGGGACTGCTCTCTTCTCTTTCTGTGAATGGCTTGGGCGGGGCCTTTATGGTCTGCTGAGCCTGGGCTTTGGATACCCTGGTGAAAGGGGTTCTGGGAACCCCATCTACTCAGTCCCCTGGAGTATGAAGCCTATGGGGTGGCTGTCAGGCTGGTCACGTGATTTGCTTAGTGCGGCAGGAGTCCCCAGTGGGAACACTTACGGAGTGATATGTGTGCTGTGGAAACCCCCTCCTTGGTGGCTGCAGAGCCATGGAACCCGTGGTTGACTTGTCTCCTCATCTCTAAATGTGGGCAGTGATGGGGTGGGGGACACAGTGAATCCAACAGCTATGAAAGGGCTGGGGTTGGGTTTGGGTGGGATAGGCAGGGGTGCCCTTTGATGACCTCTCAGGGGCTGCCCTTTCCCAGTGCACCCTAAGGGCGCAAGTCAAGGGGCACTCTACAGCAAGTGAGGTGCCTCAGGGCTGAAGAAAGCGCTTGACCAGGAGTCAGGACCCTGGACAGGGCTAAGGCCTGGAGGCCCAGCTTCCCATCTGGCCCTTGCCCAGTGGCTGGCCCCTCCCTCAGCCAGAGTGAAAGGGGAGTGAGTGCGGGCCTCAGAGCTGAGAGCTGAAGGCATGGGCCCTGGGATTCTTGGGAGGCTGGGCTAGGATTTTTGGTGGAAGTGCGCAAAGCCTGAAGTCTGCCCCGGGAGCTCCTTAAGGCAGTAGCAGGAAAAGGTGGAGCTGCCCCTGAGAACTCAGCCTGCTGCCTTCTGCTGCCTATGGCATCCCGACAGAGCTGTCTATCTTTTGGCCCTGAAGTCGTGAGCCTGGCCTAGGGAACTAGTATAATAATTTACACAATGAGTTTCTGGCCTTGCCTGGCTCACTAAATGGTGTAGCCATTGTTAGTGCTTAACCCTTTGTGGAACACATCTCTGAGAATCTAATGGAATTCACAGAGCAGAGATTATTGTTTTAATACCACCCCACCCCAGGTATTCTGACTTACATGGTCTGGAGTAGCACCCTGGGTACCTATACCTTTTTTTTTTGAGATGGAGTTTTGCTTTTGTTGCCCAGGCTGTAGTGCAATGGTACGATCTCAGCTCACTGCGACCTCCGCCTCCTGGGTTCAAGTGATTCTCCTGCCTCACCCTCTAGAGTAGCTGGGATTACAGGCATGTGCCACCACGTCCAGCTAATTTTTGTATTTTTAGTAGAGACAGGGTTTCTCCACGTTGGTTAGGGTGGTCTCGAACTCCCGACCTCAGGTGATCCGCCTGCCTCAGCCCCGCAGAGTGCTGGGATTACGGGCGTGAGCCACCATGCCTGGCCTTTTTTTTTTTTGAGATGGAGTCTCACTTGGTTCCCCCAGGCTGGAGTGCAGTGGTGTGATCTCAGCTCACTGCAACCTCCACCTCCTGGGTTGAAGAGATTCTCTTGCCTCAGCCTCCCGAGTAGCTGGGACTACCGGCACTTGCCACCATGCTGGGCTAATTTTTGTATTTTTAGTAGAGACGGGGTTTAGCCATGTTGGCCAGGCTGGTCTCAAACTCCTGACCTCAAGTGATCTGCCTGCCTCAGGAAGTGCTAGGATTACAGGCATGAGCCACCGCACCTGGCCAGTACCTGTACTCTTTTTTTTTGAGACGGAGTCTCACTCTGCTGCCCAGGTTGGAGTGGAGTGGTGTGATCTTGGCTCACTGCAACCTCCACCTCCTGGGTTCAGGCAATTCCCCTACCTCAGCCTCCCAAGTAGCTAGGATTACAGGTGCACGCCACCATGCCTGGCTAATTTTTGTATTTTTAGTAGAGACAGGGTTTCACCATGTTGGTCAGGCTAGTCTTGACCTGCCCTCATGATCCGCCCACCTCGGCCTCCCAAAGTGCTGGGATTACAGGCGTGAGCCACTGTGCCGCCTAGTACCTGTACTTTTTTAACAAGCCCTGCTATTGGGATCCAGGGTTAAGAACAACTGCCATAGGCCTGGCACAGTGGCTCATGCCTGTAATCCCAGCACTTTGGGAGGCCAAGGCAGGCAGATCACCCTAGGTCAGGAGTTCAAGACCAGCCTGGCCAACATGGTGAAACCCTGTCTCTACTAAAAAAATTTTAAAAAATTAGCTGGTCATGGTGATGCACACCTGTAATCCCAGCTACTCAGGAGGTTGAGGCAGGAGGATCACTTGAGCCCAGGAGGCGGAGGTTGCAGTGAGCCGAGATTGCACCACTGCGCTCCAGCCTGAGCTACAAAGCGAGACTCTGTCTCAAAAACAAAAAAAAGCAAAAAAACACAAAAAGACAACTGCCATAGACTTTTCCCTTCCCTTTGCCTAAAACAGGAGTTCCTGGCTTGGTTGTTCCCTGGAAGCTTCTTTGAGTATTTTTGAGGGGGTGGGGAGTGGAAGCTGTGGCTAGGTTGAAAGAGAGGGAGGGAGGCTCTCCAGCCTGGTTCAAAGATCTAAGCAACGTCAGGGAGTGTGGGTGGGGGCAGTCCACCACTCCATCTCCTTCCCACAGGGGCTGGGGGATTAACAAATTTTTGCCCCACCCCGGACTTGCCAGAGGTGTGAAGGACAGTTCTGGGAGAGACCTGGAGGCCAGCCGCATGTTTTGGGGGCCTACTGTTTGAGGTAGTGTCCTCCTCTGGCCTGGGCAGAGACACAGGCGGAAGGGCAGGCCAAGTGGTGGGGGTTTCCCCAAGCAGGCTGTCTTGAGGTAGAAAGCTGCATTTTCAGGAAGTCAGAGTCCCCAGAAGTCAGCCAGTGGGCAGAGGCCTGGGTCTCTGGACCGGGAGCTGCTGATGCTGATCAAAATCAGCAAGTGCTCAAGAGTACCTAGTGGGCCTAGCTCAGTGCTGGGGACAGAAAGCACAGGCCCTGTCCCTGGGGAGCTTGTCCTTTGTCAGCAGGATGCAGGTGCTACACAGGAAGGTGTCTGTTATGGGAGGTGCATTCTGCCCTGGGTCCTCCCAGGGAGTTGATGATCTGTAGATGTGACTCCTTCCCGAGACTCATGGAGCCCTGGGGGGTGAAGGGAACCCCAGAGGTGAGTGGGGCAGGAGGTGGGGAGTGTCGGGTAAAGCAGGCCACCCTGAGCTGGAAGCCTGGATGGTGGGAGTGGGGATTCAGCTGTCAGCTCCTCTATAGGCTCTGGTGACAAATTAGTACATCCCTAGTTGCATGTACCACTGAGGCCCTTCACCAATGCGTAGCACCTAGTCCCTGGGGAAGGGGCCTGAGAGAAGCCTCTGCTACCAGCAAGAGGGTGTCCCCCAGACCCAGTGTCCTTGAAAGTCCCTCTATATGGAGTGCCACCCCCCACTCCCCAAGAAAACACAGCGAGTGGAGATGCAGCTTCTCAGCTCAACCCATGCTTTTAAAAATGGAATCCTCCTTCTACCCTGGGTGAAGGGTAAAGACACGGGTGGCCAGATTGTGTTGGGGCTCCAAACCACAGCATAAATAAAATGCCTTCTGAGGAGCAGAGGTGTTATCCAGGTGTTTGAAATGCCACTTTATAATAAAACAATGAAGGCGTATGGTACAGTAAAATGCAAAATGCCCATAATTTGATAGATAAAACAGGAGAATCCAAAAAAAGAGTTTGTGCTTGCCCTTGTGGTTTTGAGCCAAGTTTCCAGCCCACCAGCAGTTCCTTTGCTACCCTGTGAGGCAGGCGGGTTGGGGCGAGCCCTTCCGCTAGGCTAAGCGCCTGCTTTCTGAGACTCACACTGCCTTCCTCTGGGGTGGGGGGCAGGATCCACTTCTATAGTTGGAAACACTGCTGCTCCGCCAGCTGGAAGGGCCTCCTGGCCTCTGGGACTTCTCTTGCAAAAGAAATGTGTGTAATAAATTCTCTTTAAGAGCAGGAAGTGCTGTTATCCTCATGAAAATAAAAGAAAGAGACGTTGAGTGGGTTTTTTTTTTTTTTTTTTAAGTGTCTTACGAACTTAGCCTAGTGGTAGCTTGAAACACGACTGGGCAGGGGGTAGCTATTCTCATAGCCCTTCTTTCGTGTTTTATACTGAATTTTAACTGCATAAGTTTGCTCTTGGCTGGGACACTCTTTATCAGGTTCCGGCCCAGAAAAGATTTTTTAAAAGAAGAGCCCTCTGTGTCTTGCAAGCAGTATTGCCGTGGTTAAACGACAGTGGGGACCTCACACAAGTGGTTTCACCTTTCTGAATCTCAGTCTCCACATCTGTAAAACGGGGGTAATGTGAATTAGGAGCAACAATATATGTAAAACTTTAACATAATACCTGACATGCCTTAACAGGGCAATTACATTTCTCTGTTAGCTGTTGTTTCTAATGAGATGAGGTGCTCAGAAAACAATTGTGATGAAGTTGGCTCTTTTAAGTACAGACCTTCAAACATTCCTTGAGGGGTGAGGAAGAAGGGACCACTTCTAGCTCTACGTTGGGACTTTGGTGTAGACAGATGTCCAGGAGAGATTGTCCTGGCCAAAGCCATTTTAATTGGCTTTGGGACAGTGACCAAGACCAGTTTCTCAGTTTCACCTGGAAGAATCCTGCCAGCCTCCTGCCTCTTCTCTCCCTGCTAAGACAGGGCAGGAAATTTTATAGTTTAGTCATACTTCATACAAATCCTGGGATTCATTCATTCATTCATTCACTGACTCTTTACACAAGCATTTCGTGTTTTTTTTTTTTTTTTTTTTTGAAACAGGGTCTCCCTCTGTCACCCAGGCTGGAGTGCAGTGGCGTGATCTCAGCTCACTGCAACCTCTACCTCCTGGGCTCAGGCAGTCCTCCCACTTGAGCCCCCCAGGTAGTTGGGACTACAGGCAAGCCACCATAACTGGCTAATTTTTGTTCCGCAAGCATTTCTTGAGTACCTGCTGTGTGTCAAACACTGTGCCAAAAGCAGGCACAGTGATAAACAGGACGTATGCAGTCCCTGTCTTCTTGCAGCTTGACTATTAGAAGAGATGGACATTAAAAATATAATTACACAAATAGGCCAGGCGTGGTGGCTCACACCTGTAATCCCAGCACTTTGGGAGGCTGAGGTGGGTGGATCACTTGAGGTCAGGAGTTCGATACCAGCCTGGCCAAGATGGTGAAACCCTGTCTCTACTAAAAATATAAAAATTAGCTGGGCACGGTGGCAGGTGCCTGTAATCCCAGCTATTCAGGAGGCTGAGGCAGGAGAATCGCTTGAACCTGGGAGGCGGAGGTTGCAGTGAGCCTTGGCTCACACCACTGCACTCCAGCCTGTGTGACAGAACGAGACACCGTCTCAAAAAAAAAAAAAAAAAATATATATATATATATATAATTACACAAGTAATATTTTGTAGTGTGATAACTGCTGGAGCTTTTCTCTTAAGTAGCTAAATTTCCTCTTGGTGCCTCTTAGTTTGAAATACTCTGTGATACAGTAATTCACCCCTTGAGAAAAGGAAGCAGAGAACCAAAGTCCCAGGATGAAATGTTCAAATCTTAGCTACAAATCTTGAGATTGTATATTAAACCTTGTAGCCTGGTGTCTACTGGCCATGTGGTTAGTGCACAGTGAAAGTTGCCTTTTGTCATTACCTTTATTTGCTTTTGGAGGTCACTCACGCTCTGCTTTCTTGCAGAGTTCTTCCTAGGGAAATAGATACAGAAAGCTAGACTTTTGAATGGTTGTGATCTGCAGTCTCAGAAAAAGACGTGAAGGCAAGGCCATGTGATGTGTTTCTGGAGCAGCGTCCCTACATCTGGGCAGAGCAGACTCTTTAGCCCCCTCCAGGGCTACATTGGCACCCCTAGCACTCAGATTGGTGATTCAATTAGAGTTTGAGGCCTTTAAACATTTCTTCATACTGTTTGAAGAAGCTACAATTAACATCTCCTAAGCAGCTTAGCAGAACTTGGTTGCTAGGCAGCAGACCTTTAAAGACAATTTGTCAATTTCTGCCAAAAGAGAGAAAAATAGTAAACATTCACATTCTAAGAAAATTGCTTATTTTCCAGCTTCCAACTTTCTTGCCACAGCAAGGCTTCTCGTTCATCAGTGTCCATTTTATTCTTTATTTAGTTTTCATAAATCATTCAAAGGAGTTTTAGGAGAACATTTAAGCCTTTTCCCAGCCTACCTCCTGGAAATTCAACACAAAATGATGTTTAGGTTACAATTGGCTGCCATATTTGTGGGCAGTTTTTATATAAATGCACAGAGGCTCCTTTGGAAGGCATCGAGTACCCAGCTGTAGTCTTGGACAGCAACCAAAGAAGGAGGTGGCTGGCCCTTGGAAGGATCTTGAGTCATTCAAGATTTCTCAGCACCTAGCATGTGCCAGACCCTGCTTGCACGGCTGGGCTCCAGCCCTGCGGCTCAGCCAGACCTCATTGAGCTCCCCTTCTAGTGGGGAAGACATGGCAAAAAACCAGGAGATTCTAATACAGGGGCCGTAGAACTTCAGACAAAGCCCAAAACCCAGCCTAGGATTGGGGAAGGCTTCCTAGAGCAGATGTGGGCTGGACTGAGACCTTAAGAATGAAGTGTGCCAGCTTTACTCTGGCAAGGGAGTAGTGTCCCAGGCAGCGTTCTCCTGTGTGCAAAGGGTTAAATGTGCTTAGGAGACTGCAAGTGCATCCGTGTGGTCACAGGGCCTCATTGGGTCTGCAATTCAGTGTGGGCACAGTGGGAGGACAGTGGAGAGCGACTGGAGGCCTCGGAACTTGCAAAGACCACAGTCAGATTTGCATATTTCAACCCTTGGAGAAGTCACCTGATTTGGCATCAAGTTAACTCAAGGGCATTAGGCAGTCAGCACATGGCCAAAAGGGGCAGGGAGGGCTGGATGGCTCAGGAGTTGTGTTGGCCTGGGTTCATTTGCCACTTCCAGCACGTAGACCTTGGGTGGGTGATTTAATTAACCTGAGTCCCCGGTTTCCAACTGTAAAATAGGGATGATGGTAGTACTTACCTCACAGAGTGGGTGGAGGGGCTAATAATAGATTAATTCAGGAACAGCGTTTACACTGTCACTCTGCACACAGTCTCTCCAAGCATGGGCTGACACCATTAAGACAGTGCTGCCCTCCCTGTGTGTCCATGATTCCTGCCTGCTAGAGCCCATAGTGTCCAGTCTGCCACCTGCTCCCTGCATGACCCAGCATGAAACATGGAACTCTCTTGGAACGAGACTCTTTTGTCTTCCCTCAATCTCCCTAACTGTAGTGGGAAGGGACTCTGAAGTTGACCCTGGGAGCTCTTCCTGCTCTGAGTTCTCAGCGCCAGGCCTGGTTCTGGGTCTGGACCATGTCTTACCAGCTGGTGTGGTGGGACACTCTGGTCTCACCCACTCCAGCCTGGGCTGAATGCTGGTCCTTGAGCTTAAAGCCCAGCAGAACAAAGGCTGCCTGTTGCTCAGAGGCGCTTGTTCAGGTCCATGTGGTTGGGGATTTTGGCCACTGGGTATATCCATGAGGTATCTCACCCTGTTTATGGGGGTTCAGAAAGCACTGCCAGGAGCCAGCTAGGGGCCTCAGATTCATCAGAAAATTCCCTAGAGAGGCCCTCGTATTCAGGGCCAGGCACTGAGAATATAGCCGACAGCAGGACAAGGCGTGGCAGGGGAGATGACAAGAAACCAGCAACGTGAGTCGACCAGGTACTTTTCAGGAGTGTAAGTGCTGGAAAGAAAATGAGGCAGGGGTGGGATGGAAAGTGGCTCAGTCAGGCAGTCGGCACTCCCTCAGTTGGTGATCAGGAAGGAATCCCCGAGGAGGCGACAGTTAAGTTACAGCCCAGGGCCGGGCGCGGTGGCTCACGCCTGTAATCCCAACACTTTAAAAGGCTGAGGCAGGCAGATCACTTGAGGTCAAGAGTTCAAGACCAACCTGGCCAACATGGTGAAACCCCGTCTTTATTAAAAATATAAAAACTAGGCCAGGTGCGGGTGGCTTAACACCTGTAATCCCAGCACTTTGGGAGGCCAAGGTGGGTGGATCACTTGAGGTCAGGAGTTCGAGACCAGCCTGGCTAACATGGTGAAACCCCATATTAAAAATACAAAAATTAGCCAGGCAAGGTGGCGGGCACCTGTAATCCCAGCTACTTGGGAGGCTGAGGCAGAAGAATCGTTTGAACCCAGGAGGCAGAGGCTGCAGTGAACCAAGATTGTGCACCTGCACTCCAGCCTGGGCAACAGAGCAAGACTTTGTCTCAAAAAAAAAAGTTACAGCCCAGGATGAGAGAACAGCAAAAGGTTTCCAACCCACCTATGCCTCTTTAGAGGGCACATAGTGACACTGGGCTATTGTAGGGTTGATTTCTGGGGCAGAATGATGCACTGTCCCAAGTGGGTGGTTCTCCATGGCTTCAGAGCAGCAGGGCTTGGGATGATGCAGCACTTGGCTTGCTTGGATGGGGAGAACTTTGAGGCAGTTATGAATCACTTTGGGGTCAGTTCTTCCTTGCCAGGTCCTGTGCTGGGGCCCACAGGGAAATAACCCAGCCCCAGCCCTGCTGAGCTAAGCAGAGTCTCCAGAGGCCTTCGCTGGCACAGGCCCCTACTGAAGGGCCCCCTAAAAGCACGCAGTGCCTGAATGTGCCCTTTTGCATTAGCTGTCTTACTACTTGCTAATAAGATATGCAAATTATCTGGGCTGTGAAATCTTAGCCACATTCCAGCTTCTGTTTAATTAGCATTTAATTGTAATCTGGTTTTAATTTTTTCACACTAGCACCCTAATTAAATGTTAGGGTGTTAGTCCTAACAGTTAAATTATATTGGTAAGTAGAGTCCTCAAGGAACTTGACCTTTTTCAAGCCAGGGCTGTCTCCATCTAGATGCAGATGTTAATTAGATTCTGCAAGATGCTGCTTCCAGGCCCCTCAGTCTATCCATTCCAGTGTTCTCCTTATGGTTTTGGACCTAGATTCAAATGAGGTGCACATAGCAGGCAGAGGTTACCGCTGAATCTGTCTGTCATGAGCCTTCAGAAGGCTAAGTGAACTGACTTAGCACTGGGCACAGCGGTGGATGATGACTTTTCCAGGGAGGAATGTGGGGTTGGAGTTTGGTCTGAGGCCTGGAGTACTCCTTGAAGTGGTTTCTCTTGTCTCAGTGATGTGAGTTCTTCTTTAACTTGTGATTCAAATGACGATGATCACTGGGAAAGTTGGTACCTGAGCAAGTCACATGGTGTCTAGAGGTGCCACCACATTCCACAATAGCGCTTTGTGGGGGGATCACAGCAGCGGGATCAGGTGACTGGGGCAGGAGGCATTGCCGGTGCCAGCCGGGGCAGAGTTTAGAGCTTGTTCTGAGGTGGAATTGGGGGTGGAGGTGGGAGCAGCAGACAAAACTCTGGGAAGAGCAGTTTGCCCCAAGTGAGCAAGTGCTCAGGGTGTGACCACTCATGGCTTTGCTCTGAAGGGTTTGGATGTGCTTGATTAAGAAGGAAGACAACCCTATCCTTCCTGCCTTCTTACCCCCCCACAACACACACAAAGCCCCTGTCGGCTTAGGAGAGTGTCCTTGTTCTTGAGGGACCTTGGAAGTCCCAGCTCATGTGAAGCCACTATCTAGGCTGCCCTAAGCCCCGGCCGTCCCCCAGCTGTTTGCATAAGGTTTGCATAAGGCCTTTCCTGGGGTTGGCACCCTGTGCTGTTTTACACCTCCACTTGTGTCTGTGGGTGCAGATAGATAACATGATTGTGAACCTCAGTGGAAATGTCTTGAACAGTCACATAATGGCAGTATTTTTTATTTTATTTTATTTATTTATTTTGTTTTGATCTTTTGAGACAGGGACTCACTGTCACTCAGGCTGGAGTGCAGTGGTGCAATCATGGCTCACTGCAGGCTTAACTTCCTGGGCTCAAGCAATCCTTCCACCTCAACCTCCAGAGTAGCTGGGACCCCAGGCATGTGCCACCACACCCAGCTACTTTTTTTATTTTTTGTAAAAATGAGGTTTCACCAAGTTGCCCAGACTTGTCTCAAAATCCTGGGTTCAAGCAGTCCTCCCCCCTCAGCCTCCCACAGTGCTGAGATTACAGGTGTGAGCCACCTTGCCTGACCCTTTTTTTTTTAAATTTTTTAATTTTTTGTAGAGGCTGGATCTTCCTGTGTTGCCCAGGCTCTCTTGAACTCCTGGCCTCAAGCAATCCTCCCATCTCAGCCTCCCAAAATGTTGGGATTACAGGCATGAGCCACCACGCCCGGCCATCAGTATTGCTTTCACATTAGCCTTTCTGTGCTCTGAGGTTTTCCTCTTTTTATTTTGATTTTTGCCTTTCTCTGCCAGTCTTTCTCTTTCTCTCATAGGTCCACTCCCATCTATCCCTCAAACTCTGTCCTTTAACTGGTCAGAGCAATGTGAATTCAGTTAATCACATTTATGGAATGTCTACTATGTGCAAAACATGGGTAGAGTTCAGAGCTATGTTATTTATTGTGCTGATTGCTTTTATTTTGTCTTATTTCTAAGTGCGCAGGCAGAATGTCCACTTGAGTTGCATGTATCTGCCTCTTCCTCTGGCCTGTGGGGCAGACTGCCCTGAGGCAGTCTGAAGTCACTTTCTCCCCTCTTGCTCCTCACAGGTTTTCCGGACAGACTTGATCACAGCCATGAAGATCCCGGACTCATACCAGCTCAGCCCGGATGACTACTACATCCTGGCAGACCCATGGCGACAGGAATGGGAGAAAGGTGTGCAGGTGCCTGCCGGGGCAGAGGCCATCCCAGAGCCCGTAGTGAGGTGAGCCAGGCAGCCCCGCCTAGGGGGCCATTGGGACAGGGGAGGAAGGGGAGGCTGCTTTCCAGGTAGGTGACCTGCCAGTCCTGGAATTCCTTTCTAGTCCATCTCTATTCTGTATTCCATTCCCTTTTCCAACAAACCATTGAAATGTTCCAGAAATACTGGCGGTTTAACTGAGAGGTTAGGGAGTTGGGCTCGGGCTTGGCTGTAGAGCCAGAATGCTTGCGTTCCTGTTGACACTCATGTTCAGTGTGGCCTTAGACCAGAAATGTAATCTCTCTGGGCCTCAGTTTCCTTATCTATGAAATTGGAATGCTAACAATAACTAACCTACTCATGCAGTTGTAATGTTGAGATAATGGAATGAAATGACGCATGGAAGGCACTTGGCACCAGGCCTGGCACACAGCAAGCACTCTGTAATGTTGATCCAAACTGGGCCCCAAAGCAGTCCTTTTTTCTTTCTTTTTTTACTTTTTAGAAACAGGGTCTTACTCTGTCCCCCAGGCTGGAGTGCAGTGGTGCAATCTTGGCCCACTGCAGCCTTGACCTCCCAGGTTCAAGCAGTCCTCCCACCTCCAAGCAGTCCTCCCACCTCAGCCTCCCAAGTAGCTAGGACTACAGGCTCATGCCACCACACCTAGCTAATTTTCATGTTTTGTGTAGAGATGGGGATTTGCCATGTTGCCCAGGCTGGTCTTGAACTCCTGGGCTCAAGCGATCTGTCCACTGCCTTGGCTGGCCTCCGAAAGTGCTGGGATTGCAGGTAGCCAGCTGTAAGCCTCTGGGCCCGGCCTTGTTTTTTTTTTTTTTTTTTTTTTGACAAGGTCTCACTCTGTTACCCAGGCTGGAGTGCAGTGGTGCAATCTCAGCTCACTGCAGCCTCAACCTCCCAGCCTCAAGTGATCCTCCCACCATAGGCACATGCCACCCACACGTGGCTAATTTTTTTGATTGTTAGTATAGACAAGGTCTTGCTATGTTGCTCAGGCTAGTCTCTAACTCCTGGGCTCAAGCAACCCTCCTGTCTCAGCCTCCCAAAATGCTGGGATTACAGGCATGAGCCACCATGCCCAGTCCCAAAGCAGTTCTGATCAGGGAAATCTCCAGACTTTTCACTAGTCTTTAAGAGTGAGATATGGCATGCTTTTTTTTCTTTTATTCTTTTCTTTTTTTTTTGAGATGGAGTCTCGCTCTTTCGCCAGGCTGGAGTGCAGTGGTGCGATCTTGGCTCACTGCAACCTCAGACTCCTGGGTTCATGCGATTCTCCTGCCTCAGCCTCCTGAGTAGCTGGGATGACAGGTGCGTGCCACCACGCCTGGCTAATTTTTGTATTTTTAGTAGAGACGGGGTTTCACCGTGTTAACCAGGCTGGTCTCGATCTCCTGACCTCATGATCCGCCCACCTCGGCCTCCCAAAGTGCTGGGATTACAGGCGTGAGCCACCGCGCCTGGCCTTAAGCCATGCTTTTGACATCTTGAACCTTTTACGGGAGTTCTTAGAGGGGGAGTCAAGTGCCTGGCATACAGCAGATGTTCAGGAAGCCATTGCTGTTACCGGCCTCTGGGTAGGTTCCCCTGCCAGGGATGTTCAGAGATGAGTCCTCTGGGCTTTATACTCTTCTGGTCTCATGAGGCAGAGAGACCCCTGGCCGCTCTTGTCAGGAGGTAGCCACATGGCCCTGGGTCTTGCCTCCAGCTACGGAGTTCAGCCGAGTGCTTCTTTATGCAACCTGGGAAACCCTCCAAGTCATGTCTCAGGGCAGAGGGGTCTTGTGTCCTGGCCTCCCCCACCCACCAGTCTGCCTGGTCTGGGCAGCTTGGGGTTTTGGCTGTCTACTCCTGGCCTTGGCAACCTCGTGGCTCTTGCTCGATCCCATGTAGACCAGGCCTGGGGCAAAGATCACAGCTGTTACCTCCCTTGATGTTGGCACCCTCGTTTCCTGGCAGCTGCACCTATGATTGGATGATAGGCACAGCAGACTTGAAGCCCCAATAGGGTGATCTGTGGGGATTGGAAGGGGAGGGGGCAGGCAATCCTGTTCCAGTGACTCCTGACGGCTGAGTGTTTATTAACACTTGTCTGGGGTCTTCAGAGAATCAGGGGTGCCCCAGGCCTCTCCAGAAGTGAGAATATGCATGCCAGGTCACTGCCACACATACCAGTGCCCAGGGTGACGGGGGCAAGGGCAGGCCACCAAGTGGGCAGAGCGAGGTCAGTCTTGATTAGGCTTGGCCCAGCGGTCTGTCCTCTTTACTTGATGTCAGCGTCAGTTGGTTCCGGAAACATCTCCTGGCCTGGGTAATTAATTGCAGATGTTTCCACACCAGTAGCTTGGCTTCAGTCTGCCTGTAGGGTGCTTTATCTGTTGACATCAAGAGGAGAGCACGTGTTCCGGCTGCTTTGGCTTTACGAGGTGCATTCCCAGCATAGGCATGGCTGTGCTAAGCTGACGTGAGCCGGGCACTCCTGGCCTGTCCGTGATCTTTGGAGAGGATGGACTGGGGGTGGGGAAGTGCTCCGTTAGAGACATCTCCATGCCTCTTCTGCTGCTGTCTCCCTCCGGCCCAGCCACTGCATCCTCCTGGCACCTCCCACTGCACAGCCCTCATCTGGAAGGCTGCCTGGTAGCCGCCAGGGTCAGAATTGTTAGAGAAACCCTGTTCTTGAGGACTTGCTATGCTGAGCCTGTGTTTATCTTCTCATTTAACAATCATATTAGCTTTACAAACTACATGTAACTGTCCCCATTTTATAGATGAGGAAGTCGGGAAATTCTGGGGAATTCCCTGCATGGCCACCGGGGCCTAGTGGGCTGGGCCAGGAAATCAAAGGCCCCGGGAACAAGGCCTGGGCTGCCCCTGTGAGGCCCAGAGACAGAGCCCTGTGCCCCTTTCATCCCAGCATGCTGGTTCTGGCTGCCCTCCCCCAGCTGCCACCCCAGGCCCCCTCTGTCCCTCCCTCCCTGGCCTTCGGGTGGGTTTGCCCACCTCATGGTCTGAAATCTGTCTGAACAATGAGCACTTGTCTCACTCCTCTCCAGACTGAATTGAGTGAGGGCCTGTCCTGCCCCTCACTGGGGCCAGAAGTCTCAGCCAGGGTAGAACCCACCTCTGGTGTGTGTCTGGTCTTCTGGGGTGAAGACCCCCTCCCCTCCCATAGATCCCAGCCAGCTGATGCCCTCCTCCCCGCTGACCTCTGTCCTCCTGGCTACAGCTGAGGGTGATGCCTTGGCCTAGGGTCAGGTCAGTCCATGCCTGGTAGGAGAGCTTCCTTCAGAGCCAGAGCCAGAAGGGGGCACACAGATGAAGACGAGAGACCCAGGAAGCACAGCAGATACCTTCTGATTGTGAGTCCCTTCACCTTGGCTCTTCAGAAGAAGCACAGTGATCTTGAGCCCCAGAGGCTTGGCCAGGTGGCCGCTGACCAGGCAAGCAGATGTGGGTAGTTATGCCAGGAAGTGGTGGGCTTCCGGACACCCCCACTCAGCATGTACTTAGGGCACAATCAAAGCTGGTTCACAACCAAATTACAGGCTGCATTTTTAAAAGAATGTGTTTGTTAAGTAACAGTTTCATGGGGAAAGGCAGAATTGTGTTGGACCGAGGGTATTAGTATTGCTTCCACTGGAATCACCTGTTAGTGTGGGGTGTGGTCATACCCTGATCATGACCTAGAACCTTCCTTCATTGGGCCTCTTGTGTGGGAAAAGGTGGTGCCAAGCCCCTTCCCCTTCTCCGTGCCCCCTCGACCTTATATAGGCCTTCCCCCTGGCTTGGAGGCCATTCTCTCTCCCGGGTTGGGCCCCTGCCTGCCCGTCTCCTTCATCCTTCCTGCCCTTTTTGCTGACATTGGGTGTGGTGGTGGGGAAGCCCAGGAGCCCTCGCCACAGCTCTGCCGTGTCTCTGTGCCATCTAAAGCCCTGCCCCTCCCTCCCTGTCAGCGCTGAGTCACAGCTTCTGGCAGCCTTGCCCCCGACCCCAGGATGCCTCTCAAGTAAGGGGCCTCCCCGCCCTGGCAGAGCTGGCCAGATGGAGGCCAGGCTGTGAAGTAATAACCATGGCAACCAGTGGGGGGTGGGAAGAGCTGGCTTTTTGAACTGGCATCAGGAACTGAGGGGCAGCACACAGCTGAGCCAAGGGGAAACCGTGCCCTCCTGAGGCAAAATGCCCCCTATATTCCATTTCAGGAGAGGGGTAACATCCCAAGGTCTCAACACACACATACACACACACACACACACACATCACACACACCACACACACACCTCACACATCACACAAAACACACTCCACACACACCACATGCACACACACACATCACACAGCACATACACACACACCACACACATCACATAAAACACACCACACACAGCACACAAACACACACATACACACACACACACACACTGATTACTGTGTGTCAGGCACTTTCCTAAGAGTTTTGCAAACATTAATCCATTTAATCCTCTCACCAACCACATAAGGTAGGTGGTGGTGGTGGTGGTGGTGTTGTTATTATTATTATTATTACTATTATTATTATTGAGACGGAGCTTCGCTCTTGTTGCCAAGGCTGGAGTGCAGTGGCACAATCTCTGCTCACCACAGCCTCAGCCTCCCGGGTTCAAGCAATTCTCCTGCCTCAGCCTCCTAAGTAGCTGGGATTACAGGCATACACCACCACGCCTGGGTAAATTTGTATTTTTAGTAGAGATGGGGTTTCCCCATGTTGGTCAGGCTGGTCTCGAACTCCTGATCTCAGGTGATCCACCTACCTTGGCCTCCCAAAATGCTGGGATTACAGGCATGAGCCACCACACCCAGCCTGGTACTATTATTATTAACCCATTTTGGGGGATGGGAACACTGGGGCCCAGAGAAGTTGAGTGGCTTCCCCAGAGTCACACAATAAGTGGTGAAGCTGGGCTTTGAGTCCACACCCTGTGGCCAGGCCTCTCCAAGATGCCTCAGTGGCAGAGCTGTGGCCACAAAGGAAGGCTGAGCTGGGGAGGGATCCTGGGACTGCAGCAGGCACATCTTTGTATCCAAGGGATTTGGCCTCTGTCTTGGTTGTGGGGCCAGGTAACACTGTGTAGCAGGACAATCACTGCTCACATGACATTGTATCTGGGAGAAGGGCAGGGTGGCATGTGGACCTTTTGTCTGGAAAGGGTCACCCTGGGCTGCAGCCATGTAACCAGGTAGGAGACGTGGCCTCAGTTCTACTCAAGTCAATGGAGTTTTCAGGCTGTTGGTAAAAAGGGGGCTTGGGCTTCTGAGAGTACGTAGACAACCCCTGCCTTGTCCGCAGCCTTGAGGAGTATGCCGAAGGACCTAGAATCCAGCTGGCACTACCTCACTTGTTGCTGGCACAGGGCATTGCCCATGACGGCACATGGGATATCTCCTACAGGCCCTAGCAGGGTTAGATCCAAACTGCGGGGCTTTAGCTAAGGCCCAGCTACCCTGATGGCAGGAAGTGGGATGCGCTCTGGCAAGTGGATGTTTATGGGGTGAGCAAGGCTGTGGATCAGCCCTGATTCCCATCCCCCACTGTGCCCTACTACCCTTTGGGTCTTCTGTGTATTGCCTGTTCACCCACAGTCATCTGAGTCTCTGCAGGGTGGGCAGATGGTGGAGGAGGAAGTGAAGGAGGGGGTGGAAGGAGGTGGGCCCTGTGTGACGTCAAATCACACTTGTCCATCAGCTCCTGAGCTGGACTGGTCAGCTCCCTGGAGCCCCTAGGGCGGCAGGCTGAGGGCCCCTCCCTTCATGACATCCTGTCTTGATTTTCTAGGATCCTCCCACCACTGGAAGGCCCCCCTGCCCAGGCATCCCCGAGCGGCACCACGCTTGGTGAGGGCTCCCAGCCTGATTGGCCAGGGGGCAGCCGCTATGACTTGGATGAGATTGATGCCTACTGGCTGGAGCTCATCAACTCGGAGCTTAAGGAGATGGGTAGGTGACCACTGCTTTAAGAATGAGATCAGGGCTGGGCAGGGAGGGTTTTCTCCCCATCCTGAGAGGGACAGTGGCCCAGGCAGGGCTATGGTATGGCATGGATCTTGAGGGAGTGTCCATACTGCATTACTGAATGGGGACCTCACTGGTTAGTGTCTCTGTGCCACCTGAAGTTTCTGCAGCTATCAGGTGGGGGCAATAATACCACATCAGTTACAGGGCTCTTGGGACTACAGTGGTAAGCATGAATGTTACATGAAGAGTAAGTGAGCACGCAGGGGAGTCTAGGATGGCAAATAGGGCTGGGGTCAGAATGGCAAATGGGGCTGGGGTCAGAAGGTGTGGGCCACCTGGCTGGAGCCCACTAATAGGTTCCAGGAAGGGCTAACTCGACCCTATTCAGCCACACTCAGAGGTCCCCTCATACACACAGCACAAGCAGTGCCTTCTCCGTGGAGCTGGCCGCATCCCAGAGACACTTCCATGTTAGTTGTACACATGTGTCCCTGTGGTCACAGGCAGGCTGTCTAAAGTCAGAACACCAGGACAGGTCAGGGGCCTTTGAGATGGGATGGTCCAGACCATTCAGTTTTCAGAGGATGGAGCTGCTTCTCCCAGGTCCCGCAGTGGGTGGGCAGAAACTCTCCCAGACATCTTCCCTGAATTCCTGCAACTCCAGGAGCCAAGTCCTCTGCAAAACTCGAAGGAGGCTGGGCTCCTAACACCACCATGCCCTGCTGTCCTCCTCACAGAGAGGCCAGAGCTGGACGAGCTGACATTAGAGCGTGTGCTGGAGGAGCTGGAGACCCTGTGCCACCAGAATATGGCCAGGGCCATTGAGACGCAGGAGGGGCTGGGCATCGAGTACGACGAGGATGTTGTCTGCGACGTGTGTCGCTCTCCTGAGGGCGAGGATGGCAACGAGATGGTCTTCTGTGACAAGTGCAACGTCTGTGTGCATCAGGTGGGCAGACCCCCCAGTCACCCTCACCTGTGTCATGTATACACACACTGCCTGGCAGACCCCCACTTGGCTTTCCAGGGGCACTGTGGGCAGAGGCCCTTAAGGAGGAGGAGGAAGGGAATGGTGTGGGTGCTTCGTAGTGCCATGTGCACCCAGGGCCCCTTGGCTTAGACCTGCAGGCCAGATTCAAGTCAAAGCCCATTGGCTTTCTGCACTCTCCCATCAGCCTCCCTCAGACCCTCTCTGCCTTGCGCCCTGTTCCTGCTCTGCTCCTCATGTCCTGAATTTACTAAAAGGCAGCCCACTGCTGTGACCAAGAGCAAAGCTGCCAGATTTCAAATCGTGGCTCTGCCCTTCACAAGCTATGTAACTTTAGGCAAGTTTTGTAACCTCTCTGGGCCTGTGTTTTCTCGGTTATGCATAAATAAGAGTGGATTGTTGCATGGATTAAATTGTTTACTGTGGGTCTTTGCTTAGAACAGTCTAGTAAGGGCTATATGTATTTGTCACCATTACTGGCTTTATGTGCCAAGTGCAGCCTGGCCAGGCTCCCCTTGGTTTGGGGCCCAAGGCTCTAGGTCTTGAGTATCTCTGGGCCTTGACTGCAGACCTGACTGGGACCTAGTGGACCCACTCTGGCCCAGATTTTGAGGCTGCCCTGACGCATCATCACTGGAATAGACCCTGGGGAGCTCAGAGGTAGGGACTTTGCCAGGCTGGCAGGTAGGTGGGCAGTGCAAGTCTCGTATAAACAAACATATCCCTTATACCCAGCAGCTCTTAGGTTCATGTGTCTCACCCAAGCCATAGAGGGGTGCAACCTTCTTCATGGGTCCCCGTGTAAGAAATATGAGGGCTCTGGGACTTGTTTCCAGGAAGTACACACCCAATTTTGTATTCAACTTAAGGGGATTCTTGGACTCTCCTAAAGCTTGTTGCTGGTTAGGAACCTCTGGCTAAACTGACTCTCCTCCCAGCAGAGGGCAGACCTGAACCCGTTCACAGAGGACTGAAATGGTGGCATTTCAGGCATACAAGCAGGCCAAGGAGGGCTTTCCAGGAGCCCTTCCTTCCTTCCTTGCATTGTAACTCCTCAGAAGGTGTACGTGCCAGAGACTGGAGGCTGTGTAGCAGTGTAGCATGGGGCTGGCACTGGACCAAATGCAGCTGACTGCTGACCAGACACAGATTGGCCAACTCCACTGACTCATGACCACCCTGCTCTCTCCTAGGCATGCTATGGGATCCTCAAGGTGCCCACGGGCAGCTGGCTGTGCCGGACGTGTGCCCTGGGTGTCCAGCCAAAGTGCCTGCTCTGCCCCAAGCGAGGAGGAGCCTTGAAGCCCACCAGAAGTGGGACCAAGTGGGTGCACGTCAGCTGTGCCCTATGGATTCCTGAGGTGGGTGAGCGTGGAGGTGAGGCAGCCCAAGGAACAGCCCTTGGGGAAGTGGGTCTGCATGGGACTCAGGTAGCAGAGCACTGGGAAAAGAAGGTGATGGACTTGCATTAAAACAGTGAGATCAGCCGGGCACGGTGGCTCACGCCTGTAATCCCAGCATTTTGGGAGGCCGAGGCGGGTGGATCACCTGAGTTCAGGCATTCAAGACCAGCCTGGCCAACATAGCAAAACCCCCTCTCTACAAAAATTAGGAGTGCGTGGTGGCAGGCACCTGTAGTCCCAGCTACTGAGGAGGCAGAGGCAGGAGGAGAACCACTTGAACCTGGGAGGTGGAGGTTGCGGTGAACTGAGATCGCACCACTGCACTCCAGCCTGGGTGACAGAGCAAGACTCCGTCTCAAAAACAAAATAAAACAACAAAAAAACACACACTGGGATCTCAGGTGATGGGCCAGCGAAGAATCCAGGCCACAGCTTTAGGGAGCTTTGCTTGTGGACTTGGACAGAGCTTAGGTGGTAACTTCTATGAGAAAATGGGGTTATGGACCGCTAGGAGATTCAAGAGATAGGGATGAGGTCTGGACAGAAGTCAGGCAGCTGACTAGAGGGGAAAGCAGGTTGTGGGGTGCATCTAAACCTAGGCAGTGGTTCCAACCAAAGTCAAGCCACATGTTCAAAACAAAGATAAGCCAATCTTAAAAGAGAATCGGGTGGGAGGCTGAGGTGGGTGAATCACTTGAGGTGAGGAGTTCAAGACCAGCCTGGCCAACATGGTGAAACCCCATCTCTACTAAAAATACAAAAAAAAAAATTAGCTGGGCTTGGCACATGCCTGTAATCCCAGTTATTTGGGTGGCTGAGGCACAAGAATCACTTGAACCCGAGAGACAGAGATTGCAGTGAGCCGAGATCGTGCCACTGCACTCCTGCCTGGGTAACAGAATGAGACTCTGTCTCAAAAAAAAAAAAAAAAAGAGAGAGAGAGAGAGAGAGAATCAGGTGGTAAACCTAATGGGAAGTTGGCTAGTGGGCCTGCTGCTATGGCTGTGGCTAGGATGGTGAGGTGGGTGTGTTTCTGAGTCCAGGTGGGAATGCCACGGGCAACAGGCTGGGTCTAGAGTCAGTGAGTTAGCAGAGGTCCTGGGTGCCCGGAAGGCCAGCCATTTTATTTGAAATGTGAAATGTTGAAATGCACCAGAGTTTCAGCCCCAGCCCTGCTGTGTGGACTGACTCAGATTGAGGCCCCACTCCAGTGTTGCCTGTGCCCAGAAGCAAGCCAGGTGGCCCTGTCCATAAGTGGCACTCTCCTTCCTGGGCCCACAGTGCAGGCTTCTGTGATAACAGTTGTTTGTGTCAGCAGTAGGCACTTGCTTGAAGATCAGCATGTTGAAGACTGGGACCACCTCTGAGTGTACCCTGGGCTGGGCATGGCAGAG
The DNA here is from genome assembly GCF_028885655.2 of Pongo abelii. NCBI lineage: Eukaryota > Metazoa > Chordata > Mammalia > Primates > Hominidae > Pongo > Pongo abelii. The sequence continues at coordinate 142,925,077 of NC_071989.2, forward strand.
ACAGAACCAACAGGGACTCCATCATGAAGACCCTTTGGCTCAGGACCTTTGGAGAGAATTGCTTTTTCCATCCTCAGGCATTAGCAATGGGGAGACAAATGTGCCCTGCCTCTGGGCTGCGGGGTGGTCTCTGCCCAGTAGACTTGGGCATAGTTGTAGGCCTGTCCCCATAGGAAGGGCTCAGCAAAGGCGTATCCCCAGGAGAGCCCTAAAGACCTTCAAGAGGAGATCCCACAATGAGGCTTTTTCTTGGTGCCTAGAAAAATAAGTAATACAAATACAAATTGTAACAAGAACTCTGAAGATGTTATTAACAAAGGCCTGAGTGTAGAAAGAAGGGGGATCTTGGATGTACCTATGCACACACCAAAGCATCTCTCTGTCAAGGCCCACACAGTCTTAAGCACATACACACAGTCAACTACACACACTGACGGCACACTCACACATTCACAGACAATTTAAGATTAGTCTCAGATGAGCACACACTAACATACTCATCCAGTGGTCAGCTTGGGAGAGTGAGGAGGAATTCTGGCCTTTGAGCCATGCTTATTTGGTGTCAGGAGGGACTTGGGATTCAGGGGCTCAGCCACTGCCCTGTCTGCCCACCACCTAGTTTCAGCAGACAACCCCCCATTTTGGAGATACCTGGAGGCAGGCTGGGGATGAGAGGAATGATGCAGCCCCCTGTGTCCTGCCCAGGTCAGCATCGGCTGCCCGGAAAAGATGGAGCCCATCACCAAGATCTCGCATATCCCAGCCAGCCGCTGGGCTCTGTCCTGCAGCCTCTGCAAGGAATGCACAGGCACCTGCATCCAGGTATGTGGCCTACTTCACCTCTTGCTGCCAGGAGCTGGCTGAGAGAGAGGCATGCTTGGGGCCTCAGACAGCAGCTGCCACCACCTTCTCCCCTCCATGGGGCTGCAGACCGATGGGCCCCAGAGGGGTGTGGGACTGGGGCCAGAGTCAGAATCGCACCTGATGGGGAGCATTTCTCCATCCCCTGGTCTTCTAGGGAGTGGGAACAGACCCGGGGAACCAAGGCTCATCACCCCATTGGAGTGCTGAGAACTCTGGCTTTCCCTGAAAGCAAGTGTCTTGGGGCTTGATGAATACATTAGCTTCATTTCTGACATTGAACTTGACACGTTAGGGGTTAGGAATCAAACTTCTCCTCTAGCTAAGCTAATAGACTGTCCTGACACTGGAAGGGCTGTACCAGTCTGTCTTTAGCAAAGCCTATTCCCAAAGTCTAGCATGCATCAGAATTACCTGGAGAGCTTGGTAAACATAGACTGCTGGGCCTACTCCTGAGAGGCTCTGACTCAGTAGGTCTGGAGTGAAGCTGAGAACTTGCATTTTTAACAAGCTCCCAGGGGATGTTGTTGCCTTGGGTCTATAGTTTGGGAGTGCAGGTGGGAGTCATCCTTTGTCCCCCTCATCTTTTAGGAACAGAGTTGTCATTGTAAACGTTAGTTGTGCCTCCACCCATCCATGGACCTTCAAAAGGATTTGTGAGTGCAGCATCAGCAGTCATAATAGTTGGGTGCATGATTGCTGACACAGTTATCATCATCCAAGGCTAAGAGAGAGGGTCAGGCCTCAAGCTGTCTGGACGAAAGGAGAGGGAAGGGGTCTTAAGTCCAGCCCCTCTTCCCAGAGGACAAAAAGGGGACCACAGTCCCCATCTTAGATGAGCCAGTGACCCATCATCAGCCTTTCTCTTGATGCTCTGTGATGCCAAAGTCATTTTGCCCACACAAAAATGCAGCTTGAGGCCGGGCACGGTGGCTCACGCCTGTAATCCCAGCACTTTGGGAGGCTGAGGCAGGTGGATCACCTGAGGTCAGGAGTTCGAGACCAGCCTGGCCAACATGGCAAAACCTCATCTCTAAAAATACAAAAACTAGGTGGTGCATGCCTGTAGTCCTAGCTACTTGGGAGGCTGAGGCAGGAGAATCGCTTGAACCTGGGAAGCGGAGGTTGCAGTGAGATGGAACCACTGCACTCCAGCCTGGGCAACAGAGTGAGACTCTGTCTCAAAAAAAAAAAAAAAATGCAGCTTGTCCCCAGAGGTGTTTCTCAACCGTCTTCTGATTGACTTCCCCAAAGCATGTGGTGTTGAATGGGTTACCTTTCCAGGCACCCCAGAGCTCCTCCTCCTCCCCTGCCATAACTCCCATCCCGCACAGGAGGTTGGGAGCCCATGCCATTCTGTATAGGTTCTCTCCAGCATCCTGCATGCTCAGTAGAGCCCTGGGGGAAGCCCCTCTGTCTTCTCGCCTCCCACCAGGCGCCCTCCGTGTCTGATGCTGCCCCTCCTTTCCCCGCAGTGTTCCATGCCTTCCTGCGTCACAGCGTTCCATGTCACATGCGCCTTTGACCACGGCCTGGAAATGCGGACTATATTAGCAGACAACGATGAGGTCAAGTTCAAGTCATTCTGCCAGGAGCACAGTGATGGGGGCCCACGTAATGAGCCCACATCTGAGCCTGCGGAACCCAGCCAGGCTGGCGAGGACCTGGAAAAGGTGACCCTGCGCAAGCAGCGGCTGCAGCAGCTAGAGGAGGACTTCTACGAGCTGGTGGAGCCGGCTGAGGTGGCTGAGCGGCTGGACCTGGCTGAGGCACTGGTCGACTTCATCTACCAGTACTGGAAGCTGAAGAGGAAAGCCAATGCCAACCAGCCGCTGCTGACCCCCAAGACCGACGAGGTGGACAACCTGGCCCAGCAGGAGCAGGACGTCCTCTACCGCCGCCTGAAGCTCTTCACCCATCTGCGGCAAGACCTAGAGAGGGTGAGTCCCCATGCCGCCTGCCCACCCCCTGCCTGGTGGGTCCAGGAGTCCTTTTCATGCCACACTCACTGCCCTGGAGCAGCCAGGACTCACCAGGACTCAAACTGTGAGCTCTGATGGACCGGCTCTGCTGCAGGAGCCTGCCAAGGGGCTGAGGGCTTTCAGATCCCAAAGAGTATGGGGGTGACTGACACTTTACAGAACAGAGAAGAGTCCAGTTCTTGAGTCTCCGAGTCCCTCTTGTCCTAGCCCTATCACAGGCCTGGTGAATGGTGGGGGCCCTGCCAAGGTCATGAAGCTGAGAGCGCCAGAGCTAGGGTGAGGACCCAGGCTTCTGGCACTTGCTTGCCTCTGTGGGCCCCGCCTGGTCCTAACACATGAGCTTGCATTGAGAATCTGAGGCAGAGGAGGAACTGGGGCTTCCCAAGCTGTCCCCGTTACCCATGCTGAAAGCCAGGGGCATCAAGAGCCAGGAGCAGCCAAACAGGCACGTGCCAGGCCAGGGCAGGGTAGATGGGTAAACACGGCTCCATTGGGGGGCTGGGCGAACAGAACAGAGGCACGAAGGAGACAGGGTGGACTCAAGGAACGGTGGAGTGGAAGGAAGAGGTGAAAGGGGCTGGTGGATCGCATGAGACTGGGCTGGTGGATCACAGTGTGTCTGGAAGCTGCAGAAGTGCTAAGGAGGGACTGACACACTGGCCGGGACTTGCACCCAACGCTCCCTGGAGGAGAAGTCCCAGAGTCTGGAATGGGTGGGCTGGCTGAAAACCGCCCCCAGCTGTGTGCTGGGAAACAGATGACGGTGGCTTGGTCCAGGGGGCTGAGTGAAATGAAGCAGGATTTCTGGATCCTTGTCCAGTCCTCTGAACCCCACAGGCTGTTCTGGCCTCTCCTCTCTGGGACATTTCTAGGGTTCCAGAGCGTATGGGACCATGTCACAGTGTCTCCCCTGGGTTCAGACATACATGCTCACCCTCTCCCTGGGTCCTGTCAGGAAACAGCCCTGGGCAGGAGCATGCAGGGAGCTTTGTGTGACCCAAGGCAGCTGCTTTTCTTATCTGCATCGCAGTGGGCAAGGCTGTAAAATGGGTAGAACATCTCTGAGGGTGTTGTACTGTCAGGGAAGGGACACTGGACCCAGCTTCCCCACTCCCCTCCTTCCCACTCATCTGCCCTGGAGCCTGTTCAAGAGGGAAATGACCTATTGGCCCCGGAGAGCCCTCACTGCCTGGCAGCCAGCTTGCCACCAGGCCAGAAGGAAGAGGTGGGGGTGGGAGGAACCAGATGTCCCTGGCTCCAGCCAGGACAGAGGGCAAGGCTACCTACATTGCCGCCACCACCTCCTGGCCAGCCCAGCCTCCTGTCACATGTGGCAGGGGCATCAGGTGTAAGACCTTCTGGGATGGAAGCTGCTTCCAGAGTCTTCTTCAGGCCACCATGTCTCCACCCGCTGGATCTCCAGCGGAAACACCTGCTTTTACTCCTGCTGTTTCCCAAACAACCCCTCAGAACTGACCTCCCTGTTCTGTGCTGGTCAGCCCACGTGTCTGTCCCTGGCTGGGTTGTCCAGGGAGGTCAAGGGCTGACTCATTTATGTAGTCATCATCCTGGAAAAAGAGACTTGAGGAAGATCCTCCCAGCCCTGCTGAGCAGATGAGGAAACTGGGGCTCAGAGAGACGAATAACAGGAAGTCTTAGAGGAACTCCATTCCAAGGGTTTTGAGCTTGAATTTGGACCTCAGTCAGGGGCAGAAAAGGAGTTGTTGGCTTATTCTCTATTCTGTAAATTTCCTGGGCAAAACATCCCTTTATCAGTCCCCTAATCTTCCCACCCCGGTGTTGGCTGGTTCAGGTGGGGCCTGGGGCTGAGGTTGGCAGGCTCTGGGGTTCCGGGGAATGAGAGCTGCTGCACAGACCCCTGCGGTGGGAGCCAGAGCACTCCAGAGTCAGGTGTGAACCATCCCACTCCTCCTCCGGGAAGAGGAAGCAGGGCCAATTTTGAAGTATGTGCAGCCTCTTACGGCTCAGGGGGCCCTGTCAAATGCTGCTTCCTGAGCAGCCACCAAACTGGGCTGGCGGGCATCAGCTTCGATGAGGGCAGGGGCATGCACAGCCCTGGCAGGGCCGAGGAGGGACAACCATGAGCCAAGCTGACCCCCATCAGCGCCCAGCCTCAAGGCCTTTCCAGGTCACACATTTGCAACTTGGGTGAATGAACAGCGACAAGAACCCTGCCACGAGGCAGGCTTTCTGCAAAGGCCCGTGGTGGTTGGTGGCCTGGCCAGCGGGCCCAGTCTCGGACCGTGGCCCAGTGCCAGCAGCCGGGAGTATCCAGCCTGTAACTGGGCACTAAGCCAGCCTGGGCGGGAATCATCGGAAGATGGGGCAGGGCTTGAGGTGGAGGACTTGGTAGCCTGACTTTGCATCCAGTTCCTGCACTCCCAGCTCTGTACCTTCTTTGTTTCAGTTTCTACTTCTCTGAGTTTCAGTTTCTATGTCTGTAAAATGGGAATAAGGGTCAGACTGACCTTGGGGTCACAGTGCATGTGGGGGACAGAGCTTAGCACAGTGCCCTCCATTGTTGGCCGTGATTGTTGTTACTGTCCTGGCCCATCAGCATTTGGCTCTTAGAAGAAGGGAGCCCAGCCCGTGTGCTCTGAGGGTGGGATCCACAGAGGACCAAAAGGGCAGGCCCAGTGCTAGGGCCTGGGAACCCAGCATCCTCCCAGATTGATTCGTTCCTCCTCAGCCAGGCAGGGGTTTTGCTGAGAGAAACAGGAGCCGGGGCTGCTGCTGGCATGAAATCCCATTTTACGGTCAACCAGATGTGCTTTCCTAAAATTTCAGCCTTGGGCCTCGGCCCCGGCGGACACTCGGAAGGCATGGCCACTGCAGCCTCCCAGAGTTATTTACGGCTGACAAAAAAAATTGCAGCACTGTTGATCAGCCCGACAAGTGCCGGCTGGTGTCCCCTAGCAACCGTGCTGACAAGCAGGCTGTGCAGGGACTTGCTGCTTGTGGCTGTGGCTCTGGTCACCAAGAGTTTATTTGGGAGCCTGACCTGGCCTGAGGAGGAGGCCAAGAGGGTGGAGGCGGCTCTAAGACACACACCTGCCCAGAGGATGATATGGGACAACTTCCCAAGGAGGGAAAGGCTCCGCAGGAAGTGGGTCCTGGCCTCAGTGCCTGGATGGTGGTCCCTTTGGCCTCCCACCAAAGCCAACCTTGTCCTGGGCAGCTCCACCCTGCAGACCTCTGGCTCTTCTGCCCCTGTGCCTTCCATCTCTAGGGCTCCCCCAACCCATTAGTGCCCTTGCCTCACCGAAGCCCAGTCACCACCTCCAGCTGCTCCCAGGTCAGTAGCCCAGAAATTGCCACATCCTGCTCCCTGCCCTCAGTATACTGCTCTCCCTGCTTACTTGTCTCCCAGGCCCTCCACCCTTCTTTGTCCTGCTTTCTTCACTCACTCTCTGTATGGCACTGGCCTGCTATGCCCCAGCCCTTGTCCCTCACTGAGGCCAGACCCCTGGCAGAGCCTCACCCAGTAAGAGCCACTCCCTCCACCAGGAGAAATCCCACAGCGCTGAGCAGGGCAGTCCCTGCCGCACACCCCACCTCATACCTGCTGCCCACATGCTGAGCCCTGCCTCCCTCAGGACAGCGTCCCCTCTGTCCTCATACCAGGGCCTCTAACTTCCTGCCAGCCGAGCCTCTCGGTCCATTCTCTTCCCTTCCCTCCTGTCTTCCTTCCCCCACAGGTGCTCTTTTCCAGCCCACACCTGCAGCTCACGAGTCTGTCTTTTCTTCATCCCCTCTGCGGGTCCTTTTCCACCAATATTTGAATCTGTTCAACCCTCTCTCATCTTCAAAAGCGAATCCTCCCTCCCTATTTCCCTCTAGTCGTGGGTTCTTCCACTCCCACCCCCATCTCTCCTTTCCTGTCATCCCTCATGGTATTTGCATCCTTTCTGCCCACTCTGGCCGGGTTTCCGCCACATCCCAGAGCCTGCCACCTGGGCCGCCTGCGGCCGCCCCTGCCCACCTCTCCATCCCCCGATCCTCTGAGCAGCGGCTGCCACAGTCAGACCTGCCCTTAGTCTTGGAGTCCTTTTCCTGTGATGCTCTGACCAGGTCCCCCCTGAGGTCCTGGTTTACCCCTCTCCCTCTCTGGCTGCTCCTTGGCCTCAATGGTCATCCACTGCTCTCCCCTGACTGCTCACTCCCAGGGCTGGAGGCCTCAGGCTCCACTGTCTTTCACGGCTGCTCACAGTTTTGCCCCACGTGGGGGTGCTGGCTGCCCCTCCCTCTTGAGCTCCACACCAAGTCCCTTTTAAAGGCTGCCAGCATCTCATGCTCAGCATCCCTGTTAAGTTTCCTAGGCCTGCCCGCGTGCCACCAGCTGGATGGTGAGATTCATCCTCACGGTTTTGGAGGCTGGAAGCCCAAGGTTGAGGTGTCAGCAGGATTAGTTCCTGCCAGAGGCTCTGCGGGAGAGTCTCTTCCGTGCCTCCCAGCTTCTGGTGGTTGCCAGAAATCTTTGCTGTTCCTTGGCCTGCGGACATCTGTCTAGCCTCTGCCTCTGCCAGGTCACATGGCTTTCTCCCTGTAGGCCCCTGTGTCAGGACTCCACTCATAGTAGATCAAGGGCCCACCCTAATGTAGTATGACCTCATCTTAACTATTTATATCTACAGAGACCCTATTTCCAAATAAGGTCACATTGCGAGGGTCCTAGTAAAACTGAATTTGGGGGAACACTATTCAATCCCGTACAGAAGCCACTGGAGGTTTTAAGGGGAGAAGGGAAGTGTCTCACTACTCTGAAAATCCAGCCCTGGGCCGGGCGCGGTGGCTCACGCCTGTAATCCCAGAACTTTGGGAGGCCAAGGTGGGCGGATCAGGAGATCAGGAGTTCAAGACTAGCCTGGCCAACATGGTGAAACCCCGTCTCTACTAGAAATACAAAAATTAGTCAGGTGTGGTGTTAGGCGCCCGTAATCCCAGCTACTTGGGAGGCTGAGGCAGGAGAATCGCTTCAACCCAGGAGGCTGAGGTTGCAGTGAGCCGAGATTATGCCACTGCGCTCCAGCCTAGGCGACAGAGCGAGACCCCGTCTCAAAAGAAAAAAAAGAAAATCCAGTCCTGGCTTCCCTTGGCCTGGCTCAGTCAAGCTTCAGCGCCTGCCCTCCTCCCTTGCCAGCCCCGACACTCCTCACTGCTCCCTTCAGACTCCTGCCATGAGGCTCTGCTCTGCCTCCCCTAGCCTGGCCTGGCTTGGATTCCTCGTTCCCAGGCTCTTCCCCCACCGTGTGATCAACTCCCACTCCCACTGGCTGCTTGTGTGTCCAAGACGCCTTGCTCAGCACCCCCAAGTGTGGGTCGGAGCCACCTGGTCCTGTCAGTAGTTGGTCAGCACCTACCTCCCCTGAGAAGAAAGGGGCCCCAGCAGCATTGCTCACTTGAGTCCAAGGCCCCACACAGTGCAAGTCCACAGAGCTGTAGCCAGTGCTTAAGGGTGTGGGGGAAGGAGGCTGGTTGGAGGGTGGTTTTCAGGAGGTCCAGGTTTTGACAGGAAGGTGGTTCATCCCAGTACGGTGGGACCAGGTGGTTGCAGCCCAGGGTGGCCCCCCGGAGTGGTACTCGCCATAGGGATAGGTGGAGCTGAGGCTCAGAGGTGGGTGGCCTGGTGCTCACAGTCTTTGAGCTGAGGGCGCACACACCAGCGTGGAAGGCCACGGAGAGTCCATGCAGAGCGCATCGTGTGGAGGCCTGAGGCTGGAGCCACCTTTGTGGTACATCCTTCACAGCCGGGCTCAGGAAAGAAAGGAGGATACCCATACCCAGAAGAGAGGTCTGATCTTGGCTGCCCTCGGACTGGGAGAAATGGTTATGCCAACAGGCAGGGGGTCTGGAACCAGATGTCACCCCAGCTTAAGGACATGAAGACTGAACTCAGCCTTGAAGATGGAACCCAACGGGAAACAGCCTGGTCCCAGCTAGAAAGACCCTGGTGGGACCCAGGATTCAAGCTGAACAGCTTTGGCCAACTGTCCCTGATAATGGAGTCTCCATCCTGTGCTGAAGACCAAGGAAGTGTCTCAAGGGAGGGGGCTTGGTCTTGGCTCCAGAAGTGTGGCCTGCCCTGAGAGCAGCCAGGGAGGGATGGCCCACTGGGGTAAGGTGCCAGGTGGGCAGGCAGTAGCATGGCCCATCCTGCAGGTGCTTCCTGTGGGACCACCTATAGGAAGGGTCCATGTCCCATGAGCTTAGCAAGCTGGTGTCTAAGGCCCCAAGGGGCTCTTCCCAGCTGGCCTTGAGGCAGTCAGAGAGGCCTCTGCCCTCTCTGCTGAGGAGTTCTGTCACTGTGGCAGAGTGAAGGTGGCTGTGTGGATGTGGAAGCCTTGGCCAGCATGGCATGAGCCTGGCTCAGTTCCCAGTGTAGTGGATAGACATGGGTTGGCTGCAGGCCGGGCACAGGTGGGTTAGGACTTTCTGCTCAAAGCTCTTCCGATGGCGTTCTCTCTGGCTGCAAGTACCGGGGCCATTTGTGGCTCAGGACAAGTGTTAGTTTTTGCCATGCCGTTTGTGTCTGAAGAATTTCTTTGCTGGGAAAGAAAGGCCTTGGACAGGAGGCAGAGGGATGAAGTTGGTGACCTGGTGAGACCCTGATGAGTCTGCGGGCACTGTGGTTATAAAGCAGAGCAACCATGTTGGCAGGGCCTTGGGAGGCAGCCTGGCTGACCTTACCAGGAAGGTAAGACTCAGAGGAGGAAGGTGAGCATGCCGGCTTGATCTAACCAGATGCTTTCCCCTGGCTGCTCTGGCTCAGCCGGGGACCACAGGGCCAAGGCTGTGTTTGGCCTTAGGTTTTGGATCCAAGACATGCAGCACAGGGCTGAGGATGCGCTCAGGGTCTGGGAATTGGTTCGCAGATGTTCTGGGCAGGATAGGCTGTGGTGGTAGCCTGTGCCCCCGGCACTGCCTCCACCCATAGCAAGGTCCCCAGAGCTGGGAGGTCTGGGGTGGTTGCCTGTGAGTAAGGTGGAAAATCTCTCTTGTTTTCTCAGGTTAGAAATCTGTGCTACATGGTGACAAGGCGCGAGAGAACGAAACACGCCATCTGCAAACTCCAGGAGCAGATATTCCACCTGCAGATGAAACTTATTGAACAGGATCTGTGTCGAGGTAGGCGCCTTCCCCACCTGCCGCCGCCACCTCCGTGTGCCCTCCCTTGCGGGGCTGGGTCCCAAGGAGGGTGTGTCTTTGGATCCTGGTGGGGGTATGTGCGTGGAGCCAAGGGCCACTGGCCCCCACTCCTACCCTGCACCATCCAATTAGTAGGCCCAGACGGGGGCCTGTCAGGGTCCTGGGTTGTGCGTCACTAGGCAAAGAGCCAGAGGTTGGAATGTGGGCATCAGGCCTGCCCTCAGGGAGCTTTCTGGTTGACTAGGCCACAGCAGTGCAGGAGCTGATTGCATGTGAACAGGTACAGAGAAGAAGTCCTAGTGGCTCTCTGCTGGTGCTGAGGCAGGAAGAGCCAGAAGCTGGTGAGCTTCCCTGAACCCTGGTGTGCCTGGGAGTCAGTTCCGAAGAAGGCAGCTGCCCCAGAGATGTGACAGGACCTGGCTGTTGTTTCTCTCTGACCCTAACAGGATTCATGCCCTGCATCCGCAGTGTTTTTCACTGTTTTATTCTTCTTATTCTCTTGGCGTCACATGCGTTTAATGGATCTGGAAATCAAAGGCTGAAGGAAGCTCTGACATTGATCTTATCTGTTAATTGTGGATATTGCCAGACACAGGGCCCTTCTTGGAGCGTATACATATTAAGAAGGGCAACACTTAGCCCCCAAAACGGTACCCTAGTGTTGCGTTTACGTGCAGCAGAAATAGCTGGATGGAGAGAGATTTTGAGCCAGGGTCTGCCAATGCCACTTCAGCCCCAGGGCTGAGCTGGGCCTGGAGAGGAAAGCTGCTGAGCCACCATTGGAGCAAATGACTGAGGACCTCTGCTGCCCCTGCTTCTTTCCGAGAGCTGAGCTGACCTGATTGTGCTTTGGCATCACCACCCACTCTGGCCCCAACATCTAGCCTTGCCAAGTTCAAGTGCTAGTCATGGCCATGCAGAGCTCACCGTGTACCCAAAGACTGTGGCAGCTTCCTGGCTGCTGGAGCTTTCCAGGCCCCCTGTCTTCTGTTTATTCATTCAGCCAGCATTAACTGAGCATGGACTGGATAGGGTTCCTGCCCTTGTGGAATGCATCATCTGGAGAGAGAAAGGAATGTGGTATCGCAGAGGCTACAGTTGCTGCCAGTTTAGGAATAGAAGTATCAGGGATGTCTTCCCAGAAGCAGTGATGCTCCAACAACATCTCAGGCACTTGGCTGTGGCCACATATCGGCTGCAGAAGGAGAAGCCCATGCAAGGCACCTACAGTTGAGGAAGCAGAGGGTGGCAAGCTACGAGCAGTGCCCTCAGGCACAGGATTCTAGAAGCATGGGCAAGAGCCTGGAGGGTCCACATCCCCACATTGGTTCTAGGGACATTTGCAACTCCTTGTCTTGAGTGTCAACAACAGGCAGCTCTTTGTTCAGGGCAGGGCAGGGTATTTGGAGATGACTGGTTTGCCCTGTCCAAAGCTGCTGCTCACACTGTTGAGAGGCTTGAAGCCTGGGGTGGGACATTGGCTGTGTGCATATCGGCGAGGCTGTCTGGCCTGGCAGCTGGACAAAGCCTCCTAGTGGAGATGATATTTGGCCTGTGAACTAAATCAGGTGAAGGATAGGACAAGAAAACAGCATATTTGGAGACTTAGTGGCCAGAGCATGTCTTGGCAGAGAAACTGGAAGGAGGCTGGAATGGCTGCACCGGGCAGAAGGAAGACTCCTAAAGTGGGGATGACGGGTAACCTGGGTCACATGTGCAAGATCTTCTTGTAGCCTGGGGGAGGAGCTTACGCTGTCCTGAGAGCAGTGGGGAACCTCAGGAGCCTGCCTCCAGAGTATCTACGCATTGGTTACATGCCATGTTACAGATGAGATTGCCCAGGCACAGTGGCTCATGCCTAAAATCCCAGCACTTTGGGAGACCACAGTGGGAAGATCGCTTGAAGCCAGGAGTTCCAGACCAGCCTGTCTCTACAAAAAAAAAATACAAAAATTAGCTGAGCATGGTGACACATGCCTGTATTCCTAGCTGCTTGGGGAGCAGAAGTAGGATTGCTTGAGCCCAGTAGTTTGAGGCTGCAAGTGAGCTATGATTACACCACTGTACTCCAGCCTAGGTAACAGATCCAGGCTCTGTCTCTAAAAAATAAATAAATAAACAGATGTGGCCAGGCACAGTGGCTCACACCTGTAATCCCAGCACTTTGGGAGGCCAAGGTGGAAGGACTACTGGAGCCCAAGAGTTCAAGACCAGTCTGGGCAACATAGCAAGACCCTGTCTCTACAAAATTTGAAAATAAGCCGGGTGTGGTGGTGTGCACCTGTGGTCCCAGCTACTCAGGAGGCTGAGGCTGGAGGATCACTTGAGCCTGGGAGGTCAAGGCTGCAGTAAACTATGATTGTACTACTGCGCTCCATCATGGGCAACAGAGCGAGACTGTCTCAAAACAAACCAAAACAGATGAGACTGAGGCCTGGCCTGAACTGAAAGGATGCAAGGGCCAGGGGTGCACCCTGAATCTCCCATCTAGTTTGCTGCCTGATTTTGAAAGTCAGCCAAGAGACCACGGCAGGAGACTGGTTCAGGGTTGCTGACCCTGGGGTTAGGAATGGAACCCAAGTCTCTTGACCCCTCAGATAGTGTTCCTTCCCCTTACATGTCTAGCTCCTCAGCCTGGCATTCAAGGCCCTGACCTGTCCAGACTCCCCTCAGCCATTCTTCCCACCACCCACACTCTCTCCCAAGGCTGCAGGTTGTGCAGGTCAGACTGGAGTCCAGGTCCTGCGAGGGCCTCTCCTCGTGGCCCTGTGGCCACCCCAAGTCCCCCACAGGCCACAGTGGACAGTTGGCTCACCCCACCATGCCAGCCATCCCCTGGCTCCAACCTTTTTGCTGCGGAGGGTGAGCACTGGCTGATGGAGGACTCCTGGGCTGCCACGCAGGGATCTTGGTGCTGACTGAGGCCGCTCAGGGTAACCATCTCCCTCCTCCTCTCACTTTCCCTGACACAGAGCAGTCTGGGAGGAGAGCAAAGGGCAAGAAGAGTGACTCGAAGAGGAAGGGCTGCGAGGGCTCCAAGGGCAGCACTGAGAAGAAAGAGAAAGTGAAGGCGGGGCCTGACTCAGTCCTGGGGCAGCTGGGTGAGTGAGGGCCATGCTGGCCTGCAGACACGGCAGGCTTGACCATCACCACGCTTGCAGCTCTGTCTGCCCTGCGGAAGGCCAGCTGCACAGAGTAGGAGACTGAGGCTCAAGAGCGGTAACCAGGCCCTTGCTTGCCCAGGTGCACACACCTTCCACCCACAAAGGAGACAGATCTCAGAGCCCCGTGTGACATCCTGGGAAACGCCCCTTCTGTAGACCTGGATGGAGGCTGGGCCACGCCCACTCAGGAACTGTCCAGTCATTCCCCTGGCTGGGGGGTCCTGGGTGCTGGATTTTCCCAGAGGCCCCCGGGACAGCCCCATGCTGGGAGGGGAGGATCTGCCAGAAAGCCCCATCCTTGTCCTACTCTCCCAGAATCCTCTAAGTAGGCCCTTCCTGCAACAGCAGCAGACTTTCCTGGAGCTACCCAGAGAAGTGGCTGCAGACCCTGGCCCTGCCCACCACCTCCACTGTCCCAGGCCTCCTGTTAGGCAGAGCAGCCTAATGGGAGCAGTGTGACTCAATGGACCTCACATGCTTCCTCCAGAGATCTCAGGGAGCATCATGGAGTCCCCTTCCAGACCTTGCCTCTGGGACGGAAGCCCCAGGTCATCCTTTCTGTCCCTCCGTCTCAAGAAGGGGACAACCCAGGCGTGGTGATGCCTGCCTGTATTCCTAGCTGCTCAGGAGGCTGAGTTGGGAGGATCGCTTGAGCCCAGGAGGTTGAGGCTGCAGTGCACTGTGATCATGCCACTGCACTCCAGCCTGGGTGACAGAGCAAGACCATGTTCCTTCATTTCACACCCCTCCCGCAAAAAGAAGGGGATAACTTGGGTGTCTAACAGGAAACCCAGTCTCACGTCTCGCCAGCTGCCCCCTCCCAAGACCTCGGTAAGGAAGGAAGGCTCTGCCACCCTCACATCTGCTGGCGTCTCACTTGCCTCCCCCTTCCCTGACATCCAGGAGGGACTGGATACTGCTTGTTACCCCTATTCGTGCCTGGTCCTTTTATCCATGCTCTTTGCTGCAAGCGCTGGGAGGCAACGCTTATAAAGACCGAGCGCCCTCTGGCGGCCTGAGGGCATTTTCCTCCAGATTCCTCCTTCCCCAACCCCACCAGAATGGGGGTAGTGAGCAGGGCCAACTTCATGGGTAGCAACCTGTGCAGTTCCGTGGGGTCCTTATTCTTGGTTTAATGCTCTGCTGCTGCCACCTTGAATTTTCTTTCCCGTGGCAGGCTTTCTGGTAAAATCCAAAAAACCTGCTAGACAAACTAAAAGAGCTATAACACTCCACCTTGAAATTCTTAATAATATTTGAACAAGGAGCCTATATTTTCATTTTACACTCCGTCCCACAAAGTATGAAGCCCATCCTGAGGGCAGCACGTCCTTCTGGAGAGAAGGGTATAAGTAGTCCCTACTCTTTGGTGGTGTTGGCAGGAGGGATGGACAAAACAAGATAGCTCACCTGGGTCTGGCACAGGGGGACAGAGAGAAGACGACGCATGGTGGTGTGCTGGGAGCGTCAGCGGGCTTCCTGAAAGGGTGGGACACACGTCTACTGGCGTCTCACTTGCCTCCTCTCTCCCCTCAGCAGGCCTGTCCACCTCATTCCCCATCGATGGCACCTTCTTCAACAGCTGGCTGGCACAGTCGGTGCAGATCACAGCAGAGAACATGGCCATGAGCGAGTGGCCGCTGAACAATGGGCACCGCGAGGACCCTGCTCCAGGGCTGCTGTCAGAGGAGCTGCTGCAGGACGAGGAGACACTGCTCAGCTTCATGCGGGACCCCTCGCTGCGACCTGGCGACCCTGCTAGGAAGGCCCGAGGCCGCACCCGCCTGCCTGCCAAGAAGAAACCACCACCACCACCACCGCAGGACGGGCCTGGTTCACGGACGACTCCAGACAAAGCCCCCAAGAAGACCTGGGGCCAGGATGCAGGCAGCGGCAAGGGGGGTCAAGGGCCACCTACCAGGAAGCCACCACGTCGGACGTCTTCTCACTTGCCGTCCAGCCCTGCAGCCGGGGACTGTCCCATCCTAGCCGCCCCTGAAAGCCCCCCACCACTGGCCCCTGAGACCCCGGACGAGGCAGCCTCAGTAGCTGCTGACTCAGATGTCCAAGTGCCTGGCCCTGCAGCGAGCCCTAAGCCTTTGGGCCGGCTCCGGCCACCCCGCGAGAGCAAGGTAACCCGGAGATTGCCGGGTGCCAGGCCTGATGCTGGGATGGGACCACCTTCAGCTGTGGCTGAGAGGCCCAAGGTCAGCCTGCATTTTGACACTGAGACTGATGGCTACTTCTCTGATGGGGAGATGAGCGACTCAGATGTAGAGGCCGAGGACGGTGGGGTGCAGCGGGGTCCCCGGGAGGCAGGGGCAGAGGAGGTGGTCCGCATGGGCGTACTGGCCTCCTAACTCACCCCCTTCCTTGTCCCGGGCCCTGCCCTGGTCCCCCCACAAGGCCTCAGCCCAGTCACAACTGCCATTTCCAGTCTCTGCTGAGCGTCCCAGACCCTCGAGGCTGCCACTCCGTCGTGGTTTTATTTTTAATATAGAGAGAGTTTTGAATTCTACACTGTTGTCTTTCCTCTGTGCTGGCCTAGGACATTAGGATTCCTTCCACGGCTCCGGCCACCAGGACCCTGCCAGGTCCCGCGCACCATCCCTGCCCTGCCCACGTGGTATTGCTGGGCTCCTGGCTAGATGCAAGCAAGGTGGAGAAGAGCTCAGGACTCCAGCCCACTGCCGCTGGGTGACACAGACTGTCGTTTGGGCATTATTTCATGGCAGATGGGCCAGTCCAGGGCCTACCCCGCCTTGCCCCCAGATCCCACTGGGGTCCATTTGGGGGGTCCTGCTACACTCCACCGATCCCCAAGGAAGTATAATAAACGATACCCAGCCAGAGTCTACTCACTGTCACAAGCACAACGAGTTTATGAGAAAGCACTGAGGGGGCGCAGAGGGCCCGCTGGTTCCAGGGGAACCGAAAGCTGTTCCTGATCAGCCCGTGTCATCTGAGGCCTGCCTGCCCACCCTGCCACCCTCCCCTCCCTTGCTGCTCTGCCCCTGCCAGTGCCCAGCCCAGCGGCTCTGGGAAGGGGTTCCCAGAATCCCTCCTGAGCTGTGCCATTTACTCAGGGGACTCCCAAACAGCCAGCTGCCAGTGCAGGTGGAGGGCTGTAGGGGAGGGCCAGTGCCCAGACAGGGTCATGGGGCTCAGACCAGCCCACTGTAGAGAATCACTCTGGGGCTCCAACTTCCTTCCTTCCTTCGGGGCCAGTCTCGGCCGAAGTCTGGTCACTCTCAGACAGAGCTGACCAGACCAGACCGTTTGCCTTTTCAAGTTTCCTAGTCCTGCTAAGAGATGAGCTTCTTCTGTGGTTTCCTTTTGGAAACTCCTCCTTCCAACAAGCAGTGGGATCCCGGGGCCCAGGGCGGGCCGGTGTTGGCCGCTGGGGCTGTTGTAAGTCTTGCTGGATGTTCCCCTGTTCCTGAGCCTTAACCCCTCGCCCAGACATCCCCCCCGTCCTGCCTTCCCCACCCCACCCTTAGGTCCCAGGTAGTTTCTCTGAAGAGTTTCAGTAGAGTGGCCCCAGGGTGATAGCTCAGGGAACAACAAAAAAGGAATTCCGTGAAAACAGTTTTTTTTTTCTTTGATGAATTACTTACTCCTGGGTCACTTCTGCCACTGGTAAAGCCAGAACTTCTCCAACAAGAACCTTGCAAAAAGTCCAGTGAATCAGTCGAATCATTCTGTGGATGCCAAAGAATATTTTGACCATAATACAGCACAGCCTGGACCTGACAACTTGTCACTTGGACTTTTTTTTTAAATGGAGTTCTTTAGCAACAAAGTATAGAAACATGTTCATTGCACACACCCAAGGAGAAGAGCTCAAGCGCTTGGAAGAGGATGCTTTGCTGCTGCTGAAGTGTACCTGGGTGTTAGATTTCAGATCCTGGGCTGAGCCCACTGTGAGCTTTCCTAAACTCTGAGACTCACAGAGGGGAAAGATACTGACAGTGAAACCAGCATGGAAAACGTCTTTACCATGTAGTTCCCTCCCCAAATACATAAAGCAAATAAGCAGGATGGGGAACAGCTTGACCTTCATCCACCCCTAACTCCAAAACTATCAAGGTACGACAGTGGCATTGTCATCGACACTCAATTTCATGTGAATTTTAGCAAAACAGGAAACAAAGATAATGACTCAGTTCAGAGGATCGGACAAATGTGTCTAGTCCGGGTGGACTCGGAGGGAGTGGGGTGGGCTTCAAGGATTCTGGGCGTTGGGATGGCATGAGCTACCCCGTAGAGTTTAGTCTGCCTGCCCGCCTTGGTAGTAGTGACCAGTCAGTGTCAGCATCAGCGTCCCAACCCCAGTCTCTGTTTACTGCCTTTGAACAGAACTTCTTCCTTCCCCATGCTTTGGGTCACCTCGGGCTGCAACCCTGTCTGTGCCAGATTGCCCGGTCTGACCCTGCAGGAAGCAAAGAGGTGAGCTTAAAGAACAACCAAACTGCCAGGGGTCCCGGGAAGCCCAGGTTCCAGCAGTCTCAGCACTTGGTCCCTTGCCCCTTCACACCATCCTGGGGCAGGGGCTGGGTGGAGAATTAGGGAGAGGGTGCAACGAGTCTGGCCCCTTGCCTCGGGCTGGCTGGTGTTCTTCCAAGAGCCTCTGCTCACATTGTTGGCCTCTGGATTCTGGCCCTTCTTCATTGGCTATTGCTTTGGACTGGACTGTCGCTGAGCCTGTGTCCTGCAGAACCCAGATGTCTGTTAGGCTGGCTGGCTGCTGCGAAGGGAGGGGGGTGGCCTTTCACTTGGGGGGCCCTTTCACTCCCAGGCCAAGCCCTGGAGCAGTCTTCTCCAGGCGGCTGTCTCCACCTCCAGGATGTCCACCAGGCTGCAAGGAGAGGGATGCCAGCCACCCATCCTCCCCCAGTTCCCAGCCTTTCCCCTGTTAGTCACAGCCGCTTCTCTCTTTTTCCGGTCTACTGTCCCCAGTGTAGAGGGCTTTGCTGTCCCTGAGACTGAGGCAGGTTCCTTTTCCAGGCCAGAGGTGGAGGTGGATCTTTCTCTCGACCACATCTACCTACACACACTGCTCCTCCGCAGGGAGGGAGAAGCTGCTCTGTAACTCATTCTGGCTGTCATCCCCCTTCTCACTGACCTGACCGCCCACCACCTCCTTCCCCCTCATCACGTGACAAAGGATAATGTGCAAGAAAAGTATTTTTATGTATCATAAATGTATTTTGAAACAAATGAGAAGAAGAAAGGTAGAAGGGTTTATTTTATTAAATGAGCCTGACTTAGTGACAGTGTGTGAGCGTTTGCAGTGTAAGGGCCTCAGCTTCCTTGGAGAAGCCACCCCAGGTTTCCAGACATAGATGTTGAATTGTTTGTGGGGGGTGTGCCAGGCCACGTCTCGTGTGTCCGCATGCAGACATGCCTGTGTGTACTGTGTATGGGCACACCGTGGGACTAGCTGGGACAATTCCTAGAGATTCAACTGCCCAATTCTAACCAACATTGGCAGTGGCTGAACTTGGCATTTCCTTGCTAACTGCCAGATGTGGCCAACCTCTGTCCATACGCAAACCACTGAAAAATGATCTGGATTTCTGTAGCAAGGCCCTTGGGGAGGGCATGCTCCCATCTGGCCAATGAGCCAGGGCTGGAGTCTGAGACCTTTGGTTGTTCTTTAAGGCACCTCCTGCCACTTTCTCCCTCAGAGGCACAAACACTTTGTGTTCCACGTCAGTTTGAGGGGACGGTGGGGGGATGATATGAATGTCACAGGAGGAGACACCTTCTGTCTTTGTTTCAAAGAAAGTGATGTGCCATTTGTTAATATACAAGAGAAATATTGAAAATATATTGAAAAGAGCAATTTTAAATTATTTTTGGCTTATGTTGCAATATTTATTTTCTTGTATTAGAAAAGATTCCTTTGTAGAGAAAAAATGTATTTTTCATTAACGCAAAGACCTATTTCTCCTTTTTGTACATTGTCCATGTGCGCAACCCTTAACGAGCAATAGAATGTATGGTCACCTGGGTGTGGCCAATGCCCGCTGTGCCCTGCATGATTCTGTGTTGCTGCTGCTGCATAGTTCCCAGCCCCATCCTGTCCTGCTCACTCATGGGGGCTTCCAGACCCCGGCCCCACCAGGGCTTGTGTCATAGGGAGCCCTTTGCACTCCTCGTGTGTTGGCAAACGCAGTTAATAAAGCAATGTTTTCTGTGCTGGCTGGTGTGAGGCTCCATTACATTGGATGGGGTAGGGAACCCTGGGAGTCCCTCACACACACACGACAATGGGCTCAGCAAAACCACGGGGTCCCTGAGTTTTCCAAGGGATCTGCTGCCACCTCCTAAGGAATCATAATAAAGACCTTCAGTGCACACTAAGGGCTATAATTTCAGAGCAGTATTTATATTTTTCATTGTTATTATTATTATTATTTTTTGAGACAGGGTTTCACTCTGTCATCCAGGCTGCAATCTTGATTCACTGCAGCCTCGACATCCCGGGCTCAAGCTATCTTCCCACCTCAGCCTCCCAAGTAGCTGGGACTACAGGTGCATGCCACCATCCCCGGCTGATTTTGGTAATTTTTGTAGAGACAGGGTTTTCCCATGTTGCCCAGGCTGGTCTCAAACTCCTGGGCCCAAGTGATCCGTCTTCCTCGGCCTCCTGAAGTCCTGGAGGCGTAAGCCGCCGCACCTAGCCTCAGGGCAGTATTTCGTTTGATCTTCAATATGTTCCCCTGGAATTGACAGGATGAGGGACGCACCCAAAGTCGAAGATGTGCTAAAAGGTAAAGCTCTGCATCCAAGGCAGGACTGCTGCACTCCCCACCCGCTACAACCACCTGCCTGGGACGGTAGAAAAGTTTGGGAGGAGGCTCCAGGGAGTGTCCCTAGGTCGGTGAAGATTTTTGCTTCAGTTTGTTTTTCATTCATGATTTTCTGAGCACCTGCCAGGCTCTGAAAAGAGTGTGGGGAATGTAGCTGCTGTCCTTGCTTGGGCTGGCTCACACAGGCAGTGAGAGAATTGGGAGTTTTCTGGAGGCCTGGGCTGGTCTAGGGGTGAGGGGGTTCAGGAAGGGTTTCTCTGAGGAAGTGACACCATTAATTCATTGATTAATCGATTCATTCAACAAGTAGTCTTGACCGGACACCTCACTGCCAGTGTGCTGGGTTGTATACTGTGCATGTCACCAGGCCCCTGTCCCCCTAGAACCTGCAGGCAATGGAGACCTAATGAAAAAATAGCTGCTAGCCCAAGGGAAGCTGCATTGGAGAAAGGGATGATGGGCTTTCCTCATAGAGGGCTTGGCCTGTGCAAGGATGGATGAAGCTATATCAGGGGAGGGTCTTGAACCTCCTCTGAGGGCTCCGAGCAAGGCTGTGAGGGACAGAGGTTACATTAAGACTCAAAGAATCTTAGCTTCTGGGGCCACTGACTTAGTTGTTTGCCACAGAGAATTGACCCATTTCCTCTCCAGAGCAGTAGACGGTAGGTTCCCAAGGGTGCCTCCAGATCCAATGTTCTGAGTCCACAATGCACAAGGTATTGGAAGTAAATTTGGGGTGGAGTGTGTGTGTGCCCCAAATGCCCGTGGAGGGAGGTCTCCCTGTTAGGGCACCCGGGAACCTGGACAAACAGGCTGTGGATGTTCTCTCAGCCCCAGCTCCAGCAGCTCAGCTGTGAATGGGAAGGGCTCAGCGTCCTCAACTGTGGAATCAGCATGGGATGCTGGCAGAAAATCAGCCCTGGGGCTGAGGGGTATCTGGGTGGCCAGCCCACCTGGCCATGGTAAGAGACTGTCAGCCCCATGGCCCAGCTGCCGTGGACTTGGCACCACAGCTTCTCCCTCCTCCTGCAGCCGGCCCAAAGCAGGACCACAGTGATCCAGAAGAATGACTCAGGCTTGCCCCTCACTCTAAAACCACACCTGTGTCGGCTGGGCGAGGTGGCTTATACCTGTAATCCCAGCACTTTGGGAGGCCAAGGCCGGTGGATCATTTGAGTTCAGGAGTTTGAGACCATCCTGGCCAACCTGGTGAAACCTCATCTCTACTAAAAACACAAAAAATTAGCCAGGTGTGGGGATGCACACCTGTAATCCCAGCTACAGGGACTAAAGGGAGGTTGAGGCAGGAGAATCGCTTGAACCCGGGAGGCAGAGGTTGCAGTGAGCCAAGATCATGCCACTGCACTCCAGCCCGGGAGACAGCGCAAGACTCTGTCTTTAAAAGAAAACAAAAATAAAAACAAACAAAATAAATAAATAAAATCATACCTGTGAACCTAACCCAGCTGATAAATGTAGGGCAGGGGGATTCAGGGTACATGTTGGTCTGTTCTTTAGAAATATAGTGCAAGTCACGTTTGTAATTCTAGTAGCCCCATTTTTAAAAAGTGAAAAACGGCCAGGTATGGTGGCTAATGCCTGTAATCCTAGCACTTTGGGAGGCCAAGGCAGGAGGATTGCTTGAACCCAGGAGTTCGAGACCAGCCTGCACAACATGGCAAGATCCCATCTCTATGAAAAAAAAAAATTTAATTGGCTGGGCATGGTGGCGCACACTTTTGGTCCTAGGTACTCGGGTGGCTGAGGTGGGAGGAGTGCTTGAGCTTAGGAGGTCGAGGCTGCAGTGAACCATGATAGCACCACTACACTATAGCCTGGGCGACAGAGTGAGACTCTGTTTCAAAAAACAAACAAACAAACAAAAACAGATAAAGTGAATTTTAATAATATATTTTATTTAACCCATTACATCCAAATGTCTTTAAACATGTAATCAATGTAAAATAACTATTAATTAGAGATTTTGCATTCTTTTCACAATCCAGGGTGTACTTTACACTTACAGCACATCTCAATTCAGACTAGCCACATTTCAAGTGCTCAAAGCCACATGTGCCTAGTAGCTACCCTATTGGGCAGCAGAGCCCTAGAGACCCTCAGCCTTCCCTTGAGTTGCCCAGGAGTCATCCAGGTTCCTATGGAGTGAGAGACAGATAGCCATGAGGAACCCCTGACCCCCTTCCCCAAGGGAAGGCAGGAGGCTGAGGACAGGCCTGGCCCTGCATTCCCAGCCCTGGTCCCTCTGGGACCCTCTCTGCACCAGCCTACATGGCTGCTTGAGGAGAGGAGTCTCACATTTGATTAGCACTCCTAGGCTTCTCCCCTGGAGTTGGCTGTCCCTGCCCGCTGAGAGCCCCTGAGCACAGGACTGGAGGAGGATGGCACTGACCTGGTCACAGCTCCCTCATGGTGGGCCAGTCCTCTTGCCACCAGGACTCACAGCTGATGGCACAGGGATCTGATGGGAGGCTGGGGGTGGTCTTGGGGACTACCTTTCTTTTTGTTTTTGTTTTTTGGAGACGGAGTCTCACTCTGTTGGCCAGCCTGGAGTGCAGTGGCGCGATCCCTCCTCACTACAACCTCTGCCTCCCGGGATCAAGCAGTTCTCCTGCCTCAGCCTCCCAAGTAGCTGGGACTACAGGCGCTCACTACCACGTCCGGCTCATTTTTTGTATTTTTAGTAGAAACGGGGTTTCACCAGGCTGGCCAAGCTGGTCTCGATCTCCTGACCTCGTGATCTGTCTGCCTCTGCCTCCCAAAGTGCTGGGATTACAGGCGTGAACCACCGCGCCCAGCCTAGGTGACCACCTTTCATTCATGCAGATATTGAGATATTGATTCAGCACTTACTGAGAATCTGCTGCAGGGCCCTGAGGATGCTGTGGGGACAACACGCCCCTTCCAGAGACCAGGCCAAAGTGGGAGACAGACTTCAAGTAGATAATCACAAATTAGTGTGCAGTGACACACTGAGACTGTGCTGCTAGTGAGAGAGTATTAATCTGTGGGGTGAGGAAGGTCTCCATTGCCCTCTCTGAATTCCCTTAGTTGCTCCAAACTCCTGCAAGGTAGGGTCTGGGGCGCCCCCTGCTGCCCGCTAGGCCCTAGCCCTGGCAACTCCCACCGCGGGTCACAAGGCCCACAGGGCCAGGGCCAACCCCGCATTTCCAGGTTGCAGAGCTCCAGCCTCCCCCTCCTCTGTCCCTGCTGAGGCTCCTGCACCCCAGCACCTCCTGCTGCATGCCGCCTTGCCAGCCAGGGCAGAGAAGAGTCTTCTCTATCAGGCTTCAGTGACAGGGTGGTTGTTAAGGGACGAGGCGCCTCTTGGGAGAATAAACCATTGGCTGAGGTCCGCTGGGTGCCCAGTCCCGGGTTGGATGGGTGGCCAAGGAGACCCAGACCCTGCCAAAGAAAGGAAGGAAGTTCACAGTAGAGCGGAGAGAGAGAGCACTTGGTCCTTCTAGAGCTGGCCTCAGTCCTCCTTGCAGCCTTCGACTGTGTTCAGAGCGGCCAGAGGAGGCAGCAAAGGCACCTTTTCTTGGCGATGAAAACTTCAGGACTCACATAGGCGCCTCTGGCCCCACAGAGGTGCCTCTGGCCCATGCTGGAAACGCAGGTACCTCCAAGTGGCCTCGCAACTACCCTGTCTCAAAAAAAAAAGAAAAAAGAAAATTAAAATTAAAATAATGAATAAAAAAGAGGAGGGCCAGGTGCGGTGGCTCACGCCTGTAATCCCAGCACTTTGGGAGGCCAAGGCAAGCGGATCACAAGGTCAAGATTTCAAGACCAGCCTGGCCAACATGGTGAAACCCTGTCTCCACTAAAAATACAAAAATCAGCCGGGCATGGTGGCGGGCACCTGTAATCCCAGCTACTCAGGAGACTGAGGCAGGAGAATCCCTTGAACCCAGGAAGCAGAAGTTGCAGTGAGCCGAGATGGTGCCATTACACTCCAGCCTGGGCGACAAAGCAAGACTCCATCTCAAAAAAAAAGGAGATTGGCCAGGAGTGGTGGCTCATGTCTGTAATACCAGTGCTTTAGGAAGCTGAATCGGGAAGATTGCTTGAGCCCATGAGTTCAGGCCCAGCCTGAGCAACATAGTGAGACCTCATCTCTACTGAAAAAAAAAAAGAGACAGGGTCTCAGTCTTTGAGATAGGGTCTCACTCTGCTGCCTAGGCTAGAGCACAGTGGTGCGATCACAGCTCACTGTAGCCTTCAACTCCTGGACTCAAGTGATCGTCCCACCTCAGCCCTCGGTCTCTCAAAGCTCTGGGATTACAGGCATGAACCACCATACCTGCCTGAAGAAAATTTTTTTAAAGAGATAATAAAATATGGACTTCAGGGCAGTCTTTTGGGTTCAGATGGACTCCCTGCCAAGAGTCAAAGGGAGGGAAGAAAGGATGGGGGTTCCGTCAAGCAGGTAGCTTAAGGGCAAGCTCACAGTAGCAGTGTTGCTTGGCCCCTAGTACTCCGAGCCAGGCCTGAGCTCAGAAGCATCTGCACCAGCCCATTCTGAGGAAACATGGGTAGGGATACAAGGTCCCCAGTTGCTGGCTGGAGAGATTTTCAGTGGGTAGGAGGGAGGCTGTCAGATTTAGCAAATAAAAATATAGGGCATGTAGTTACATTCAAATTTCAGAGAGTAGTTCCTCAGTACATTTTCCAAATATTGCATCCTGTATTTTCCCTGGCATTCCTAGTGGGAAGCCTCAGGTCCCTCTTTCCACTGTGTTCCAGGCAGGTGGCTGAGGCAGGGGCATGGTTTTCCATGCGGCAAATCCTAAACTATCCCAACGACCCCAACATGATCATACCTACAGTGTGAGAGCAATGGAAAATGGGCAGCAGCCAGTGACCCAGGACACAGCTGGGCCTGTCTTAACTCAGCCACAGCCTCCCTTATACCTGACATTCCAATCCAATGCTGAACAGAAGCTCCATAGTGTCCTTGAAGGACCTCTGCTCCCCAGAGCTCACAAGCCCATTTATTTGCTGTCTCAGCTCAACATCTAAAGAGTTCAGATTGGTGGGGGCACTGTTCACAATAGCCAAGAGGTAGGAGCAACCTAAATATCCATTGACAGATGAATGGATAAAGAAAATGTATATACATACAATGGACTATTATTCAGCCTTAAAAAAGAAGGAAATCCTGTCCAGTGCTATAGCATGGATGAACCTGCAGGAAATTATGCTAAGCAAAATAAGCCAGTCAAAAAAAGACAAAGGCTGTATGATTCCACTTATAGGAGGTACTTAGAGTAGTCAAAATCATACAGCAGAAAGTAGAAAGGTAGTTGCCAGGGGCTGGGGGGAGGAGGAAGGAATTGATTAGGAGGCACAGAGTCAGGACGGGAGGATGGTTCCAGGGCTGTGCTGCCCATCAATGGCATATGGTTGACAATATTGTACTTTACACTTGGAAATTGTTGGGAGGGTGAATTTATTTTTTTATTTTTGAGACAGGCTCTCACTCTGTCACCCAGGCTGGAGTACAGCGGCACGATCTTGGTTTACTGCAATGTCTGCACGCCCCCAGGCTCAAGCGTTCCTCCCACCTCAGCCTCCCGAATAGCTAGGACCACAGGCACACACTACCATGCCTAGCTTTTTTTTTTTTTTTTTGGTTTAGTAGAGCCAGGATCTTGCCATGTTGCTCAAGCTGCTCTCAAACCTCTGAGCTCGAGGAATCCCAAAGTGCTGGATTACACGTACCTGGCCTGGGAAAGTGAATTTTGTGTTTTTTGGGGTTTTTGTTTGTTTTGCTGTAGTTTAAGAAAAAAATAATACTGTAGAAAAAAAAAGAAAAAACCTGCTACATATAATACCACCCAACTGCCTTGTTGCAACAAACATAATGTAAAGCAAAAGAAACCATTTTATTTTACTTTTGGAGATTTTTTTTTTTTAAGATAGTTTCACTCTGTCACCCAGGCTAGAGTGCAATGGCACGATCTTGGCTCACTGTAAACTCCACCTCCTGGGTTCAAGCAATTCTTGTGCCTCAGCCCCCCAAGTAGCTGGCATTATGGCACTCACAACAGCTAATTTTTGTATTTTTAGTAGAGATAGGGTTTCGCCACATTGGCCAGGCTGGTCTCAAACTCCTGGCCTCAAGTGAACCGCCCGCCTCAGCCTCCCAAAGTGCTGGGATTACAGGTGTGAGCCACCGTGCCCAGCCATCAAAAGAAACCATTTTAAAACAGTTTTTTTTTAAAAAGAGTTCATGTTGGGCCTCTGCTTTTCCTAGAGCACCATCCGTGACTCCCCTAAGTCCCCCAACTCAAACTCAAACTCAAAGCTCTTTTGAAATTATAATAAACTCCCTTCCCTAAAAGGCTTTTTGCACACTGCTCTAGGAAATTACGGCTGACCCAGGAGCGAGAAGTCTTCTCTCTGCCACTGACTTGATGGACCCAGCTACTTGGGAGATAATTCTGCATCTGTACAATGGGAGAAGATGTTGGGGGATATCTGTGACCTCTGAAGTCCATCTCCTGTAGGGAGGGGCCATGGTCAGAGGGCAAGGGAAAGCTTTCCAGTGTTACCGGATGGAAGGTCTTGACTGTGAGTTGTCCAGGTTCTTACGCACTGAACGAAGAATTGAACAAAACACACAAAGAAACAAAAGAACAAAGCAACGAAAGAAGCAATGAAGGCGATTTACTGAAGTGGAAGTACACTCCACAGAGTGGGAGCAGGCTCGAGCAAGCAGCTCCAGAGCCCCATTGCAATGTTCTTTAGGGTTTTTATTAAGCTAAAAGAATTTGGTGGTTGGTGGATTAGAGCTCATGCCTGTAATCCCAGCACTTTGGGAGGCCCAGGCGGGTGGATCACTTGAGGCCAGGAGTTCGAGACCAGTCTGACCAACATGGAGAAACCCAGTCTCTACTAAAAAAAAAAAAAAAAAAGAAAGAAAGAAAAAATTAGTTGAGCATGGTGGTGTGCCTGTGGTCCCAGCTACTCTGGAGGCTGAGATGGGAGGATGGCTTGAACCCAGGAGGCAGAGTTTGCAGTGAGTGGAGATCGAGCCACTGCAATCTAGCCTGGGTGACAGGACAAGATTCTGTCTCAAAAACAAAAAAAGAATTTGGTAACACTCCTAGGCGCCCTTTAGAGGCCTCCAGTTGGTTACACCCTATGACAGATTGGCCAGCAATTAATCAGAGGCTGAAGTGGATACTTAGCCCGTGGTCAATCAGAGGCTGAAGTGGAAATTTCTGTCTTGTTATCGCAGGAGTGAGGATGTGGCCTGTATGCTGCCTAATCTTGCCTAGAAGTGGCTGCACCTGCTGTTCTTTTGCTTATGCCTTGACCCTTGGTGACCCTAATTCCCTATTCTCCTGTCTCACCAGGGCCCTTTAACTTGAGGCCAGCTGGGTGAGGTGGGGCTAGCTGGCAGATGGGGCTGGGTGAGCCTCCAGACAAGACTTGGGCAGAGGAGAGAAGGAAGAAGCTTTATCCACTCAGCTTGTCACCTTTGCACAGTCAGAACACCATTGTGGCGGCTGACTCATCTGTCACCAGGTGAGGGTGCCATTAGAAGCACAGGATTAGTCATGGGCGTGGTCATGGGGTGAGATGCCAGGTCGGGCTGGGATAGTGACAGGGTGAAGCATGGAGCAGGGCCTAGAGGCACTGGAAGAGAAGAGGAGGCATCCCTCCTCAGGCTTGGAAGGGGGCCTAGGCCTCCCTGGTAGGGATGGAGGCCTCTGTCTTTGGGATAATGCTCAAGTGGGTTGTCTCGGGTCTAGAGGTTTGTATTTAGTGGGTGGTCCCCCTTATTCTTCCCTCCATTCTCGAACTCCTGACCTCAGGTGATCCGCCCACCTCAGCCTCCCAAAGTGCCGGGATTACAGGCGTGAGCCACCGCTCCCGGCCACTTCCCTCCATTCTCAGTGAACTTATTAAGCAACATGTGGCCATTCAAGTCTAGAGAATTTATCCATGAATCCACCACGAAAGAGGAAGCCGCTAGAAATGGAATTTTGTTGTCCTTCGGGTAATGGAGAATTATTGACCTGCATTCTGGTCCTTAGTTTCCTCATTTGTTAATAAGGATAAGAGTTCCTGCTGGGCCCACCATGCAGGGTGGCTGAGAGGCTCAAAGCAGACATGGGTATGAAGTGGACAAAATGAGGAGCCACAAAAGGTGTTAGAGGAGGGCACTCACAGACTTGCTGACTGGCCAGAGGCAAGGAGGTCAGAGGGATTTGTTTACCAACTGTTACTTCCCGGATTCTGAGCTGGTAAGCCCTGTTTGTTTAAAAGTTTTCACGGGCCTCCCTAAGCCCAACGGTGGTCTGGGGTCAGTTCCACTCTAGGGACTGGCCAGGTGCAGCCCCTAGATGGTGGCTGGTTGCAAGCAGCTGATGGTCAGAGAAGCCGCTTCAGTCACATATCTGACAGTCAGCTGCCTGGGCCAAAAAACCACGCAGCTCCCCAGCCTTGTGGGTTACTCAGGCCCCTTGTCAGCTCTGTGATCATCCTGCACACCTGAAACCTTGTAACCCGAGAGGCTAGAGATAGTTGAATAGGACATCCCTCCTGTGCCCTCACCTCACCCCTTTTGCAAAAAAGGAACATTCTATTGCTAGGGATTGAATGTTGTGATTAACATGAAACTCAGAAGAACAGCCAAGGGTTTGCAGAAGCCAGGGAGGAAAAGTGACTCAGCAAAATAAACTTTCACCTGTGGATACTCTGAACTGCTATTTTGGGACTCTGGGAGCCTGCCTGGTTCTAGTGTCTGTTGCTTGGTATCAAAGCATTGCT
This sequence comes from Pongo abelii, assembly GCF_028885655.2. Lineage (NCBI taxonomy): Eukaryota > Metazoa > Chordata > Mammalia > Primates > Hominidae > Pongo > Pongo abelii. The sequence goes on from NC_071989.2 coordinate 142,953,871, forward strand.
CCCTAAATGCCAGCTGGAATATTCATGCCCACTCCTTACTGAAGTAGCATCCTAGACGGCTTGGGAGGGAGGTCTGATGGATGGGCCTTATCTCTGCCACTTCCAGGTAAGAGTCACAAGTGAAGCCTGGGCAGCCTGGCGAAACCCCATCTCTACAAAAAGATACAAAAGTTAGCTGGGTGTGGTGGCATGCATCTGTAGTCCCAGCTACTCAGAAAGCTGAGGTGGGAGGATTGCCTGAGTCCAGGAGGCTGCAGTGAGCTGTACCACTGTACCCCAGCCTGGGTGGCAGAGTGAGACCCTGTCTCAAAAAAAAAAAAAAAGAGTCTCAAGTAAGCCAATGTCACAGGAGAAGTAGACATGCCCCTGTAGAGGCATCGGGAATCAGAGGGGACTCTCAAGAAGAGGGTAAATCTTAGGGACTCCTCTCCCTTCCAGGAATACTTCCATCCAGTCAAGAAAGGGCATGGGATTGGCACTAACTTGCCCCGTCAATTTTAACTCCTTCATGGCCCTCATCTGAAAAGCCTCATGTGGTTTGCAGGACCTCAGAGTTTGGGGAGAGTGTGAGAGCTCATTTCATCCAATCACTATCCCATGGAGTTCCCCTCTCTAGGAGAGACTGTTTGAATTCCAACAACAGCCCATCATTTGAAAGGCAACCCACAGCTGTGTTAAAAAGGTCTCTCTTAAATTCAATTGTAATGTCTCTTTGACACCTGACATTTTTATTCACAGGTCCTCTTGAGTCCTGGAGTCATAGATGAAGTCCAATTCACTTTCACTGGGCAGTCTTTGGACTATTTCATGACAGTTAAGCTACTCTGCCCACTTGATTTTTCAAGTTCAGTACTGTCCTAGGGGATTAAAACACAGGGTATTCTCCCTTCTCCATCCATTACACTTCTCCTGCTTAATGGATGAAACCACCATACTGCTTCACTGTTCAGGCAAAGACAGTCCCAGGTCAGAGGTTTTTTTGTTTTGCTTTATGTTTTTTTGAGACAGGGTCTTGCTTTGTTGCCCAGGCTGGAGTGAACTGGCATGACCATGGCTCACTGCAGCCTCTACCTCTCAGGCTCAAGTAATCCTCCTGCCTTAGCCTCCTCAGTAGCTGGGACCACAGGTGTGCATCACTATGCCCAGCTTTCTTTTTTTTTTTGGTAGAGATGAAGTCTTGCTATGTTGCCCAGGCTGGTCTTGAACTTCTGGCTTCAAGTGCTCCCCCAACTTTGGCCTCCCAAAGTGCTGGGGTTACATGTGTGAGCCACTGCACCCAGCCTTCTTCTTTTTCTTTCTTTTTTTTTTTTAAGACGGAGTCTTGCTCTGTCACCCAGGCTGGAGAGCAATGGCGTGATCTCAGCTCACTGCAACCTCCACTTCCCGGATTCAAGCCATTCTCCTGCCTCAGCCTCCCAAGTAGCTGGGACTACAGGCATGTGACACCATGCCCAGCTAGTTTTTGTATTTTTAGTAGAGACGGGGTCTCACTATGTTGGCCAGGCTGGTCTTGAACTCCTCACCTCAAGTGATCCACCTACCTCAGCCTCCCAGAGTACTGGGATTACAGGCGTGAGCCACTGTGCCTGGCCACCTTCTTTTTTTTTTTTTTTTTTTTTTTTTGAGACTGATCTCACTCTGTTGTCCAGGCTGGAGTGCAGTGGTGCAATCATAACTCACCACAGCCTTGACCTCATGGACTCGAGTGATCCTGCTGCCTCAGCCTCCCAAAGTGCTGGGAATACAGGCATGAACCACTGCACCTGGTGGAGGTCAGAGTGTCAGAGAAGTGTCAGAGAGGGGAGGGGTGCTGTCTCAGCTCCCCGCTCCTAGCTGTCTCTACAGTGAGTCCCCATCTCCACCCCCAGGGCCCAGCCAGGCTTTTTGTGCGTAGGCAGCAGTGCCTGCTGTTTCAACAGCTTCATCTTGTGTTTAATCTTCCCCATCATCAGTACCACACATTTTGGTACACATGCTCAACAGTCATTTTGGCATTTTGAGGACACATGTCTGTCCAGATGGTCTCAACTTCAAATAGTCTGTCCTGATCTGATGGCCCCATGAGCAGACTATCCTGGGGGATCACTGGCTTCTACCTTGGCTTGGAAAACATGGCCATATGTCGTAAAATTGTTGGTGTTGGAATTGGTGTTAGATAGTTCAGGCCTCATGCTCTGTGGTCTTACCCTCCACTCTTGCCTCCTTCTAGGACACTCTCCATGTGACACCTCTTCAGGCACTGAGCTCTACCAGCTCCCAAATCACTTTGTGCTCTTTCCTGCCTCCACACTTTTGTCTTTGCTGGTCTCTCTGCTTGGAATATCCCCTCTTGCCCCTTCTCCACTAAACCAGTTTGTACCCCGAGATTCAGCTCTGGTGCCCCCTTTCTATAAACCTCCTCCATAATGTGTGGAAGCCTTCTCCTTTTGCCTTCCATTCTGTCCTGGGCAGATCTCTGCACATTTTTTTCTTTATGCCATGCCAGCCGCCAGCAGGCAGGTGTTCAGGAAGTGCCTGCTGAGTGGCTGACTAAAAGGCAGGCAGACAGAAAGTGAGACCAAGCACCCAAGCCAGAATCTAACACTTCAGCACAATTGGTTAAATCTCTGGTGATAACCAATCATTTCCCTTATGTAAGGTTTTGTGTGTAAGAGACAGAGAGAAAAGAGACAATCTTGTGAGTAGGGACATTGCCCCTTATTTTGTCCAGCCCAGCACTGTCATAAGGAGTGGGCAAAAAGGCCACCCAGTCCCAGGTCATCAGAAGGGTCAAGATATCACTTTTCCAAGGAGGAAGGCAGATTGAGTAAATCCAAGAGGGGCTCCACTGCCACCCGACTGCCAGAGGATTCAAGGGACTCATGATTCTGAGCCTGGCCCTAAATAGAAGCTGGGGTGGGAAAGAACTCAGAGTGTTCTCTAAATAGCTTCATGCCCTTGCCATCTGCTGCCAGGCAGTCAGGAAAGAAATCATCACATGGTTTCCTTCAGAAACTGTAAGAGTTGTGTTCTCATACAATGGAGCCCCCAGTCACAAACAAGCTCCCACCTACTTTTCCTCTCTGGGACCCAGAACGGGGCTAGAGCTCACCTGTTCTGTCCATCACCCAAAGAAGGGCTCCTGGACTCTCAGTTCTCAAAACTGAAGTCCTGGAATGGAAGAAAGTCAACTTGCTCCTCTCCAGACTGCAATCAATCTGGTTTGGTTTCTGATTAGTAAATCAGGAGATGGATCTAGTGACTTCAACTCAAACCCAGGGTCTTGGAGAGAACCCCAAGAATGGTGCTGTTACTTTGTAATGTTTACCGTCTCTCCAGCTTCTGAGATGTTACTAATCACACATGAAACAAGACTACAATATCATCAACTTTTGCATTAAATTCCTTTTTTTTTTTTTTTTTTTTTTGAGACGGAGTCTCACTCTGTCACCCAGGCTTAAATTCCTTTTAACTCAAAAAACCAGGGAACAGGCTGGGCATGGCGGCTCATGCCTGTAATCCCAGCACTCTGGGAGGCTGAGGCAGGTGGATTGCTTGAGGTCAGAAGTTCGAGACCAGCTTGGCCAACATAGTGAAACCCTGTCTCTACTAAAAAAAAAAAAAAAAAAAAAAAAAAAATTCAAAAATTAGCCAGTTGTGGTGGTGCACGCCTGTAGTCCCAGCTACTTGGGAGGCTGAGGCACAAGAATTGCTTGGACCCAGGATGCAGCAAGCCAAGGTTGCACCACTGCACTCCAGCCTAGGTGACAGAGCAAGACTGTCTCAAAAAATGAATAAATAAGTTCCTTTAACTCAAGAAACCAGGGAACAGGCGGGGCACAGTGGCTCACACCTGTAATTCCAGCACTCTGGGAGGCCAAGGCAGGTAGATCACTTAAGTCAGGAGTTCAAGACCAGTCTGGCCAACAGGGCAAAACCCCGTCTCTACTAACAATACAAAAATTAGCCAGGCATGGTGGTGTACACCTATAGTCTCAGCTACTCAGGAGGTTGAGGCAGGAGGATCACTTGAGCCTGGGAAGCAGAGGTGCGGGGAGTCAAGATCCCACCACTACACCACAGCCTGGGCGACAGAGTGAGACTCTCAAAAAAACAAAAACAACATACACACACACGCACACACACACAAACCAGGGAACAAAAATCTCTGTTTTATGCCGCTCCCCCCATGCCCCAGCAAGTTGCTTCTCTCTCTTCCATCCTTACCTAACGTCCAGTGATCTTTCCCCATGATATCCATATGACATGCTTCATGCAAAGTTTTTTGACTAAAGGAATCTGTTACCCATTATCCCAAACCTCTTCAACACAATCAAGCAAAAAAACTATTCAGTTTCTTTTTATAACATTATCAGCTTGTTTGTAGTAGTATATTGCCATCACTGAAGTCACAGTGACCTTAATACACATCTTAGGCCAGGTGCCATGGCTCATGCTGTAATTCTAGCACTTTGGGAGGCCAAGGCAGAAGGACTGCTTGGGGCTAGGAGTTTGAAACCAGCCTGGGCAGCACAGCGAGACCCTGTCTCAACAACAAAAAAAATAAAAATATTAACCAGATGTGATGGTGTGTGCCTATAGTCCCAGCTACTTAGGAGGTTGAGGTGGGCTGATCCCTTTACTCCAGGAGGTTGAGGCTACAGTTAGCTATGATTGCAGCTGCACTCCAGCCTGGGTGACAGAGAGTCTGTCTTGGAAAAAAAAAAAAAAATCTCAGATTGTTCTCCATAATGCCCCCAGAATAAAAATCCACATTCCAAGGCAAGGCTTAATTTGTTTACTAAGTAGTAGCAAGAAAAGTATTGAGCCTTGATGTCTAATTTTAAATAAATTAAGAGGCTTTATAAACATAGGTCTTGACTTTTGTCAATTAGCTAAACCCCCAGTTGAACCCTGTATAAGGGACTCTGCAGAAATAGAGCCTATTTTAGGATCTTTTTGTTTTAGAATCTTTGTTTTTAATCAACAGGCTACTAAACTTTTGTCCCCACCTTTCAATTAGGAGGATGGTGGTCACCACCCAGAGGGCTTCATTTCCATTGTTTCCTAGGAATTGTCCCTATTCCCAACAAAGTGCCTTTCAACTCTGCTGGTAGCTGTGACACCTACATTACTTGTACACTATTAGTTACAAATGTCCGACAGTCTAGTTGATACAAACATCAGATAGTCTAGTTGAAATTATGTATGTATCTAAATTCAATAAAATGAGCTAAATTAACTGGACCTTATTTTCTTTATTCTTTTTTTTTTTTTTCTGAGAGAGGGTCTCACTCTGTCTCCCAGGCTGGAGTGCAATGGCACAATCACCATTCATTGTGGCCTTGACCTCCCTGGGCTCAAGTGATCCTCCCAACTCAGCCTCTGGAGTAGCTAAGATTACAGGTACATGTTACCATGCCCAGCTAATTTTTGTGTTCTTTGTAGAGACGAGATCTTGCTATGTTGCCCAGGCTGGTCTCAAACTCTTGGGCTCAAGCAAGGATCCACCTGCCTTGGCTTCCCAAAAGTGCTGAGATCACAGGTGTGAGCCACTATGCCCAGAGATTTTTTTTTTTTTTTTTTTTGAGACAGAGTTTCTCTCTGTCACCCAGGCTGCAGTGCAGTGGTGTGATCTTGGCTCACTACAACCTCTGCCCCTGGGGTTCAAGTGATTCTCCTGCCTCAGCCTCCCAAGTAGCTGGGATTACAGGCACGTGCCACCACACCTGACTAATTTTTGTATTTTTAGTAGAGATGGGGTTTCACCATGTTGGTCAGGCTGGTCTCAAACTCCTGACTTCAGGTGATCCACCTGCCTCAGCCTCCCAAAGTGCTGGGATTACAGGCGTGAGCCACTGCGCCTGGCCCCAGAGATTTTTTTTAAGCATTGGTCCCTTCAGTGCATTCACTATTTCTATCTACTTGTTAGTTTCTTTTTTTCTTTTTTTTTTTTTTTGAGACAGGGTCTCACTGTGTTGCCCAGGCTGGAGTGCAGTGGCACAATCACAGCTTACTGCAGCCTCGAACTCCTGAGCTCAAGCAGTCCTCCCACCTCAGCTTCTGAATAGGACTACAGGTATGTGCCACTATGCCCAGCTAATTTTTTTTTATAGAAGCAGGGTCTTGCTATGTTGACAAGGCTGATCTTGAACTCCTGGCCTCAAGCAGTCCTCCTGCCTCGGCCTCCCAAAGTGCTGGAATTGCAGGTATGAGCCATTGCTCCCAGCCTCTACTTGTTAGTTTCAACTCAACAAATAATGTAAGGGTCCATAGGTAAAATTCTTTTTTTTTTTTTTTTTTGGAGACGGAGTTTCACTCTTGTTGCCCAGAGTAGAGTGCAATGGCGCGATCTCGGTTCACTGCAACCTCCACCTCCTGGGTTCAAGCAATTCTCCTGCCTCAGCCTCCTGAGTAGCTGGGATTACAGGCATGTGCCACCATGCCTGGCTAATTTTGAATTTGTAGTAGAGACGGGGTTTCTCCATGTTGGTCAGGCTGGTCTTGAACTCCCAACCTCAGCTGATCCGCCCGCCTCGGCTTCCCAAAGTGATGGGATTACAAGGTGTGAGCCACCGTGCCCGGCTCCATAGGTAAATATTCTGATAGGCCCAACTGTAATAGAGTTGTGATGGATTATACTGAAGAGCTAGCACAAAGCTTGTTGTCATTGCTGTACATTGTCAGTGGGAAGGTTAAAGGGATGGCTATAGAAAGGTTTTATATTTGGATTTAAATCTCTAACTTGATAATCCTTACCAAAATCATTACTTCTTTTTTGTTTCACTGATTGGCTAAGGATCATTTATTATTAGCAATATTGTTATATCAATATTTCTCCTAAATGAAAAATTCAGACTTCGGCATCAGAAAAAGCTGAGAGGTCAGGTGCGGTGGCTGATGCCTGTAATCCCAGCACTTTGGGAGGCTAAAATGGGAGGATACCTTCAGCCAGGAGTTCAAGACCAGCCTGAGCAACATAATGAGACACTGTCCCCACAAAAAAAAAGAAAAAAAAAAGAAAAGAAAGGGAAGAAAGGGAAAGGAAGGGGAAAGGGAAGGAAAGGAAAAAGAAAAGAAAAGAAGGCTGGGTGCAGTGGCTCATGCCTGTAATCTCAGCACTTTGGGAGGCCGAGGAGGGCAGATCACCTGAAGTCAGGACTTCGAGACCAGCCTGGCCAACATGGTGAAACCCCATCTCTACTAAAAATACAAAAAATTAGCCGAGCATGGTGGCACGTGCTTATAATCCCAGCTACTCAGGAGGCTGAGACAGGAGAACCACTTGAAGCTGGGAGGCAGAGGTTGCAGTGAGCAGAGATCATGTCACTACACTCCAGCCTGGGCAACAAGAGCAAAACTCCATCTCAAAAAAAAAAAAAAAAAAAAAAGGCCGGATGCGATGGCTCACACCTGTAATCCTAGCACTTTGGACTTTGGGAGGCCGAGGTGGGTGGATCACGAGGCCAAGAGATCGAGACCATCCTGGCCAACATGGTGAAACCCCGTCTCTACTAAAAATATAAAAATTAGCTGGGCGTGGTGGCATGTGCCTGTAGTCCCAGCTACTCGGGAGGCTGAGGCAGTGAGCCTTGAACCTGGGAGGCGGACATTGCAGTGAGCCAAGATTGTGCCACTGCACTCCAGCCTGGGCAACAAGAGCGAAACTTCATCTCAAAACAAAAGAAAGAGAGAAAGAGGGAGGGAGAGAGAGAGAAGAAAGAAAAAAGAGAGAGAGAGTATGTAAAAAAGAAAAGAAAAAAACTGAGAGGCTTGTTAAAGAGTCAGATTCCTGCCTCCCACTTCCACCCCCAGATCTACTGAATCACAATCTCTGGTAGGAATTTTTTTAAGCGTGTGTGTGTGTGTGTGTTTTAAAGCTCTCCAGGAGATTCTGTGCATACTAGAGAAACTTAATATAGATAAAATGGTTGTCTTATTTTTCACATTTCAACTGAGTCGACATTGTGTACTACTTCAGTTTGTCCATAAGTTGTTTTCAGTTTTACCACACAAATTAGGCCTTGGTACTTGAGCAAAGGTACCTTAGAATCCTTGCACTAAGAAAAAGTTCTACAATCTTTGCAATTTTCAAAGTCCAAGAAATTTCTAATGAACAAAATGAAAATTATGGTTGAATAATAAAAACGGAACTTGACACTAGAGTTCTTCAAGACCAGATTAGTATTTTATTTTTCCCTTCCTAACACTCAAATTCATGGCAGGTGAAAAGATAATAGAACATAATCAAAATAACACATAAACACAATTCAAAAACGTTTAACCATCTATTATAGCTCTTTGTTGTAAAACACACAAAGTTAAACAGAAACATCTTTATATAAATTATCCTTAATAATCTGTATACACTGTAAAACAATTGAAAATTCACACAAGATCCTAGTGCAAGCAGTGGTGTACAAAAGTGCAAACAAGGTTAGTGATTAACAACGTACCATCAATTTTCCACTTCAACATACTTTACATTCAGCCAAATACTGAAGGTTTCACCATGGAAAAACACTTTTATCACTTTTAAAGTAACTTGACTATGTTCACCCTGAGTGCTCTTGCCTCAGTATGGCAACTGATTATGAGTTCAGGTTAGGAGCAACACCAGGGAATACAGAAACCCATGTTAAGTTGGCCATTCTGACATGAATCTATACTTGAAAATGAAAACAATCCCAAAGAAAACCTGTATGTCAAAAACAGAACTGTTCCTGCCTTTCACCCCCAAAATATTTAAAACTAAATCTAAGCCACTATTTAAAATGCATGCTGGCCGAGTGCAGTGGTTCACGCCTATAATCTAGCACTTTGGGAGGCTGAGGCAGGCGGATCATGTGAGGTCAGAAGTTCGACAAGCCTGGACAACATGGTGAAACCCTGTCTCTACTAACAATACAAATATTAGCCAGCTGTGGTGGCGGATGCCTGTAATCCCAGCTACTTGGGAGACTGAGGCAGGAGAATCACTTGAAGCTGGGAGGTGGAGGTTGCAGTGAGTGGAGATCACACCACTGCACTCCAGCCTGGGTGACAAATCAAGACTCCATCTCAAACAAACAAACAAACAAACAAGTATGCTGAAGAAGAATCCATCTACTCCAGTGTAGCTTTTCCAAAAATAGTTCTGTGTAAACTCAGTTTTCTATTTCTGCCCTAAAATCTATCTGGGGCAGGGGACACACCTGAAACAAAGTTGGCTTTGGATAACTTCACTTACTTTCCTTTGAATACTTTGGATTCTGTTTAAAAGTATGATGAAAGCTGTGAACGACAATTAGTGCCGTTATATATAATAGATACTTAATGCTCTAAATTATAAGGACAAAAATTAATTGGTTCAGAACTGCATCTTTAATAGACTCTGTGGCTTCCCTTGACACTGGAGGATCTTTAAAATCCAGGTGTTGGGTGGGGATTTGTGAGGGGGAATGGTAACGGGTTCAGAAGTGGAAACATGGTTTTAACAAAATTCCAGTCACTTTATACAGAGGCAGAGTCACATATCCCAAGAGCTGGTTCTTCTTTTATTTGGTTAAAAAGCACTAACTTGAATTTCAAAAGAAGGATAATAATGGAAATGATCAGAAGCATCAACATGTAGTTTTAGGCTGGGCACAGTGGCTCGTGTGTATAATCCCAGCACTTTGGGAGGCCGAAGCGAGTGGATCACTTGAGGTCAGGAGCTGGAGACCAGCCTGGCCAAATGATGAAACCCTGTCTCTACTAAAAATACAAAAATTAAGTGGGCATGGTGGGGTGCACCTGTAATCCCAGCTACTCGGGATGGTGAGGCACAAGAATTGCTTGAACCCGGGAAGCAGAGGTTGCAGTGAGCCAAGATCGCACCACTGCACTCCAGCCTGGGCAACAGAGTGAGACTTCATCTCAAAAAAAAAAAAAAAAAGAAAGAAAAGAAAAAACAAACATGCAGTTTTGATAATTTAGTCCTTAATTGAAGCACACTGTTTTTCTAAACTCTTATATTTATAGCAAAGCCTCTGGCTTTTAATGTAGGCTATCTTTTATTCACTATTAATTTTGCATTAAGAAACTTATGTTTGCTAATTTCTATTTTTTCATTGTTTCTTGAAGATTTTTTAATGCTTCAACTTTTTACATATGTTTAAAATGATTTAAACAATATGCTCCAAATTAAATGAACAGAAGGAATTTTGAGAGATTTCCCTTTATGTAGCTATTCTCAGTGCACTCTGGTCAAATTTTACTTGGCAATAAATCCTTGCAAACTTCAGTCATTTAAGTGACTAACAAGACTGAAATACCACATTGAGTCACATACCAAATACAGTTTCAGAAAATGTAAACCTTTCCCCTGAAACTCTCCAATCATGTTAACTAGAACTATACTGTTTCTAATGATGGAACCTGTGAAATGCTGGGTTTTGAATGTAGTTAATAAAATAATTTTCTAGAATGCAAGAAACACTTTTATCACAGTTATCACCCTATTTTAATGATTTATAAGTAGTTTATGTGCTTTCCATCACTATAAAGTATGAGCCAGTTGAAAATCGGCTGGGCACGGTGGCTCATGCCTGTAATCCCAGCACTTTGGGAGGCTGAGGCGGGCAGATCACGAGGTCAGGAGTTCGAGACTAGCCTGGCCAACATAGTGAAACCCCATCTCTACTAAAAATACAAAAATTAGCCAGGCACGGTGGCACGCGCCTGTAGTCCCAGCTACTCAGGAGGCTGAGGTAGGAGAATCACTTGAACCCAGGAGGTGGAGGTTGCAGTAAGCAGAGATTGTGCCACTGCACTCTAGCCTGGGCAACAAAGCAAGACTCCATCTCAAAAAAAACAAAAAACAAAACAAAAAAACAAACAAACAAAAACAAAAGATGAGCCGGTTGAAAACTAAGAAAAGAAACAATGTTCTGCTTTTATGCTATAAACCACAAAAAATTTGTATATGGATCCAGGTACACAAAACTAAAATTTAGGTCTACACAGGCAGTATCTGTGTTCATATATCTTTGGCACTCATACAAAGATACTGGTTTAAACCAACAGTGAATAATTTTTTTTCATATACTTTAGGAAATGTCTGTTCTCCAATTAAAAAATGCTATAATCTCCATTCTAAAAATTCACTGAGATAAACTGAAATCTATCAATTTAACCAGCTGTGATCCAAAAGTGTAATTAACAGCAGTCAGTGAAACAGGTATGGGATAAGAATCTCTTTAAAAGTGTAAAAGTGGGTTGAGACCTTATATTTTTACATTTCAGACTTCAGATTTTAAAAAATCTTTTGGACAGTGCCTGATTTGTATGTATACCACAGTGTTAACTACGCCCTAGCATCTTGCAGTGTGGGACACACAATTAGCCTATGTCCCCAGTACTAGTATTTACCTGGGAAATACTCCATGGATGCACACATTCACACAGGCACATGCAGAATTGTCTTTCCTCTGTGCTTCTACTGTTTCTTGCCATCCTCTTAATTTGATCTCTTGAAAAAGAGCAGTACCCAGTGCATATACTCTGGAGAGGTTCTCAAAGCTGGACAGTAAGTCCTCTGGCTCAGGAACTCTGCCCGCTAAAGCTGGGAGGAAAGCTGGTTGCTCCTAAACATGGCTTCCTTTCTAGAGGCTCGGGCCATAAAAATCTTCTATCTTTGGGAAAATATCCACAGTTTAGCTGTGGTCCACAAAGTGACTTTGTTTCTTTGATCCTAGTGTTACAATTAGAATGAGGGTTCTGGAGCAAGATATATTACACCAGAAAGCATTTTTCCTGGCTAGAAAAACCAGTATGTTTTTTTCCTTTATACCAATTTACAACACAAATAATTAGCTTCTTCATTATCATAATAGATACTCTAGGAAATACTTGAAGAAAGGCAGTTCCCTGAAGGTACTGAAGACAGATAACATGAACAAGAGGCAGTTATTTTTAATAAGGCTTAGTTCTATTTAGTCAGAACTTAAGGAGTACTTTAAACCTATCTGGAAGAAGAAATCAATAGGCTGCAATGTCATGTTCTACTTTTCCCGTAGTGTTACTGATGTTTCCAGGAAGGGAGGGAGCACTTTTGTTTTCATTTAGAAAGAAGATGAAAGTGAAAACAGAATAGTCAGATTACTGAAACCAAATGTCATCTTAAGAAGTGACCTTGTCAGCTTAGCTAAATAGTAATTCCTTCCAGTCATATTCCTCAATCCTTATCTGCTTCATAGGTTATATTATCAATGACAAAAAGGACTGTAACTCTGACATGGACAATGGCTACAGAAAACACTAATTTTTGATATTAAAATTATTCTTGATGGAATTAGTTAAATATACTATAAAACTTGGCTTATAATCAAGATAAATCTTAAACTTGAGGGTCTTTAAAAATACATTTTTGGCACTTACCTTTCATCTTATATTACTAATGATGGGAATCTCAAACATATAAAAAAAGAATTCAGTTTCTTAGGAAATTATAATGATTTTGAAAAACTAAAATTTTCTTAGCAAGCCTAGCAATGAGGCTTGCAGGCCCTATCACATGGCAAGCATAATATCTAAAAACAAAAGTCAGGTCAGGCATGGTAGCTCACGCCTGTAATCCCAGAACTTTGGGAGGCCAGGGTGGGCAGATCACTTGAGGTCAGGAGTTTGAGACCAGCCTGGGCAACATGGTGAAACCCCGTCTCTAAAACAAAATGAAACAGAGCAAAAAAAAAAAAAAAAAGCCAAACAAACAAAAAGTCTTTGTTGTATGAAGTAAGAACTACCTGAGAGCAAATAAGAAAAAAGAAAATTGGAAACAAGCACTTGTTTTCTTCTACCAGGATATAAAATATGCCAAAGAATACAAAAGAGCTATAGGATAGGAACAAAATCTCCACATATCTCAGACTGACACAGAACAAGCTGTTTTATTCCTCAGATATACACGTCTCTACAATGAAACTGCACACAAGGTCCTACTTATTGCTTGCCCCAGAGAGTACTGTTAAATGTAAAGAGACTGGGAATATATCTAAATGTGGAGAGACTGGTGCCTGTCATTGCTTTTGGGGAAGAGGCACAGATTACCCCATTGGGCGCCAATAAGACTGGAGCACTTCAGAATTAGACAACTGGGATGGAACTATAGAGCCTACCAAACTGAGAATCAACCTTGTATACCATAAATGTGCTTTTCTTCAGAAGGCCAATCCCACAGGGACTAGGACACAGACCCCATCAGCAATGGTAGTGGCAGCATTACTAATAAAAATACACATGATTCAGGGATACATGGTATCAGGTGCAACTGACCACAACCGTCTCAGGGTAAATACCTAAGCCTTGAGAGGCTATTCTAAATATTCTAAATATTCTGAAGGAATCTCCTTTCCCAACAACCACTTCATATGCCTAATATTAAATACTCAAATTTTCAGGGTATACTAGCTAGATAAGACACATTTAAATGAAACATTTGCCCAACAAGGATGCCAAACATTAGAGTTTGTTTTATTGCATGACGTTTGTATAAGAAAAAATGTTATTGAAAACTGTAAGGCATCATGCAATCATTGAATAAGCTAATTATTAACTGTACACTTAAGATAGGTGGACATATAATCTAAAATTTAAAAACTAGTTCCAGAAAAGTACATAAAAAATTTAACATGATGAGCTTTTAAATATGGTTTATAGTTTCATGTTGTTAAAAAGTGCTTCAAATGTACTGCTGGAAAGTTGCTCTTTAGAAATGGCGCTGGGGTGATGTCAGATTATAAACTGTAAAAACCAATTACTTTTATGGAATTAGAGAGCTAACATTGTGATACTCAAACTTACTTGAATCAGTTTTCAATTCTCACTCAAATTAAGTTGATTTAATATTAATAATCTAAAAAACATCGTTTTATAACCAGCAAAAGTCTATTGAATTCAAGTTATGCATGTTGAGCAATAAAATCTCTGAGTAAGCCTGAACGTTGAGACCTGGAACCAATGTGAGTTTGTGTTAATCAATGTACTGTGCCATCCAGCGGAAGCCTTCTCCGTAACCTTGTCTTTTGAGCACACTACACATGAAAACTTCTAAGGGTCGGGCATTCAGTTCTTTCAGAGATACACTCCCCTAGAATAGAAGAGAGACATTTTGTTGGAATTTTATGAAATTAATAAAGCCCCACATCCCAGCAGAATTATAGGTTCTATTTTAGAACAAAGAATGGCTGTGATAAATCCATGACTGTGATAAAGTCGTGGCTGCTTGGCATCCAAGCCCCATAAACACACAAGAAGCCTCCTTCTCTCACTCTACCTTAGGACAGGATGGCCACTCAGTGGGAAAGAGATTAGCTTGCAAGATACCCAAGAATAAAAATAATCTGATTTAGAAAAAAATCCAAACTGGCTTCACTAATATTAAAGACAAACATTCCCTGAGAAGGTTTATGACCAAACAAAGCATTTCCTAAAATTAATATCAAGCTAATTTATAAAAAAGAAGACAGAAAACAGACCAAAGTCTACTTTGTCTGACTTAAGAGCCTCCTGTGGAATGGGCGTGGTGGCTCATGCCTGTAATCTCAGCACTCTGGGAGGCAAAGGCGGGTGGATCACCTGAGGTCAGGAGTTCGAGACCAGACTGACCAACATGGAGAAACCCCATCTCTACTAAAAATACAAAATTAGCTGGGCATGGTGGCACATGCCTGTAATCCCAGCTACTAGGGAGGCTGAGGCAGGAGAATCGCTTGTACCTGGGAGGCAGAGGTTGCAGCGAGCCGAGATCGCACCATTGTACTCCAGCCTGGGCAACAAGAGCAAAACTCCATCTCAAAAAAAAAAAGAGCCTCCTGCTATATGCTGCAGTATTTCTCCACCCTGAAATGGTATGTGTAAACTAAACAAATTTTGTAAATCTCTGGGGTTCTTCCATTGTTGATCTGGATTTTTTCAATGCTGATGTTTCCCCCAAAGTAAATCCTAGGAAAAGTGAATACCAAAACAATCCATCTTAAAGCTTATTATAAAGTATATGTTCAGAAAACCCTAAAATGTTCCTATGACCAAGTTTATGTCTTATTTATCTCTGGTAAACTCAGGGCCTAAACACACTACTGGTATACTTAAACACTCAAATATATCGTTTGGTGGCTAATTCTGAAAATGTATGATAAATAACTTTGAAAGCTTTAATTTAGTTTCCTATAAGCACAAGCCTTAGGCATAACTGATCCTTGACATTTTTGTTGTCACCAAGAAAAGGTTTCATTCCATGATAGAAAGAAATGAAGACATTAAAAAGACCCACATGTATAAATGACAGTTTTCTTTAAGAAAAATGATAATGGGCTTGTATAGTTGGACAATGGTAATTTAAGAAGACATTTGTACTGTAGAATTAAACACACCCATCACCATTTTTTTTTTTTTTTTTTTACCTTTCCTGTTGTCTGACCATATAAACCAAACGTTTCTCGCAACCTCTCTTCACTGATGGCTTCAGGTCTGTCGATCTTATTCCCAAGAATCAGTATAGGCACATTAGCAATGGTTTCTTCTGTCATTAGTGACTGAAAAAAACAAAATACAAAACAAGCGTTGATATGAAACCATCCAAAGAGCTTATTTTGATATGATAAAACAATAAAGGACTCATTCTCTACCATATCATGTCATACCAACGTTCTTTGTCAAACTTTCCCCACATTTTAAAGTGACCTCAATGAAACCATAAGCTAAATTCTTCTGTCTTCCTAAGGCTCTTCTTGTAAATGTTTACTCTGCTCATCCTTTAAAGCAGTGACATAGAATGTATAGAGCCAGCACCTTAGAGGTGGACAGATCTGGTTTCACTTCTGGCTCCACTGCTTCTGAGATGTGACTTTGGGCAAGTTAGCCTGACTGAAGCTCTAGAGAGAATTAGGAACAGTAGCATCCACCCTATGAAGTTGAGAATTAAATCAAGTAATACGCACAGTCTCTGGAACAAAGTAGGAACTCAGGCATTCTCTGTCCTTGTTTTGTAACCATAGAACCTACCTGGACTTTTCCACACATACAAGTATTTGTTTGCCTGCTCTGGGCAGAGCCATGGTAGGATCAACCTTCAATCAAATCATGGACCTGCTTACTCTGTGGCCCCAGATCTGGTGCTGACCTTGCCTGCTGCTGTTGGGCCCCTTTACAAAGTATCTGACCTGGGATACTGGAGGGGAGGTAGCTACATATGCCTCGGCTCACTCCTGGGAGTAGTGTCAAAGATGGCATGTCCTATCATTTCCAGGTTGTGGCTTAAGAAATAGCATCTTAGCATGACCAGGGACTCAAGATCAACCCACTCCAGGAATATAGCAGACATGAAATATACTAAAAGGGTACATTCTGTACAGGGTGAGCTTCTTAAGTCTTCATAAAGGATGTCTGTGTTAGTACTTCCTCAATAGCTACAATTGCTCTGTTACTCCCTCTGCATTCTAAGTAATCACTACTTAAAGCAATCACTGAGCTCAACAAATGGCCAAGAGTTTCATCAGAGACTGCAGAAAAGCTGCACTCTGATACCTATATCTCTGACCTACTTCTGCAGGCTTACCAGAGTGATTTGACTATATTTAGTTTCAATTATTTAACTTACATCAAGTTCTTCTTTTGACTCTAACAGCCTTTCATGGTCTGCACAATCCACCAGAAATACAATGCCATTGATAGCAGGAAGGTAGTTTTTCCACACTCTTCGAGCTAACAAAAACAATCAGGAGTTAGAGTTTACTTGTTGGTCAAACCCAGCAGATGGTTTAAGCAAAGAGTCCAACCAGATATCAAGTGCAGTAATCCCTTAGCTGCTGGTACTTCACAATATATTCAAGTTAGTCTTTTACCCAATGGTGCCAAATTCTTCTGAGAATAACTAAGAGGGAATTTCAGGCTTCCCTTGATTGTGGGCAAGTCAAATACTTTAGTCTCTTCCAATTATCATATGTAAGAAGTAGAATATTAAAAATAAAAATAAAAATAATACACGTTAAGTTCATTGGAGGACTGCTACTAGATCTAAAATATAAGCAGTAAAAAAACTACATATATGTAATTATATATACATAAAATGTGTGTATTTATGTTACATATATATGTAGTGTTCATTTTTTGACATTTCTAGTTATCAGATTTTTTTGGCCAGTGATAAATTTGGAATGAGTGACAGAAGGAAATTAATATCAGGTACAAGCTTGCTAAAATAATAAGGCCAGGTGTGGTGGCTCACACTTGTAATCCCAGCACTTTGGAAGGCCAAGGCAGGTGGATTGCTTGAGCTCAGGAGTTCAAGACCAGCCTGGACAACATAGTGAAACCTCATCTCTACAAAAAAACACAAAAAATTAGCCAAGCCAGACACAGTGGCTCATGCCTGTAATCCCAGCACTTTGGGAGGCTGAGGCAGGTGGATCACCTGAGGTCAGGAGTTGGAGACCAGCCTGGCCAACATGGCAAAACCCTGTCTCTACTAAAAATACAAAAATTAGCCAGGCTTGGAGAATCACTTGAACCCGGGAGGTGGAGGTGGCAGTGAGCCGAGATAACGCCACAGCACTCCAGCCTGGGTGACAGAGAGACTCCGTCTCAACAACAACAAAAAAAATTAGAAAGTGTGGTGGTGTGTGCCTGCCCAGCTACTTGGGAGGCTGAGGTGGGAGAATGGAGCCCAGGAGGCAGAGGCTGCAGTAAGCCAAGATCATGCCACTGCACTCCAGCCTGGGAGACAGAACCAGACTCTGTCTCAAAAAAAATAATTAAAAAAAACCCAAAACAAAACTGTTTTACTCAGAAAAGAAGCTCAAATGTTAATAATTAACTGAAGTCTATGAAATCATAAGAGTAATTTTTTCCATAACATAACTTTCTTCACTGACTTGAGTTTTATGACATACCTTTTTTTTTTTTTTTTTTTTTTTTTTTTTTTTTTTTTTTTAAGAGACAGGGTCTTGCTGTGTCATCCAGGCTAGTTCATCGCAACCTCAGACTCTTGAGCTCAAGCCATGTTCCCATCTCAGCCTCCTGAGTAGGTAGGACTATCAGTGTCTATCACTATGCCCCACTAATTGTTTAAATTCTGTGTAGAGACAGGGTCTTGCTATGTTGCAAGGCTGGTCTTGAACTCCTGGCTTCAAGTGATCCTCCCAACCTCAGCCTCTCAAAGTGCTGGGATTATAGGCCTGAGACCCCACACCCAGCCATTATGACATATCTTGAAAACGACATAGAAATGAAGTCTCAGACAAATTCCATTAGATTCCAATTCTAATAATCATATTCCAGAAATTATTTTGTGTATATGCCAGACAATTACATGTCTCAAATGTGCTTTCACTAGCCAGAACCATTTACAATCTTTTCAACTATATGTCGCATCAGGTCTTTAGAATGCCCACCAACTCAGTAATATTGGTTAGTTATGACTTACTATGAGGTAGATGTTGCCAAGTACTTTTGGGGATATAAAAAATGAACAGACCAGGTGTGGTGGCTCACACCTGTAATCCCAGCACTTTGGGAAATTGAGGTAGGAGGACTGCTTGAGGCCAGGACTTCAAAATCAGCCTGGGCAAGATTGTGAGACCCCATCTCTACAAAAAAAAATTTTTTTAATTAAAACAAAACAAAATAAAAAACAGGATTTTAGTCCCCGCAAGTTTAATGTAAGAGATAAGGCAGTCTTTCCAAACTTGTTGTAGACATGTACACAAATATACTAAGTGCTATGAAGTACAGCTGAGAGCACTCCAATTGAGAATGGCTTCCCAAGGGAGGTAGCAGGGCATATGTTGGGGTCTGAAGGGGTTACTTACGTGCGGATGGGGATGGCATGAACAAAAGAAAAGCACAGAGGCAGGAAAACACCAAGAAGGTCTGATTTGGTTGAAGTAAAAAGAATGGGAAGGGGAATAGAGGGAAATAAAAGAAAAGTAGGCCAGACGTGGTGGCTCACACCTATAATCCCAACTTTTGGGAGGCTGAGATGGGAGGATTGCTTGAGCCCAGGAGTTGGAGACAAGCCTGGGCAACACAGTGAGTGAGACCCTGTGTCTATAAGATAATTTTTAAAAGCCCAGAAAAGTAAACTGGGACCAGATCATAGAGATCCTGAATGCCAGGTTAATGAGTTTGGCCTTTATTTTATAGGTAATGAGTTAGCCACTGAAGGTTTTCGTGTTTTGTTTTGTTTTGTTTTTGTTTGTTTGTTTTACAGAGCAGTAACATGTTCATAACATGATTATGACAGTGAGAGGTAGATTGAAGTAGAGAGAATGGAAGTTAATTTTACCCATACACTTTACCACCAAAAGCAATTCCCATTTGAATTGGCCAGAAGTATCATGAAAATCACCCTTTGCTTTTAAAGTATTTATCGGGGAGTAATAATCCCTAAATTTTAAATCTACTCTGGCCTTGCGTGACTAGAATGAGATTTCATGCACTAGAACTAATGGCCACATTTTTAAGTTAAAATAAAACAAAGTGACTGTAAGAGTAAGAGAATCTTACCTTGAACATGGCGAAACCCCATCTCTACTAAGAATACAAAAATTAGCTGGGCACGGTGGCACATGCCTGTAATCCCAGCTATTGGGGAGGCTGAGGCATGAGGATTGCTTGAACTCAGGAGGCAGAGGTTGCAGTGAGCTGAGATTGCACCACTGCACTCCAACCTGGGAGACAGAGTGATCCTGTCTCAAAAAAAAAAAAAAAAAAAAAAAAAAAAAAAGAATCTTACCTTGAACATGTCCACCCAGATCAAAAGTTGTAAACGTCATGCCAGCAATGGTCAATTCTTCTGAAGCTAAATAAGATTTTAAAATATTTTTACATGAAAATCAGAAACTCATTAATAGTGTAAAAAGTAAAGTAGAGGTTCCTCTTCAAAGACTTTCCTCCCTATCTAATTAGGAATAAATAGTAACTTCTTTTAGAAGCAAAATTAATTCAAAGACCCGTGCTAACCTTCTTAAATATCTGCCAGCCGTAATAAAGAAATCAATGTACTTTATGTTCTTAGCTCCCACAATTTAGCCTAAATATTTGCCCTGGCATACTTATACTGGTCCAAGCAAACATTAGGTCATAGCCTGTTCCTCTTCCTTATTTGAAGGTGTTTTTACCTTTCTCAGCATTCCACAAGTTACTTCCTCCTTCCTTTGTTCTCCTCTGCCTTTGCCTCTTTTAAAAAGTTCTAAGTTGCTAGCCAATCGGGACAAATACAGAATGTGAGGTCCTGTTCCAGCCAATGGAAACTGGACTCAGCAGTAGGGTGGACGCATCAGATTATAAATGACCCTGTCTCCTTTGTTCGGTGTACCCTTTCTGCAGAAAGTAAAAATGGCCTTGCTGAGGAAATTAAATTTATGTTCAAGTGCTATCCTTTACAGCACCAGGGAACAAGCATTTCTAGCAATAGCTTATATTACTACTTAATGTCTGATTTACTTTTATTGCAAATAAGGTCAAATCAAACATTTAGGAACTGGTACAATAATACTTTTTTGTAATTAGATATATACCAATTCATACTGACAATATAACAAATAATTGTAATATTCAGTTCTAGTATTCTACTCACCACAAATCCAACATTTATTTTTCCTTGTCTATTCTTCCTGCTGAAAATCTTAATCTCTTCAGACAATTATTTGCTATGAATTCACATAACTGTTCCAATCTAATAATTGTTCATATAATTCATCTTAAATGATACAGGTGAAATAACTTTCTCTTATGGCTGACATAAGACAGTCTTTAATTACAAAAACAATTACCATAAAAAATTGTGGCCATTATTTCCATAACTATCTTTCTTCCTCCTCCCTTCCACCTCTGGGACTTCAGTTGCAGGTTTGTTAGACTGCGTGATGTTGTCTCACCGGTCATTGAGGCTCTGTTTATTTTGCTTTCAGTCACTTTTCTCTCTCTGCTTCATTTTGGATAGTTTCTATTGCATTGAGTTTAGTGGTCTTTCCTTCTGCAGTACTGGCACTATCTAATTTACTATTAATCCTATCCAGTGAAATTTCCATTTCAGGCTGGGCATGGTAGCTCACGCCTGTAAGCCCAGACTTTGGGAGGCCAAGGTGGGAGAATCACTTGAGCCCAGGAGTTCGAGACCAGCCTGGGCAACACAGGGAGACCCTGCCTCTATTAATAAAAAGAAAGAAAGAAAAAAAGAAATTTTCATTTCGTATACTGTATTTTTCATTTCTAGAAGTTTCATTTGATTCTGTTTTATATCTTCCATTTCTTTCCTCATGTTTGTGTTTTCCTTTAAATCCCTGAGCACATTCATAACGACTGTGTTAATGTCTTCATCTGCTAATTCCATCATCTTTGTCACACTTGTGTCTGTTTCTACTGACTGAATCACTTTCCTGTTTCTTTGCACGTCTAATAATTTCATATTGAGTGCTGGATTTTGTTGTAGTCTTTTGAAGAAGGTTGAACTTTGTTCTGACAGTTCACTTGCTTGCAGATCAGTTTTTAAGATTTGTTAGAAGGCTAAATGGGATTAAACAATTATTCCTGGCCCCATGAGAGCTCTAGTAATTATTTGGCTAACAGCATTCTTGCAATTGTTCTTTGACTAGCCTTTTGGAGTTTTACCCATTGCATGCACAGATTGGTATTCAGCTATGTAAATTTCTAGAATCCTTTCTCTCCAGAGATCCCTCCTCTCTGGTACTCCCTCCTCTCTGTCCTAGCAAAAAAAATTCTAGTCCTGTTAGCCTTTCCAAATTCTGGTCTACATCTCCTCAACTCAGCAAGACTATTGGACTATGTTTGGGCATCCTCTCTTTGCACCATGGTCTGAAAATTACCTCTTGGCATAAAACTAAAATAGAGTTGTTTCCTTTCTCTCAGGAATCACAGTCCTGTGGTAGCTGTTGCCCAATGTCTGAAAACAGTTGTAGCATCTTTTTTGTCCGGTTTTCTGGTTGTGTACAGTGGGAGGGTAATTCCAGAACCAGTACTCACTTATGGCCAAAAGCACAAGTGCCCCATAATGACAACATAAGTTTTAGTGTAGCTACTTTAGCCCAGAGTATTTTATCTTCTTAAGAAATTCTGGGGGCCGGGCGCGGTGGCTCACGCTTGTAATCCCAGCACTTTGGGAGGCCGAGACGGGCAGATCACGAGGTCAGGAGATCGAGACCATCCTGGCGAACAAGATGAAACCCCGTCTCTACTAAAAATACAAAAAATTAGCTGGGTGCAGTGGCAGGTGCCTGAAATCCCAGCTACTAGGGAGGCTGAGGCAGGAGAATCGCTTGAACCCTGGTGGCAGAGGTTGCAATGAGCCAAGATCGCCCCACTGCACTCCAGCCTGGGGAACAGAGCAAGACTCCATCTCAAAAAAAAAAAAAAAAAATTACCCAGGCATGGTGGCAGATGCCTGTAATCCCAGCTACTCAGGAGGCTGAGGCAGGAGAATCACTTGAACCCAGGCGGCGGAGGTTGCAGTGAGCCGAGATTGCGCCATTGCACTCCAGCCTGGGCAACAAAGAGAGATTCCGTCTCAAAATAAAAAGAAATTCTGGGCCGGGCATGGTGGCTCACGCCTGTAATCCCAGCACTTTGGGAGGCCGAGGCGGGTGGATCACGAGGTCAAGAGATCGAGACCATCCTGGCTAACACGGTGAAACCCCATCTCTACTAAAAAAAATACAAAAAATTAGCTGGCGTGGTGGCAGGCGCCTGTAGTCCCAGCTACTCAGGAGGCTGAGGCAGGAGAATGGCATGAACCCGGGAGGCGGAGCTTGCAGTGAGCCAAGATTGCACCACTGCACTCCAGCCTGGGCGACAGAGCAAGACTCTATCTCAAAAAATATAAATAATAAATAAAGAAATTCTGTATGTAGGCCAGGTGCAGTGGCTCATGCCTTTAATCCCAGCACTTTGGGAGGCCGAGGTGGGTGGATCACTTGAGACATCAGGAGTTCTGAGACCAGCCTGGCCAATGTGGTGAAACCCTGTCTCTACTAAAAATACGAAAATTAGCCAGGCGTGGTGGCAGATGCCTGTAATCCCAGCTACTAGGGAAGCTGAGACAGGAGAATGTGGCAGGCGGAGGTTGCAGTGAGCCGAGACTGGCCACTGCACTCCAGCTTGGGAGACAGAACGAGACTCCATCTCAAAAAAAAAAAAGGGCAGGGCACGGTGGCTCACGCCTGTAATCCCAGCACTTTGGGAAGCCGAGGGGGGCGGATCACCTGAGGTGAGGAGTTTGAGACCATCCTGGCAAACATAGTGAAATCCTGTCTCTACTAAAAATACAAAAATTAGCCGGGAGTGGTGGTAGGCTCCTGTAATCCCAGCTACTCGGGAGGCTGAGGCAGGAGAATCGCTTGAACCCGGGAGGTGGAGGTTGCAGTGAGCCGAGATCACGCCATTGCACTGCAGCCTGGGGGACAAGAGCGAGACTTTGTCTCAAAAAAAAAAAAAAAAAAAAGAAATTCTATGTGTAGATTGCCAAATGAATAAAATATTTAATACAATCTATATTCAAAGTCACTGTTCATAAGGAAAAGATAATGCTTAGTTAGCAAACCATCTCTATGGTAATAATCCCCAATATACTTTCTGCTTTATAAAAGAAGTCTGAATTTGACTATTTAAGATACAGAACACTGTTAACATCCCAGAAAGTCTCCTCTAGCCCCTTCCCAGTCAATCCCCATTTTCATCTCTGGAAGGAACCACTGATCTGAATTCTATCACCACAGGTTAGTTTTGTCTGTTCTAGAATTTCATATAAATGGTATCATACAGTAGATAACTTTTTATGACCAGCTTCTGCCATGTAGCATAATATGACTGAATGTATCAGTGGTTTATTCATCTTTCTTGCTAAGTAGCATTCCATTATTTATAAATTTCTTTTTTGATGGACATTTGAGGTGTTTCCAGTTTTTGGCTATTACAAATAAAATTAGTATAGGCTGGGTATGGTGGCTCACACTTGTAATCCCAGCACTTTGGGAGGCTGGATGGGAGGATCACTTGAGCCCAGGAGTTCAAGACCAGCCTAAGCAACATGGTGAAACCCTATCTCTACAAAGAAATTTAAAAATTAGCCAGATATGGTAGCATGTGCCTGTAGTTCGAACTACTTGGGAGGCTGAGGTGGGAGGAACACTTGAACCTGGGAGGTCGAGGCTGCAGTGAGCCGTGATTGTGCCATTGCACTCCAGCCTGGGCCACAGAGTGAGACACTGACTCAAAAAAAAATAAATAAATAACTCACCACCAACAAATAAAGCTAGTATAAACATTTTTGTACAAGGTTTTTGGTAAATGTATTTTCTCATTTCTCTTGGGTAAGTAACTAGGAGTAGAACTGCCAGATCATAGGATATATGTAGGTTTTCACATATGCTTTTTTTTGCCTTTTCGAAAATGTTTTCTTTTCCACACCAGAACAGATCACATATGCTTTTGATTAATTAAAAAATATGAGTTGAAATGAATGTGAGCTGAAGGAAAGGTTGAGATAGCATCTGTTTTCCCCTAGTATCTAGAACAATGTCTGACATAAAGTAGGTGCTCAATAAATATCTGAATAAATGAAGGAGAGTAACATCAAAAAATTAAAAAAGACTTACACCTAATATTTAAGACCACTCTGTAGTCTCTTCCAGTTATGCTGGTTTTTGTGTTTTTTTTTTCTGTGTTTTTTGTTTTTTTCGAGACAAGAGTCTCGCTTTGTCGCCCAGGCTGGAATGCAGTGGCGCAATCTTGGCTCACTGCAACCTCCGCCTCCTGGGTTCAAGCAATTCTCCTGTCTCTGCCTCCCGAGTAGGTGGAATTACAGGCACGTGCCACCGTGTCCAGCTAATTTTCATATTTTTAGTACAGAACGGGTTTCACGATGTTGGCCAGGCTGGAAATTATGCTGTTTTTGCAGACAATTTTATCTACTCAATTTCACCATGATCATTTTTTCTTTAACAGAATTGTTCTTGTATCAGAATCTTACTTGCCAAGCCCCACTTTTTTCTCCTAATATAAAAAAAAAGATTTGTTGGCCGGGCGCGGTGGCTCACGCCTGTAATCCCAGCACTTTGGGAAGCTGAAGCGGGCAGATCACGAGGTCAGGAGATCGAGACCATCCTGGCTAACACGGTGAAACCCCGTCTCTACTAAAAATACAAAAAATTAGCCGGGCGTGGTGGCGGGAGCCTGTAGTTCCAGCTACTCGGGAAGCTGAGGCAGGAGAATGGTGTGAACTTGGGAGGCGGAGGTTGCAGTGAGTCAAGATCGTGCCACTGCACTCCAGCCTGGGTGACAGAGCGAGACTCCATCTCAAAAAAAAAAAAAAAAGTATTTGTCAATTTCCTTTTCCGACCTCACTAATTGTTTTATAGATAAAATACTTTATTTTGTTCTATCCTCATTCTTTGTTCT
The DNA here is from genome assembly GCF_028885655.2 of Pongo abelii. Taxonomy (NCBI): domain Eukaryota; kingdom Metazoa; phylum Chordata; class Mammalia; order Primates; family Hominidae; genus Pongo; species Pongo abelii. Next base: position 142,979,278 of record NC_071989.2, read on the forward strand.
TTGAACATTTACTGAACTAAATAATTACAGTATTATCTACTTTTTGGTCCAGTTCTCAATTTTATATTCATTATTAAGGCTACACTTACTATTTCATAATTAATCTATAGATTAACTTGTTTTTAAACTCTATGTCTATCTGATTCATAAAATTTTCACCTGTAAAAGTAAGGTCACAGGTTAAATTAGGTTTCTGTTTCTAATAATTTTCTCACTTTAACATTAACTTTATTTTCAAATTCATTACATAACCTTAAATACAAAATAAAATTTATTAAATAATTTACAGAGTCAGCCAAGTGTGGTGGCTCACGCCTGTAATGCCAACACTTTGGGAGGCCAAGGCAGGTGGATCACTTGTGGCCAGGAGTTCCAGAACAGCCTGGCCAACATGGTGAAACCTGGTCTCTACTAAAAATACAAAAATTAGCTGGGCTTGGTAGCACATGCCTGTAATCCCAGCTATTCCAGTGGCTGAGGCAGGAGAATTGCTTGAGCCCGGGAGGCAGAGGTTGCAGGGAGCGGAGATGGTGCCACTGCACTTCAGCCTAGGCAACAGAGTGAGACTCTGTCTCAAAAAAGGAAAAAAAAATTACAGAGTCATTATTTAAAAACATTATTTTTTGGCCAGGCGCGGTGGCTCACGCCTGTAATCCCAGCACTTTGGGAGACTGAGGTGGGCGCATCACCTGAGGTCGGGAGTTCGAGACCAGCCTGGCCAACATGTTGAAACCCCGTCTGTACTAAAAATACAAAAATTAGCTGGGTGTGGTAGCACATGCCTGTAATCCGAGCTACTTGGGAGGCTGAGGCAGGAGAATTGCTTGAACTCAGAAGGCAGAGGTTGCAGTGAGCCGAGATCGTACCATTGCACTCCAGCGTGGGCAACAGAGCGAGACTCCATCTCAAAAAAAAAAAAACCTCAATTTTTTTGGTATTTTTTGTTTCTTTAGAGACAGGGTCTCACTCTGTTGCCCAGGTTAGGAGTGCAGTGGTGCAATCATAGCTCAGTGAAGCCTTGAACACCTAGGCTCAAGTGATGCTCCCTGCCTCAGCCTCCCAAGTACCTAGGACTACAGGTGTATGCCACCATGCCAGACTAATATTTTGTTTTTGTTTTTGTAGAGATGGCGTCTCAGTATGTTGCCCAGGCTGGTCTTAAACTCCTGGGCTCAAGTGATTCTCCTGCCTCAGCCTCCCAAAGTGCTGGGATTACAGACAGGAGCCACCACACCCATCCCTGTTTTAAAACTTCCTGTGTGTCGATGTATGCCTTGTTTTCTTTAGATTAATTCTGTGGTGTACATTAGATATTGTTGAGGTTATTAAGACTAGAAAAATAACTGGTTAACAAATTGAGTTACCAGCCATGTATAAAACTGTAATGTATCTACTGAATTAGTGCTTAAAATAGTACAGGGTGCAATGGCTCCTATCTTTAATCCCAACACTTTGGGAGGCAGAGGCAGGAGGATCACTTGCACCTGGGAGTTTAAATGGTGCGCTATGATCATACCACTGCACTCCAACCTACATGACAGAGCAAGACCCTGTCTCTACACAAATAAAATAAAGTAATATGGCTTTAAAATCTGAAAGAAGGCTGGGCGCGGTGGCTCACACCTGTAATCCCAGCACTTTGGGAGGCCGAGGAAGGTGGATCACGAGGTCAGGAGATCAAGACCATCCTGGCTAACACGGTGAAACCTCGTCTCTACTGAAAATACAAAAAATTAGCCAGGCGTGGTGGTGGGTGCCTGTAGTCCCAGCTACTCGGGAGGCTGAGGCAGGACAATGGCGTGAACCTGGGAGGTGGAGCTTACAGTAAGCGGAGGTCGTGCCACTGCTCTCCAGCCTGGGTGACAGAGTGAGACTCTGCCTCAAAAAAAAAAAAAATCTGAAAGAAAAAATACAGGTTATGTAAACAAGGCAATGGTGGACTATTTACCAATCATGTCACAATCCCTCAGACAACAACTTTTTAATTCTCAAGCTAGAGAAGGGAGTACTAGTTGATAAAAAGGTATGAGTACTAATTCAAGATCTAAATATTTTCTCTGGGAGCCAGGTCACCTATAATTTATTATTTTAGGAACAGGTCAAATCACCTGATCATAATTTATCTACCAGAAAACGCCCCCCAAACAAAAAACTTGGCCAGGTGCGGTGGCTCACGCCTGTAATCCCAATACTTTCAGAGGCTGAGAGAGGCTGATCACTTGAGCTCAGGAGTTCGAGACCACCCTGGGCAACACATTGAAACCTGGTCTCTGAAAAAATATAAAAATTAACTGGGCATGGTGGCACATGCCTGTAGTCCCAGCTACTTGGGAGGCGGGAGGATGGCTTAAGCCCAGGAGACAGAGGTTGCAGTGAACTGTGATCATACCACTGCATTGCAGCCTGGGCAACAGAGAAAGACCCTGTCTAAAACAAAACAAAACAAAACACTTTTGGTTAGTGCATATGACTCAGCATCATTTGATCAAGTATCACATTTTATGTAGGAATATACTTACTGGGATGTAATGTTGGGACATGTTGTCCAAGTCTGTCATCTTTTAGCATGTGTAGCAGTGTTGTTTTTCCTGCATTATCCAATCCAAGAAATACCAATTTACCAGTTTTCTTATATAATCCTGCAAAGCAAGAGCTATGATTGGTCAAAGTGATATCTGATACTAATTATCCAAATGAATTTAAATTTGGCCCAATTAAGCTTGAAGTTCTAAACCTAGTTTCAGTTTTAAAAAAGCTATTTTAAATCTATTCATGGCCGGGCACAGTGGCTCACACCTGTAGTCCCAGCACTTTGGGAGGCTGAGGTGGGCGGATCACCTGAGGTAAGGAGTTTGACACCAGCCTGGCCAACAGGGTGAAACCCCGTATCTACTGAAAATACAAAAATTAGCCAGGTGTGGTGGCGTACGCCTGTAATCCCAGCTACTTGGGAAGCTGAGGCAGGAGAATCACTGGAACCCAGGAAGCGGAGGTTGCGGTGAGCTGCGATCATGCCATTGTACTCCAGCCCGGGCGACAAAGTGAGACTCTGTCTCAAAAAATAAATAAATAAATAAATAAATCTATTCATGATTTGGGACTTCAGATAATTATAAAACCAAACTTCAACCTAGTCAATAGAATATGTGTGTTGCCTTAACATATCTACAATGCCAAAATGCTGATTACTTTAATTTTAGAAGTATCAATCAGGTATTGATTGATAGATTTGATAGATAAATTGATAAATAGAAAAAAGGCGGCATTGATCAATTTATAATAGACTGGAATTGAACTGCTAAATTTCATATTGAACTTAATTAATTGATTTATTTAGAGACAGTGTCTTACTCTGTTGCCCAGGCTGGAGTGCAGTGGCATGATTACAGCTTTCTGCAGCCTCAACTTCCTGGGCTCAAGTGATCCTCCCACCTCAGCCTCCTGAGTAGCTAAGACTACAGGTGTGCACCACCACGCCCGACTAATTTTTGTATTTTTTGGTAGAGATGAGGTTTCACCATGTTGGCCAGGCTGGCCTCAAGTGATCTGCCCACCTTGCCCTCCCAAAGTGCTGGGATTATAGGCGTGAGCCACACGCCCAGCCAAACTTTATTTTTTACATGTTTAATTGTCTAACCTCCACAGAATTACATGTGAGCCACCACACCTGACTGAAATAAACAAACTTTTAAAGACATTAGGCAATTATAGTTTCAGGCCATCCGTTTTCAAATAAATTCATACTAAAATAACACTTCCTCCTTTGTCCATGCTTAAGTCTAAGAAGTAAATTGTTTGATGTCCTAATCTTTTAGTTTTGGGGGGAGAACTATATATATATATATTTTATCATTAAGGAATCTACTTCTATGACTGTCACTACTATGAGTGTCACGAAAAAGTAATTTGCCCAAGATTACATAATTTAAAAGGGATGCAATGAATAATTGAACATATTTGTATGATTACAAAGCCCATATTCTTTTTTTTTGAGACGGAGTCTCGCTCTGTCACCCAGGATGGAGTGCAATGGCACAATCTCGGATCACTGCAACCTCCGCCTCCCGGGTTCAAGTGATTCTCCTGCCTCAGCCTCCCAAGTAGCTGGGACTACAGGCACGTGCCACCATGCCCAGCTAATTTTTTGTATTTTTAGTAGAGACAGGGTTTCACCGTGTTAGCCAGGATGGTCTTGATCTCCTGACCTCGTGATCCGCCTGCTTCGGCCTCCAAAAGTGCTGGGATTACAGGCGTGAGCCACCGCACCTGGCCTTAACTATTGTTAACTATTGCTTCATATATAAAGAGGCTCAACACAAATAAGCACTATTATATAAATAAAATTAAAGGAGATAACTATAGAGAACAAACGACCAGTATTACCTAGAAACTGTAGCAAGGAGGCTAGGCACAGTGGCTCACGCCTGTAATCCTAGCACTTTGGGAGTCCAAGGCGGGTGGATCATTTGAGGTCAGGAGTTCGAGACCAGATTGGCCAACATGGTGAAACCCCATCTCTACTAAAAATACAAAAAATTAGCCAGGCATGATAGTACCTGCCTGTAATCCCAGATACTCAGGAGGCTGAGGCAGGAGAATTGCTTGAACCAGGAGGCGAAGGTTGCAGTGAGCCGAGATCGCGCCACTGTGCTCCAACTTGGGCGACAGAGTGAGACTCTGTCTCAAAAAAAAAAAAAACAAAACTGTAGCAAGGCTGGGCACAGTGGCTCACGCCTGTAATCCTAGCACTTTGGGAGGCTGAGGTGGGCAGATCACGCGAGCTCAGGAGTTCAAGACCACCCTGGCCAACATGGTGAAGCCCCATCTTTACAAAAAATACAAAAATTAGCTGGTGTGATGGCACACACCTACAGTACCAGCTACTCAGGAGGTTGAGGCAGGAGAATCGCTTGAACCTGGGAGGTGGAGATTGCAGTGAGCCGCGATCGCGCCACTGCACTCCAGCCTGGGTAACAGAGCGAGACTCCATCTCAGAAACAAACAAACAAACAAAACACCAGCCTGGGCAACATAGCAAGACTCCGTCTCTATAAAATTAAAAAAAAAAAAAAAAGAACTGCTGGGTAAAGAAGTCTGATTTGGCATATTATAAACTGCTATTTATGGTGTACAAGCTACTTTATGGAACGTGCATTTTAATAATAATCCTGTAAGGATTAAATGACATAAAGCATTAAAGCACATAGGTAAACTAGCTAATAAATGATAGATATTTCTGTTAGTAATATTCCCAACACCTTAAGAGGTAGGAATTATTACTGCCATTTTACAGATAAGAAAACTCAGGCTAAGGTGAAAAAAGTAATTTGCCAAAGATTACTTAATTTAAAAGGGATACAATGAGTAATTGAATATCTATGTATGATTTCAAAGCCCATATTCTTAATTATTCTTAACTACTGGCTTATATATAAAGAGACTTGACACAGATAAGCACTATTAAATAAATAAGACCAAAGGGGATAACTGTAGAGAACAAAGGACCAACATTACCTAAAAACTGTAGCACACTGCTGAAACCACTGTAAATCCAATCAAATATGAAGGACATATCCAAATCTGATAGGGTCTGAAAAAAAAGAGTTTGAATTTAGTAGTCAACATTAAACACCAACATACATTAAACTCCAATACTGTTAAACACCAACTCTGAGTAGATAATCCTACAGCAACTTTACTACAAAGAGTTACACACCCTTATCCAGGCTGGTCTAATATGATCTATACTGTGCATAAAAAACAAAATGTGGGCTGAGTGTGGTGGCTCATGCTTGAAATTCCAGCACTTTGGGAGGGCTAGGCAGGAGGATCGCTTGAGATTGGGAGTTCAAGACCAGCCTGGGCAGCATGGCGAAACCCTGTTTCTACAAAAAATAAAAAGTTAGCTAGGCGTGGTGGTATGCACTTGTAGTCCCAGCTATTTAGGAGGCTGAGGTGGGAGGCTCACTTGAGCCCAGGAGGTTGAGGCTGCAGTAAGCCCTGATCAAACCACTGCACCCCAGCCTGGGTGCCAGAGTGAGACCCTGTCTTAAAAACAAAACAAAACAAAAACACAAAATGACATCAAAATATCAAGTAGAAACCATTCTTTGTCCATTAAAGTAGCAAAATGAAAAAGAATTATAACAGCCAGGACCAGAAAGGATGTGGTAAGAGGCACATTTGGTGGCAGTATAAATTGGTACAAAATAAATTAGGCAATAGTATATCTGTTAATATCATTTGACCCAAGAACTCTACTTTTAGAAATTATCTTAAATATAGGCCGGGTGCAGTGGCTCACACCTGTAATCCCAGCACTTTGGGAGGCCAAGGGAGTGGATCACCTGAGGTCAGGAGTTTGAGACCAGCCTGGCAAACATGGTGAAGCCCCCTCTCTACTAAAAATACAAAAATTAGCTGGGCGTGGTGGTGCACGACTGTAGTCCCAGCTACTCCAGAGACTGAGGCACGAGAATTGCTTCAGCCTGGGAGGCGGAGGTTGCAGTGACCCGAGATTGTGCCACTGCACTCCAGCCTGGGTGACAGAGTGAGACTAGTCTCAAAAAACAAAAACAAACAAAAAAAGAAATTATCCTAAATATAGAGGGTGGGCGCGGTGGCTCACACTTGTAATCCCAGCATTTTTGGAGGCCGAGGCGGGCAGATCACTTGAGGTCAGGAGTTCAAGACCAGCCAGGCTGGCAACATGGTGAAATCTGGTCTCTACTAAAAACACAAAAATTCGGCCGGGCACGGTGGCTCACGCCTGTAATCCCAGCACTTTGGGAGGCTGAGGCGGGCGGATCACGAGGTCAGGAGATTGAGACCATCCTGGCTAACACTGTGAAACCCCATCTCTACTAAAAATACAAAAAATAGCTGGGCGAGGTGGCGGGCGCCTGTAGTCCCAGCTACTCTGGAAGCTGAGGCAGGAGAGTGGCATGAAGCCGGGAGGCGGAGCTTGCAGTGAGCCGAGATAGCGCCACCGCACTCCAGCCTGGGCGACAGAGCGAGACTCTGTCTCAAAAAAAAATAAAATAAAATAAAAAATAAAATTTGCTGGGCGTGGTGGCGCGTGCCTGTAATCCCAGCTACTCGGCAGGCTAAGGCAGAATTGCTTGAACCCGGGAGGGGGAGGTTGCAGTGAGCCGAGATCGCGCCACTGCACTCCAGCCTGGGCGACGGAGCGAGACTTCATCTCAACAACAACAACAACAAAAATTAGCCGCTCATGGTGGCTAGCACCTGTAATCTCAGCTACTCGGGAGGCTGAGGCACAAGAATCGCTTGCACCGGGGAGGAGGAGGGTGCAGTGAGCCAAGATTTCACTACTGCACTCCAGAGTGAAACTGTCACAAAAAAAAAAAAAAAAGGAAATTATCCTAAATATAGAAAAGTTTCAAGTTTTATGTATAAAGATATGTATCACAAATGTTACTCAAGAAAAATTTTAGGCTGGGTATGGTGGCTAGCATCTGTAATCCCAGCACTTTGGGAGGTACAGGCAGGAGGATGGCTTGAGCCGAGGAGTTCAAGACCATCCTAGGCGATATAGTGAGACCCTCTCTCTATAAAAAATGAAAAAAAAAAGTTAGCTGGGCATGGTGGCTCACGCTTGTAGTCCCAGCTACTTGGCATGCTGAGTTAGGAGGATCCCTGGAGCCTGGGAAGTCAAGACGGTAGTGAGTCATGATTGTACCACTGTATGTCAGCCTGGGCAACAGAGCAAGATACTGTCTCAAAAAATAAAAAAATACATTATAGTATATACGGCCTATGAGGTATTTATCAAACCTCATTGTGGGTGGTTGGGGAGAGGGAGGAAGAAACATAAGAAGAGAAAGAGGAGAAGAAGAAAGGTTATATTAATAAAGTAAGTTTCCAAGTCTAATTATACCTGTGTGGAATAAAAATACTTTTTCTCTTTATGTTGGTCTTATTAGCAATTGGTTCCAGGTGGTAAGTTTCTGGGTGTTATCTTTCTGTATCTTTCAAAGTGTAATTACATTATCAATTTTTTTTTTAAGAGACAGGGGTCTCACTATGTTGCCCAGGTTGGTCTCAAAGTCCTGGGCTTAAGCCATCCTCTCACCTGTGCCTCCCAAAGTGCTGGAGATTACAGGCGTGAGCCACCATGCCTGGCCATTACTGAATGGTATAAAAAAAATCTTTTAAATCATAGTAGAAAACTTCAGTATTTACTTGATATATCCCTTGATAAACCAATAGGGTAATATGGAAAATTAAGAGGGAAAAAAGCCTCTTAAGAAAGATCACATCCCAGCCTGGCCAACATGACAAAACTCCATCTCTACTAAAAATAAAAAAATTAGCCAGGCGTGGTAGTGCACATGTGTAATTCCACCTACTAGGGAGGCTGAGGCAGAATTGTTTGAACCCAGGGGCAGAGGTTGCAGCGAGCCGAGATCACGCCACTGCACTCCAGCCTGGGCGACAGAGTGAAACTCCGTATCAAAAAAAAAATTTTTTTTAAATCACATATATAAAAATATACTTTTGACTGGGAGTGGTGGCTCACACCGGTAATCCCAGGACATCGAGAGGCCAAGGCAGGCAGATCACTTGAGGCCAAGAGTTCAAGACCAGCCATGGCCAACATGGCAAAACCCCAACTCTACTAAAAATACAAAAATTAGCTGGGTGTGGTGGCACATGCCTATAATCCTAGCTTCTCGGGTGGCTGAGGCACAAGAATTGCTTGAGCCCAGGAGGCAGAGGCTGCAGTGAGCTGAAATCCAGCCACTATACTCCAGCCTGGGCGACAGAGTGAGACTCTGTCTTAAAAAAAAAAAAAAAATTTCTCTCCCTCTCTCTTTCAGGGTTGGGTGTGGTAACTTATGCCGGTAATCCCAGCTACTCAGGAGGCCAAGGTGGGAGGATCACTTGAGGCCAGGAGTTCAAGACCAGCCTGGGTAACAAAGCAAGACCCCTGTCTCGACAAAAAATTAAAAATTTGCTAGGCATACTGGCGTGCACCCGTCCCAGCTACTCAGGAGGCTGAGACAAGAGGATCATCTGGGAGGCGGAGGTTGTGGTAAGCTGAGATTGTGCCACTGCACTCTAGTCTGGGTGACAGAGTGAGACCCAGTCTCAAAAATAAAAAATAAAAATAAAATAAAATCACTCCAGCTCATGACTCTGACAAGTAATTCCTTCACCTCCCTCATATTCCACATCCACTCATCCCTAGTCCTTTCAATTTCTTGCAGTGAAGACTCATGCTTTCTTTGGTTCTCACAGGAACCACCTGGTCAAGAACCTTATGTCACATTCCTAAACAACCATCTTAACCTCAAAATTTGTCTCTACCCTTCTTGTTTTTTTTTGAGACACAGTCTCCCTCTGTCACCCAGGCTGGAGTGCAGTGGTGCGATCTCAGCTCACTGCAACATCCACCTCCTGGCCTCAAGTGATTCTCCTGTCTCAGCCTCCCGAGTAGCTGAGATTACAGGTGCCCGCCACTATGCCTGGCTAATTTTTGTATTTTTAGTAGAGATGGGGTTTCACCATCTTGGCCAGGCTGGTCTTGAACTCCTGACCTCATGATCCACCCGCCTCGGCCTCCCAAAGTGCTGGGATTACAGGTGTGAGCCACCGCACCCGGCAACACATATTACTTTCTTACTTGCAGCTTTCCCTAGGTCAAAGTAAGCTGCTTGCCATTCACTGTGGGTAACCCATATTTTGCCATCTTAAAACCTTTGCCCTTATGCCTGTAATCCCAGCACTTTGGTGCTTAAAGCAGAGCAGAGCCTATCTCCAGGATTCATAAAGTGTGTGACCTTGGACAAGTTATAAATTTCTCCTGAAAAATCTCTCAGGGTGTATAAAGATCAAATGAGGTAAAATGCACAAAATAAGCCTGGTTGTTGTTATTATTAAGAAGTGAGGCAACTGGGTGCAGTGGCTCATGCCTGTGATCCCAGAACTTTGGGAGGACGAGGCAGGAGGTCCCAAGGTCAAGAGATCGAGACCATCCTGGCCAACATGGTGAAACCCCACCTCTACTAAAAATACAAAAATTCTGGCCGGGCACGGTGGCTCACGCCTGTAATCCCAGCACTCTGGGAGGCCGAGGCGGGTGGATCACGAGGTCAGGAGATGGAGACCATCCTGGCTAATACAGTGAAACCCCGTCTCGACTAAAAAATACAAAAAATTAGCCGGGCGTAGTGGTGGGTGCCTGTAGTCCCAGCTGCTCGGGAGGCTGAGGCAGGAGAATGGCATGAACCTGGGAGGCGGAGCTTGCAGTGAGCCAAGATTGCGCCACTGCACTCCAGCCTGGGCGACAAAGCAAGACTCCATCTCAAAAAACAAAACAAAACAAAACAAAACAAAAATTAGCCAGGCATGGTGGCACGTGCCTGTAGTCCCAGCTACTCGGGAGGCTGAGACAGGAGACTCGCTTGAATCTAGGAGGTGGAGGTTGCAGTGAGCCAAGATCGCGCCACTGCACTCCAGCCTGGGCAACAGAGTGAGACTCCATTTCAAAAAAAAGAAGTGAGGCCAGGTGCAGTGGCTCATGCCTGTAATCCCAGCACTTTGGGAGGCCGAGGCGGGCGGATCACCTGAGGTCAGGAGTTCGAGACCAGCCTGGCCAACATGGTGAAACCCCGACTCTACTAAAAATACAAAAATTAGGCTGGGCGCAGTGGCTCACTCCTGTAATCCCAGCACTTTGGGAAGCTGAGGCGGGTGGATCATCTGAGGTCAGAAGTTTGAGACCAGCCTGGCCAACATGGTGAAACCCCAACTCTACTAAAAATACAAAAATTAGCCAGGCGTGGTCATGGGCCCCTGTAATCCCAGCTACTCAGGAGGCTGAGGCAGGAGAATTACTTGAACCCAAGAGGTGCAGGTTGCAGTGAGTGGAGATTTTGCCACTGTACTCCAGCCTGGGTGACAGAGTGAGACTCCATCTCAAAAAAAAAAAAAAATTAGCCAGGCATGGTGGTGCACACCTGCAGTACCAGCTACTCAGGAGGCTGAGGTGGAACGATTGCTTGAGCCTCGGAGGTAGAGATTGTAATGAGCTGTGCACCACTGCACTCCAGCCAGGGTGACAGTAAATGGGATAAGAGGTTAATAGGTGAGGCAGTGAGGAGAGATTCCTATTTCAAAAAATTTCAAATGGTAAAAAACTAAAATCGTTTAAAAAAATGTTGGAAATGGGAAATGGGATAAGGGAAGTGAGGTTTTTTGTTTTTTGTTTTTTGTTTTTTTTTTTTTTTTTGAGACAGAGTCTTGCTCTGTCGCCCAGGCTAGAGTGCAATGGCTCGATCTCAGCTCACTGAAACCTTCTCTTCCCAGGTTCAAGTGATCCTTCTGCCTCAGCCTCTCGAGTAGCTGGGATTACAGGCAGGCACTGCCACGCCTGACTAATTTTTATGTTTTTAGTAGAGACTGGGCTTCACCATATTGGCCAGGCTGGTCTCCAACTCCTGACCTCAAGTGATCCGCCTGCCTCGGCCTCCAAAAGTGCTGGGATTACAGGCGTGAGCCACCCCACGCCTGGAAGTGAAATTTCCTTCTCAAAGAGGGTGAGGCTTGAGTATGATGATAAACTGAAGAGAAGGAGCTAGTGGAATGGAAGAAGTAATAGGGAAGAAAGGAATTAACCAAATGGGACAAAGTCCCAAGAGGAGCTTGGACTGACAGCATATCTCTCTGTCTAAGATTAGGAGGAAAGATGGCCAGAAAATTTGTGGAGGTGGTGGGACTCTGACTCCAAAAGTGAAGGGGTATAGAAAATTTTTGAGGAGCAGAGCAAGCATTACAATAGCTACTATGGGGAATGAATCAAGTTAAAAGAGTGCCAAAAAAAGCCAAGGACTCAGTTGGAATTGAAACTCAAACATTCACAGCAGTGCCAATCTGTGCTGATTTCCAACTTCCACCCTCCACCAGCAGTGCTCAACATGGAGTGACTAGAGATTAGGAACATCCAGAATAGAAATGAAAAAGGACAAGGGGAACAGGATTTTGAGAGTACTAGTGAGAGGGGCTGTAGGGATCTGATCAGAAGTTCAAGTTGAGTGGACAAAAGTAAAGAAAGGTAGTATACAGAGATGGGGCGGTGATCAAAGGCAGGCTTCTCACAGAACAGAATTGGGAAAATAGGGTAGAAAAAGTCCCTAAGCCAAAAACAGAAAAGGGTGAGAGAGGTGAAAGGTGGGCCAGAATTGTGCCAGCAAAGTGGAAGAGAATATAGGGGGTTCAAGAATTCAAGAGAAGTTCAGGGTTGGGTGGTGGCAAACTCCAAGGCCTGGCTCTGGCATCGACAGATAAAGAAAAATGGAGGTGAAAGATACTGGAAGCCAGGCTAGAGGGTACACTGTCCACATTGACAGGCAGTGTAATCACCTGGAAGACTGGAGGGCACTGATACAGACTGTGAATCAAGTGGCAAAGTCCTCACTGAAGATGATTGTTGGTAGGTGAGAGCTAAGGAATGGTGAAAAGCCTTCACAGAAAAAGGATTTTTTGCATAAGGATGGTACCAATTTGCTGTTGTAAAATTTGTCCCAAGAGAGATAATCTAAGAAGACACAGACAAACTCTGCTTGGGAAGATAATAATATATATATTTCTCTAAAATTGTGGTTTCAGCCAGGCACAATGGCTCACACCTGTAATCCCAGGACTTTGGGAGGCTGAGGTGGGTGGATCACCTGAGGTCAGGAGTTCAAGACCAGCCTGGCCAACGTGGCAAAACCCCATCTCTACTAAAAATACAAAAATTAGCTGGGTGTGGTGGTGCACACCTGTAATCCCAGCTACCCAGGAGGCTGAGGCAGGGGAATCACTTGAACCCGGGAGGCAGAGGTTGCAGTGAGCCGAGATCGAGCCACTGCATCACAGCCTGGGCGACAGAGCAAGACTCTGCCTCAAAAAAAAAAAAAAATTGTGGTTTCTAGGAACCTTAAAACAAACTAGAAGTAATTAGAAACAGAATTAACTTTTTTTAATTGTTGTTTTAAGTAGAAGTAAAAATGCCCAACTAAGAATAAAAGTTACTTAGCTGCAAACAGATACCTGAGCCCAGAAAACAGGTTACACAACACCATGAACACACTATTAAGACATGTGAAGAGCAAAGGTCAAGAACAAGGAAACATACACACGTCAGCAGATTTATTTATTGCACCAGTACCAAACAGGAAACGTCTCTATGCAGATTAGAAAAGTGATCTACTCAAGTAACATGAAAACCAGTGCAAAGGATGTAATGGAACAGAATCTCAGATTACAAGTAACTTCTTAAAGCCTTGTTCCATTAAACTTACATGGATGGCTCATTTAAATGAAATATCCTGGATAGATAAATCCATAGAGTAAGTATATTAGTGGTTGTCAGACTGAAGGAAGGAAAAATGGGGAATGATTGCTAATGGGTACTGGGTTTCTTCTTGGGATGATCACATGTTCTGGAATTAGATAGTGGCGATGTTTACACAACATTGTGACTATACTAAAAACACTTAATTGTACAATTTTAAAAGGTCGATTTTATGGTATATCAACTATATCTCAAAAAAGCTATTATAGAAAAATTTTAAAAAGCTTATATGGCATTTAATATTTAAAACTGATTTACATGAGTAATTACACAAAACCATTTACTTTTTTTTTTGGGACAGAGTCTCGCCTGTCGCCCAGGATGGAGTGCACTGGCGCGATCTCCTCTCACTGCAAGCTCCACCTCCCAGGTTCACGCCATTCTCCTGCCTCAGCCTCCCGAGTAGCTGGGACTACAGGAGCCTGCCACCACGCATGGCTAATTTGTTATATTTTTAGTAGAGACGGGGTTTCACCATGTTAGCCAGGATGGTCTCGATCTCCTGACCTCGTAATCTGCCCTCCTTGGCCTACCAAAGTGTTGGGATTACAGGTGTGAGACACCGCGCCCCGCCACTTTTTATTTTTTTGACACAGAGTCTCCCTCTCACCTAGGCTAGAGTTCAGGAGCGCCGTCTCTGTTCACTGCAACCTCAACCTCGGGGACTCAAGCAATCCAATCCTCCCACCTCAACCTCCTGAGTACCTGGGGCTACAGGCATAGGCCACTATGCCCGGCTCATTTACTTTTTAAAATCGGCCGGGCATGGTGGCTCACGCCTGTAATCCCAGCACTTTGGGAGGCCGAGGCGGGCGGATCATGAGGTAAGGAGATCGAGACCAACCTGGCTAACTCGGTGAAACCCCATGTCTACCGAAAATACAAAAAAATTAGCCGGGCGTGGTGGTGGGCGCCTGTAGTCCCAGCTGCTCGGGAGGCTGAGGCAGGAGAATGGCGTGAACCCAGGAGGCGGAGCTTGCAGTGAGCCGAGATTGCACCACTGCACTCCAGCCTGGGCGACAGAGTGAGACTCCATCCCCAAAAATAAATAAATAAATAAATAAATAAATAAATAAATAAATAAATAAATCCACACATTAAGGGCCGGACGCAGTGGCTGACACCTGTAATCCCAGCACTTTGGGAGGACGAGGCGGGCAGATCACCTGAGTTCGGGAGTTCGAGATCAGCCTGACCAACATGGAGAAACCCTGTCTCTACTAAAAATACAAAATTAGCCGGGCGTGGTGGCGCATGCCTATAATCCCAGCTACTCAGGAGGCTGAGGCAGGAGAATCGCTTGAACCTGGGAGACAGAGGTTGCAGTGAGCCGAGATCGTGCCACTGCACTCCAGCCGGGGTGACAGAGCAAGACTCCGACTCAAAAAAAAAAAAAATATATATATATATATATATATATATATTTAGTTTGTGACTAGCCTTGGCAACATGGAAAAACCCCATTTCTATAAAAAATACAAAAATTAGCCAGACGCGATAGCATGCACTTGGTGACAGTGAGACCCTGCCTCAAAAAAAAAAATAAAAAATAAAAAATACACATTAGTTCTCAGGGGTCCTGTAAAAAAAAAAAAAAAATACATATAAGATGACAAAATACAAATACCCAAAAAGTACTGTTGGGAGAAAATAAGGGAAATAATAGTCTAAAGAGGCAAATATGACATCAGAGTATGATTGTAGAATCAATGCACTAATAACTTTGGGATGCAAAGCATGGTAATGCTATGGTGAAATGGGTGTAGTAACTGTCCTAGAATACAAATATCCAGGCTGAGCACAGTGGCTCATGTCTGTAATCCCCGCACTTTGGGAGGCCAAGGCAGGAGGATCACCTGAGACCAGGAGTTAAAGACCTGCCTGAGCAACATAACAAGATCCCATCTTTAAAAAAAAAATTTTTTTTTTTTGAGACTAAGTCTCACTCTGTCGCCCAGGCTGGAGTGCAGTGGTGCAATCTCAGCTCACTGCAACCTCCCCCTCCTGGGTTCAAGCAATTCTCTGCCTCAGCCTCCCGAGTAGAAGGGATTATAGGCACCCGCCACCATGCCCAGCTAATTTTTTTGTATTTCTAGTAGGGACGGGGTTTCACCATCTTGGCCAGGCTGGTCTTGAACTCCTGACCTCGAGATCCACTTGCCTCGGTGTCCCAAAGTGCTGGGATTACAGATGTGAGCCACCATGCCTGGTACAAAAAATTTTTTAAATTATCTGGGTATGGTAGCAAGAAACTGCAGTCCCAGCTACTCAGGAGGCTGAGGCGGGAGGAATGCTTGAGTCCAAGAATTCAAGTAGTGAGCTATGATCACACCACTGCATTCCAACCTGGGCAACAAAGTGAGATCCCGTCTTTTTTTTTTTAAAAAAAAAGGACGAACTGGGCATGATGGCTCATGCCTGTAATCCCAGCACTTTGGGAGGCCAAGGTGGGGGGATCACTTGAACCCAGGAGTTTCAGACCAGCCTGGGCAACATGGGAAGACCCCATCTCTACAAAAAAATACAAAAATAGGCCAGGCGCGGTGGCTCATGCCTGTAATCCCAGCACTTTGGGAGGCCGAGATGGGGGGATCACTTGAACCCAGGAATTTGAGACCAGACTGGGCAACATGGGAAGACCCTGTGTCTACAAAAGAAAAAATACAAAAATAGGCCAGGCGCGGTGGCTCACCCCTGTAATCCCAGCACTTTGGGAGGCCGAGGCGGGCAGATCATGAGGTCAGGAGTTTAAGACCAGCCTGACCAACATGGTAAAACACCTTCTCTACTAAAAATACAAAAATTAGCTGGGCGTGGTGGCATGCACCTGTAATCCCAGCTACTTAGGAGGCTGAGGCAGGAGAATCGCTTGAACCCGGGAGGTGGAGGTTGCAGTGAGCCAAGATCGCGCCACTGCACTCCAGCCTGGGTGACAGAGCAAGACTCCATCTCAAAAAAAAAAAAAAACAAAAAACAATTAGCTGGATGTGGTGCTGGGCACCTGTAGTTCCATCTACTCGGGAAGCTGAGGTATGAGAATTGCTTGAACCCGGGAGGCAGAGGTTGCAGTGAGCCAAGATCGTGCCACTGCACTCCAGCCTAGGCAACAGGGCAACATTCTGTCTCAAAAAAAAAAAAGAAAAAAAAGAAAAAGAAAACGATGGATAAAACCATGACAAATATAAATAGTAGAACATTTTTAAGAGTGGCCAAGGTGAGGGCTGGGCACAGTGGCTCATACCTGTAATCCCAGCACTTTAGGAGGCCAAGGCAGGCAGATCACTTGAGGTCAGGAGTTCGAGACCAGCCTGGCCAACACAGTGAAACCCCGAGTTGGGATGAGTATTTAAAGTGAGTGAGCATAGAAATACTATGCTCAGCCAAGTGAGTACTTAACGAAATGAGTGTAGAAGGCTGGGGGAGGTGGCTCACGCCTGTAATCCCAGCACTTTAGGAGGCTGAGGGGGGCGGATCACCTGAGGTTGGGAGTTCGAGACCAGCCTGACCAACATGGAGAAACCTCGTTTCTACTAAAAATACAAGATTAGCCGAGTATGGTGGCATATGCCTGTAATCCCAGCTACTCGGGAGGCTGAGGCAGGAGAATCGCTTGAACCCAGGAGGCAGAGGTTGCAGTGAGCTGGAGATCGTGCCATTGCACTCCAGCCTGGGCAACAAGAGCAAAACTCCATCTCAAAAAGAAAAACAAAAAAAAGTAAGTGTAGAAATACACCTATAGCAGGACACAGTGGCTCATGCCTGTAATCCAAGCACTTTAGGAGGCCAAGCCGGACTGATCACTTGAGTTCAAGACCAGCCTGGCCAACATGGTGAAACCCCATCTCTACTAAAAATACAAAAATTAGCAAGGGTGGTGTGGTGCATGCCTGTAATCCTAGCTACTTGAGAGGCTGAGGCAGGAGAATCACTTGAACCCTGGAGGTAGAGGTTGCAGTGAGCCTGGAGCCACTGCACTCCAGCCTGGGTGATAGAGGGAGACTCCGTCTCAAAAAAAAAAAAAGAAAAAAGAAAAGAAATACTAATTTAGCATTCTAACTTGTAAGCTTCAAATGATGTGGCAATGACTTTCATTTCTTTTTCTATTTCTTTTTTTTTTTTTTTTTTTTAGCAACAGTGTCTTTTTCTGTCACCCAGGCTGGAGTGCAGTGGCATGATCACAGGTCACTGTAGTCTTGATCCGGCTTCAAGCAATCCTCCCATCTCAGCAGCGAGTAGCTGGGACTACTGGCCTGCTAGCCAGGGCCCTGCACCCAGCAAATTTTTTTTTTTTAATGTAGAGACTGGGTCTTGCTATGTTGCCCAGGCTGATTTTCATTTCTGTTAGGCTCATCTTTTTTCTTAATTCTTGCTTGAATTTCTATTCCAGTACAATAATGCAAGTCAAAGGAAGGTTAAAATGTACCTTATTTAAACTGCTAATCTTTGTAATTACTGACAGTGCATCTCTGACATTTCTAAAATGAAGACACCTTCCTTTTCTACAAACTCAGAAAATGCCAATGAACTATCTTAACATTTTTTAAGTTCAAAACATTTTGGTGACAGACACAAGTCTACTGAAAGGTATAATAGTAGATATTCATGTTGCTTTGCTATACTGGCACCACCATTTATTTGTCATCTGTAAAATGACAGCTAGTGCCTTACTCATAGTAGTCAATAAATGTTCCTTTTCTTTCCTTCTTTCATTGTTTCAATGTGACTTAGTCTTCACTGATACTTTAACACAGAATATAGGACGTCTTCAAAGACACTTAGTAATATAGAGGCTGATGTAAGAACACACAAATAAATAATACTAGGTTTAATTTTTCAAGTTAAAAGGACTTCTTCACCTCATTTTGTCCACTGTACCAAACACCTTAAATTGCTGACCAACTTGGTTCTTTCAGCTAACAATGTCAAAGTTTTAGCTGTTTTAAAACAAATCTTCTTGGAAAAGCTTCAACACCTTAAAAATCAGTACAGTGGCCCACTGAGGTGGCTCATGCCTTTAATCCCAGCAGTTTGGCAGGCCGAGGTGAGCAGATCACCTGAGGTCAGGAGTTGGAGACCAGACTGGCCAACATAGAGAAATCCCATCTCTACTAAAAATAGAAAAATTAGGCCGGATGCGGTGGCTCACGCCTATAATCCCAGCACTTTGGGAGGCCGAGGAAGGCGGATCACGAGGTCAGGAGATAGAGACCATCCTGGCTAACACAGTGAAACCCCATCTCTACTAAAAAATACAAAAAAAATAGCCGGGCGTGGTGGCGGGCGCCTGTAGTCCCAGCTACTCGGGAGGCTGAGCCAGGAGAATGGCGTGAACCCGGGAGGCGCAGCTGGCAGTGAGCCGAGATCGTGCCACTTCACTCCAGCCTGGGCGACAGAGGGAAGACTCCGTCTCAAAAAAAAAAAAAAAAAAAAAAAACACGCACACAAAAATTAGCCGGGCGTGGTGGCACGCGCCTGTAATCCCAGCTACTCAGGAGGCTGAGACAGGAGAATCGCTGGAACCCAGAAGGCGGAGATTGCAGTGAGCAGAGATCGTGCCACTGCACCCCAGCCTGGGCGACAAGAGGGAAACTCTATCTCAAAACAACAACAAAAATTTTAAAAATTAAAACAAAAATCAGCACAGTTTTCTCAACAGTGTATCTTTTTTCCACTTAACTGGGACTTTGGGCTACGGAAAACGTTAACCAGTACTAGCAAAGAAGCTCAATTTGCCTCTACACTAATTGGGACCGCTGAAAACTCCAGGTCGTGTCATAGCCTCTTCAGCTGTCAGTGAGACCCGCCACCTTCCCCTTACCAGGTAAGGAAACTTAGGCCCAGGGGAAGGAAGGGGCTTGCCTGCAGCCACCTCGTTCTTTCCTGAAAAGACCAAGGGTCTGACAGCAGCAGTGTTCTGCCCCGAGGGCTATCAGACGGCCCCGCGGAGCATGGATGAGACCTGTCCTCCCTCGCGCCGCCTAACCCCGGGGTGAAAAACAGGCGCCCATTCACGCAGTGCCACAGGCAGGGACCCAGAGTAGGACTTGGCCCTAAAAGTGCGCCTTCTAGGGGATCCATAGCTGCTGCCCACCGGTCCTCCCAGAAGGAGGGGCTGTCACTCACCTGCGACTGGAGAGAACGCAATCCCCTACTTGGCGTTGGCCGTACACCAGGAGACCGAACTGCAAAGCGCGATGGCTGCGGTGGCCCCAGTTCGCATCAGCCCCTTCCGGGCCGGCGGGTGCCTCACTAGCGACAGTCCGCAGGACCGCGTCGCCGAGCGCCCTAGGTTCCGCCTCCTGGCAGTCTTGCCGCCAATTCCCCAGTTGAGCGAGCCTGCTCGCAACCCCTATCACCGCCCGGGTCTCCCAGCCGCCTGGTCTCCCCACACCCGCCCGCCCGAAGGGATTTTAGGGGCCTGCGTGCCGAGAAGGGAACATCCCGTGCCTCCCTAGGGGAAATTACTTTTGGCATTTTTTTTTTTTTTTTTTTGAGACGTTGTCTCGCTCTGTCTCCCAAGCTGGGGTGCAGTGGCGCAATCTGGGCTCACTGCAGCCTCCACCCCCTGGATTCAAGCGATTCTCCTACCTCAGCCTCCCGAGTAGTGGGGACTACGGGCACCCGCCACCACCGTCCGGCTAATTTTTTTTTTTTTGAAACGGAGTCTCGATTTTGTCGCCCAGGCTGGAGTGCAATGGCACGATCTCAGCTCACGGTAACCTCCGCCTCCCGGGTTCAAGCGATTCTTCTACCTCAGCCTCCTGAGTAGCTGGGAGCACAGGCGCGCACCACCATGCCCGGCTAATTTTTGTATTTTTAGTAGAGACGGGGTTTCATCATGTTGTCCAGTCTGGTCTCGAACTCCTGACCTAAAGTGAACCGACCGCCTCGGCCTCCCAAAGTGCTAGGATTACAGGCGTGAGCCACTGCGCCCGGCTAATTTTTGTATTTTTAGTAGAGACCGGGTTTCACCATGTTGGCCAGGCTGGTCTCAAACTCCTTAGCATAAGTGATCCACCTGCCTCAGCCTCCCAAAGTGCTGGGATCACCACCGCTCCCTGCCTAAAATACATTTTCAAAGTACACGTGTTTATTGAATTCATTTTTTTTCTTTTTTTGTTATTTGTGCTTATTGAATTCACCAGTGATTTACACAATGTAGCTATGTACCAGATAACGTGTTGGATGCTGGTTATTCAGCTTTTATTCAGCTGGTTATTCAGTTGTTTTATAGATGGTCTTGGCCAGGCGCGGTAGCTCACACCTGTGATCTCAGCACTTTGGGAGGTCAAGGTGGGTGAATCACCTGAGGTTAGAGTTCAAGACCAACCTGGCCAACATAGTGAAACCCCATCTCTACAAAAATACAAAAATTAGCCAGGCATGATGGCAGGTGCCTGTAATGCCAGGTACTCAGGAGGCTGAGGCAGGAGAATCACTTGAACCCGGGAGGTGGAGGTTGCAGTGAGCCGAGATCACACCATTGCACTCTAGCCTGGGCGACAGAGCGAAACTCTGTCTCCGTCTCAAAAAATAAATAAATAAATAAATAAATAAAATTAAAAATAAATTTAAAAATTATATATATATAAAAATATATATAGATGGTCTTGCTCTTTCTCCCAGGCTGGAGTCCAGTGGCGCTATCATGGCTCACTGCAGCCTCAATCTCTTGGGCTCAAGGAATCCTCCCACGTAGCTGGGACCACAGGCATGTGCCACCAGGCCCAGCTAATATTTTAATTGTTTTGTAGAGATAGGGGTCTCATTATGTTGCCCACGCTGATCTTGAACTCCTGGGCTTAAGCAATCCTCCGGCCTCTGCCTCCCAAAGTGCTGAGATTACAGGAGTGTAGTCAGATAGTCAGCATTTTTTTTTTTTGGAGGCGGAGTCTCGCTCTGTCGCCCAGGCTGGAGTGCAATGGTGCGAGCTTGAGCTCTTCTCACTGCACCTCCGCCTCTCAGGTTCAAGCAATTCTCCTGCCTCAACCTCCCAAGTAGCTGGGACTACAGGCGCACTCCACCATGCCTGGCCAATTTTTTGTATTTTAGTAGAGACAGGGTTTCATGGTGTTGCCCAGGCTGGTCACGCCCGACTAATTTTTTGTATTTTATTAGAGATGGGGTTTCACCGTGTTGCCCAGCCTGGTCTCAAATGCCTGAGCTCAGGCAATCCACCTGCCTTGGCCTCCCAAAGTGCTAGGATTACAGGCGTGAGCCACCGCACCTGGCCATAGTCAGCCTTTTTGTATGTTTGTTTTACTATGGAACAGTTCATGAATTTGCCTATCATCCTTGTGCAGGGGCCATGCTAATCTTCTCTGTATCGTTTCAATTTTAGTATATGTGCTGCCAAAGAGAGCACACAGGTATTCAGCTTTAAACAAGACTGTTTTGACACCAATGTTCTTTTCTAATGGATTGGCGTTGCCTTCTTTAAATGCATCAAGAGCTGTTTAGGGATTCTCAGCAAAGCCTATCATTGGCTTTGCTGGATCTCCTCTTTCTGCTCCAGCCTCAGGAAGTGCTTCACTCCATGCGCTCTCCCTTGACACTAGGATTTCCCTCCGCCAGAAAAGCTTCTACCCACCACTGCATTTCACCCGGCTAACTCCTACACACTTTTCAGGTCTCAACTCTTCAGGTCTTCCTCTCATCAAGGCCTTTCTCCCAGATTTGGTTAAGTCCTCTGTTACAGATTTTGAGATGGAGCAGGGACCCCTCTTAGGGGCCTGCCTGGCCCTCCCAACCAAGTGTAGAAATAAGAGAAAATCTCGAGTTCCTTTAAGGGAAATTCCCCACACCTAGGTAGCCCTGAGCAACTTGATAAGCAAGAAAGTAACAGTAGCTCAAAACAACAGCCTAAGAAGTTTGAGTCATAAGATGTTTGGTTCTTTATAAAAACTAAAGATAACATCTTAACATATGTCCCTGAGTTGTTTTTCAGAAACCCAGACCCACATCAAATGGATCCACTGGAGCTGGGTGTGGTGGCTCATGCCTGTAATCCCAACACTTTGGGAGGCTGAGGCAGGAGGATTGCTTGAGCCCAGGAGTTTAAGACCAACCTAGGCAATATAGTGAGACCTCATCTCCATAAAAAATAAAAAAATTAGCTGGGCATGGTTGTATGCCTGTAGTCCCAGCCACTTGGGAGGCTGAGGTGGCAGGATTGCTTGATTTGAGCATGGGAGATCCAGGCTGCAGTGAGCTGTGATCCCACCACTGCACTCTAGCCTGAGCAACAGAGTGAGACCTTATCTCCCCCACCAAAAAAAAAAAAAAAAGATATTCCATCTTTTTAGGCCAAACCAATGTATAACCTCATTTACTGATATACAATTTTGCCTGTAACTTCTGCTTTTCTGAAATTTACTCCTCCCTTTAAAAACTCTTCCTTGGGCCAGGCACAGTGGCTCACACTTGTAATCCCAGCACTTTGGGAGGCCGAAGTAGGCGGATCGCCTGAGGTCGGGAGTTCAAGACCAGCCTGGCCAACATGGTGAAACCCCATCTCTCTTTAAAATACAAAAATTAGCCGAGTGTGGTGGTGCACAACTGTAATCCCAGCTACTTGGGAGGCTGAGGCAGAGAATCACTTGAACCTGGGAGGCGGAGGTTGCAGTGAGCCCAGGTCCCACCATTGCACTCCAGTCAGGGCTAGAGAGTAAGACTGACAAAAAAAAAACAAAAACAAAAAAACACTCTGCTTGTAAGCCATTGGGGAGGTCAGGTCTTAAGTGTGAGCTGACAGATTCTCCTTGTTTGGTGCCCTACAAATAAACACCCTCATGTAAAGCCTCCATATAGATGTCAGGCCTTACTGCATTGGGAAGCAGACTCCAGTTTGGCTGGGTAACAAGCTTCTTCAGCAACTTTACGATTTTTTTTTTGAGACCCAGTTTCACTCTTGTTGCCCAGGCTGGAGTGCAATGGGGCTATCTTGGCTCACTACAACCGCCACCTCCTGGGTTCAAGCGATTCTCCTGCCTCAGCCTCCAGAGTAGCTGGGATTACAGTTGCACCCCACCATGCCTGGCTAATTTTGTAGTTTTAGTAGAGATGGGGGTTTCACAGTGTTGGCCAGGCTGGTCTCGAACTCCTGACCTCAGGTGATCCATCCACCTTAGCCTCCCAAAGTGCTGGGATTACAGGCATAAGCCACAGCGTCCGGTTTACAATTTAATCACTGAAGTTATAGAATCATATATGTGTGATTATTTGTTTAAATAATCACACCATCAGCAGACATTTCATAAGCTTCCTGAGGTTATGGCCCCTATATACTTTTTTCCCTCCTGAACCTATTTTCAGGGCCTGGCACAAAATAGGTACTTAATAAATATGATTTGTAACATGAAGGACTCCTAGGAACATTTTTGTCCTCTGGGGGTTGAAGGGTTTCCTTTTTTTTGAGACACAGTCTCACTCTGTTGCCCAGGCTGGAGTACAGTGGCACAATCTCTCCTCACTGCTGCAACCTCCGCCTGTCTGGTTCAAGCGATTCTTGTGCCTCAGCTTCCTAAGTAGCTGAGACTACAGGTGCCTGCCACCACGCCTGGCTAATTTTTTTTTGTATTTTTAGTAGAGACAGGGTTTCACCATGTTGGCCAGGCTGGTCTCGAACGCCTGACCTTTAGTGATCCACCCGTCTCAGCTTCCCAAAGTGCTGGGATTAGAGGTGTGAGCCACTGCACTGGGCCAGAAGGGTTTCTTTAGAGTTCATTAATCTGCGGTGGAAGAGCCTGTTGTTCCAGTCTGGGTTTCCCTCTACACTCTCTCTACTCACCTAGTCTTGAATTGTTTGGTTTAATAAACACTAATATGGCCTGAGGCAATTCACAAGGCTCCTCGACTCTTCAAGATTACAGCTATTGTCCTAGATAGGCTTTCTTTCCTGATATCCCTGGCATTTTGGTCCGCCTTTTAAAAATTTGAGGTAGAGCTAGCTCCCTGACACATTTGTCATCCCAGCACTTTGGAAAGCTGATGTGGGAGGATTGCTTGAGACTAGGAGTTGGAGACCAGCCCGGACAACAAAGTGAGACCCTATCTCTGAAAATAAATTTTTTTAATTAGCCAGGTGTGGTAGTGTGCATGTGAAGTCCCAACTACTTCGGAGGCTAAGGCAGGAGGATTGCATGAGCCCAGGAGTTCAAAGATGCAGTAAGATATGATTGTGCCACTGCACCACTGCACTCCAGCCTGGGTGACAGAGCGAGACCCTCCCTGTCTCTTAAAAAAAAAAAAAAAGATTATAACATTCTATACACTTTTATAAAACACTTAAAATGAAAAACTTAATCTAGCTACAGACTACAGGTTAAAGACTGGTTCCAACATTAGCCACTCAAAGTTTCAGTTTCTGCATCTGTAAAATGAGGACTAATATCCCAAAGGAATGATATCATGAGAAAATAACATACAAAAAGGAATAGATACAGGGAAAGCACCAGGCAAGTATTATAGTTTAACTGAATCGATTTGGCCTAGCCCACTGGGGGCCTTGACTCCCAAACTGCAGAACCTTTTGGGGGTTTTGAGCAGAACAGAAACATGGTCAGAATTGTGTTTTTAAATGTTTCCTCTGGCAGCAGTGTGCAGATTTTATTGGAACAAATCAAGACTGAAAGCTAAGATAAGTAATGAGGCTGCTGCAATTACGCAGGTGAGAGGTAACAAGGGCCTGGGTTAAGTCAGTGGGTACAGAGAAATAGGGAATCCTATGAGAAACTGTAAAGGCTGGAATCTGTAAGATTTCATGGCTGGGCGCGGTGGCTCACATCTGTAATCCTAGCACTTTGGGAGGCCCAGGCAGGCAGATCACGAGGTCAGGAGTTGGAGACCAGCCTGGCCAGTATGGTGAAACCCCATCTCTACTAAAAATACAAAAATTAGCTGGGCATGGTGGCACGCACCTGTAATCTCAGCTACTTGGGAGGCTGAGGCAGGAGAATCACTTGAACCCGGGAGGCAGAGATTGAAGTGAGCCGAGATTGCACCACTGCACTCCAGCCTGGGTGACAGAGCCAGAATCCATCTCAAGAAAAAAAAAATGATTTCATAATTGACCTGGCACAGTGGCTCACACCTGTAATCCCAGCACTTTGGGAGGCTGAGGCGGGCAGAGTTTAAGACCAGCCTGGCGAACATGGAGAAACCCTGTCTCTACAAAAATACAAAAATTAGCTGGGCATAGTGGTGCATACCTGTAGTGACAGCTACTAGGGAGGCTGAGGCAGGAGAATCGCTTGAACCTAGGAGGCAGAGGTTACAGTGAGCCAAGATCGTGCCACCGCACACCAGCCAGAGTGACTGAGCAAGACTCTATCTCAAAACAAACAAACAAAAAGAAACAATTCATGATTGATTGCATGTGGCTAGCAAAAGCAAAAGAGGTAGCAAAGTCCAAAGTTTTAGTAAGTCTACTTCTCTCTATCTCTAGTGCAAACACCTTACTGCAGGCCACCATCAGCTCTGGCCCAAGTTATAGCAACAACTCCATTATTTCCCCTCCAATAACTTATCCTCACAGTGGTTGGATAGATTTTTTTTTTTTTGAGATGGGATCTTGCTCTGTTGCCCAGGCTGGAGTGCAGTGGTACGATTATGGTTCACTGCAGCCTCAACCTCTCAAGTGATCCTCCCACTTTAGCCCCCCCAAGCAGCTGGGACCACAGGTATGCACCACCATGCCCAGCTAATTTGTTAAAATTTTCGTAGAGATGGAGTCTCCCTATGTTGCCCAGGCTGGTCTCAAGGTCCTGGGCTCAAGTGATCCTCCTGCCTTGGCCTCCCAAAGTGCTGGGATTACAGGCATGAGCCAACTTGCATGGCCTGAGTTTTTGTTAATGGATTCATCTTAAATCATACTTGGACCAAGTTATTCTTCTATTTATAAATCTTCAATTGCTTCTCCAAACCTCTAAACTCCTGAAAATGGCTTATAAGTTTCTCATGGCTCTGTCCCCCTCTACTATTCCAATCTCATCTCACACCATTCTGCCTTGCCAACCACAGCAAGCTGATTCCTGGCACTGGGCCTTTCTAGATGCTCTTCCTGCCAGGAGCCCTTTCCCCAACCCAGCTCCTCTTTTCGCATAATTTCCTCATCCTTTGGATCACAGCTCAAATGTCATCTCCTGTCCTAACCATCCCATCCAAACTGGGTCCTTCCTTGCTATTTTCTGCCTCAGCACTGATTCCTCAATAGCACTTACCAATTTAAAAGTTTAAAATATATATTTATCTACATTATTGTTTCTTTCAACTATAAACTCCACAGATCCACAGAAGGAAGAGATCTCTGTCCTGTTCCTTTTTACTTGGTTCCTGGCACATGAAACGTATTTAGTAAGTATTTTTTCCTGCCAGGCACGGTGGCTCATGCCTGTAATCCCAGCACTTTGGGAGGCTGGGGCAGGTGGACCACCTGAGGTCAGGAATTCGAGACTAGCTTGGCCAACAAGGTGAAACCCCGTCTCTATTAAAAATACAAAACTTAGCCAGGCATAGTAGTGGGTGCCTGTAATCGCAGCTACTTGGGAGGCTGAGGCAGGAGAATCACTTGAACCCTGGAGGTGGACATTGCAGTGAGATGAGACGGTGCCATTGCACTTCAGCCTGGGCAACAAGAGTGAAACTCCATCTCAAAAAAAAAAAAAACAAAAAAACAAGTAAATACTTTTTCCAACATGGGCAATATAGCGAGACCATGTCTGTACGCAAAACTGTAAAAATTAGCTGGGTGTGGTGGCACATGCCTGTAGTCCCAGTTACTCGGGAGGCTATGGTAGGAGGATTGCTTGAACTTGGGAGGTTGAGGATGCAGTGAGCTATGATCACACCATTGCACTCCAGTCTGGGCGACAGAGTGAGACTCTGTTTCAAAAAAAAAATGTTTTTTTAAATGAATGAATGAAAGAGATGGTGAAGTTATTCATGAGAAAGTGTCATGAGGAAAAGGTAGGTTTAGAGGGGAAGGTATACATCTTTAATACTGTGGTGTCAGGGTATCTGTAGGTAAATAGTTGGGGTTAGAAATGGAAAAAGACACTTTGGGAGGCCAAAGCGGGTGGATGGCCTGAGGTCAAGAGTTCGAGACCAGCCTGGCCAACACGGTGAAACCCCGTCTCTACTAAAAATACAAAAATTAGCTGGGGTCAGCCACTCATGCCTGTAATCCCAGTACTTTGGGAGGCTGAGGCGGGTAAATCACGAGGTCAGGAGTTTGAGACCAGCCTGGCCAACATGGTGAAACCCGGTCTCTACTAAAAATACAAAACATTAGGTGGGAGTAGTGAGAGGCACCTGTAATCCCAGCTACTTGGGAGGCTGAGGCAGGAGAATCACTTGAACCCGGGTGGCAGAGGTTGCAGTGAGCTGAGATCGCACCACTGCACTCCAGCCCAGGCGACAGAGTGAGACTCCATTAAAAAAAAAAAAAAAAAGCAAAAATTAGCTGGGCGTGTTGGCGGGCGCCTGTAATCCCAGCTACTCGGGAGGCTGAGGTAGGTGAATTGCTTGAACCCAAGAGACAGAAGTTGCAGTGAGCCACGATCACGCCACTGCACTCCAGCATGGGTGACAGAGCGAGACTGTCTTAAAAAAAAAAAAAATTAGCCGGGCACGGTGGCACACGCCTGTAGTCCCAGCTACTCTGGAGGCTGAGGCAGGAGAATCGCTTGAACCTGGGAGGCGGAGATTGCAGTGAGCCGAGATCGCGCCATTGCACTCCAGTCTGGGTAACAGAGTGAGATTCTGTCTCAGAAAGAGAAAAGGAAAAAGAGTTGGCATTTGATACTGTACCTCTAGCCCTTCCCAGGTGAGCTGGGCCTGAACAGGGGCTAGCACTACTTCAACTACAGTATTAGGCCTTATCACAATATAACATAACAGTCGAGAACCTAAAAGAACTTGAGACTTCTCGTTACTAAGCACTCAAGTGAAAAAAAAAAAGAACTTAGACCAACATAGTTTAGAAACAAGTGCTAGTGATGTGGTTTAAGCTATAAGTGCAATAGTAACTTATAGTAATGAATTAATGAGGGTCAAAATAGTCAGAATAGGCCTAGGGCAGTGGTTCATGCCTGTAATCCCAGCACTTTGGGAGGCTGAGGCAGGCTGATTGCTTGAGTCCAGGAGTTTGAGACCAGCCTGGGTAACATGGTGAAATCCCGTTTCTACAAAAAATACAAAAATTAGTGGGTGTGGTGGTGTGCGCCTGTAGTACCAGCTACTCAGGAGGCTGAGGTGGGACGATAATTGAGCCCGGGAGGTTAAGGCTACAGTGAGCTATAATCACGCCATTGCACTCCAGTCTGGGTGACAGAGTGAGACCCTGTTTCTAAAAAGGAAAAAAAAAGAAAAAAAAATTAAAATTGTCAGAAGTCTGGAAGATAAAGACACTTTAAATTTATTCCTTCAAAAATGTTTACTGAATATCGTACCTGTTAAGTGTGAGGCCCCAAGCCAAGTGCTGAGAATACCCACACTTGTGGTGAATAAGACACAGTTCTTGGTTTCTACTCATTGATGGTCTAACGGAAACAGACACGGTTACCTTGGAATTGACAGGCTATGTATAGACTTATAGTCCATTGAAAAAAGATAAACAGGCTGGGTGCGGTGGCTCACACCTGTAATCCCAGCACTTTGGGAGGCCAAGGCAGGCGGATCACGAGGTCAGGAGATCAAGACCATCCTGGCTAACACAGTGAAACCCCACCTCTACTAAAAATACAAAAAATTAGCCGGGCATGGTGGCAGGCACCTGTAGTCCCAGCTACTTGGGAGGCTGAGGCAGGAGAATGGTGTGAACTTGGGAGGTGGAGTTTGCAGTGAGCCAAGATTGCACCACTCACTCCAGCCTGGGCGACAGAGTGAGACTCCGTCTCAAAAAAAAAAAAAAAAGAAAAGAAAAAAGAAAAAAGATAAACATAGACACGAATAGGGCTGGGGTCAGTGGCTCACACCTATAACCCCAGCACTTTGGGAGGCTGAGGCAGGAGGATCACCTGAGGCCAGGAGTTTGGGAGCAGCCTGGGCAACATGGTGAGACCTCATTTCTATCAAATAAGATAATAAAAAAGACACAAATATATAACAATAAATAAGTGTTATGAAGAAACATAAGCAGAGTAAGAGGAACACAGAGTGAGCTGTGTCATGTAGGATATTTAGAGAAGCCCTCTTCAATTAAAGTAACATTTGAACAAGGGCCTAAAGGAGTGAGAGTTTGAGTTCCCTGGATGTCTTGGGGAAGAGTATCCCAAGTAATGGAAATAAGTGTAATGGCAGGCTTGTGCTTGAATAGCTAGAGAAATAGCAAATGTGTCTGGAGTGGAGTGAGTGGGAAGGAGTGTGGAAGTCAAATAGGTAGCAAGGCCAGGTCACGTGGGGCCTGGGTAGCACTCTGGATTTTACTTAGCTTGAGATGAGAAAAGTCATGCAGAAAAATTTTAACTTGATGGAGCAAGCAGAGGGAGTAATCACAGATCTGGGAGTATAGGAAAGTAAAAATGGAATCAGTAGTTCAGGAACTCAGTTCAACATGTGGGATGGATTAGAGGCAATCCAGAAGGCAATTCATTCCCAGCGGTTCAAGTGCAAGATGATGAAAAGTAACCAGAACGGGCAGGAAGAATGGTAAGAGCTACATAAAAATGAGAAGTTTTCAAAGAAAGCAATGGGATTTTCAGGCTTGGTGGGGATGAATGTACTTGTGATGTAGCTTCAGAGCTGCTGACTTCAGATACAAACAGCTGTCCTGTCAGAAGCAAATGAGGCCAAAGGAACTGTTCTTAAAATGGAACCACAAGAGTTTCAGTAAACAAAACTGTTGTTCTTATAAACCTGTTTGTAACTGAAACTGTTCTTTGTTTGAAATATAAATGGAACAGTTTTTTTTTTTTTTACGGAGTTTTGCTCTGTCACCCAGGCTGGAGTGCAGTGGCACGATTCCAGCTCACTGCAACCTCCACATCCCAGGTTCAAGCAATTCTCCTGCCTCAGCCTCCCGAGTAGCTGGGAATACAGGGAACCGCCAACACACCCAGCTAATATTTGTATTTATAGTAGAGATGGGGTTTTACCATCTTGGCCAGACTGGTCTCAAACTCCTGATCTCTTGATCCACCCACCTTGGCCTCCCAAAGTGCTGGGATTACAGGTGTGAGCCATTGTGTCTGGCGAACAGTATTTTTAATAATTAAAGAACCCAAAATAATTTACCCCTTCCTGAAAAGTAAAGCAAATTGATCCTATTTATCACCTGAAAATGCAACAGTCATGAGCAGGCAGGCAAAGGAGCTCTGGTGTGAGCCTAAGTCCACTTCTGCATATCAGCAAGTTTTATTAGAAATGCCTGTCTCCCAGTTTTGAGTCTAAATAATCAAATGTAATGGAATATTCTTAGTATAATGCTTATATCCTTACTGAAACAGTTTCTTGTCACTTATTTTGTTGTTTACAATTTTCTTTTTTTTTTTTTTAGACGGGGTTTTGCTCTGTTGCCCAGGCTGGAGTGCACTGGCATGGTCTCGGCTCACTGCAACCTCCGCCTCCTGGGTTCAAATGATTCTTCTGCCTCAGCTTCCCGAGTAACTGGGATTACAGGCACCTGCTACCACGCCCAGCTAATTTTTTGTATTTTTAGTAGAGACAGGTGTTTCACCATGTTGGCCTGGCTGGTCTTAAACTCCTGACCTTGTGATCTGCTCGCCACGGCCTCCGAAAGCGCTGGGATTACAGGCATGAGCCACTGCCCTAGGCCTACAATTTTCTTAACTAGGGTTGAAGGCTCTGAAAATATGCAGAAAATCACACAATGGCCTTATGAAGGTTGTATATGTGGCAGAAGGATTCTGTTTTTCTGGTCAATAAAGATAAAAAAGTAGAATATATTACTGACATCAGTTTAGAAAAATGTATAGTAGTGTAGCGTACATACAAGTAATTGAACAAATAAATATCAATAACAATTGGTAAGACCAATTTTTTTTTTTGAGACGGAGTCTCCCTCTGTCGCCCAGGCTGGAGTGCAGTGGCAAGATCTCAGCTCACTGTAACCTCTGCCTCCCAGGTTCAAGCAATTTTCCCTGCCTCAGCCTCCCAAATAGCTGGGATTACAGGCGCCCGCCACCATGCCTGCCTAATTTTTGTATTTTTAGTAGAGACAGAGTTTCATCATGTTGGCCAGGCTGCTCTCGAATGCCTGACCTCAAGTGATCCACCCACCTTGGCCTACCAAAGTGCTGGGAACACAGGCGTGAGCCACGGCGCCTGGCCAAGAGCAATTGTTATAATTGCTATCACCAATAATTTTTTCATATTTCTGTGGCCACACTTAAACGAGTCATCAAATGATTTGATATTGTGTGGATAATACTTAAGATGAAAACTTTTAAAATATGTTGTCCCATCTCAGTTACTTAAATTTACCTTCCTACTATCCCAAAGGTTAGGCAGATGACAAATGCTGTTTTTCTTCTGTCTCTCTCTCTATATATATACATGTATTCTGAGACAGGGTCTTACTCTGTTGCCTAGGCTGGAGTCCAGTAGCACAATCATGGCTTACTGCCGCCTCAACCTCCCAGGCTCAAGCGATCCTCCCACCTCAGTCTTCTGAGCAACTGGGACTACAGGCGTACGTCACCATGACCAGCTAATTTTTTGTATGTTTTTGTAGAGATGGAGTTTTGCCATATTCCTCAGGCTGTTCTCCAACTCCTGGGCTTAGGGGATCCACTTGCCTCAGCCTCCCAAAGTCCTGGGATTATAGGCGTGAGCCACGGTGCCCAGCTCTCCCCAATACCGTAGTGCTGATTACACCGAGAGTGTAAAAACCATTTGAAATACTTAATCATTGTTTTGAGGACACGAACAGTAACATAGCAACTTAGGGGTGGAACAAATTTTAGAAAAAGCATTGTTTACTTATTAGCAAATTATTTATGTTGATTTAACCTGATTTAACCAACTAGACTACTTTTTAAAATCCCTGGGGCCAGGCACAGTGGCTCAGGCCTGTAATCCCAGCACTTTGGGAGGCCAAGGCAGGTTGATCACCTGAAGTCATGAGTTCAAGACCAGCCTGGTCAACATGGTGAAACCCCGTCCCTAGTAAAAATACAAAAATTAGCTGGGCATGGTGACATGCGCCTGCCTGTAGTCCCAGCTACTCGGGAGGCTGAGGCAGGAGAATCACTTGAACCCGGGAGGCAGAGGTTGTAGTGAGCCGAGATTGCACCACTGCACTCCAGCCTGGCAACACAGCGACATTCTGTTTCAAAATAAATAAATAAATACATAAATAAATCTCTGAACACACAGATATTGCTTAAATATCTTGAACCCAGGAGGCAGAGGTTGCAGTGAGCCAAGGTCGCACCACTGCACTCCAGCCTGACCACAGAGCGAGATTCCGTCTCAAAAAAAAAAAAAAAAAAAAGATCTCTGAACACACAGATACTGCTTAAATAGCACAAAGTTCAAAGAAAGCTTGATTTAACCAAATCAAACCACTGTGCCAAGGTCAAAACAAATCAAGATCATTCAAAAGGAGCTGAATAAAAAGAGAGAATTAAACTAATGCAGGTTTGAGATCAGGTTATTTGCCTCTTTGAAGAGTGACCCTGATTTTATCTGACCTCAGAAAGGTTGTTTCTCTTTGAGCTCTATTTCCTCTTCAAAACATTGAGAGGCTTGTGTCTGTGCAATTTTAAAGTGTTTTTGGATCTATAATTTGGGATTTTGTTATAGTGGCTCCAAACTGTAAACAATTTGACCAAAAGTATCATCTTCATCTTAAAGAAGATTTTAACTGGGCGTGGCAGCTCAAACCTGTAATCTCATTTTGGAAGGATGAGGCAGGAGGATCTCTTGCAAGACCTTCTCTTTACAAAAACAAACAAACAAACAAATAAAAACCTAGCCAGGCATAATGGCACACACCTGTAGTCCCAGCTACTCAGGAGGCTGAGGCTGGAGGACTGCTTGAGCCCAGGAGGTTGAGGCAGCAGTGAGCTGTGACTGCACCACTGCACTCCAGCCTGGGCAACAGACTGTCTCAAAAAAAAAAAAAAAAAAAGATATTGTACTTGGATCTTGTACAAAGGAATTGAATTGTTAAATGCTACTTACAGCAAATATTTATTTATTTATTTTTATTTTTTATTTTTTGAGACAGTCTTGCTGTGTCGGCCAGGCTGGAGTGCAGTGGCACAATCTTGGCTCACTGCAACCTCGGTCTCCTGGGTTCAAGCAATTCTCCTGCCTCATCCTCCTGAGTAGCTGGGATTACAGGCATGTGCCACCACGCCCGGCTAATTTTTGTATTTTCAGTAGAGACGGGGTTTCACCATGTTGGCCAGGCTGGTTTTGAACTCCTGACCTCAGGTAATCCGCCCGCCTCGGCCTCCCAAAGTGCTGGGATTACAGTCGTAAGCTACCACGCCCGAGCAAATACATTTTTAGTAAAGTTCTGAGGCAAATGATGAAAACAGGGTTAGTATAAAATTTAGTATTTAGTTATTTGAATTTTTACTGACTGTTTTTAGGCCTGACACAGTGGTTTATTCTTTTTCTTTTCTTAGAGACAAGATCTCACTCTGTCACGCAGGCTGGAGTGCAGTGGTGAGATCATAGCTCACTGCAGTCTTGAACTCCTGGGCTCAGGTGATCCTCCCACCTCAGCCTCCTGAGTAGCTGGGACTACAGGGATGTGCCACCACACTGGCCACGTTTTTAAAATTTATTTAATTAAAAAAAATTGGCTGGGCATGGTGGCTCATGCCTGTAATCCCAGCACTTTGGGAGGCTGAGGTGGGTGGATCAACTGAGGCCAGGTGTTCAAGACCATGGTGAAACCCTGTCTCTACTAAAAATACAAAAATTAGCCAGGCATGGTGGCAGGAGCCTGTAATCCCAGCTACTCGGGAGGCTGAGGCAGGAGAATTGCTTGAACCCAGGAGGCGGAGGTTGCAGTGAGCAGAGATGGCGCCACTGCACTCCAGCCTGGGCAACAGACCAAGACTCCGTCTCAAAAATATATATATATATATATATTTTAAATAGCGATAAGGGAACTCTCCCTGTTGTCCAGACTGGTCTCAAACTCCTGGCGTCAAGTAATCCTTCTGTCTCAGCCTCCCAAAGTGTTTGGATTACAGGAGCGAGCCACCTTGCCCAGCCCGACACAGTGGTTTAGATCTGGCTTTTTTTTGTATGTAATATAACACTTCATAGCAGGCATTTGATATTAAATGAGTTAGGTAAGATGTACTTCACACTGAGGTTTCGAAACCGCGTGGCATGACATTTTAATCAACAGTACAAATCTGTAAAGAAGGGCTTTATCATCAGCACAGAGCAGGAAAAACCTAAATAGAATGAAGGCAGCTAAGATGATTACTCAGTCATTAATTAACTATGTTGTCTAATCACCGCAGTTTCGACCTCCCTTTGGCTTCAAAAGTCAAAAAAGTCTACTTGCAAAAAAAAAGGTCTACTTGCTCTGAAAGCAAGTTTGAGTTCTTTACCTTACTGTAAACTCTTAGAAGAGGAAACAAAACTGCCATTTAAATGTGCTAATGAACTTGAGCGTGACTATGCTGTGAATCAGCGAGTTTCAAAATTAAAATTCCTCTGAGTCCTCCAGTCAAAAGACAAAGGCCTCCTTCTTGGCTTGATCACACTATTAACATGTACACATATTTAACCACCTCTTTTTAAAACCCCTTATAATTTACATCTGAAACAAGAAGACGAAATGTGAATGAAATACTGCGATGAACATTAACCGTCCCAGCTACCAGTGGTGGTACGGTCTCAACAGAGGACGATGACTTCTATGGTCTCAGGTAATCTTCACAAAACCCGAGGAGAGGAACTGTCAGTCCCACCGCACGAAAGCGACTACTGAATCTCAGATTGCCCCACGATCCCGGCTCTGCGAGCGAGGTCACGTTCACAACGGCGGGAATTTCCGTAGCGGTGACACACGGCACTTCCGGCCGGCCGTGAGAGTCGGTGACGTGGCGGCGAGGCCGGGCACGGTCGTCGGGGTCTGGGCACCAGGAGCTGTCAGGTGGCCTCGGGGCAGCCCGGCTGGCAGAGGAGTTCGCCGGCGCGGCGGCGGCTGCGAGCCCGGAGCCGGAAGTGCCACGTGTCCTGATTGCGGCTGCGCGGCCGGCGGCTGACAGGCACTTCCGGCTAGGGCCTCCCTCCTTCTCTCTAGGTTTGGCTGCCGCCTTCTAGCCGGGCGTTCGCGGCCCCGCCGGCCCGACTCTCAAGCCTCAGCTCCCAGGCTAGGCCGTGGCCGCCGGTGGCCTGGGGAGAGTGCGGCGCCATGCCTCGGGCTTAATGCGCCTCCCTCTCTTCTCCCAGTCTTCAGTCTTAAGTCGTTAGCCTCCTCCCTCCACTTTCAGCAGTGGTCTTTCAGCTCTCTTCTTGTGCGCTGTTGTCGACCCCGACCAGCCCCTTCCAACCCAGTCGTCATGTCCCAGCCGGGAATACCGGCCTCCGGCGGCGCCCCAGCCAACCTGCAGGCCCAGAACGGAGCCGCGTTGGCCTCGGGGTCTCCCTACACCAACGGTGAGTGCTGTCCGGGGGAAGGGCGCAGCCTGGCCAGGGCTGACTGACCTTTGCGTGCCACTGCTGCTTGAGGCGACATAGATAGAGAGGGTGACCTCCTTACCGGGTTCTGGCGTGGACGGTGGTGGGAGGCTGGGCCAGGGGACCACGGCAATTGTGCATCTGTAGCCCCAGGCTCGTCCCAGTCTTTCACATTTATTTATTTAGTCGGTCACCAAAACAGCAAATGAGCACCTGCTGTATGCAACGCCCTGGGTGAAACACGGGGGAGAAAATGCCTCAAAACTCGAATATAAGGATCATAGTGTTTGTGTGCCTTCGCCTTCCTTGCCACCTCACCCGAGTCTCCTAGAGAGCAGGATTTGGGGTCTGATTCATCTGGGTTCCGCAGGCCCTGAAGTGGGGTGGGGGTCGTACTCAGTCTGAGTTTCTGGAGATGAATGCATGCTTTTGGCACACCCCTTTAGGGCCTACTCATCTCTCCCAGAACCTTCCCAGAATTGTACCTACCACAGCTGTTCAATGTTTCAGCTGTGGAAAAACCAAATAGAAGGGAGGATCTCCTGCTTGACTTGTAGATGTCTGTACAGCATTTGGAAAGTGGTTGGACACAACTCTCTGAATCTCTGACAGGAGTCTGCATGTACATTATAGTTTGTCATTTAGTGTGAGAATGTCTTATAATTTTATACCTCTTCTAGGATTCCTTAAATCGTCCTGCATTGTGATTTGCTAAGATTATTTCAGTTGTTACTATAGACAAAGACTTTCTGCCGACAGATTGCCTACTTACCAATTTACTTACAAATCTTTGGTTTACAGAAATAAGACTAGTAGAATAATGCTAAAGAACTGAAGTTGCCCATTAGAGTCTAAGATTTCTTGAAGTTGGAGAAAACAGACAGTGACTGAAATCGCTAATTTACATTGTTTTTAGAGAAGACCGCTGTTTTCTTTACAAAGATGGCTCTAAAAGACTTTTAAAAATGTCTGTGAGTAGGCAACTATGTGGGCAGAAGAAAGAATAAGTGGAGGAAAGGCACTGAAAGGGTACTGAGTTAACCATTCTTTCTCAGAATTATGGTAACGGATTATGTGCACTACATTTTATTCTAGAATATTTAGTAACATTTACACTGAGGATGAGAAAAAATATGTTACATGGCTATGGATTTTTCTTATAATCTATAAATTGCAGTTTTACATTAACTTTAAATGACATATCCTCAAATGTGCTTCAACGTTTATATATGAGTGTAGTTGTCATAATATTGAAATGTTAAAGGGATTTGGCCACTGTGGTATGCCGTATTAGAGATATTGTCACTATGTTGATTTGATACAGTCCAAAAGACATTTGTTCCACATCTTCTTTTTTTTTGAGATGGAGTCTTGTTCTGTCGCCCAGGCTGGAGTGCAGTGGTGTGATCTCAGCTCACTGCAACCTCTAATTCCTGGGTTCAAGTGATTCTCCTGCCTCCTTAGCCTTCCAAAGTGCTGTAATTACAGGCCTGAGCCACGGTACCCAGACCTTTTTTTAAAATATAATTTTCATAGTCTTTTTATAAGTTCCATTTCTACAGGGTTGTTTGTTTGTTTGTTTTTTGTTGTTGTTGTTGTTGTTTTTTGAGATGGAGTTTTGCTTTTGTCCCCCAGTCTGGAGTGCAATGGCGCTATCTCAGCTCACTGCAACCTCCTTCTCCCAGGTTCAAGCGATTCTCCTGCCTCAGCCTCAGAAGTAGCTGGGATTACAGGCACGTGTCACCACACCCAGCTAATTTTTA
Organism: Pongo abelii; assembly: GCF_028885655.2. Taxonomy (NCBI): domain Eukaryota; kingdom Metazoa; phylum Chordata; class Mammalia; order Primates; family Hominidae; genus Pongo; species Pongo abelii. The sequence continues at coordinate 143,017,021 of NC_071989.2, forward strand.
TATTTTTAGTAGAGACGGGGTTTCACCATGCTGGTCAGGCTGATGTCAAACTCCTGACCTCCAGTGATCCACCCATCTTGGTCTCCCAAAGTGCTGGGATTACAGGTATGAGCCACTGTGCCTGGCCTCTGCAGGTTTTTTGTATTTTGCCTTTTTGTTTTTTTTTGAGAAAGGGTCTTACTTAAACTGTCCCTCAAGCTGGAGTGCAGTGGCAGGATTACAACTCACTGTCACTCCTGGGCTCAAGCAATCCTCACACCTCAGCCTCCCCAATAGCTAGAACTACAGGTGCATACCACCAGGCCCCATTTTTTATATAAATATATAATATATATTATATATATATAATGTATATATTTTATTATTATTTTTTGAGTCAGTTTCACTCTGTCGCCCAGGCTGGAGTACAATGGCTCGATCTCGGCTCACTGCAACCTCCACCTCCCAGGTTCAAGTGATTCTCGTGCCTCAGCCTCCCAAGGGATTACAGGCATATGCCACCACAACTGGCTAATTTTTGTATTTTTAGTAGAGATGGGGTTTCACCATGTTGGTCAGGCTGGTCTTGAACTCCAAACCTCATAATGATCCGCCCACCCTGGCATCCCAAAGTGCTGGGATTACAGGCATGAGCCACCATGCCCGGCCTAATATAAATATATATGTATATTATATATATAATGTTTTATATATATTTTGTAGAGACAGGTCTCTCTGTGTTGCCTAGGCTGGTCTGAAATTCCTGGCCTCAAGTGATCCTCCTGACTCAGTCTTCCAAAGTGCTGGGATTAGAGGCATGAGCTACCAAGCCTAGCCTGGGTTGTTTTATTGTTCGTCCTGCTAATAATACAGAGAGTAGGGATGTGGTATCAAGTTGGAGAAGAGGATATTTTTCAAGAAGGTGAGAAAATGTTTCAATGCTGGGATCTAGTTTTGCTTAACTATTCCAAAGCAGTAGTTGATGCTTGCATATTCTGTTGAAAACTCTTTTTTTTTTTTTTGGATGAAGTTTCACTTTTGTTGCCCAGGCTAGAGTTCAATGGCTCATTGCAACCTCTGCCTCACGGGTTCAAGCAATTCTCCTGCCTCAGCCTCCTGAGCAACTGGGATTAAAGGCGCATGCCACCACGCCTGGCTAATTTTTGTATTTTTAGTAGAGACAGGGTTTCATCACATTGGTCAGGCTGGTCTCAAACTCCTGACCTCAGGTGATCCGCCCGCCTTGGCCTCCCAAAGTGCTGGGATTACAGGCGTGAGCCACCGCGCCCGGCCGAAAAGTCTTAAGTATTTAATGAAGTTTGCTTAAATTATATATTACAGTATAATTAGATCTTCAGTTTGCTTTTGTTTTTTGTTTTTTAGATAGTCTTGCTTTATTGCCCAGGGCTGGGGTGCAGTGGCACGATGTTGGCTAACTGCAACCTCCGCCTCCTGGGTTCAAGCAATTCTGCCTCAGCCTCCTGAGCAACTGGGACTACAGGCATGCGCCACTATGTCCAGCTAATTTTTGTATATTTAGTAGAGATGGGGTTTCGCCACATTGCCCAGGCTGGTCTCGAACTCCCGAGCTCAGGTGATCCGCTCACCTCAGCCTACTAAAGTGCTGGGATTACAGGTGTGAGCCACTGTGCCTGGCCAGTTTGGTGTTTTTTGTTTTTGAGACGGAGTCTTGCTGTGTCGCCAGGCTGGAGTGCAGTGGTGCAATCTCAGCTCACTGCAACCTCCGCCTCCCAGGTTCAAGCGATTCTCCTGCCTCAGCCTCCTGAGTAGCTGGGATTACAGGTACCTGTAGCACATGCCACCATGCCTGGCTAATTTTTGTATTTTGTTTGTTTGTTTTGTTTTGTTTTTGTTTTTGTTTTTTTGAGACGGAGTCTCGCTCTGTCACCCAGGCTGGAGTTCAGTGGTGCGATCTTGGCTCACTGCAAGCTCCGCCTCCCGGGTTCATGCCATTCTCCTGCCTCAGCCTCCCGAGTAGCTGGGACAATGGGCGCCCGCCACCACGCCTGGCTAATTTTTTGTATTTTTTTTTTTTAGTAGAGACAGGGTTTCACCATGTTAGCTAGGATGGTCTCGATCTCCTGACCTCGTGATCTGCCCGCCTTGGCCTCCCAAAGTGCTGGGATTACAGGTATGAGCCACTGTGCTCGGCCTAATTTTTGTATTTTTAGTAGAGACGGGGTTTCACCACGTTGGCCAGGATGGCCTCTATCTCCTGACCTCATGATCCGCCTGCCTCAGCCTCCCAAAGTGCTGGGATTACAGGTGTCAGCCACCATACCCGTTCCAGTTTTGTTTGTTTGTTTTTTAAAGAGCCTGGGTCTTGCTCTGTCACCCAGGTTGAAGTGTAGTGACTTGATCATGGCTCACTGCAGCCTCGAACCTCTTGGCTGAAGTGATCCTCCCACCTCAGCCTCCTGTGAAGCTAGGACTACAGGCACATGCCCTGAAACCTGGCTAATTAAACAGGTTTTTTTAGAAAACAGAGCTGCACTCTGTTGCCCAGGATGGTCTTGAACTCCTGGACTCAAGTAATCCTCCTGCCTTGGCCTCCCAAAGAGCTAAGATTACAGGCATGAGCCACAACATCTAGCACAGATATTTTTTATATTATAGTCAAAAGACCTCACCAGGTGTGGTGGCTCACACCTGTAATCTCAACACCTCTGGAGGCCAAGGCACTAGGATTTTTTTAGCCCAAGAATTCAAGACCAGCCTGGGCAACATAGTGAGACCCTGTCTCTACAAAGATTTTTAAAAAAATAGGCATGGTGTGGGCCCAGTAGTCCCAGCTACTGGGGAGGCTGAGACAGGAAGATCACTTGACCCCAGGAGGTCAAGACTGCAGTGGGCTACAATTGCACAACTGCACTGCAACCTGGGTGACACAGCAGTATCTTGTCTCAAAAATAAATAAATAGGCTGGGTGCAGTGGCTCACACCTGTAATCCCAGCAATTTGGGAGGCCAAGGCAGGAGGGCTGCTTGAGCCTAGGAGTTCAGACCAGGGTGGGCAACATAGGAAGACCCCATATCTATAAAATTAAGAAAAATTAGTCCAGTGTAGTGGTGCCAGCCTGTGGTCCCAGCTACTCAGGAGGCTGAAGTAGGAGGATCACCTGTGTCCAGGAGGTTAAGGTTGCAGTGAGCCATGATCATGCCACTACCCTCTAGCCTGGGCAACAGAGTGAGAACCTGTCACAAAAATAAATTAATTAATAAAAAACAAAAGACCTAACAGTAGCCTTTTTCAAAAAAAAAAATTTTTTTTTTGAGACAGAGTCTCACTCTGTCACCCAGGCTGGAGTGCAGTGGTGCAGATCTTGGCTCACTGCAACCTCTGCCTCCTCGGTTCAAGGGATTCTCCTGCCTCAGCCTCCCGAGTAGCTGGGACTACAGGCGTGCACCACCATGCTCAGCTAATTTTTGTATATTTAGTAGAGACGGGGTGTCACCATGTTGGACAGGGTGGTCTCAATTTCCTGACCTCGTGATCTGCCTGCCTTGGCCTCCCAAAGTGTTGGGATTACAGGTGTGAGCCACTGCGCCCGGCTGACAGGTTTTTCTGAGTCTTTGTGTATACATATTTCCTTGGCAAAAATTGATAGCGAGACTACAAGACCTTAAACTAATGGATCTTAATCTGATTATCATGTAATAATGCTAAAGGCAAATAATGACTCCCACCATTAATTAGTGCCTTTATTGACTGAATCAACTTGCAAAGGCAGTTAGAAACTGCAGTTTTGTTTTGTTTTGGTTTGGTTTTTCAGAAATGGTCTCACTTTGTCCCCCAGGCTAGAGTACAGTGGTGCAGTCTTGGCTCACTGCAGCCTTAACCTCCAAGGTTCAAGCAATCCTCCTGCCTCAGCCCCTGAAGTAGCTGGGATTACAGGTGTGTGTCACCATGCTCATCTAATTTTTTGTATCTTTAGTAGAGATGGGTTTCACCATTTGGCCAGGCTGGTCTCAAACTCCTGACCTCGTGATCCTCCCACCTTGGCCTCCCAAAGTGCTAGGATTACAGGTGTGAACCACTGCGCCTGGCCCAGGCTTTCCTAAAGAAACTTACAGCTTTTTGGCCAGGCTGGTCTCAAAATCCTGACCTCAGGTGATCTGCCCGACTGAGCCAAAGTGCTGAGATTACAGGTGTGAGCCACCACACCCGGCCACATGAGATTTTTTACTAATGCAGATTCTGGGATCCTTTTGAATCCTATGAAATAGGATTTTACAAAGGTGGGACCTGGGATCTCAATTCGTACCATTATTATAGCAGGTTCCTCTGATTCTGAAGCTGCTGGTTAGGTGGGAAGCACTCATCTGCATTCATTCTTGCCTCTAACTTTCTAATTTAGCTTCTTTACTCACACATCCCAAAATTGTCCTTAATAAGGCCACAAAGCTGGGCGTGGTGGCTCATGCCTGTAATCCCAGCACTTTGGGAGGCCAAGGCAGGTGGATCACAAGGTCCAGAGTTCAAGACCAGCCTGGCCAACATGGTGAAACCTTGTCTCTACTAAAAATACAAAAATTAGCCGGGCGTGGTGGCGTGCGCCTGTAATCTCAGCTACTTAGGAGGCCTCAGCCTCCTGAGTGATTCTCAGCAGGAGAATCACTGGAACCCGACAGGTGGAGGTTGCAGTGAGCCAAGATCACGACATTGCACTGCAGCCTGGGCGACAGAGCAAGAATTCATCTCAAAATAAATAAATAAATAAATAAGGCCTCAAATGGCTTCCTGGTTATTAAGTAGAAAAATATTTTTCAGTCCTCATTTTCCGAGCTGCATTTGATACCTTTGGCTGTTATTTTGTTTTTACAACAATTGCTTTCTTTGGTTTCTAGGATGTCACCAGAAGGGTAGTTATGGTTTTCTTTCTTTTTTTTGGTTGCTATTTCTCAACAGCAGTATTCTCAATATTTCTTCCGTTTCTGATTGTTTTTTTCTCTCTCCTCCTTAAATATTGGTGTTCTTCAAGGTGACCTATTTTTCTTACTCTTATATGCTCCCTGGGTGTCTTTAATTCCCGTGGTTTTAAATCTTATGCATAGATCAATGACTCCCATAATTACATCTTAAGCTGAAACCTATCACTTTGGCTGCAGATAAATATCTTTTTTTTTTTTTTTTTAAGACGGAGTCTTGCTCTGTTGCCCAGGCTGGAGTGAGGTGGCATGATCTTGGCTCACTGCAACCTTTGCCTCCTGGGTTCAAGCGATTCTCCCTTCTCAGCCTCCGGAGTAGCTGGGACCACTGGCACGTGCCACCACACCCGGCAAATTTTTTGTATTTTTAGAAGAGATGGGGTTTCACCGTCTTAGTCAGGATGGTGTCGCTCTCCTGACCTCGTGATCTGCCCGCCTTGGCCTCCCAAAGTGCTGGGATTACAGGCCTGAGCCACCACGCCCAGCGCAGATAAATATCTTTATACTGGACATCTCCACTTAGATTTCTTGGTGGCACCTGAAAATTAGTGTGTTTAAAATAACTCTTCAGTCTCTCTTCCCTTTGCCATTCCCCACCTTTGTTTTTTTCAGACAGAGTCTTGCTCTGTCAACCAGGCTGGAGTGCAGTGGCATGATATCCGCTCATTGCAACCTCCGCCTCCCGGGTTCAAGCAATTCTCCTGCCTCAGCCTCTGAGTAGTTGGGACTATAGGCGTGTGCCACCATGCCTGGCTAATTTTTGTATTTTTAGTAGAGATGGGGTTTCACCATGTTGGTCAAGCTGGTCTCGAACTTCTGAGTTAAGGTGATCCACCCATCTCGGCCTCCCAAAGTGTTGGGATTACAGGCATGAGCCACTGCACCCGACTTTTTTTTTTTTTTTTTTTTTAAAGACAGCTCTCATTCTGTCGCCCTGGCCAGAATGCAATGATGCAATGATAGCTCACTGCAGCCATGAACTCCTGGGCTCAAGTGATCCTTGATCTTTGATCAAGTGGGTGGAGTGGTTCATGCTTGTAATCTTAGTACTTTGGGAGGCCGAGTCAAGAAGATCCCTTGAGCCCAGGAGTTCGAGACCAGCCTGGACAACTTAAGGAGACCCCATCTCTACAAAAAAATTAAAAAATTAGCCAGGCATAATGGTGCATGCCTGTAGGCCCAGCTACTCAAGAGGGGAGGTGGGAGGATCGCTTGAGCTTGGGAGGTCGAGACTGCAGTGAGCTGTGACACTTCAGCCTGGGTGGCAGAGTGAGACCTCATTTCTGAAACACACACACACACACACACACACACACACACACAACCAAAACATATTTTGTAGAGATAGGGACTTGCTATTGCCCAGGCTGGTCTCAAACTCCTGGACTCAAGTGATCCTCCCACCTTGACTTTCTAAAGTGCTGAGATTATAGGCATGAGCCACCGTGACTGGCCTACATTTCTATTCTTTTCTCTTTCTGTTCAAATGAATAAACACGGCCGTCCACCAGGTTGCTCAGGTCAGAAACCTAGGAGTCAACCTAGATTTTTTCCTCTCTTCATCACCCATATTCAATTCCACATAAAATCCCATGAATGCTGTTTACTCAAATCAGTTTTTTAAAAATTTGAGTAATGTATAGATACTAAATATTTCTCTGCCGTCCCAGTGTTAAATTATTTATTTATTTATTTTACTTTTGAGACAGGTTCTCACTCTGTTGCCCAGGCTGGAGTGCAGGGGCATGATCACAGCCCACTGCAGGCTTGATCTCTTGGGTTCAAGTGATCCTCCCGCCTCAGCCTCCCAAGTAGCTGGGACTGTAGGCACGTGCCACCACAACTGGCTAATTATTTATTTTTTTGTAGAGATGAGGTCTCACTATATTACCCAGGTTGTTCTTGAATTCCTGAGATCAAGCCGTGCTCCCACCTTGGCTTTTCAAAGTGCTCGGATTACAAGATCAAGCCAACATGCCTGGCAAAAATTATTTTTATTAAATGTGTATATGCAAACACAAAACTAGATGTAAACTTCATAGGCTTATAGCTATTGTACTGTAGTAAAACCAAACATTAAAAATATCAACAAATGGCTGGGCGTGGTGGCTCACGCCTGTAATCCCAGCACTTTGGGAGGCTGAGATGGCTAGATCACTTGAGGTCAGAAGTTCAAGAACAGCCTGGCCAACATGGTGAAATCCCGGCTCTACTAAAAATACAAAATTAGCCAGGCATGGTGGTGCACACCTGTAATCCCAGCTACTCGAGAGGCTGAATGAGGCAGGAGAATCGCCTGAACCCAGGAGGTGGAGGTTGCAGTGAGCCGAGATCGCACCACTGCACTTTAGCTTGGGCAACAGAGCGAGACTCCGTCTCAAAAAAAAATCAAAAGCAATATAATTCAATTTTAAAACATTAAACAATATGCTACATTTTGTTTGAAACCACAGTTGATTTGATTGTTTTAATTTTGAATATGTTGGAACATTACTTGGGTGACTACCATGCTCACTTTTTCCTTTTTGTTTTTGAGACACGTTCTCACTCTGTAGCCTAGGGTGGAATGCTTGATTATAGCTCACTGAAGTCAAACTCCTGGGCTCAAGCAGTTCTCTTGCCTCAGCCTCCTGAGAAGCTAGGTCTACAGGCATGTGCCACAACTCCTGGCTAATTTTTTAATTTTTAATTTTTTTGTGTGGAAATGGAGTCTCGCTATGTTGCCCAGGCTGGTCTCCTACTCCTGAGCTCAAGTAGTTCTGCTTTGGCCTCCCAGTGTGCTGGGATTACAGGCATGAGCCACCATGCCCAACCTCTACACGATTTTAATAGGGGAAGAGTGGGGTGGGGGAAAGGACATTTACTGGAAAACAGACGACTTATAGGAAGGATAAATGGGCTCTTAGAATAGATATGATTGTTTTGTGATGATATCTGTTTAGGTGTGGTGTGGAAATTTCTCATCTTAGGTCATGAGTCAGATTGACATCTTTCCTGGTTGCCCCTGGGAAGTAGATTATGACAATTGAGTTCTTTTGGAAGGCTCTGTTTTAGGCAGATAAGAGATTTTAGGAACTCAAATGCCTTCTGCTTAAAATAATTTTTATGCCATAGTAGCATATTCTGGACCCCTTCACCGTCACTGACCCATTTATTTTTATTTATTTATTTATTTATTTATTTATTGAGATGGAGTCTCGCTCTGTCATCCAGGCTGGAGTGCAGTGGTGCGATCTCGGCTCACTGCAAGCTCTGCCTCCTGGGTTCATGCCATTCTCCTGCCTCAGCCTCCCGAGTAGCTGGGACTACAGGCACCCGCCACCACGCTCCACTAATTTTTTGTATTTTTAGTAGAGATGGGGTTTCACTGTGTTAGCCAGGATGGTCTCGATCTCCTGACCTCGTGATCTGCCCGCCTTGGCCTCCCAAAGTGCTGGGATTACAGGCGTGAGCTACCGCGCCCAGCCTCACTGACCCATTATTTTGATGGGCTACTTAGTAATGACTTCAGAATTTTAAAAAATTATCCATTTAGTGAAGGTGTTATTATATATTTATTACTACACTTTTTGTGAACTACTTGTAATTGATCCATATACGATTTTCACATAGTGGGGAGGGAGGTCAGAAAAAAAAAATTTCATGTAATAGTTACTCACAATAGGTCTATGATGGTGACTACCACAAAACAAGTTCTTTTGTATGTCTTCCTGCCAGTTGGCCTTATGACCTCATATTCTTTTTTTTTTTTTTTTTTTTTGAGACAGGGTCTCACTTTGTCACAGAGGCTGGAGTGCAGTGGTGTGAACGCAGCTCCCTGTAGCCTTAACCTCCTGTGCTCAGTGATCCTCCTGCCTCAGCCCCAAGTAGCTGGGACTTATAGGCAGGCGCCACCACGCCCAACGAATTCTTACATTTTTTATAGAGACGAGGTCTTACTATTATGTCCAGGCTGGTCTCAAACTCCTGAGCTCAAGCTATCTGCCCGCCTTGGCCTCCCAAAATGTTGGGATTATAGGTGTGAGGCACCATTCCCGGCATCTTTTCATCTTTATTGACCTGTCAAATTTTTGCTTATTTTGTACATTTTGATGGTATTTGGCTTTCACTTGGCTGCACCTGGCTTGAAGGCACCTCTTTAGCGTATTAGCTTGTGATAAGATTGTAAATACAACCTGTTTGCTCACTCCTGTAATCCCAGCACTTATAGAGGCTGAGGCAGGAGGATTACTTGAGCTCAGGAATTTGAGACCAGCCTGGGCAACATAGTGAGTCTCTGTCTCTATAAAAAAAAAAAAAAAAATTAGGCAGGCATGGTGGCGCATGCCTGTAGTCCCAGCTTCTCAGGAGGCTTAGATGGGAGGATCACTTGAGCCCAGGAGGTCAGAGCTACAGTGAGCCATGATTGTGCCACTGTACTCCAGCTTGGACAACAGAGTAAAGTGCTGTCTCAATCAATCAATCCATAAGTAAGTAAATAAAATTGTAATACAAATATGAAACTAGGCCAGGACATCTTGTGGCAACATTGGGCTGTGAGATGGCCTATTTTTATCCAAGTGACCCAACATATGCTTATACATTAATTTTTTACAAATGTTTTCATTTATTGAGACATCTCTGTATTCCCTCTGTTACTTGCTACTGTTTAGTCCATCTTTTTTTTTTTTGTCACCCAGGCTGGAGTGCAATGGTGTGACCTCGGCTCACTGCAGCCTTGACCTCGTGGGTTCAAGTAATCCTCCTGCCTCAGCCCCCCAAGTAGCTAGGACTACAGGCGCATACCATCAAGGCTGGCTACTTTTTGTTTTTTTTATAGGCATGGGGTTTCACCATGTTGCCCAGGCTGGTCTTGAACTCCTGGGCTCAAGCTATCCACCTGCCTTGGCCTCCCAAAGTGCTGGGATTACAGATGTGAGCCACTGCGCTGGCCTTCATTGTGGTTTTGATTTGCATTCCTGTTATGACTAATGATGTTTGTATTTCTCTAATGACTGATGATGTTGAATGTTTTGGCATGTGCTTATTAGCTATCTTCTTTGGAAGTATATTTGAATGTCTATTTAAGTCCTTTGCTTATTTTTTAATTGAGTTATATGTTTTTATTGCTGACTGTAAGAATATATGTTTTACTTTATTTCTTAAAGTATTGCTATATTCGTTGGTAAGACTAATTTTTCCTCCTTTTATTGGAAGGTCCTGTCCAAAATGCATTGCTGTCTTCACAAGAGTCAGTGAGCCAAGGATACAATTTCCAGCTTCCAGGATCCTATCCTCATCCAATACCAGCAAAGACTTTAAATCCAGTCTCTGGACAGTCTAACTATGGTGGTTCTCAGGGATCTGGGCAGACTCTTAATAGACCACCTGTGGCCTCTAATCCAGTGACACCTTCACTTCATAGTGGTCCTGCTCCCCGAATGCCATTACCTGCTTCTCAGAACCCATCTACTACACCAATGCCTTCTGGTAGCTTTCTTCCTGGAGCCAACCTGCCGCCACCTTTGAATTGGCAATATAACTATCCATCCACAGCCTCACAAACAAACCATTGTCCTCGTGCATCATCCCAGCCAACTGTATCTGGAAATACAAGTTTAACCACAAATCATCAATATGTTTCTTCTGGATATCCTTCACTTCAAAATAGCTTCATAAAGTCAGGTAGTATTCTTATAGAAGTGCTTAAAATGTAGAAATGTGAAACTTTTGCTTATTTAGATGTTTGAAATAATACTTGAAACCTGAAAACCATATGGAAAATGTGACTTTTAAAATTATTAGTAGTTTTTTGTTTTTCGGCTTTCCAGCAAAAACCAGAAAGCCTGCTAGACAAATTAAGCAAGCTGTAACACTCATTAGTAGTTTTTTTTTTTCATTCTTTTTTCTTTTTTTTTTTTTTTTGAGATGGGGTCTTGCTCTGTCACCCAGGCTGGAAAGCAGTGGCACAATCTCAGCTCACTGCAACCTCTGCCTCCCAGGTTCAAGCGATTCTCCTGCCTCAGCCTCCAGAGTAGCTGGGATTATGGGATTACAGGCATGTGCCACTGCACCCAGCTAACTTTTTGTATTTTTAGTAGAGATGGGGTTTCACCATATTGGCCAGGCTGGTCTTGAACTCGCAACCTCAGGTAATCCGCCCACCTCAGCCTCCCAAAGTGCTAGGATTACAAGTGTGAGCCACCACACCTGGCCACATTTATTTTATTTATTTATTTATTATTTATTTATTTTTTTGAGACGGAGTCTCGCTCTGTCGCCCAGGCTGGAGTGCAGTGGCGTGATCTTGGCTCACTGCAAGCTCTGCCTCCCGGGTTCACGCCATTCTCCTGCCTCAGCCTCCCGAGTAGCTGGGACTACAGGTGCCTGCCACCACGCCCGGCTAATTTTTTGTGTTTTTAGTAGAGACGGGGTCTCACCGTGTTAGCCAGAATGGTCTCGATCTCCTGACCTTGTGATCCGCCCGCCTTGGCCTCCCAAAGTGCTGTGATTACAGGCGTGAGCCAGTATTTCTTTGAAAAGCATTTAAAATTCTGTATTGGGATCTGCAGGTTGATACTTCTCAGCAGACAGCCTCAAGTTTATGAACTAGTGTAGGCTTCCAAGTGAAATAGTAATATCAATAGTTACCTTTTTAACCTCATGTATGTTTATATGGCATATACTCCATCAGGCTTGTAAATTGTTAATGGCTGAAACTTTATTTTTCCAAGCCTTTGATCAGACATTGGCCCTGGTGAATGCATTTTGGCCTTGTAAAGATTAAAGCTGCTTCTAGAAACTTAAGTTTCTTTGTGGAAATCTTCTGACCTGCAATTACTAGAGCTAAAATCCTTCATGTTACTTTTGTTCTAATTCATTTGATACCATGAGTGAGCATCAGTCACTTGAAATGAATGAATATGGTGGCAAACATCAATCACTTGAATGCATGAATGTGTGGTCCCAGCTACCTGGGGGGCTGAGGTGGGAGAATTGCTTGAGCTCTGGCAGTTGAGGCTGCAGTGAGCTATGATTGTGCCACTGCACTCCGGCCTAGGTGACAGAGTGAGACTTTGTCTAAAAAAAAATTTAAGTGTTAAAAAAAAATGTTATCTATATTATTTTCCGGCTCTATCAAACTTTTATATCATTATCTGTTTTTCTGTTTTGCTTTTCATTTTTTAGAGATAGGCCATCTCTCTGTTTCCCAAGCTGGAGTGCAGTGGCGCAATCCTAGCTCACTGTGTCATCAAACTCCTGGGTTCAAGCTATCCTCCTGCCTCACCTCCCTGAGTAGGCGTGCCACAGTGCCTGGCTAATCTTTTGTTGTTTATTTTTTTGTATAGACAGGGTTTTACCCTGTCGCCCAGGGTAGAGTAGGGTAGCACGATCATAGCTCACTTAACAGCAACATAGCTCACTGTAACTGCTGAGCTCAAGCCATCCTGCTGCCTGGATTTCCTAAAGTTCTGGGATTACAGGTATGAGCCACCTAGCCAGGCCTGCATTATCTTGTTTAATCTTCATAACAGTCTCTTACAGATCTAAAGTATAAGACTTGAATAATTTGCCCAAAGCCACAATAAAATAGTTTGGGAAAACAGTTACTTAAAAACTATTTAAGGGCCAGGCGTGGTGGCTCACGCCTATAATCCTAGCACTTTGGGAGTCCAAGGCAGGAGGATCCACTTGAGGCCAGGAGACCAGGAGTTCAAGACTAGCCTGAGCAAAATAGCAAGACCCCATCTCTTTTATTTTAAATAATTTTATTTAAAAATAAATAAATACTAAGAGTAGGTGTAGCTTCTCTTAAAAAGGTACATTATCAATAATCTGAAATTTATTTAGCTATAATAGAAACCCTCAGAGTACCTTGTCTCCACTACAGATTTGGTGAGAGAGATGTAAATAAGTGCTGAGGCTGGGCATGGTGGCTCACGCCTGTAAGCCCAGCACTTTGGGAGGCTGAGTCGGGTGGATCACCTGAGGGCAGGAGTTCGAGACCAGCCTGGCCTACATGGTGAAAACCTCGTGTCTACTAAAAATACAAAAATTAGCCAAGTATAGTGGCACGTGCCTGTAATCCCAGCTACACAGTAGGCTGAGGCAGGAGAAGCGCTTGAAGCTGGGAGGCGGAGGTTGCAGTGAGCTGAGATTGCACCACTACCTCCAGTCTGGGCAACAAAGCAAGACTCCATTTCAAAAAAAAAAAAAAAAAGTGCTGAAACTTATGAAAGAAGGGGAAATAAAAACATATAAACTAATAAAATGAACCTAAAAAGTAACCTTCTTTTTTCTCATTTGAACCTTCAAAGAACCTTCAAATTCCTCATTTTTTTTCTGTTTTTCCAACTCATAACTGAGAGTTGGTACCTGATAGTCTGATATCAAAGCTGTATCTAGGTTATACTAAGTTTTTAGTTCATATATTAAATTTTCCTGAATTTTTTTAATAGGTCACCTTTAAGTATCATTATACTCATTTAGGGGCTGAGAGGACAGGCTCTGAAACTCTAGCTATCAGTGTTGTAAATAAGAATTATTCAACTTGAAAAAATGTTCATTTTATGAAATATATGATTATCTGTTCAAAAATAGTCTTCTAAAAGCTGTGAAAATCTCTATAAGTTTACTTTTATTCGTTAAACATTAGGTTGTAGGTTGTTACATCTTTGTGGCCAGATATATTTTACATTCTTGTTCATGCTGAGTTGGCAATGTACCTTGCCCCTTTGTTCCTTTGACTTGTCTATACTGCCATAGATATGTGTGACCACTTCTTTGATAAGGGAGTTACATGGCAATAATCTTTGTCTTCACTTTTGTCAACAAGGCACTGGTAGTGTTGTTAGCGGTTGTAAGGTTCAGTAATAGGCAATTTTTCTTTTTTTCTTGTTTTTTTTTTTTTTTTTTTTTTTTTTTTGAGACAGAGCCTTACTCTCACCCAGGCTAGAGTGCAGTGGCGCAATCTCGGCTCACTGCAACCTCTGCCTCCCAGGTTCAAGCAATTCTTCTGCCTCAGCCTCCCAAGTAGCTGGGATTACAGGCATGCGCCACCACACCTTGCTAATTTTTTTTGTATTTTTAGTAGAAACGGGGTTTCACCATATAGGCCAGGCTGGTCCCAAACTCCTGACCTTGTGATCCGCCTGTCTCAGCCTCCCAAAGTGCTGGGATTACAGGCGTGAGCCACTGTGCCCAGCCTAATAGGCAATTTTTCAACTTGATACTGGAGTATTTAACAGTATTGGTGAAACATTTTGAAAAATTTCAGGCTGAGCACGGTGGCTCACGCCTGTAATTCCAGCACTTTGAGAGGCCGAGACAGGTGGATTACGAGGTCAAGAGTTTGAGATCAGCCTCCAGCCTGGCCAATATGGTGAAACCCCGTCTCTACTAAAAATACAAAAATTAGCCAGGCATGGTGGCACGCACTTGTGGACCCAGCTGCTCCCGGAGGCTGAGGCAGGAGAATCGCTTGAACCCAGGAGGCAGAGGTTGCAGTGAGCTGAGATTGAGCCATTGCACTCCAGCCTGGGGGACAAGAGTGAGACTTTGTGTCAGAAAAAAAAAAAAAGTGTTCCTTCTGCCTCGGTCTCCCAAAGTCCTGGGATTATAGACATGAACCACTGCTCCTGGCCCCCCTATTTTTATTTTTATTTATTTATTTATTTATTTTGAGACAGAGTCTCGCTCTTGTTGCCCAGGCTGGAGTGCAGTGACGAGATCTCAGCTCATTGCAACCTCCACCTCCCAGGTTCAAGTGGTTCTCCTGCCTCAGCTTCCCAAGTAGCTGGGATTACAGGTGCCCACCACCACACCTGGCTAATTTTTTGTATCTTTAGTAAGATGGGGTTTCACCATGTTGGCCAGGCTTGTCTTGAACTTCTGACCACAGGTGATCCACTGTGCCTGGCCCAGCCCTCTATTTTTAGGCTTACTCTAAACTTAGTTGATGTTAATGGAACAGACTACGTTGGTAAACAAAATTAACAAAATATTACAAAATTAATAATATTGAAATTTTATTCATGTTAATTTGTACTAGAATATGACACATGGCCTATTGAATCTAATGATCAGTTAATGAAAAATTAATAAACAGGGCTGGCCAGCTACAGTGGCTCACGCCTGTAATCCCAGCACTTTGGGAGGCCAAGACAGGAGGATCACTGGAGCCCCGGAATTCAAGATCAGCCTGGGCAACAAAATGAGACCCCCGTCTCTATTTTATTAAAGTTTAAAATAATAATAATAAAAATAAACAGGGCAATGTATCTACTCTAGAAGTGATTTAATCCAAATTTTATATTTACTCTGCTTTAATAATTGACAGGTAAGAGGCCTGGTAGGGGAGAGTTAGAAATTTGTAAAATATGGTCTGGGCACAGTGGCTCACGCCTATAATCTATCTCAGCACTTTGGGAGGCCAAGGTGGGCGAATCACCTGAAGTCAGGAGTTCGAGACCAGCCTGGCCAACATGGTGAAACCCTGGCTCTACTAAAAATACAAAAAATTTGCCGGGCATGGTTTCATATGCCTATAGTCCCTGCTACTCAGGAGGCTGAGGCAGGGGAATCTCTTGAACCTGGGAGGTAGAGGTTGCAGTGAACTGAGATAGCGCTATTGCACTCCAGCCTGGGTGACAAGAAAGAAAGCAGGAAAGCAGGAAGGCAGGCAGGCAGGCAGGAGAAAAGAAAGAAAGAAAGAAAAAAGGAAGGAAGGGAGGGAGGGAGGGAGAGAAGGAAGAGAGAGAAATTTGTAAAATATGCATGTAGATTGAAAAATTGTAAATTTAGGAAGTTAACATGTTTCTGGTGACTCTTTGGTTATTATAATTTAAATGTAAGTTTGGAAGTTACTCAGCTTTAGTAAAAGGCTGATTTTGGCCATAGTCTTGAGTTCTTAAGTGATGTGTGAAAAACCACTGTTTCCATAGGTTCTTCTGTACCTCCCTTAGTGAATCCACCTCTGCCTACAACTTTTCAACCAGGAGCTCCTCATGGGCCCCCTCCAGCTGGAGGCCCACCCCCAATAAGGGCCCTCATGCCCCAGACATCATCATATAGAGATGTACCCCAGCCCTCACTTAATTCGGCTGTCAACCAAGAAGGTAAGTGAACCAAGAAACAAAGTCAAATCCTCAAGTTTTGACTTAGGGTAGAAAGATGAATATTAGCTGAATTCTGTGCATTAAAATCACATTTTTTCCAGAAAATCTAGTTTTGGTTAGGGATGGGCTACAGAAATTTACAATTTAAAGTTCCTCAGGAATTCCATTGCCATCCGCTGGGCTGTGACTACCATTGGGAAAAAAGCTCTTAGCGTTTTGTTACTTTTTTTGTTGCTATGCAGATTTTTAAAAAATCATGGCTATAAAGTCAGGTGGCTTTTGGGGGTGCATGCAAAAGGAGAATTACTACTTTTCTTGACATGATGTTAGAATGTTAGGAATATCCTTTTAAAATATTGACCCTTTTCATTCAAGATGTATTTTGAGCCAGGCGTGGTGGCTCACGCCTGTAATCCCAGCACTTCGGGAGGCTGAGGCGGGCGGATCATGAGGTCAGGAGATCGAGACCATCCTGGCTAACATGGTGAAACCCCGTCTCTACTAAAAATACAAAAAAATTAGCCGGGCATGGTGGCAGGCGATTGTAGTCCCAGCTACTCTGGAGGCTGAGGCAGGAGAATGGCGTGAACCTGGGAGGCGGAGCTTGCAGTGAGCCGAGATTGCGCCACTGCACTCCAGCCTGGGCAACAGAGCCAGACTCCATCTCAAAAAAAAAAAAAAGATGTATTTTGATTGCCACTATTATCGTAAATGTTAACACATACTTATGAAACTAAATAAAAGTCATTTATACAAGCAGTGGAAAAATACAAGCTTTTGAAATTTGATTTTCCCCTCCCTGGAATCAATGTCAGCTACATGCAGTTTTATATAAGTAAAATATTTTGAAGCATCATCTTGGGATGTAATGGAAATAAGAGTGTTCATTTAAATAAGATATTTTATAAAGTAAGAAATTTGATTTTAGGCTGGGCACAGTGGCTTACCCCTGTAATCTCAGAACTTTGGTAGGCTGAGGCAGGCGGATCACTTGAGGTCAGGAGTTTGAGACCAGCCTGGCCAACATGGTGAAACCCCATCTCTACTAAAAATACAAAAATTAGCCAGGTGTGCTGGCATGTGCCTGTAATCCCAGCTACTTGGGAGGCTGAGGCAGGAGAATTGCTTTTGATTTTAGCAGTAATATAATCGTTGCAGCAAGATGTAGAAAACAGATGAGGGGGTAAAAACATTGCCCATATTATACTACTGAATACAATCAATATTATCATTTTTGTGTTTTCTTCTAGCATTACATTAAGTATTATAAGTAGGGAAAAGAATAATGTTAGCAATGAATAACAAAGCTGTGTGTGGTGGCTCATGCCTTCAATCCTGACACTTTGGGAAGCCGAGGTGGGCAGGTCACCTTAGGTCAGGAGTTTGAGACCAGCCTTGCCAAGGTGGTGAAACCCCATCTCTACTAAAAATACAGAAATTAAGGCCAGGCGTGGTGGCTCACGCCTGTATTCCCAGCACTTTGGGAGGCCGAGGTGGGCGGATCACCTGAGGTCGGGAGTTCCAGACCAGTCTGGCCAACATGGCAAAACCCTGTCTCTACTAAAAATACAAAAATTAGCCGGGCATAGTGGTGGGCACCTGTAATCCCAGCTACTCAGGAGGCTGAGGCAGGAGAATTGCTTGAACTTGGGAGGCGGAGGTTGCAGTGAGCCAAGATGGCACGATTGCACTCCAGCCTGGGTGACAAGAGCAAAACTCCATCACAAAAAAAAACAAACAACAAATTAGCCAGGAGTGGTGGTGGGCACCTGTAATCCCAGCTACTCGGGAGGCTGAGATAGGAGAATTGCTTGAACCCGTAAGGCACTCCAGTGTTGCCCACTGCACTCTAGCCTGGGCAACAGAGCAAGACTCTGTCTCAAAAAAAATAAAAATAATAAAAAATAAAAATACAAAGATTAGCCGGGCGTGGTGGCATGTGCCTGTAATCCCAGCTACTTGGGAGACTGAGGCAGGAGAATTGCTTGAACCCGAGAGGTGGAGGTTGCAGTGAGCCAAGATCACACCACAGTACTCCAGCCTGGGTTACAGAGTAATACTCAGTCTCAAAAAAAAAAAAGAGTGTCAAAATGATGAGGCATTGTCTCATTGGTTGCCACAGTATTACTTTGAAAATCAAGTTACATTAAATATTTAAATAAGAAAATTTTTTTTTTTTTTTTCGAGAGGGAGTTTCACTCTTGTTGCCCAGGCTGGAGTGCAATGGCGCGATCTCGGCTCACCGCAACCTCCGCCTCCTGGGTTCAAGCGATTCTCCTGCCTCAGCTTCCCGAGTAGCTGGGATTACAGGCATGCACCACCCCACCCAGCTAATTTTGTATTTTTAGTAGAGATGGGGTTTCTCCATGTTGGTCAGGCTGGTCTGGAACTCCTGACCTCAGGTGATTTTCCCGCCTCAGCCTCCCAAAGTGCTGGGATTACAGGCATGAGCCACCGTGCCCGGCAGAAAAAAAATTTTATTTATTTATTTTTTTGAGATGGAGTCTCACTCTGTCTCCCAGGCTGGAGTGCAGTGGCGTGATCTTGGCTCACTGCAACCTCTGCTCCCGGCTTCACACCATTCTCCTGCCTCAGCCTCCTGAGTAGCTGGGACTACAGGCGCCTGCCACCACGCCCGGCTAATTTTTTTTGTATTTTTCGTAGAGATGGGGTTTCACTGTGTTAGCCAGGATGGTCTCGATCTCCTGACCTTGTGATCTGCCTGCCTTTCAGCCTCCCAAAGTGCTAGGATTACAGGCATGAGCCACTGCGCCCGGCCCCAGAAAAAAAAAACTTTTAAGAGATAGAGTTTACTCTGTCACACAGGCTGGAATGCAGAGGTGCAGGAGGCTACAGCTGCAGCCTCCTGGTCTGGAACTACAGGTGTGTACCACCACACCTGGCTAATATTTTATTTTATTTATTTTTGAGACATAAGTCTCACTCTTGCCGAGGCTGGAGTTCTGTTTTCCAGGCTGGAGTGCAGTGGAAGGATCTTGGTCCACTGCAGCTTCTGCCTCCCAGGTTCAAGCGATTCTTGTGCCTCAGTCTCCTGAGTAGCTGAGATTACAGGCATGTGCCACCACAACCGGCTAATTTTTGTATTTTCAGTAGAGGCAGGGTTTTCCCATGTTGCCCAGGCTGGTGTGAACTCCTGAGCTCAAGTGATCTGCCTGCCTTGGCCTCCCAAAGTGCTGGGATTACATGTGTAAGCGTCCACGCCTTGCCTACATTTTTTAACAACTAAAAATAATTCACAATATGCCCAGTGTTTTTGTTTCTCCTAAAAGTTTTATTGTGGTTTTCTGTTACAAATTCATGGCTAAAGTCATGTTGGTCTTGAGAACTGGTTAGAAGTTACTGTCTTTAAACCATTAAATTTATCTGCTTCGTGTTAATACAGCTATTGAAGTTAGCAGTTTTGTACTTAGGTGCTAGAGGTTAATGCTGTTCACTGAATTGTCTTCTATTCCTGAATTAGAGCTCATACTTAGTAGAGGTAACTAGAAATAAATATTTAGTTCTCATAAACAGATGTCCCTGGCATTTGTCTTTAATCCTGTATAATTTTGGGAGAAGAGATATTAAGATTTTAATTCTATTTTAGTGGTTGTCCTCTGGACTTAAAGCAGTTGTTCTAATTCATTTATATCATTTTCAAATTAATTTGGATTCCACTCTCTTTGTTAGATATTTTGAAAATAAGGGCTGGGCACGGTGGCTCA
This sequence comes from Pongo abelii, assembly GCF_028885655.2. Classification (NCBI taxonomy): domain Eukaryota; kingdom Metazoa; phylum Chordata; class Mammalia; order Primates; family Hominidae; genus Pongo; species Pongo abelii. The sequence continues at coordinate 143,036,770 of NC_071989.2, forward strand.
TGCCTGTAATCCCAGCACTTTGGGAGGCTGAGGCACGCGGATCACGAGGCCAAGAGTTTGAGACCATCCTGGCCAACATGGTGAAACCCTGTCTCTACTAAAATACAAAACATTAGCCGGGCATGGTGACGGGCGCATGTAGTCCCAGCTACGTGGGAGGCTGAGGCAGGAGAATCCCTTGAACCCAGGAGGTGGAGGTTGCTGTGAGCTGAAATTGCGCCACTGCACTCCAGCCTGGGCAACAGAGTGAGACTCCATCTCAAAAAACAAAAAGAAAAGAAAGTAAGGTCTTTGTTCCTCATAATTTTACTTTCCTTTTTTGTTTGTTTTTTTGAGATGGAGTTTCGCTCTGTCGCCCAGGCTAGAGTGCAGTGGCACGATCTTGGCTCACAGCAACCTCTGCCTCTCAGGTTCAAGCAGTTCCCCGTCTCAGCCTCCCGAGTAGCTGATTACAGGCATGCGCTGATTACAGGCACGCGCCACCACGCCCAGCTAATTTTTTTTGTATTTTTAGTAGAGACGGGGTTTCCCCATGTTGGCCAGGCTGATCTCTAACTCCTGACCTCATGATCCGCCCGCCTTGGCCTCCCAAAGTGCTGGGATTACAGGCGTGAGCCACCGCACCTGGCCTCTTTCTTTAGGTAGTTTTGATTTTGATAATTTTTTTTCATTGTGTACTGCTCCTTAGAGGTTTTTAATGCAGCTCTCAAAACTGCTGAAATCTTTCAGATGGTATATAATTTTATAAACTTCATGAAGAACCATCTTTTGCTAGAAGTTATGTTGCTGGAGTAGGTTTTGAAAAAGCCTTGTTATTTGGGCCTTTGGCTTAGGTACAATGTAAGGTGAAAAAAGACTCCAAAGACTCATGTTTCCTTTCCCTGAAGTTGCAGCTAAATTACTTGAAACTATCGTATATGTAAAAACTTGGATTTTTGGTGTTTTTAATAGGCTGTGGTTTTAAATTATTTGTTGTTTAGAAAATTATCTAAAATTTTGGATATTGGTTCAAATCATACAGAGATTGTTATAATCATTCTAACTAAAATCTTGTTGATGAACTTTCTTCTTAGGTATTACATCAAATACCAATAACGGATCTATGGTGGTCCACAGTAGTTACGATGAGATTGAAGGAGGTGGCTTATTGGGTGAGATGCTATGAAAGTTTTTTTTTAATCTCTTTTTTCTGATTATAGAAATAATATGTGGTAATTGTACAAATATATAGGAAACTAAGAGGGAAACTTCATAATCATGTAGCCATACATACTATTAACTTATTTATTTATTTATTTGGACACAGGGTCTCACTCTCTTGCTCAGGCTGGAGTGCAGTGGTGCGATCATGGCTCACTGCAGCCTTAGTTTCCTGGGCTCAAGCAGTCCTCCCACCTCAGCCTCCTGAGTATCTGGGACTATAGACACATATCACCATGCCCAGCTTTTTGTTTTTGTTTTTGTTTTTTGAGACAGTCTCTCTCTGTTGCTTAGGCTGGAGTGCAGTGGCAAGATCTCGGTTCACAGCAGCCTCTGCCTCCTGGGTTCAAGTGATTCTCCCACTTAAGCCTCCCAGTTAGCTGGTATTAGAGGCACCCGCCACCACACCCTGCTAATTTTTGTATTTTTGGTAGAGACAGGGTTTCACCATGTTGGCCAGGCTGTTCTCTAACTCCTGACCTCAAGTGATCTGCCCGCCTTGGCCTCCCAAAGTGCTGGGATTATAGGCATGAGCCACCATGCCCAGGCCCTGGCTAATTTTTGTATTTTTTGTAGAGGCAGGGTTTCACCATGTTACCCAGGCTGGTCTTGAATTCCTGGGCTCAAGCGATCTGCCCATTTTGCCTCCCAAAGTGCTGGGATAATAGGCGTGTGCCACAACATCTGGCTCTATTATTTAACATTTTTTATTTCTATGCATTAGATTTTTTGTTAAGTTTTTCTTCTGTCAGAATTGGGATCATGGATTTATTATTATTATGTTTTGACTATAGAGTACTTTTAGGTGTTTTTTTTTTTTTTGAGACAGGGTCTCTGTTACCCAGGCTCAAGTGCAGTAGCACTGTTATAGCTCACTGCAGCCTCCAACTCCTGGGCTCGTGTGATCTTCCACCTCACCCTCCCTGAGTAGCAGGGACTATCGGCATATGGTACCATGCCAGGCTAGTTTTTTTATTTTTGTAGAGATGTGGGGGTGGGTCTCAGTATATTGCCTGGGCTGGTCTCAAACCCTTGGCTTGAAGAGATCCCTCCTGCCTTGGTTCCCCGATTTGCTGGGATTACAGGCGTGAACCACCTCACACGGCCCATTTAGGTTTTTTTTTTTTTTTTTTTTTTTCTGAGATGGATTCTTGCTCTGTCGCCCAGATTGGAGTGCAGTGGTGTGATCTTGGCTCACTGCAACCTCCAACTCCCTGGTTCAAGCGATTCTCCTGCCTCAGCCTCCCGAGTAGCTGGGATTATAGGCACGTGCCACCACACCCAGTTAATTTTTGTATTTTTAGTAGAGATGGGGTTTAACCACGCTGGCCAGGATAGTCTCTATCTCCTGACCTTGTGATCCACCTACCTTGGCCTCCCAAAGTGCTGGGATTACAGGTATGAGCCACCTCGCCCTGCCAGGATGTTTTAATTAAAGTTGTTTTGAATTAAAATTTTAGTCTGAATACAAAATTTAGTACATGATATGAAAGTAAATTAACTATTCTTTTGTTTTGTTGGTTTTGTTTTTGTTTTTGTTTTTGTTTTGAGACAGAGTTTCCCTCCGTCGTCCAGGCTGGAGTGCAGTGGGCACAATCTCGGCTCACCTCCACCTCCTGGATTCAAGCAGTTCTACCATCTCAGCCTCTCAAGTAGCTGGAGCTACAGGCACATGCCACCACACCCGGGTAATTTTTGTACTTTTTAGTAGTGATGGGATTTCACTATGTTGGCCAGGCTGGTCTCGAACCCCTGACCTCAAGTGATCCGCCCACCTCAGCCTCCCAAAGTGCTGGGATTATAGGCATGAGCCACCACACCCAGCCGATATGAAAGTAAATTAACTGTGCAAACTAGTTTTTGTGTCTACTACTATAGTATAAAATATTAACTAGTGTAAATCTATTAAGATTTTTGGCTGGGCACAGTGGCTCATGCCTGTAATCCCAGCACTTCGGGAGGCCAAGGCAGGCAGATCACCTGAGGTCAGGAGTTTGAGACCAGTCTGACCAACATAGTAAAACCCCATCTCTACTAAAAATACAAAAATTAGGTGGTGTGGTGGCACACGCCTGTAGTCCCAGCTACTCGAGAGGCTGAAGCAGGAGAATCACTTGAACCCGGGAGGTAGAGGTTGCAGTGAGCCGAGGTTGTGTCACTGCATTCCAGCCTGGGTGACAGAGTGAGACTCCATCTCGAAAAATAAAATGATAGGTAAAATGAAATAAATAGATTTTAACCATTGCTATTACTTTGTTACTGGTGTTTGTCTTATTTTACAAATTTGATAAATGAAAGTATTAAATTATCCAAAGAATTTTGGACTTATAATACCTATAACTTATTAGATTTATGTGTTGATTTAAAGCATTCTGGGCCAGGCGTGGTGGCTTACGCCTGTAATCCCAGCCTGGACAACATGGTGAAGTCCCGTCTCTACAAAACATACAAAAACATTAGCCAGGCATGATGGCACACACCAGTCATTCCAGCTACTTGGGAGGCTGACACAGGAGGATCACTTGAACCCAGGAGGTTAAGGCTGCAGTGAGGTGTGATTGCACCTCTGCACTGCAGCCTGGGCAATAGTGAGACCCTTTCTCCAAAAAAAATGTTTTTTTTAAATAAATAAATCAAGTATTCTGGAGTATAAAATAGAACTTAAAAGTTACCTTGTTTCTAGCAACACCACAGCTTACTAACAAGAATCCCAAAATGAGCCGAAGTGTTGGATATTCATATCCCTCCTTACCACCTGGTTATCAGAACACAACACCACCTGGTGCAACTGGAGTACCACCCTCTTCCTTGAATTACCCAAGTGGGCCACAAGCCTTTACTCAGGTAAACTTTTTGGGATTTTCTTTAACCTGTTCCTCCATTTGGTTTAAACTGTATACACATGAAGAAAGTTTTAGGAACATATATTATACATTTTTATAACCAATTAGAATAATAATGGATATTTCATAAAGCCTTTGTCTTTATACATTTTTCCAGAACCAAAAGATTGGCCAAGAAATCTAGATTACACTTTTGTTATTTACAGAGAAATTAACCACTTCCCTACACACTTAATAAAAGTTACTTACTTTAAAATTATGTATCTGTAGACTCCCTTAGGTGCTAATCATTTAACCACAAGCATGAGTGGATTAAGTCTACAACCAGAGGGTCTAAGAGTTGTCAATCTTCTTCAAGAAAGAAACATGCTTCCGTCAACACCTTTGAAGCCTCCGGTTCCAAATTTGCATGAAGACATCCAGAAACTCAACTGTAACCCAGAGTAAGGCTTCAGATGTGACATTATGCACGTTCGAAAAGTTTTCTAGCTTTTTGCAGGGGGCACATCAGGTGTTATGAATAAGCTGTACAAATTATTAATTTATGAAAGTTCTGGATACAGAAGATAGAACTCTTTTACTTGTTTACTTAATAGACATTTGAAAAGTCCTACGTCAAGAAATAGGGATGTAACTCCTGAACTGATTTGATCTTATCAGCTCTAATGAGATTATGATATTCATTATCATTATAGTGGTTACATTCTTTCTTCAAAATCCAAAGTACAGGGATTTGATTCTACATAATCCTTTATTTGCTCTCATTTAAAATTAATTTCATAACAAACATAATACCTTTTCTTCCTAAAAACTTACCATAAGCTTAAATGTATATGATCAATAATTTCTGATAAATTTGGTACCTTTAAATTGTATTTAGAATCTTCAGCAAAACTGAACTTTTAAATAATAGACTTTGCAATTTGGGTCATCACCTAAGTTTAATTTAATTCCAGTGTCAACTAGACTTACAAAACAAAAAATAAGTCATTTGATAGTTTAGACTGTTTTACACACAAGCCAAGAAGAGACTATGTTTTAGTTATAGGATAACCATCCACTCTATTTCTGCATAGGACTTAGATGTAAATATTTAAATGGGATAAAATTTTGAGACTCTATTGAAATATTTCATCTGTAATCTGATCCAGTATTAAAATATATACCTTCTAAATCTTTGTTGTTGTTTTGTTCAAAAATAATCATAGCAGCAACTGATACGTACTTTTACTTTGATATAGGTTATTTCGATGCACGCTGACTAGCATTCCTCAGACGCAGGCCTTACTGAATAAAGCCAAACTTCCTTTGGGGCTGCTGCTTCATCCTTTCAAAGACTTAGTGGTATGTTTCTTTTCTTTTCTTTTTTTTTTTTTGAGACGGAGTCTCCCTCTGTCGCCCAGGCTGGAGTGCAGTGACGCGATCTCAGCTCATTGCAACATCTGCCCTCCATGTTCAAGCGATTTTCCTGCCTCAGCCTCCCTAGTAGCTGGGATTACAGGTGCCTGCCACCGCGCCCGGCTAATTTTTGTATTTTTAGTAGAGAGGGGGTTTCACCATCTTGGCCAGGCTGGTCTTGAACTCCTGACCTCGTGATCCACCTGCCTGGGCCTCCCAAAGTGCTGGGATTACAGGCGTGAGCCACCGCGCCTGGCTCTTTTTTTTTTTTTTTTTTTTTTCTGAGACTGGGTCTCACTGTCGCCCAGGCTGGAGTGCAGTGGCGAGATCTCGGCTCACCGCAATCTCCGCCTCCCAGGTTCGGGCGATTCTCTTGCCTCAGCTTCCTAAGTAGCTGGCATTACAGGCATCTGCCACCACATCCAGCTAATTTTTGTATTTTTAGTAGAGATGGTGTTTCACCATGTTGGCCAGACTGGTCTCGAACTGACCTCAAGTGATCTGCCCACCTCCCAAAGTGCTGGGATTTATAGGCCTGAGCCACTACACCCGACCTCTTTAGTGAAGGTAAATGTCTTTTGTGCAAAATTATCTTGGTGGTGAAAATTTTCTGCAGTGATGCAAGAATTACATATAGAATTTGTTTGATCTATCTTTAGGAAGTCGATGATTGACAGATTACTTACAGTTCAACCAAAAATTTTATTACTAAACACTTTCAAATACTAGGTAAAGTAGGTATATTGCTGGAAAATTCAAAAAGTACTGAACAGAATAGAGGTACTGAGAGAAACTAAATAAATGAATCATACTATTTTAATAGGTTGTGAATTATTTACCCATTAAAGTACTTTACCCTAGTCTCCCCGTTCTGCCATCCTTGCAGTAAAATTTGTTATTTTAAAAAGTTGTTTTAAGCCAGATATGGTGGCTCATGGCCTGTAATCCCAGCATTTTTGGAGGCCAAGGTGGGAGAATTCCTTGGGTCTAGGAGTTCAAGACCAGCCTAGTCCTGGCTACTCGGGAGGCTAAGGTGGGAGGATCACTTGAGCCCAGGAGGTTGAGGCTGCAGTGAGACATGATTGTACTACTTCACTCCAGCCTGAGTGACAGAGTGAGACCCTGTATCCAAAAAGAAAAGTTATTTCAAAAGAAAAAAGAAACTGATCTACCTTTGTCCTAAAGCTCTGTGGCCACATACTCTTGAGGATTGCTGACTTTCCCAAAACACACCTTCTTTTGGTGATAGGATTTTTTTGGTGGTGATAGAATTTTATTGCCTGCATTGATTTTTTTTTTTTTTTTTTTTTTAAGAAGCAGAGTCTTAACTGAGTTGCCCAGGATTGGGTATGAGATCCTTATCTTAAAAAAAAAAGATAAAGGCCAGGTGCAGTGGCTCATACCTGTAATCCCAGCACTTTGGGAGGCTGAGGCGGGCAGATCACCTGAGGTCAGGAGTTCAAGACCAGCCTGGCCAACGTGGTGAAACTCATCTCTACCAGAAATAGAAAATTTAGCCAAGCATGGTGATGCACACCTATAATCCCAGCTACTGGGGAGGCTGAGGCAAGGGAATCGCTTGAGCCCGGGAGGTGGAGGTTGCAGTGAGCCAAGATCCCACACTGCACTCCAGTATGGGCAATAGAGTGAGACTGTCTCAAAAAAAAAAAAAAAAAAAGATAAATAAATAAAACCTTTTTTTTTTTAAAGATGAGATGCTATGTCACTTTGTTGTCCAAGGCACTGGCTCTCAGTTAAGTTGATCAGTGTTCACCTGTCTCAGGGTTTCTGGTAAATCAAAACAAATCTCCCCAAATCTGATAGTCTTACAAAGACCCTTCCCATGTATTTACTGTTATTTATTTATTTATTTATTAGAGACCGGGTCTCTCGTTGTCACCCAGGTTAGAGTGCAGTTCCATGATCATAGCTCACTGCAGCCTTGAACTCTTGGGCTCAAGCAGTCCTCCTGCCTCAGCCTCCAGACAGAGTAAGTGGTACTGTAGGCACTGGCCACTATACCCAGCTAAGACTTTAGAACTTTTAATATGTAGGATAAACTTTAACTAGGAGCGTAATTCCAAAGTTTAATTGGTTATTTAAATTAACCTCACCTTACTTTATTACAGTTGAGAACTAAGTAAGCTTCTTAATGTAACATCAACAAACTTTGTAATAGTTTCATTGGTCATATATTTTAGAATGTTGATTTTTTTTTCTTTGCCATTTATGCCAAAAGTACATTGTAAATTTACCATCTTGGTTTTATTTTTTTTTAACCTATTATTTATTTATTTAAAAACTCTTTTTTTTTTTTTTTTGGTAGAGATGGGCTGTTGCTGTGTTGCTCAGGTTGGTCTCTAGCTCCCGGCCTCAAGTGATCCTCCTGCTTTGGCCTTCCAAAGCACTGGGATATTTTTATTTTTATTTATTTATTTTTTTCCAAGATGGAGTCTTGCTCTGTTGCCCAGGCTGGAGTACAGTGGCGTAATCTTGGCTCACTGCAACCTCCGCCTCCCAGGGTTGAAGCAATTCTCCTGCCTCAGCCTCCCGAGTAGCTGGGATTATAGGCACCCGCCACTACGCCTAGCTAATTTTTGTATTTTTAGTAGAGACGAGGTTTTACCACATTGGCCAGGCTGGTCTTGAACTCCTGACCTTGCGTTCCACCCGCCTTGGCCTCCCAAAGTGCTGGGATTACAGGCATGAGCCACCACGCCCAGCCTATTTTTATTTTTAGAATAGAGACAGGGTCTTACTTTCTTGCCCAGGTTGGTCTCAAACTCCTGGCCTCAAGTAATCCTCCTGCCTCGGCCTCCCACCAGAGTGCTGGGATTTTAGACATAGGTGTTAGCCACTGTGCCTGGCCTGCTATTTTGGTTTCACAATGTGAGTGTTTAATGAGGAAAAAAATGCTTTTTAAATTTTTATCTTATTTTATTTTTTGAGACTGGGTCTTGCTCTGTTGCCCATATTGTAGTGCAGTGGCTCAATCATGGCTCACTGCAGCCTTGACCTCCCAGGCTCAAGTGATCCTCCCACTTCAACCCAACTCACCACACTGGGCTAATTTTTTAAATCTTTAGAGGGTCATGTTTCACTATGTTGCCCAGGCCGGTCTCAAACTTCTGGCCTCAAGCAATCCTTCTGCCTTGGCCCCCAAAGTGCTGGAATTACACATGTGAGCCACTGTCCCCAGCCAATAATTTTTTTTTTAAGACAACTTTTAATGAGAATGGTCTTGGAGCAAAATAGTAGGGTTTAAAATTAATACATTTCAACTACATGGTTTTTGTGTATGGCAGTTTAGATACATCTTGTACTCTAGGTTTTCTCTAAAATGATAATATCCCAACAGTTATTTAGACAGGTTGGATTCATGCTTATGTTTTCAACATGACGATTATTGCCTTTAAAAATTTAATTGGTTTTTTTTTTTCAGCAATTGCCCGTGGTTACCTCCAGTACAATTGTGAGATGCCGTTCATGCAGGACGTACATCAATCCTTTTGTCAGCTTTCTTGATCAAAGGAGATGGAAGTGTAACTTATGTTATCGAGTCAATGATGGTATGGGATGCTTTTTTGAAACATTTAAACATTTCTACTTGAATTGTAGGGAAATCAGATGATACAAATGCACAGTTAAAAAAAAAACCCTTTTATTTACCTGTAGTCAGTCCTTCCACTCAGAGAAAACTACGGGTGACTTTTTTCTGTGCATTTATATTTATAAATAAATTTAATTATTTTTTAAGCAAAAAATAATGATAGTATTACATGGATATCCCATTTTTACATTGTATTGGGTATATAATAAGTGGTATATTTCATGGTATTACTTAAGCCAGGAATTTAAGAAACATTTTTATTTAGAAATTGTCCCACGCCTTTTCTCTAGGGTGAAAGAAAATAAGTCCACAGAATAGCTGCCTAATTAATTCACTGCTGAATGAAGGGAGGTAGGCAGTGCTAGAAGGTTAGTTGAATGTAGTTTTCTCAGTAATTGAGGAGGAGGAGATTTCTCTCAGTAACTATGTCACCGTTTTTATTTGAGGACTATAATGTAATCAACAGGGTTCTGTTAGATTAGAGAAGGAAGTGCGTATGCCAGTATCCACAGTGTCTGTTTGAAAGATTTGAGAAATAGAGGAATATAAGAGTTTTGTTTTTGTTTGTGTTTTTGAGATGGAGTCTCACTCTGTTGCCCAGGCTTGAGTGCAGTGGCACGATCTTGGCTCACTGCAACCTCCGCCTCCCAGGTTCAAGAGATTCTCCTGCCTCAGCCTCCTGAGTAGCTGGAATTACAGGCATCCACCCCCACGGCCGGCTAATTTTTATATTTTTAGCAGGGGTGGAGTTTCACCGTTTTGGCCAGGCTGGTCTAGAACTCCTGACCTCAAGTGGTCTGCCCTCCTCAGGCTCCCAAAGTGCTGGGATTACAGGCATGAGCCACTGCACCCGGCCAAGAGTTTGTTTTTGTTTGTTTTTGAGACGGAGTCTGGCTCTGTCGCCAGGCTGGAGTGTAGTGGCATGATCTCAGCTCACTGAAACCTCTCTGCCTCCCAGGTTCAAGCAATTCTCCTGCCTCCGCCTCCCGAGAACGCACCCGGTCCTGGCCAAGAGTTTTTAAAAACCAGTTTTATTGGACGGGCACGGTGGCTCACGCCTCTAATCCCAGCACTTTGGGAGGCCGAGGCGGTGGATCATCTGAGGTCAGGAATTTGAGATCAGCGTAGCCAACACAGTGAAGCCCCATCTCTACTAAAAATACAGTAATTAGCCGGGTGTGGTGGTGGGCGCCTATAATCCCAGCTACTCGGGAGGCTGAGGCAGGAGAATCGCTTGAACCCAGGAAGCAGAGGTTTCAATGAGCTGAGATCGAGCCATTGCACTCCAGCCTGGGTGACAGAGCGAGACTCTGTCTCAAAAACAAACAAAACAGAGCCAGGTGCAGTGGCTCACGCCTGTAATCCCAACACTTTGGGAGGCTGAGGTGGGTGGATCACCTAAGGTCAGGAGTTTGAGACCAGCCTGGCCAATGTAGTGAAACCCCATCTTTACTAAAAATATAAAAAAATTAGCTGGGTGTGGTGGTGGGCGCCTGTAATCCCAGCTACTCGGGAGGCTGAGGCAAGAGAATCGCTTGAACCCGGGAGGCAGAGGTTGCAGTGAACCAAGATTGCACCATTGCACTCCAGCCTGGGCAACAAGAGCAAAACTCCGTCTCAAACAAACAAATAAAACAAAACAAAAAAAACAGTTTTATTGTTTGTGTGTGTGTGTGGTTTTTTTTTTTTTTTTTTGAGTATGGAAAAGTAAGGATAGGCTAAGAACTTTCTTTTGCATTATAATAATTCTGAAAATGTACATGAAGTATTTAGTTACCTTTAATATCTTTATGTGTAAGTGCTTTAATATACAAAATGAAATTGTAATAAAAGCTAAAACCACTTTCATCTGCAAACCAGACTATTTCCTGAACTATATATAGCTTACCCTTTAGAGTGCATAGGGATTTGAATTTCTAAACAATTAGTAGGAAGACAGATACAATGATAATTCAGGAAATACTCTTTGACCACTAGTGTATTATAAGTGGTAGGTATGATGTTAGGTTAAGTGATGTTCCATAAAGTTCTCATTACTTAATGAAACTCACTAAACCTTATGACCTTGACCTCTGAAATTGTCTTACCATAGCTTCTAGTGCCAGCTAGTGTCTGTACATTTCATATGTGAAATGTTAATATCTTTGTATAATTGTGAAATTTAAGAAAATAGGCCGGGTGTGGTGGCTCACGTCTGTAATCCCAGCACTTTGGGAGGCTGAGGCGGGCGGATCACCTGAGGTCGCAAGTTCGAGGCCAGCCTGACCAACATGGAGAAACCCCATCTGTACTAAAAATAGAAAAAATTAGCCGGGCATGGTGGCACATGCCTGTAATCCTAGCTACTCGGGAGGCTGAGGCAGGAGAATCGCTTGAACCTAGGAGGTGGAGGTTGCGGTGAGCCGAGATTGCACCACTGCACTCCAGCCTGGGCAACAGAGCGAAACTCCGTCTCAAAAAAAAAAAAGAAAACATTTAATGAATCTTTGTCATCTTTTCAAGGAAGAAAGTGGCCAAATGCAAAATATATTAAATTCTTTCAGTTTTTTCAATATGTGTATTGTTAACTTTATATAGTTCCTGAAGAATTCTTGTACAACCCTTTGACCAGAGTTTATGGAGAACCTCACAGAAGACCAGAAGTTCAAAATGCTACTATTGAGTTTATGGCTCCTTCAGAATACATGGTAAACTTTTATTTTTTATTACAGTATACCTATTTTTTATTACCAGGTTTTAAGTAAAACAATACAGCATCCTGTAACAAAATTTTATTTTATTTTATTTTGAGACAGAGTTTCACTCTTGTTGCCCATGCTGGAGTGCAGTGGTGCAGTGGCAGGTTCAAGGCTCACTGCAGTCTCAACCTCCCGTGCTCAAGTGATCCTCCCACCTCAGCCTCCTGAGTAGCTGGGCTGTAGGCACACACCACCACACCTGGCTTATTTTTGTAGAGACAGAGTTTTGCTATGTTGCCCAGGCTGGTCTCGAATTCCTGGGCTCAAGTGATCTGCCCACCTTGGCCTCCCAAAGTGCTGGGATTACAAGTGTGAGCCACTGTGCCCAGCCAAAATTTTATGTTTTTAAATGTGTAAAAGCGTAATACTTGTTTATTGCTAAAGTAATTAATATATAAGTGTATATTTGAAAGGTAAGAGTTTATGTAAAGTCCCATTTAAGTGTCTTATGTGACATTCAGAAATTTCCAATATAATATTGGGCTCATATTTACTTTTTTTTTTTTTTTTTTTTTGAGACGGAGTCTCACTCTGTCACCCAGGCTGGAGTGCAGTGCTGTGATCTTGGCTCACTGCAATCTCTGCCTCCCGGGTTCAAGCAATTCTCCTGCCTCAGCCTCCTGAGTAGCTGGGATTATAGGTGCGAGCCACCACACCTGGCTAATTTTTGAGTTTTTAGTAGAGACGGGGTTTCACCATGTTGGTCAGGCTGGTCTCAAACTCCTGACCTTGTGATCCTCCCACCTCGGCTTCCCAGAGTGCTGGGATTACAGGCATGAGCCACCGCGCCCGGCCAGCTCATATTTACTTATAAGTTACAGTCATTTTTTTTTTCCCTATTGCTTCATTTTTCCTTCATACCAATTTTTTTCTATTAGAAATAATGCTGTGATGAACATCTTCTTGCAAATATTGTTCTTTTCTACACCCGTGAGACTATCTGAGGTCTTGCGTTTTAAAACTAGTAACTATGCCTAATTTTTTTGTTTAATGTTTATTTCTTTTAGAGAGGAGGGTCTCACTTTGTTGCTGAAGCTAAAGTGCAGTGGCACTATCATAGCTCACTGTAGCCTCAACTTCATGGGCTCAAGCAATTCTCCTGCCTCAGCCTCTCAAGTAGCTGGAACTACAGACATGCACGACCATGCCCTGCTAATTTTTTAAAAGTTTTTTAGAGACAGAGTCTCACTATGTTGCTTAGGCTGGTCGTGAATGCCTAATGTTTAATTAGCACTTTACATTTTATAAAGCACTTACACTTGATCAGCACAAACAGTATTCTGAAGTAAGCTAGAAAAATGCTGTTAATCCTCTTTTACAGATATGAAAACAGACTTAGGTTAAGTGACTTGCCAAATTTCACTTAGTAGTAGAACTTGCATAGTAATTTAGGCCTTTTGATTTGGTTACTCTTTCACCATGCCATAATTGTCTCTTGGGAAAAGGGAATATGAAGATAACTCTCAACACTACCTTTTAATATTTTACTGTATTTTGGCTGGGCACAGTGCCTCCTGCCTGTAATCCCAGCACTTTGGGATGCCAAGCTGGACGGATTATGAGGTCAGGAGTTCAAGACCAGCCTGGCCAACATGGTAAAACCCCGTCTCTACTAAAAATACAAAAATTAGCCGGGCCTGGTGGCAAGTGCCTGTAATCCCAGCTACTTCGGAGGCTTAGGCAGGAAAAATGCTTGAAACCGAAAGTCAGAGGTTGCAGTGAGCCAAGGTTGCGCCACCGCACCCCAGCCTAGGCAAAAGAGCGAAACTCAAAAAAAAAAAAAATTAATATATTTTTGTGTCTTTATCTGGGCAGTTAGGTCCATTTTTCTGTAAACTTATGAGGAACCAGTCTCCTCACCACAGAAAAGCTTCTATGTAGAAAACATTTTGTTGGCCAGGAGCAGTGGCTCACACCTGTAATTCCAGCACTTTGGGAGACCGAGGCAGGCAGATGACTGGAGGTCAGGAGTTCGACACCAGCCTTACCAACATGGTGAAACCCCGTCTCTATTAAAAATACAAAAATTAGCCAGATGTGGTGACATACGCCTGTAATCCCAGCTACTCGGGAGACTGAGGCAGGAGAATTGCTTGAACCAGGGAGGGAGAGGTTGCAGTGAGCCGAGATTGCGCCACTGCACTCCAGCCTGGGCAACAGTGCGAGACTCCGTCTCAAAAAAAAAAAAAAAAAAAAAAGAAAACATTTTGTTGCACTTAAGTGGTTGGTAATAGCCATCCACAGAGTTAGGTGTTCCTTTATTGGATTAAAACAAAAAAAAAACAGAAGCACTTGTTCTTTTAAATTTACCTTCCTAGTTTCCCTTTATCATCCATGCTTTGCAAAAATTGCTTCCTTTAAATTTAGAAACTTTCCTATAGCAGAAAGTGTTTGCTCCTTTCTATCTCTTGGGGGGCAGGTTGTGTGGATTTGGCAAGTGATACATGCAAAAATATATAAAAGTACAGTTGACTCTGTATCCATGAGTTCTGCATCTGTGGATTCAACTACCCACGGATCAAAAATGTTCAGAAAAACACAGTAAAAAATATTGTAGGACAGACATGGTGGCTTACACCTATAATCCCAGCACTTTGGGAAGCCGATGCAGGAGGATTGCTTGAAGCCAACAGTTCGAGACCAGCCTGGGCAACATAGTGAGACCCAAATCTCTGCGAAAAATTTCAGGAATTGTGGTGTGTGCTTATAGTCCCAGGTACTTGGGAGGCTGAGGTGGAAGGATCACTTGAGCCCAGGAGTTCAAGGCTGCAGTGAGCTATGATTGCATTGCATCACTGCACTCCAGCGTGAGTGACAGAGCAACACGTTCTCTCTAAAAAAAAATAATAATACAAATTTTAATATACAGTATAGCAACTATTTACATAGCATTTATGTTGTATTGGGTATTATTTTAAAAATCTAGGGATGATTTAAAGTATACAGAAGGGTGTGCATAGGTTATATGCAAATAATACACCATTGTATGTAAGGGTATTGAGCATCCTTAGATTTTGGTATTCGAGGTGGGAGATCATGGAACTAATCTCTTGCAGATACCAAGGGAAGATTGTATACTACATACCCAGTTCTGACTGTGGCTATTTGATGCTTTTTACTGAATTGAGAGCAAATCTTTGGATTTGGAAGTTTAAAATACAGTCTTGGCCAGGTGCGGTGGCTCACACCTGTAATCCCAGCACTTTGGGAGGCAGCAAAGGCAGGTGGATCACATGAGGTCAGGAGTTCAAGACCAGCCTGGCCAAAATGATGAAACCCTGTCTCTACTAAAAAAATACAAAAATTAGCCAGGCGTGGTGGCGCGTGCCTGTAATCCCAGCTACTCAGGAGGCTGAGGCAGGAGAATCTCTTGAACCCAGGAGGCAGGGGTTGCAGTGAGCCGAGATCGCACCACTGCTCTCCAGCATGGGGGACAGGGCAAGACTCCATCTCAAAAGAAAAAAAAAATAGTCTTACGTTTTTATGAGATTTGGCTGTAATTTGTTGTTTAAATAACCAGCTGAAGCTAACTTGTAACTTTCAGAGCTATAATTTCCCTAAATTGTGAAATCCAACAAACATATTGAAAAATCAATAAAACATAAAATATTCAGGTTACCAAATCATTATAAACTAAACACTTTTGTTAGTATAACCCAAGCCAAGCACTTGAACCTTGCTAGTACTCCCAGAATCTCTTCTTTTTTTTTTTTTTTTTGAGATGGAGTCTCACTTTGTCGCCCAGGCTAGAGTGCAGTGGCATAATCTCGGCTCACTGCAACCTCCATCTCTCAGGTTCAAGCGATCCTCCTGCCTCAGCCTCACAAGTAGCTGGGACTACAAGCGCCCACCACCACATCTGACTAATGAGGCTGGTCTTGAACTCCTGACCTCAGGTGATCTGCCCGCCTTGGCCTCCCAAAGTGCTGGGATTACAGGCATGAGCCACCATGCCCAGCCACAAGCCCTTCTGATTACATCTCTTCCCCTTCCTGTTCTAGAGAAAACACTCTTCTGAATTATGGCAATCAGAGACTCATTTTTCTTTTAAGTATACATCTATAAACAATATAGTATAGCTTTGCCTGTTTATTATAATCTCTACTCAATCTGTAAATAATGCTTTTTAAATTGTTTTGCTGTATGTGTACCCAGCAAATAAGTTTAAACTTAATCCTGTTAAATGTACTTAACAAGATCTTTTTTTCTTCAGTTACGACCACCTCAGCCTCCAGTGTATCTCTTTGTATTTGATGTGTCTCACAATGCAGTCGAAACTGGATACTTGAATTCAGTTTGCCAGAGTTTGTTAGACAATCTGGATTTGTAAGTTTCTCAATTCAGCTTAAATATGAAACTAATAATATTTTCTAAATGAATAAGTAGTTTTTGAAATTAAAAAAAACTGTATAATTATGTTCTAAAACTCCACCCAAATCAGTTGTTAATTTAGGCCTCACTGTCTCTTCGAAACATTATTTTTAAACCTATAGTTGGTAGGAAGAATAATGTAATGAACTTCCAGGCACCTGTCACCCAGATTCATCATCTTCAGCATTTTGCTCTTCTTAATCTCATCCTTCCCCTTTCATGCACATACCTTTTCCCACCTTGAGTATTTGAAAGCAAATTTCAGCCAGCGTACTGTTTTACCTATACGTACTTCAAGATTAACTTTTATACCTAACTATAATACTAAAGCATCAAGGAAAATTAGCAGTAATTCCACATATGATCTAATACCTAGTTTATTTTTTGTTCCTAGTTGTCTCAAAAATGCCTTTTTACTGTCAGTTTATTGGAGTAAGAATTTAAACAGTGTACACACATTGCATTTGGTTATCAAGTGTCTTAAGTCTCTTAAAATAACTATTTCCAGTGGTGCTTAGAGACCTAGTGTAATCCATCAAAGCTAATGTGACCTTTCTGTGTAATGAAGTATAGTGCTTGTGTGTGGTGTGGAGGCATATAGATGGCCAAATTTCATCACGAGTGGAGTAACTCCTTCACTTTGGTGAAAAGCTCATTCTTGTTCCTGCCAGCATTTGTATTTTTAATGTTGTAGATTGTGAATGGGGATTGCGAATTGATGAGATTGTCACTGACTCATCCATGCATGAACAAGAGTGAAAAACAGTTTGTTCTTCCCCTTATATAATTGTAGTTCCACATATTTGTAGTTCTTTAAAATAGATGCTTTTGCTTTTCTTTGTTCTTAAATATTAGAGTTTCTGTATCATAATATTTTGAAGCATGCTTTATGACTTAAAATCATCTGCAAAATTTCATTAACACTTTTCAGTATTTTTAACATACTATTTCCTAAGTGATTATATGTAACTTTACATAGCTATACTTGTGGATTATTGTATTATTGCTGTTTTTTGTTTATTGTTTGGCTTACGTGTAGTGTTTTCCCTTTGAGTCAGATATGTTTTCATGGTAAACGTTGGGTGGTTTAAACATTTGTTTGTGTTGGGCCAATTTCTATAACACTGAATTAGATATTTTCATGTAACTCTTAGGACATATTTTATGTGTATTTGTATATGGTTAAAACTTGATAAAGTACTCTTCTGAATTTATTTTTAGGCTTCCTGGCAACACTAGAACAAAAATTGGGTTCGTAACATTTGACAGTACAATCCATTTCTACAGTCTTCAGGAAGGTCTCTCTCAACCTCAGATGCTAATAGTTTCAGATATTGAAGGTATAGATTTATTGAACTACTTTCATAATTTTTCAATTTTAGAAATATTTCTTGATTACTTGACAAATTGGATGTGTGTTGTTTGTAGTATGTCAAGGAAAATCTTGAGTATAAAATCATGATTGTTGGAGTTGTAAGAGTCTTTCAGTTCAATCTCTCATTTTATGGAGGAGGAAATGGGGGTTATGGAGACAACCCACTGAACAAGTTAACAAAAACAAGTTAATGTTAGAACTCAGATCAAGTTTAGGCTTTTTTTCCCCCTTCTTCCCATTTATTCATTCAAAAAGTATTTGAGGATAGACATATAGAGCAAGGAAATAGAATTTAGAGCTCAGAATAAAGCCTAGCATATATAGTCAATTGATTTTTCTTATTTATTTATTTTTATTTATTTTTTTTTGAGATGGAGTCTTACTCTGTTGCCCAGGCTGTAGTGCAGTAGCACGATCTTGGCTCACTGCAGCCTACGCCTCCTGGGTTCAAGCAATTCTCCTGCCTCAGCCTCCCGAGTAGCTGGGATTACAGGCGCCCACCAAGCTTGGCTAATTTTTATATTTTTAGTAGAGACAGGGTTTCACCATCTTGGCCAGGCTGGTCTTGAACTCCTGACCTCATGATCCACCTGCCTCAGCCTCCCAAAGTGCTGGGATTACAGGCACAAGCCACCGCACCCAGCCCATAGTCCCTTTTTCAAGGCACTGGTGTGGGCCTTCTTTTTTTTTTTTTTTTTTTGAGACAGGTCTTGATTGATCTGTCACCCAGGCTGGAGTGCAGTGGCACTCTCGGCTCACTGCAACCTCCGCCTCCCGGGTTCAAGTGATTCTCCTGCCTCATCCTCCCGAGTAGCTGGGACTACAGATGCCCACCACCATGCCCGGCTAACGTTTTGTATTTTTAGTAGAGACAGGGTTTCACCACATTGGTCAGAGACAGAGTTTTACCACATTGCTCCTGACCTTGTGATCCGCCCGCGTCGGCCTCCCAAAGTACTGGGATTACAGGCATGAGCCACCGTGCCCAGCCGACCTTCTTTATGAGAAAGCATCCGCTTTGTGAATGACAGAGCTATTGGTGAGCTGTATTGCTTCCTTATAAAGACAGCATTCTTGTGTGTCGTGTTAGTCAAAAAATTTCTTAATGCCAAGAGTGTATCTTTGGCTGGCTTCCAGAGCCAGCCATTTAAAAAAAAAAAAAGTCAAAGCAGAATTGTAAATTATCTTTAGCCTGAGAAGCATAGCACGTACACAAACCCTTATTCAGTGAGTACAGATCAATATTTTCTTTCCTTTTTTTTTTTTTTTTTTCTTGGAGACAGGGTCTCGACCTCCCTACTAGCCTGGGAGTGCAGTGGTGCGATCTTGGCTCACTGCAGCCTCAGCCTCCCGGGCTCAAGGAATCCTCCCACACAGCTGGGACTATAGGCATGTACCACCATGCCTGGCTCGTTTTTGTATTTTTTGTAGAGACAGGGTTTTACTGTGTTGCCCAGGCTGGTCTCAAACTCCTGAGTTCAAGTCATTCACTTACCTCGGCCTCTCAAAGTGCTGGGATTACAGGCGTGTACTACTGCATCCGGCCCAGATAAATATTTTCTAACTGGGAAGCTGTACCTTTTACAAGGTAGCAGACAAGAAGCAGAAAATTTGCAGTAGATACCTGTATCATTGTGGTTTTTTGGTGGCTCTTTGGACACATGTAAACAGTGCTATAATAGTGGAGGAGGTGGCTTATTTTTAAGGAAGGGGGTGGTTAATTGCATTAGTGTTATATATTTGGAACACTTTTAATTATTACATTTTGTTTAAAATAAATATGTATTTCTTCTTTCAGATGTTTTTATACCTATGCCAGAGAACTTATTAGTAAACTTAAATGAAAGTAAAGAGGTAAGGCACATTTTCCTACTTGACATGTTTAATTGAAATATTGAAGGAATATGTTTTTGAAATGAACTTTAAGTAAAATTTTGATTATTTCTGTGACATTTCTAAGATGTGTAGCATTTTATATTTGCTCTTATAATTAGATGAACAGCTCTTGAGTTCAACCTTGAGCTGATCATTTTTAAGTCTAATGAAGCAAGTTATTTGTAGTAGGGTAGAAAATAAGCGTATTCCATAAAGGAGGAACACCTGAAGGAAATCTGTCTTGCCAGCCATTTGGGAAGTTGGGAGGGTTGCTGAGATAAAGCTTCTGGTCACTACATAGAAGCACATTAGGTAGGCTGCTTTCAGTGCCCTTTGCTTTTCTGATTCACAGAGTGTCATTGGGGTCAGTTCAGAAGAAACTCTTATTACCTGCCTGGAAATTGCCATGAGATAATACAGTGAGAGGTGAACAGAATGTGTCTGAAGGGGGGATGTTGTCTACCCTGTACATGCATATATGCCGTAGGGGTAACATTTTAACTAGCAAGTCTATGGTCTCTGCTGTTGGCAATGGTGACTGTGCCATAGTGCAAAGTATTTTTTTCCCCATTAACTTTATTTGTACAACCTAACCTGTAAAGGTAGTTGTTTTTCTTTTGTAGTGATATTACTAGTTGGCAAAGTTACTGGATATCTTAGATTTGCAACAGGGAAGAACTAAACTCACTTTGGAACTTACAAGAATAAAGTATGTAGAGGTGATGGAGAAGGCCATATTTCATGGCATTAAAATACATCAAATCTCTAAACTGTGATGGTTCTTTTGGATACATTTTGGACTTATAGTCTTGCTGGACTACTGCATGTGCAAGAACTGTAAGGCCCCAACTTTGATTTGTCTTGCTTGCCAATTTATAATGTTGACTTAAAATGGCTTTCTTGTCATTTGACCAACTTCATTGTTTAGTGTCTGTAGATTCTCTGACCATCATCATGACTCAATGTCTTGTCTATTGTATTAGATACTGACTTAATGTGAAATAAATTTTTAATTATGACACTCTTGAGTTTTCTTGCTTTATTTTACAAGCTCGTGCAAGATTTACTGAAAACTTTGCCACAAATGTTTACCAAGACTCTGGAGACCCAGAGTGCCTTGGGTCCTGCACTGCAGGCTGCCTTTAAGCTGATGTCTCCAACTGGTGGTCGAATGTCTGTCTTTCAAACACAACTCCCAACTCTTGGAGTGGGAGCCCTGAAACCACGAGAGGAACCAAACCACAGGTCATCTGCTAAGGTTAGAGAGTCATGAAATGTCTGATAAGGTTTATGCTGGTGTTCCATCCCTGTGACCATAGAACTTGTTTTTTCTTTAAATTTATTTGTCAAATGTTGGGAGGAGGGACTATAAGGAAGTTAACTTTTATGTAGACATTTTTATTTTGTTACATTTTTCTCTACCTGATTCACCTTTCTTTAATTTTTAATATCTTTAGCAGGCCACTAGCAATTCAGCCTGCCTTCAGAGAGATAGTCTGGGAGACTAACAGAATATGCTTGATAGGGACAAAGAGAACCTGATTGACCAGTTAAGAATCGTCTTATTTGGCTGGGTGTGGTAGCTCACGCCTGTAATCCCAACATCTTGGGAGGCCGAGGCGGGTGGATCATCTGAGGTTGGGAGTTTGAGACCAGCCTGACCAACATGGAGAAACCCCATCTCTACTAAAAATACAAAATTGGCTGGGTGCGGTGGCTCACACTTGTAATCCCAGCACTTTGGGAGGCCGAGGCGGGTGGATCATGAGGTCAGGAGATCAAGACCACGGTGAAACCCCATCTCTACTAAAAATATAAAAAATTAGCCAGGCATGGTGGCGGGCGCCTGTAATCCCAGCTACTCGGAGAGGCTGAGGCAGGAGTATGGCATGAACCTGGGAGGCGGAGCTTGCAGTGAGCTGAGATCGCGCCACTGCATTCCAGCACTCCAGCCTGGGTGACAGAGCGAGACTCCGTCTCAAAAAAAAAAAAAAAGGCAAAATTAGCCGGGTGTGGTGGCACATGCCTGTAATCCCAGCTACTCAGGAGGCTGAGGCAGGAGAATTGCTTGAACCTGGGAGGCGGAGGTTACAGTGAGCCAAGATTGCACCATTGCACCCCAGCCTGTGCAACAAGAGCAAAACTCTGTCTCAAAAAAAAAAAAAAGAAAGAAAAAGAATAGTTGTATTTGGTACATTGATGGCCAAGGTGCTTATGTGCACCTTGTTTGCATAAACTTTAAGGTTTTTGAGACCCGTATTTCCCAAAAGATGATGAAAGAGAGACCTGTGTACTATACTGGGTATTGTATCATTCCTGGAGTCAGACTGCCTGTTCTCACTGTTTATTACACTCGGGAGCTTGAAAAATTAATTTCTTTGCCCCTTTGTTTCTTTATATATAAGGTGAAAATAAAGGGTCAGGTGTGGTGGCTTGTGCCTATAATCCCAGCCCTTTGGGAGGCTGAGATGGAAGGATCAGTTGAGCTCAGGAGTTTGAGACCAATCTGGGCAACATAGTGAGACCCTGTCCCTACATAAATACAAAAAAATTAGCCAGGTGTGATGCTGAGAGCCTATAGTCCTAGCTACTCCGGAGGCTGAGGTGAGAGGATCACTTGAGCCCAGGAGGCTGCAGTGAGATCGTGCCACTACACTCCAACTTGGGAAACAACAACAACAACAAAAAAAAGATGGCTGGGTGCGGTGGTTCATGCCTGTAAGACCAGTGCTTTGGGAGGCCGAGGTGGGCGGATAACCTGAGGTCAGGAGTTCGAGACCAGCCTGGCCAACACGACGAAACCCCATCTCTACTAAAAATACAAAAATTGCCCGGGCATGGTGGCTCACGCCTGTAATTCCAGCACTTTGGGAGGCCAAGGTGGGTGGATCACGAATTCAGGTGTTCGAGACTAGCCTGACCAACATGGTGAAACCCTGTCTCTACTAAAAATACAAAAATTAACCGGGCGTGGTGGCACACACCTATAATCCCAGCTACTCAGGAGGCTGAGGCAGGAGAATTGGCTTGAACCTGGGAGGTTGCAGTGAGCTGAGATTGTGCCACTGCACTCCAGCCTGAGCGATAGAGCGAGACTCCGTCTCAAAACAACAACAACAAAAAACAAAAATTAGCCAGGGGTGGTGGTGTGCACCTGTAGTCCCAGCTACTCGGGAGGCTGAGGCATGAGAATTGCTTGAACCCAGGAGGCAGTGAGCTGAGATCACGCCACTGCACTCCAGCCTGGGTGACAGAGTGAGACTCTGTCTCAAAAAAAGAAAAAAAAAAAAAAAAGAAAGAAAATAATGATAGCGGCCAGGTGTGGTGGCTCACACCTGTAATCCCAGCACTTTGGGAGGCCGAGGCACACGGATCATCTAAGGTCGGGAGTTCGAGACCAGCCTGAACAACATGGTGAAATCCCGTCTCTACTAAAAATACAAAAAAAATTAGCTGGGCGTGGTGGCGCATGCCTGTAATCCCAGCTACTCGGGAGGCTGAGGCAGGAGAATCGCTAGAACCTGGGAGGCAGAGGTTGCGGTGAGCCGAGATCGTGCCATTGCACATCAGCCTGGGCAACCACAGCAAAACTCCATCTCAAAAAAAAAAAAAAGAAAAAAAAGAAAATAAAGATAGCGCTTACCTCTTAGGGTAGTTGAAAGGACTAAGTATTACATATGAATTGTTTAGAACAGTTTCCAGCATACTCAACAGTTAATATATTTTAGTTACAATAAAAAAACTTTGCCAACTATGAAATTATTATAGTAGATGTATTTCTTTTTAAAAGTAAAGGGAAAAAAAAGTACAGAAAATTTTTTAAAAAGATATATATTTTTTTCAGATGGTGTCTCGCTCTGTCGCCCAGGCTGGAGTTCAGTGGTGCGATCTCAGCTCACTGCAAGCTCCGCCTCCTGGGTTCATGCCATTCTCCTGTCTCAGCCTCCCGAGTAGCTGGGACTACCGGTGCCCGCCACCATGCCTGGCTAATTTTTTGTATTTTTAGTAGAGACGGGGTTTCACCATGTTAGCCAGGATGGTCTTGATCTCCGGCCCTCATGATCCACCTGCCTCAGCCTCCCAAAGTGCTGGGATTACAGGCGTGAGCCACCGTGCCCAGCCTTTTTTTTTTTTTTTTTTTTTTTTTTTTAAATAAATAAAGCCATGTTGCCCAGGATGGTCTCAAACTCCTGGGCTCAAGCAATCCACCCGCTTTGGCTTCCCAAAGTGCTAGGATTACAGGTGTGAGCCACCACACCTGGCTGGAACTTACAGAAAATTCCTAAGCAGTACTTGCTTCTTAATGAAAAATCAAGTAGTACCACAAAGGAAAAGGACTTTGTAGAATGCCCAGAAATCATTGCAATTGTTGTTAACATCATGATGTATGTAGATGTGTATTTAGATTTTATGACAATGTAATGATTTTTTAAAATGTCTCTTTGTAATTTATTATAAATAGGATATACACATGACACCATCCACTGACTTCTATAAGAAATTAGCCTTGGACTGTTCTGGTCAGCAAGTAGCTGTTGACTTATTCCTTCTCAGTGGACAGTATTCTGATTTGGCTTCTTTGGGTAAGTTCTTCGTAATGATTTTTTTTTTCTGTTAAATGAATATCAAAAAGGTCCTTATATGATAGTGTTCTAAATATAGAACAAAATTAAAGAATATGTATGCCCTTGGGAAAGTTAATCAGTCAGTTTAGTCTATTAAAAACCTTATAGTCTTCTACTCTAAACATTTAGTAATAGAGAAATTTCTATTCTACTATTTAAAGGAATGCAGGCCGGGTATGATGGCTCTTGCCTGTAATCCTAACAATTTGTGAGGCCTATGCAGGAGGATTGCTTGAGCCCAGGAGTTTGAGACCAACCTGGGCAGCATAGGAAGACCCTGTATTTGCAAATAATATGTATATTTTTTTAAATAAAAAACTAGCCAGGCATGGTGGCGCACACCTGCGGTCCCAGCTACTTGGAAGGCTGAGGGGGGAAGAGTGCTTGAGGTGGAGAGGTCAAGGCTGCAGTGAGCCCCATGGTATCACTACTGCACTCCAGCCTGGGTGACAGAATGGGACTCTGTCTCAAAAAAAGGGAATGAAATCTCCTTTCTGACAGTAGTTTACCTTGGAAAGTTAAAGAAAGATTAATTCCAATGTCTTTAGTTACTTTGGTGTGGTAGAAATAGTTAACGGCACAGTTTAAAACAGTGTGTGTTCTCTTCCAGGTTGTATTTCTCGGTATTCAGCAGGTAGTGTCTATTACTATCCCTCTTACCATCATCAGCACAACCCAGTCCAAGTACAGAAATTACAGAAGGAACTACAGAGATACCTTACTCGGAAGATTGGCTTTGAGGCAGTCATGAGGATTCGGTGCACCAAAGGTAGGAATATTTTTTTTTTTGCGTAGGACTAAATAATATTTTTGGTATCAGTAAATATACATGTTTTTATCTAGTCTTATAAGATTGCCCTTCAGAGATACTTTGCCTACTCTGGAATATACAATTAAGAGGAGAGAAGAAACACTGTAACCAAAAAAAAGGGGGACCTATTGAGAATATACTCAAAAGCACTGACTTGTATATTTCTAAATAGAGAATTTTATGGTGTGTGAATTATCTCTGTTTTTTAAAAAAGACCTTATCTCTGGCTGGGCACAGTGGCTCATGCCTGGTAATTCCAGCACTTTGGGAGGCCAAGGCTGGTGGATCGCTTGAGCCCAGGAATTAGAGACCAGCCTGGACAACACTGCAAAATGATGTCTCTACAAAAAATACAAAAACTTAGCTGAGCGTGGTGGTGCACCTCTGTAGTCCCAGCTTCTTAGGAGGCTGAGGTGGGAGGATTGTTGGGGCCTGGCCTGGGAGTCAGAGGTTGCAGTGAGCAGAGATCACACCACTGCACTCCAGCCTGGGCAACACTGTCTCCAAAAAAAAAAGAAGAGGATAGAGTCTTTTTTTTTTTTTTTTTTTTTTTGAGATGGTATATTGCTCTGTTGCCCAGGCTGGAGTGCAGTGGCACAATCTCGGCTAACTGCAACCTCCACCTCCCGAGTTCAAGCAATTCTCCCTGCTTCAGCCTCCCGAGTAGCTGGGATTATAGGTGCCCGCCACCATGCCCAGCTAATTTTTGTGTTTTTAGTAGAGACAGGGTTACACCATGTTGGCCAGGCTGGTCTGGAACTCCTGACCTTAGATGATCTGCCCACCTCAGCCTCCCAAAGTACTGGGATTACAGGTGTGAGCGACCGCACGCAGCCTAGACCGTATCTTTTTTGAGAGAGTCTCATTCTATCGCCCAGGCTGGAGTGCAGTGGTGCAATCACAGCTCACTGGAGTCTCCACCTCCCTGACTCAAGTGATCCTCCCACCTCAACTTTCCTAGTAGCTGAGACTGCAGGTGTGAGCCACGACACCTGGCTAATTTTTTATTTTATTTTTTGTAGAGACTGGGTCTCCCTATGTTGCCCAGGCTGGTTGCAAGCTCGTGGGCTCACACGATCCTCCTGCCTTAGCCTCCCGAAGTGTTAGGATTACAGGCATGAGCCACCACACCCAGCCACAGATCTTGCTTTTAAACTTTTTTTTTTACTTGTGGTAAAATATATATAACATAAGCTTTACCATTTTATCCTTTTTTTTTTTTTTTTTGAGACGGAGTCTCTCGCTCTGTCGCCCAGGCTGGAGTGCAGTGGCACAATCTCAGCTCACTGCAAGCTTCGCCTCCTGGGTTCATGCCATTCTCCTGCCTCAGCCTCCCAAGTAGCTGGGAATACAGGCGCCTGCCACCATGCCCAGCTAATTTTTTGTATTTTTTAGTAGAGACGGGGTTTCACTGTGTTAGCCAGGATGGTCTCGATCTCCTGATCTCGTGATCCGTCCGCCTCGGCCTCCCAAAGTGCTGGGATTACAAGCATGAGCTACCGCACCTGGCCCATTTTATCCATTTTTTAATTGTATAGTGGCATCAAGTACGTTTTCACTGTGCAACTATTTATTTCCAAAAGTGGGAGATCTCTTAGTTTGTACTCTCTTTCTTTTTTTTTTTTTTGAGCCAGAGTCTCACTCTCTCGCCCAGGCTGGAGTATAATGGTGTGATCTAGGCTCACTGCAACCTCCATCTCCCAGGTTCAAGCAATTCTCCCTGCCTCAGCCTCCTGAGTAACTGGGATTACAGGTGCCTGACACTACGCCTGACTAATTTTTGTATTTTTAGTAGAAACGGGGTTTTGCCATGTTGGCCAGGCTGGTCTCAAACTCCTGACCTCAGGTCATCCGCCTGCCTTGGCCTCCCTAAGTGCTGGGATTACAGATATGAGCCACCGCACCCGGCCTGTACTCTTATTTTTAGTTTTTCATTTCTCCACATTATCAACCTGGTGGGTTTTTTTTTTAAGGTGGGTTTTTTTTTTTCCATTGCTGCTGCACAAATTTTTTATTTAAATAAATATTATTGCTCTGTAACGGGGTGTGGAGCACAGATTGAGTTTTATTTAAATAAATATTGCTCTGTAATGGGGTGTAGAGCGGTAATTTTCTTTCTTCTTCTCCTCTCTCTTTTTTCTTTTTTTGGAGACAGAGTGTTGCTCTGTCCCCCTGGCTGGAGTGCAGTGGCACCATCATAGCTCACTGCAGCCTCAACTCCTGGGCTCAAGCAATCCTCTTAGCTCAGCCTCCCAAATAACTGGGACCACAGGCGCATGCCACCATGCCTAGTTAATTTTTAATTTTTTTGTAGAGACAGGGTCTTACTCTATTACTCAGGCTGGTTTCAAACTCCTGGACTTAAGCAGTCCTACCACCTCAGCCTCCCAAAGTGCTGGGATTACAGGTGTGAATCACCACGCCTAGTATAATAATATTCTTTTCAATGGAAAAATTATTTATATGAAATCTATAACAAAGAAAAAAAGATAAAAGATCCACTAACCTGTTCCGTTACACATTGAAGTCTATTGGTCAAACCATGAGCAAGATAGGTCTCTCTTATCTATCCTTCACTATAATTAGAATTTATTAATTCTAATAGTTTTTATTTATTTATTTTTTTTACTTTTTTTTTTTTTTTTTTTGAGATCGCGTCTTGCTCTTTTGCCCAGGCTGGAGTTCAGTGGCGCGATCTCCGCTCACTGCAAGCTCCGCCTCCTGGGTTCACGCCATTCTCCTGCCTCAGCCTCCCAAGTAGCTGGGACTACAGGCGCCTGCCACCACGCCCAGCTAATTTTTTGTATTTTTGGTAGAAACAGGGTTTCACCATGTTAGCCAGGATGGTCTTGATCTCCTGACCTTGTGATCCACCCGCCTCGGCCTCCCAAAATGCTGGGATTACAGGCGTGAGCCACCGCGCCCGGCCTGTATTTTTAGTAGAGGTGGCATTTCGCCATGTTGGCCAGGCTGGTCTCGAACTCCTGACCTCGTGATCTGCCTGCCTTGTCCTCCCAAAGTGCTGGGATTACAGGTGTGAGCCAGTGCGGCCTGCCGCCCTCTTTCTAGAGTGCTTAATTTAATAAAGCTTTGTGGTTAGCTTGCTTAGGTTCCTCTTTTTATTTTATTATGATAAATTCACTACAGATCAAATACATACTCTAGAAAAGTTAACACAGAAAAGATAATGTACAAAAAGATATAAAATGAGAACTCAAGCATAACCTCTGTTCCACTCTACAGTTAATCATATGCCCTTCAGAAACTTTCCCATGGCATTTATAAACATATATTTTGGCCTTAACTTCAAGTAAAAGCAGTGAGGAATTATACCTGGCTTTTTTATTTTTATCACAATATCTTGAAAACCTTTCTATTTTTATATGTACAGACCCACATTCTCCTTTTTCTTTCTTTCTTTATTAATGTTATATATTTCTTTTTAAGAGACATGGTCTCACTATGTTGCCCAGGCTTGCTTTCAACTCTTGGGCTTAAGCAATCTTCCTGCTTCAGCCTCCTGAATACCTGGGATTACAGGCACGTGCCACCATGCCCAGCATTCTTTTTCATCCTGATTAGTGTTTTTAAGTTGGTTTTTATTTCACAAGCAACATGTGCATCTGTTTTTCTTGTAAAAAATAAAAACATTATTGATAAAGCTAAAGTCTTCCTGTATCAGCTTGCATGTGTATGTGACACATACACTTTCACTTCATTTTTATGTAGTTAAAAATGGTATATATCAGAATTTCTTATTAAAAATGGTGTATATCACTTGGTATATACTGAATTTCCTATACATTTACATACTTAGGTACATCTCCATGGAAAACGTATCTTATGGTCGATTTACATAAGTGACATATCGTATGTATTTTTATTCAATAAACCTTGAAGATTCATTAATTTTAGATCATATAAATCCATCACATTAATTTAAACTTCTGCCTATTCTACCTAGTATTCAGCAGATTGGACAAATCACAGTTTAGTTTTTTGTTTGTTTGTTGTTGTTGTTGTTTTTTGAGACAGAGTCGCACTCTGTCACCTAGGCTGGAGTGCAGTGGCGCGATCTTGGCTCACTGCAACCTCTGCCTCCCAGGTTCAAGCGATTCTCCTGCCTCAACCTCCCGAGTAGCTGGGACTACAGGCGTGTGCCACCATGCCCGGCTAATTTTTGTATTTTTAGTAGAGACAGGATTTCACCATGTTGCCAAGGCTGGTCTCGAACTCCTGACCTCAAGCGATCTGCCTGCCTCAGCCTCCGAAAGTGTTGGGATTACAGGCATGAGCCATTGTGCCTGGCCTGGTTTTTCTACTGATACCCATTGAAGGTATTTCTAAATTTTTTTGCTGTGACACACCAGTCTACTTGAAATTTTTCTGCAGGTATGAATTTGGCACTTAAATGAGTATATCTGTAGGACACATTCTTTGATATGGGATTGCTAAAGTCAAAATAAGTATCTAGAATTTTGATAGATACTGCCAAATTATCCTCCAAAAATGTTTTTTGTGTTTCTTTTTGAGACCGAGTCTCGCTCTGTCGCCCAGGCTGGAGTGCAGTGGCGCAATCTCAGCTCACTGCAACCTCTGCCTCCCGGGTTCAAGCAATTCTCCTGCCTCAACCTCCCGAGTAGCTGGGATTGCAGGCGCCTGCCACCGTGTTCGGCTAATTTTTGTGTTTTTGGTAGAGACAGGGTTTCACCATGTTATTGGCCAGGCTGGTCTCAAACTGACCTCAGGCGATCCACCTGCCTTGGCCTCCCAAAGTGCTGGGATTACAGACGTGAGCTACCGCACCTGACCCAAAAATGTTTTTTGAAAATTAGTATCCCCACCTTCATTTCGAAAGGCATCTGTTATTCCTTAACCTCACTAAGTACTGTGTATTGTCTAGATTTCTTTACTTTTTGCCAATCTGATAAGTAACTAGGATAAAATGTAAATATCAGTATGTAGGTATATAAAAATCATTTTGTTACCTTTTTCTCTTCTAGGTCTTTCCATTCATACTTTCCATGGGAACTTCTTTGTTAGGTCAACCGACTTACTGTCTTTGCCTAACGTCAACCCAGACGCTGGGTATGCAGTACAGATGTCAGTGGAAGAGAGTCTTACTGACACTCAGTTGGTTTCTTTTCAGTCAGCACTCTTGTATACATCCAGCAAAGGTAAGTTGTTTGCTTTTTTGGATTTCAAATGTTCACATATTGTCTGGATTTCAAATGTCAAAACAGGCTATAAAATACATGTAGCATATCTTACGTGTGCTAACTTAAAATTTCTATTTTTATTTATTTATTTATTTATTTATTTATTTATTTATTTATTTAGAGACAGAGTCTCACTCTGTCGCCAGGCTAGAGTACAGTGGTGCGGTCTCTGCTCACTGCAACCTCTGCGCGGTCTCTGCTCACTGCAACCTCTGCCTCCTGGGTTCAGGTGATTCTCCTGCCTCAGCCTCCCGAGTAGTTGGGACTACAGGTGTGCGCCACCACACCCAGCTAATTTTTGTATTTTTAGTAGAGATGGAGTTTTGCCGTGTTGGCCAGGATGGTGTGAAATCTCTTGACCTCGTGATCTGCCCGTCTCTGCCTTCCAAAGTGCTGGGATTACAGGCATGAGCCACTGCGCCCAGCCCTTAAAATTTTCATTACCAAAAGCAGTAAACCAACTAAAAAGTTCAAAAAAGAGATTTTTAAAAATTTAGCATATTGTCATTTGAATACGATCCCTGTTCATTTAGTAATAATCTGAATGAAAAGAATTTTATAGTTAAAAAAAATTAAAAGAAGTAGGGTCAGATGTGGTGGTCTGTAAACCTAGCACTTTGGAAGGCTGACTGGGGAGGATCACTTGAGGCCAGGAGTTCAAGACCAGCCTGGACAACATAGTGAGACACTGTCTGTAAAAAAATATTTTTTTAATTAGCCAGGTATAGTGGCACACACTGGTAGTCCTACCTACTTGGGAGGCTGAGTAGGGAGGATTGTTTGAGCCCAGGAGTTTGAGGCTACAGTGAGTTATGATTGTGCCACTGTAGTCCTGCCTGGGCAACAGAATGAGACCTTGTTTCTAAAAAAAAAAAAAAGGATGAAATTTTTAATATTTATGTACTTATTTATTTTAATAGAGAGAGGGTCTTACTATGTTATCCAGCCCTGTCTTGAACTCCTGGCCTCAGGTGATCCTCCCACCTTAGCCTCCCAAAGTGCTGGGTGCTGGGATTACAGGTGTGAGCCACTGTGTCTGGCCAGTATAAAACGTTTGATACTGTCTCTGCTTACTATGTAACTATACTACCTGGTTCTAAATCGAAAAGAAGTTATTTATTTATATATATATATGTGTGTGTATACTTTTTTTTTTTTAAGAGATGGAGTCTCACTGTATTGCCCAGGCTGCACTTAAACTCCTGAGCTCAAGGGATCCTCCTGTCTCTGCCTCTGGAGTAGCTGGGACTACAGGGGTGCACCACTGCACCCAGCTAAGAAGTGATTTTTCCAAGTGACTTTAACATAATCTTTTGTTATATATAGTTGCCCCTCACTGTTGTTTGTGTATTTTCCCCGAAGGCGAAAGAAGAATTCGTGTTCATACTTTGTGTTTGCCAGTAGTTTCGACTCTGAATGATGTCTTTCTTGGAGCTGATGTTCAAGCAATTTCAGGGTTATTGGCCAATATGGGTAAGAGTTGTTATCTGTTATAAATATCTTACAAGTAATAACATTAGGCACATCCAAACAGTTTTGTTTTCCTTTAAATAGTTGGCTTTATAGTTTGAATGTTTTAGATCCCCTGGGTGCCTGCTAAGTAACTATTTGAATGAAAAGATCTGCTGCAGATAATCTTATCTTTTTTGTTTGTTTATTTAAACAAATTTATTGAGATATAATTACATACCATACCACTTCACCCAGTTTAATTGATAATTCATTTGTTTTTAGTGTTTTTACAGAGTTGTACAGCTGTCACCACAATCTAATTTTATAACATTTCTGTTGTCCCAGGAGGAACCTCATGCTCATTAGCAGTTACTGCCCACTTCTTCCTCCCTCCCTTACTGGCCTTAAGTAACCACTAAACTACTTTCTGTCTCTATATGTTTATATATTTGTCTACACTGAACTTAGCTATATCTTTTTTTTTTTTTTTTTTTTTTTTGAGATGGAGTCTCGCTCTTATTGCCCAGGCTGGAGTGCAATGGCGCAATCTCGGCTTGCCACAACCTCTGTCTCCCAGGTTCAAGCGATTCTCCTTCCTCAGCATCCCGAGTAGCTGGGATTACAGGCATGCGCCACCATGCCCGGCTAATTTTTGTATTTTTAGTAGAGACAGGGTTTCTTCATGTTGGTCAGGCTGTTCTTGAACTCCCGACCTCATGTAATCCACCCGCTTTGGCCTCCCAAAGTGCTGGGATTACAGGCGTGAGCCACCGTGCCTGGCCAACTATATCTTATGTAATGGTTAATATTAGTGCTATTTAATACTCTTTTTATGAGAAGCAGTGTACCATAAAGATCATTAGAGTCATGGAATTTGG
The DNA here is from genome assembly GCF_028885655.2 of Pongo abelii. Classification (NCBI taxonomy): domain Eukaryota; kingdom Metazoa; phylum Chordata; class Mammalia; order Primates; family Hominidae; genus Pongo; species Pongo abelii. The sequence continues at coordinate 143,069,165 of NC_071989.2, forward strand.
GATTGAAAACCAGTTTACCACCATACATTTGTTTGCAGCCAAATCATGTGAGCCAATAGAAAACTTACTGATATCTTCACGTATTTATTTCCATCTCAGATACAATTGTCCTCTTGATTTTTTTGGTCCCTTTTCAAATACATACAGCTTAATAACATCATTTTGATTCTTGTGGTCTTTCTACTTGAGGGAAGACTTCAGTGGGTCCATTTTCTTTCTTTTGTTTTTGAAAACAGAGTCTTGCTCTGTCACCCAGGGTGGAGTGCAATGGTGTGGTTCTAGCTCACTGCAGCCTTTACCTCCTGGGCTCAATGGATCCTCCCACCTCAGCCTCCTGAATAGCTGGGATTACAGGCCCACACCACCACACCCAGCTAACTAACATTCATTCATTCACTCATTCATTTATTTATTTGTTTAGAGATGGAGTCTCATTCACCCTCCCAGGATGGAGTGCAGTGGCACAATCTCGGCTCACTGCAACCTCTGACCCCAAAGTTCAAGCGATTCTCCTGCCTCAGTCTCCCAAGTAGCTGGGACTACAGGCGCATGGCACCACACCCAGCTAATTTTTGTATTTTTAGTAGAGGCGGGGTTTCACCATGTTGGCCAGGATGGTCTCGATCTCTTGACCTCGTGATCCACCCACCTCAGCCTCCTAAAGTGCTGGGATTACAGGCGTGAGCCACCACGCCTGGCCCTCAATCAGCTAACTTTAAAAAAAATTTTTTAGAGACAGAGTCTCACCATGTTGCCCAGGCTGATCTTGAATCCTGGGCTCAAGCAATCCTCCTGCTTTGGCCTACCAAACTGTTGGGATTACAGCTGTGAGTCACTACACCCGGCCTCAGTAGGTCCATTTGCTTCAAACTTAATTCTGTCTGTATCAGGAATAGTTACCCACTTTCTTGAATTTCCTATTGGGAAAAATGTTTTACATGGAGCCTGGTAAAGGATTTACCCACACTTTAGTCTTTTATGTTATTAGATGTTCAAGATTGTGACCTATGAAATTTGAAGATCACTGCCTTTATTTTATTTATTTATTTATTTTTTTTGAGATGGAGTCTCGCTCTGTCGCCCAGGGTGGAGTGCAGTGGCGTGATCTCGGCTCACTGCAACCTCCACTTCCAGGGTTCACGCCATTCGCCTGCCTCAGCCTCCCCAGTAGCTGGGACTACAGGCGCCCGCCATCACTCCCGGCTAATTTTTTGTATTTTTAGTAGAGATGGGGTTTCACCATGTTAGCCAGGATGGTCTCGATCTCCTGACCTCGTGATCCACCCGCCTTGGCCTCCCAAAGTGCTGGGATTACAGGCGTGAGCCACCGCGCCTGGCCTATTTTTTTGTTTAAGTTACATTTTTTTGTAACTGTGATTATTATTATTATTGACAGCAGTAACTATTAGATAGATGGGTTTTGTGGATTTTTGATAAATTGTCACAACTTTGTAAGTATTGGTTCTGCTACCATATTGAATGTATTTTTAGTACCACATGGATGGAGTTTATTTATTTGAGAAGTCTTCAATTATGCTTTTTTTTAAGTATTGAAAAAATGTTTTTATGCAGAAATGCGTATAAACAGAGTGTCATGGCAAATGATGAAAATCTGTCTAAATAAGAGGCCAACATGGTGAAACCCTATCTCTACTAAAAATACAAAAAACAAAAAAGAAAACCATTAGTAGGGTGTGGTGGCACATGTCTGTAGTCCCAGCTATAGTCCAAGCTACTCAGGAGGCTGAGGCAGGAGAATTGCTTGAACCTGGGAGGCGGAGGATGCAGCGAGCCAAGACCACACCCCCGCACTCCATCCTGGGCGACAGAGAGAAACTCTGTCTCTAAATAAATAAATAAATAAATAACTCTAAGAGCTCTTTCTGTAAATATAAAAACTCTGGGCTGGGCATGATGGTTTGTGCCTATAATCCCAGCACTTTGGGAGGCTGAGGCAGGAGGATTGCTTGAGGCCAGGAGTTTGAGGTCAGCCTGGGCAACATAGGGAGACTTTGTACAAAAAAAGTGTTTTAATTAATTAAAATTAAAATTTCAAAAGAACTCTGTTTCGAAACATTGTGCATTTCAGGAAACACAGGAAAGCATTGTGTGTTTAATTGCAATGTTTTTCTTTCTCATTGGTATATAAAATGTTGGATTACAATCAGTAGCATAACTGAGGCTCAGGAAGGTTAAGTTACTTGCCAAATCATTATACAGTTAGGAAATAGCAGAGGAGCATTTCAACAGAGGTTGGCTCAGTTCTCCAGACCATGCTTTTAGCTGCTGTGTTTTGTCTCGTTTGTGTATGTAGTAAATTGGAGAGATACTTAGTATAGTTTTAAAAAATTATCTCTTCTATCCTTAACAGTGGACTAGCTAAACTTCTATCATATTTCTTTTTTGTCCTTACCCTCACCTTGCTTAGCTGTTGACAGATCTATGACTGCCAGTCTGAGTGACGCTCGAGATGCTCTAGTGAATGCAGTCATTGACTCCCTTTCAGCTTACCGTTCTTCAGTCTTAAGTAACCAGCAGCCTGGACTCATGGTTCCTTTTTCTTTGCGGCTTTTCCCACTTTTTGTGTTGGCTCTCCTTAAACAGGTAAGAAAAACAGATACAGAAACTAACACAATGATGGCCAGGCACTGTGGCCTACACCTGCAATCTCAGCACTTTGGGTGGCTGACATGGGTGGATTGCTTGAGTCCAGGCATTTGAGACCAGCCTGGGAAACACGGTGAAACCTGGTCTCTGCAAAAAATACAAAAAAGCTAGCCAGGTGTGGTGGTGCACGCCTGTAGTCCCAGCTACTTGGGATGCTGAGGTGGGAGGATGGTTGAGTCCAGGAGGCAGAGGTTGTAGTGAGCCCATATCGCGCCATTGTACTCCAGCTTGGGTGACAGACCCAGACTCTGTCTCAAACAAAAAGAAAGAAACGAACACGATGGAAACATCAAAAGGCAAAATTTTTCTCCTGTGAATCCCTAAACATTGTATATGTAACTTTATGTTGGTTAAATTTTTGACGACAGGGACCTTACCTCTTATTTGAACTTTGAAAAGTTTAATAACTGAAGAAACTTACAGAAAACTGATTCAGAGCAAGTTCCTTGTTCATAAGATGCTTCTCTAAGCAAAGTTTTCAGTGACATTATAAAAAATTCAACTGATAATCAGTTTTCCAGAACAAGAATTGTATATTATATTGCTGGTGCAAGAAGGCACACATGCACTGTGTGTTCTCACTTATATGTGAAAGCTAAAAAATCAAACACACGGAAGCAGAAAGCAGAATGGTGGTTACTAGAGGCTGGGTGGTGGGGCAGGAATGGGGAGATATTGAACAAAATGTACAGTGTTTTAGTTAGGAGAAATAAGTGATAACTATTTGAGGTTATGGATATGTTACCTAGCTTCATTAAATCATTCCACATTGTATACTATATCATAGCATCCCTTTATACCTCATAAATATATACAATTAGAATTTTTCACCAACAAAAAATTTAACTTTTTTTTAAAAAGAGACCATATATGTGATTTTTTTTTTTTTTTTTTTTTTTTTTTTTTTGCTCTTTCCTGTCCCTACAGAATTTCAGCAACATTACACTTCTCTTTTTTTTTTTTTCAGACAGAGTCTTGCTCTGTCACCCAGGCTGGAGTGTAGTAGCACGATCTTGGCTCACTGCAACCTCCGCCTCCCGGGTTCAAGCAATTCTCTTGCCTCAGCCTCCTGAGTAGCTGGGATTACAAGTGTGTGCCACTATGTCTGACTGATTTTGTATTTTTAGTAGAGACAAGGTTTCACCATGTTGGTCAGGCTCGTCTCAAACTCCTGATCTCAGGTGATTCGCCCGCCTTGGCCTACCAAAGTGCTAGGATTACAGGCATGAGCTAGCACATTACACTTCTTAATCTTCTTCTTTTTTTTTTTTTTTTTCTGAGACAGGGTCTCCCTCTGTTGCCCAGGCTGGAGCACAGTGGTATGATCTCGGCTCACCACAACCTCCGCCTCCTGGGTTCAGGCAATTCTCTCGCCTCAGCCTCCTGAGTAGCTGGGATTATAGGCATGCACCACCACACTCCAGCTAATTTTTGTATTTTTAGTAGAGACAGGGTTTCACCATATTGGTTAGGCTGGTTTCTAATGCCCAACCTCAGGTGATCCTCCCACCTCATTCTCCTAAATTGCAGGGATTACAGCCGTGAGCCACCATGCCCGGCCCTTAATCTTCTTTAGATACACTTTCTTATACCTGTATACCTGCACACCTGTTTCCATGATCTGGATTGGACTTCCATATCCTTGTCTTTGAGTTTAAACGTTTGTAGAGTTTTTCTTTGTTTTGTTTTATTTGTAGGGTTTTTCATTTGCTACTTATTATTTACATGTCTCCCCTGCCTGCTCTTTGCCTTCCTCTCAGAAAAGAAGGAAAACTCTGGTCTGGTGGAGTAGGCTTATTTATCCAGTGTCCAGAATTGAATGTCCAAGCTTATTGCCTCAGGATAAACTTCCCTTATAAAATTTTATTTAAAAGCTCGTGTTGGCTGGCCATGGTGGCTCATGCCTGCAATCCCAACATTTTGGGAGGCCAAGGCAGGCAGATCACTTAAGTTCAGGAGTTTGAGACCAGCCTGGCCAAAGTGGTGAAACCCTGTCTCTACAAAAAATACAAAAATTAGCAGGGCATGGTGGCACATACCTGTAGTCACAGCTACTTGGGAGGCTGAGGCAGGAGAATCGCCTGAACCCAGGAGGCAGAGGTTGCAGTGAGCTGAGATTGCACCACTGCCCTTCAGCCTGGGTGACAAAGCGAGACTCCTTCTCTTAAAAGAAAAATTAAATAAATAAAAAATAGATAAAAGCTCATGTTGGCCAGGTGCCATGGTTCACACCTATAACCCAATACTTTGAGAGGCCAAGGCAGAAGGATTGCTTAAAGCTAGGGGTTTGAGACCAGCCTGGGCAAGAAAGAAGAATCTGTCTCTATTAAAAAATTTGTTTAATTTTTTTAATTAAAAAAGAAACAACTCATGTTAGTAAAGCACCTGAAGCAGCATTCCAGATTCCAGAACTGTTCAAGGACTGCTGGCTGGGCACAGTGGCTCATGCCTGTAATCCCAGCACCTTGGGAGGCGAAGGCGGGAGGATTGATTGCTTGAGTCTGGGAGTTTGAGACCAGCCTGGACAACATAGTGAGATTCCACCCCTACAAAAAAAGTTTTTTAATAAGAAAAATAAAGGACTGCTCTGCATCTTTTTTTTTTTTTTTTTTTTTAAACAGTCTCGCTATGTCACCCAGGCTGGAGTGGCAGTGGCGATCTCGGCTCACTGCGACCTCAGCCTCCTGAGTAGCTGGGATTACAGGTGTTTACCACCACGCCTGGCTAATTTTTGTATTTTTAGTAGAGACGGGGTTTCACCATGTTGGCCAGGCTGGTTTTGAACTCCTGACCTCAATGATCCACTGGCCTCGGCCTCCTAAATTGCTGGGATTATAGGCGTGAGCTACCACACCTGGCCTGCATCTTGTATTTTTCCTGAACTCTGGGATTTACTGTCTGTTGTGTGTAGTTTTTTCCAGGTGAGAAGAGCAACTCATTACTTTCTAGTAGGAGTGGCTTTTGAATCTACAGTTCTCACTTCTTTTTTTTTTTTGTGAGATGGAGTCTCACACTGTCATCTGGGCTGGAGTGTAGTGGCATGATCTTGGCTCACTGCAACTTCCACCTCCCGGGTTCAAGTGATTCTCCTGTCTCAGCCTCCAGAGTAGCTGGGATTACAGGCACCCGCCACCATGCCCAGCTAATTTTTTGTATTTTTAGTAGAGACAGGGTTTCACTATGTTGGCCATTCTGGTCTCGAACTCCTGACCTTGTGATCCGCCCTCCATGGCCTCCCAAAGTACTGGGATTACAAGCATGAGCCACCGTGCCCGGTCTCTAGTTCTCACTTCTTTAACTCAAATTATGTATTTCTATTTCTGAGTATAGGTACACAGATTACATAAATATTTAATTTTTTTTTTTTTTTTTTTGAGATGTAGTCTGGCTCTTGTTGCCCAGGATGGAGTGCAATGGCACAATCTTGGCTCACTGCAACCTCCGCCTCCTGGGTTCAAGTGATTCTTCTGCCTCAGCCTCCCAAATAGCTGGGACTACAGGCGCGTGCCACCATGCCTGGCTAATTTTTTGTATTTTTAGTAGAGACGGGATTTCACCGTGTTAACCAGGATGGCCTCAATCTCCTGACCTCGTGATCCGCCCACCTCGGCCTCCCAAATTGTTGGGATTACAGCCATGAGCCACCGTGCCTGGAAAAATTAAATTTTTTTTTTTTTTTTTTTTTTGAGACAGAGTCTCGCTCTGTTGCCCAGGCTGGAGTGCAGTGGCGCGATCTCGGCTCACTGCAAGCTCCGCCTCCCAGGTTCACGCCATTCTCCTGCTTCAGCCTCCCGAGTAGCTGGGACTACAGGCGCCCACCACGACGCCTGGCTAATTTTTTGTATTTTTAGTAGAGACGGGGTTTCACCGTGTTAGCCGGGATGGTCTCGATTTCCTGACCTCGTGATCCTCCCGCCTCGGTCTCCCAAAGTGCTGGGATTATAGGCGTGAGCCACCGCGCCCGGCCGAAATATTTAAATTTTGACATTTAAAAATCTGAGCTCTTCTTTCTCCTTCAGGCCTTTCTTGAAACTACATTCTCTGATCTTCCCCATTTAATATGCAATACCCTAATCCCACCCCATCCCTCACCATCCTGACACTCCTAATCACTCTTACCTCCTGTATTTTTCCTATAGCATTTATCACTGACATACCACATATTTTGCTTATTTTTTATTCTTCCCTTAATAGGATGTACGCTCCATGAGGACAAGGGTTTTTATCTTTTTCATTCATTTTTTTGTCCTAGCAGTTAGAACAGTTCCTAGTATATAATAGACACTCAGGAAATATTTTTTGAATGAATAGATGGAACTTTCCTTCTTCCATTAAAATCTTAAGAGCTTTTATTATCTTCCTTTAATATAGTCAGTGTACTTGTTTTAATATGTAATTTCATTATTCTTTTCTCTCTGCCTGTTTTACTCCTTTCCATCAATTGGAATACTTAAAACCTTACCTATGACTGGCTGGGTGCGGTGGCTCACGCCTGTAATCCCAGCACTTTGGGAGGCCGAGGCAGGCGGATCATGAGGTCAGGAGTTCAAGACCAGCCTGACCAACATGCTGAAACCTGGTCTCTACTAAAAATACAAAACAAACAAACAAACAAAAAATTAGCCGGGCGTGGTGGTGCGCACCTGTAATCCCACCTACTGAGGAGGCTGAGGCAGGAGAATCGTTTGAACCCGGGAGGCAGAGGTTGCAGTGAGCAGAGATCGAACCACTACACTCCAGGCTTGGCAACAGAGGGAGACTCCGTCACAAAAAAAAAAAAAAACAAATCTTACCCATAACTTTTTTCTTCTCCGTTTTTATCTGTGTAAAGAAAATAATAATGGTTAAATATCATAGTTACTTATTAACTCATTTTACTAAGAAGCTTTCCTCATTTGTAGTAGTATTATTTTTTCTTGTTTATTAGTATTCTTTGTTACATTGTTTGTATGGTGGGAGAATCAATGACAGCTGCCATTAATCGTCACCCAGCACTTATGGACCACTTAGTGCAGTATTCTAAGTGCACTACCCCCCAGCCACATACCGGTACCAGCGGGTGGCCTGTTAGGAACTGAGCCACACAGCGGGAGGTGACCAGTGGACGAGGGAGCATTACTGCCTGAGCTCTGCCTCCTGTCAGATAAGTGGCAGCATTAGATTCTCATAGGAGCACCAACCATATTGTGAACTGCGCATGCGAGAGATCTAGGTTGCATGCTCCTTATGAGAATCTAATGTCTGATGATATGAGGTGGAACAGTTTCATCCCAAAATCATCCTCCACCGTGTCCCCACCAGTCTGTGGAAAAATTATCTTCTGCGAAATCAGTCCCTGGTACGAAAAAGGATCACTGACGTAATGGATATCTTTTTGGTCCTTCATGTATGCCTTTACTTTGTCATCTGCAATATAACTTCATCCTTCCTATGGTGTTGCTTGGATTGTTACATCATTATCACTGTCGTTAATATGGTAGATAGAGTGTTTAGATCTATTTTATCAACTAGGAAACAGACACTGTGGAGATCAGATAACTTTGCCATGGTCAGTTAGTTAATTTCAAAAGACTTTTAAGTGGGGCTATACCTACAGTTTAATAGATGTGTGTGACTTCTTAAAAAAAGATACTTTAAAAAAATTAACAGTAAATTTGTGAATTCTCTCTGAAAATATTCTTTTAACAACTGGCATTTTAAAAGTTCTGGATGTATTTTTAAAATATGTTCTTTTGTGGGGAATGGGGGTTTTCTGTTACAGAAATCATTCCAGACTGGGACAAATGCACGTCTAGATGAACGCATTTTTGCTATGTGTCAAGTGAAAAACCAGCCCTTAGTTTACCTTATGCTCACAACTCATCCCAGTTTGTATAGAGTTGACAATCTCTCAGATGAGGTAAGATGGATTGCTTTTTTGTGGCTTTTACTTGAAGATTAGTAAGCCTAATCATAGTCCAGTACAGAAATGAGGAAGGGTTTGTTTATTATTTAAGGCTTTAGCTTTTATTTTATTTTATTTTATTTTGGCTAAGTCTGAGTAAAGAAATTTTAGTATAGGGAAGCTCCTAAAAATAGTGCCTTTAAGTTTCCTAAAATACCATCTGTAGAGCAGATCTAAGAAATGGAAAGATTGTCAAATTGACCAGAGCAACTTACTAATTTATTCAAACAAATCGATCTTTTAACAACTGACATTTTAAAAGTTCTGGGTGCATTTTTACTCACTTCAGCAGCAAATATACTAAAATTGGAATGCTACAGAGAAGATTAGCATGCCCCTTGCGCAAGGATGACATGCAAATTCGTGAAGCATTTTTAGGAACAGAATACCGAACACTGCATGTTCTCACTCATAAGTGGGAGTTGAACAATGAGAACACATGGACACAGAGAGGGAAATATCACACACTGGGGCCTGTCAGGGGGTGGGGACAAGCAGACGGAGATCATTAGCACAAATATAATGCATGTGGGGCTTAAAACCCAGATGACAGGTTGATGGGTGCAGCAAAACACCATGGCACATGCATGCCTATATATCAAACCTGCATGTTCTGCACATGTGTCCCAGAACTTAAAAGTATTAAAAAAAAAAAAAAGTTCTGGGTGTATTTTTAAAATATATTTTTTCTGGGGAATGGGGGTTTTTTGTTACAGAAATCATTCCAGACTGGAACAAGTGCACGTCTAGATCTGAGAGTGAAATTACATCTGAACACCCAGTTCAATGTAACAGTGTCCTTGAATTAAAGAAAAAATAGTTATCTAAGTTGTAACATTGTTTTCCTTTGGTAGAAATTTGCCAGAATTAAAGTCACAAGAATGAAAATGTTAAATCATAATCTTTTTAAAATTGTGATCAAGTTAAGATATATATTTTGGAAGTAATGTTTTGGTTAAAAACTTTTCAGGCCAGGTACAGTGGCTCACACCTGTAATCCCAGCACTTTGGGAGGCCAAGGCAGGTGGATCACCTGAAGTCAGGAGTTTGAGACCAGCCTGGCCAACATGGTGAAACCCCTTCTCTACTAAAGATACAAAAAATTAGCCGGGCTTGGTGGCGCATGCCTGTAATCCCAGCTACTTGGGAGGCTGAGGCAGGAGAACCACTTGAACCTGGGAGGCGGAGGTTGCGGTGAGCCAAGATGGTGCCATTGCACTCCAGCCTTGGCAACAAGAGTGAAATTCTGTCTCAAAAAAAAAAAAAAGAAAGAAAAAACAAGATCAGAAGTTAGTTTGGCTTTATTGGGAGTCACAGTAGCTTAGTTAGATAAGTGATAACTATTTCGTCATTTTCTTTATATTTAAATATGAATAATTGGCTGGGTGCGGTAGCTCACGCCTGTAACAGCACTTTGGGAGGCCGAGGCGGGTGGATCAACTGAGGTTGGGAGTTCGTGACCAGCCTGACCAACATGGAGAAACTCCATCTCTATAAAAATACAAAATTAGCCGGGTGTCGTGGTGCATGCCTGTAATCCCAGCTACTCGGGAGGCTGAGGCAGGAGAATCGCTTGAACCCAGGAGGCAGAGGTTGTGGGGAGCTGAGATTGCGCCATTACACTTCAGCTTGGGCAACAAGAGCGAAACTCCGTCTCAAATAAATAAATAAATAAATAAATAAATAAATAAGAATAATTGTGATTTACCTAAGCAAGGCCCAGACTTGTAGAGGTAACATTCATTTAATTTTTTGTTGTTGTTTAATTGTGACTCCATATTTCCTATATTTAAAACCTTTACTCTTTTACTTAATTCCTCAGGGAGCACTCAACATCAGTGATAGAACCATACCTCAGCCCCCCATTCTTCAGCTTTCAGTGGAGAAGCTGAGCAGAGATGGAGCTTTCCTCATGGATGCAGGCTCTGTAAGTAATTTGACTTATCCTGACCCTCACTGCAAACTACTATACTGTTTTAATTTAGCATTTGGTTTCATTCCCTTTAATATCTCTCTTCTTGAACAGATTTCATATTTTAACCTATATACAGTCTTACACTGATTAATGATGTGTAAGTCATGACTTATATGATGGTGATCCCATAAGATTTATAATGGAGCTGAAGAATTCCTATCATTTAGTATTTACTATGCTATATTTTTTTATTATTGCTTTGGAATGTACTCCTACTTAATTTTTTGAAAAATTAACCTCAGGCGGGTCCTTGAGGAGGTATTCTAAAAGAAGATCTTATTATCATAGGAGATGACATTTCTATGCATGTTACTGCCCCTGAAGACCTTCCAATGAGACAAGATGTGGAGGTGGAAGACAGTGAGATTGATGATCTTGACGCTGTATAGGCCTGGGCTAATGTGTGTTTGTGTTTCAGTATTTAACAAAACAATTTAAAAAGTAAAAGATAAAAAATTTTAAAAATAGGGCCGGGCATGGTGGCTTACGCCTATAATCCCAGCACTTTGGGAGGCCGAGGCGGGTAGATCATTTGAGGTCAGGAGTTTAAGATCAGCCTGGCCAACATGGCGAAAATCTCTACTAAAAATACAAAGAAATTAACCGGGCGTGGTGGTGCATGCCTGTAATCCTAACTACTTGGGAAGCTGAGGCAGGAGAATCGCTTGAACCCAGGAGGCAGAGGTTGCAGTGAGCCAAGATTGCACCACTGCACTCTAGCCTGGGCAACAGAGCAAGACTGTCTCAAAAAAAAAAAATTTAAAATAGAAAAATGCTTATAGAATAATGATATAAAGAATATTTTTGTACAACTGTACAATGTGTGTTTTAAGCTAAGTGTTATTACAAAAGAGTCAAAAAATTAAAATAATTTGGCCAGGCATGGTGGCTTATGCCTGTAATTGCAGCGCTTTAGGATGCCAAGGCAGGCGGATCGCTTGAGGTCAGGAATTCGAGACCAGCCTGGGCAACATGGTGAAACCCTGTCTCTACTCAAAATGCAAATATTAGCCAGACATGGTGGCTCAAGGCTGTAGTCCCAGCAACTCAGAAGTCTGAGGTGTGAGAATCACCTGAGCTGGGGAGGCTGAGGCTTCAGTATGCTGAGATCACACCACTGCACTCCAGCCTGGGCAACAAAGTGAGACCTATTCTCAAAAAAAAAAAAAAAGAAGAAGAAGTTGGCTGGGCCCAGTGGCTCACGTCTATAATCCCAACCTTTTGGGAGGCCGAGGATGGCAGATTCCTTGAGCCCAGGAATTCGAGAACAGCCTGGGCAATATAGCAAAACCCTGTCTCTACTCAAAATACAAAATCTAGGCATGGTCACATACACCTGTAATACCAGCTACTTGGGAGGCTGATGTGGGAAGATCACCTGAACCCAGGAGGTTGAGGCTGCAGTGAGCTGAGATCATACCACTGCGCTCCAGCCTGGGCAGCAGAACAAGGCCCTGTCTCAAAAACAAAATTAAGAGGCTGGGCGCAGTAGCCCACACCTGTAATCCCAGCACTTAGGGATGCCAAGGCGGGCAGATCACCTTAGGTCAGGAGTTCGAGACCAGCCTGACCAACATGGAGAAACCACGTCTGTACTAAAAATACAAAATTAGCCAGGCGTGGTGGCACATGCCTGTAATCCCAGCTACTTGGGAGGCTGAGGCAAGAGAATCACTTGAACCTGGGAGGTGGAGGTTGTGGTGAGTCAAGATCGTGCCGTTGCACTCCAGCCTGGGCAACAAGAGCAAAACTCCGTCTCAAAAAAAAAAATTAAAAGAAGTTTATAAAGTTATAGTAAACTAAGGTTAATTATTGAAGAAAGAAATTTTTTATATATATCTAGTGTAGCCTAAATGTAGAGTGTTTGTAAAGTTTATAGCAGTGTCCAGTAATGTCCTAGGCCTTTACATTCACTCATCACTCACTGACTCACCCAGAGCAACTTTCAGTCTTGTGCACTCCATTCGTGGTAAGTGCCCTATACAGGTGTACTGTTTATCCCTTCTGCCATATTTTTACTATACGTTTCCTATGTTTAGATACACAAATACTTAGCATTGTGTTACAGTTGCCTACGGTATTCAGTACAGTAACATACTATAGATGTTTGTAGCCTAGGTACAGTAGGCTATACCATTAAGGCTTGTGTAAATCCACTCTATGATGTTCACACAATGAAATCACTTAACAACACGTTTCTCAGCATGTATCCCCATTGTTCAGTGAGTGATTCATGACAGTACATTTGTCTGCCACCTTTCCCCTCCATATCCTCCTTGTTTCATGCCAAGCATAAAATGTCTCATCAGGTAAATACTAATTATTATTAATTCAGTTAAAGGCTGTACAAACTCACTAAATATACTTACCTTTTTGACCTTTTAAAATATACTCAGGCTGGGTGTGGTGGCTCACACCTGTAATCCCAGCACTTTGGGAGGCTGAGGCAGGCAGATCTCTTGAGGTCAGAAGTTCAAGACTAGCCTGGTCAATATGGTGAAACCCCATCTCTACTAAAAATACAAAAATTAGCTGGGCATGGTGGCACACGCCTGTAGTCCCAGCTACTCTGGAGGCTGAGGTGGGAAATCGCTTGAACCCAGGAGGCGGAGGTTGCAGTGAGCCGAGATTACACCACTGCACTCCAGCCTGGGTGACAGAGTGAGACCCTATCTCACAAATATATATATAAAATAAAAATAAATGTACTCACTCAACAGACTCACCTTTATGTATGCTACATCTCAAAATAATTTTATTCCTGTCCCTAGGTACTGATGCTTTGGGTTGGAAAAAACTGTACACAGAATTTTCTGAGCCAAGTTCTAGGAGTTCAAAACTATGCATCAATTCCACAGCCTATGGTAAGACTCTTTTATTATAGTGATTATAAAGGGCATTTCAAAGTTGGCAAAAACATGAATATCCCCTATTTTGATTATCAGAAAATAATAACAAAATCATACCAAAAATTTTTATTGATAGGTTTTCATATTGATGGATTCTATGACTCCACTCATAGAATCATTAGGGAATTTATGTATTTAAAAGGCAGATATGCCAGGCGCAGCGGCTCATGCTATAATCCCAGCACTTTGGGAGGCCAAGGCGGGCTGATCATGAGGTCAAGAGATCAAGACCATCCTGGCCAACATGGTGAAACCCCTTCTCTACTAAAAATACAAAAATTAGTTGGGCATGGTGGCGCACACCTGTAGTCCCAGCTACTCAGGAGATTGAGGCAGGAGAATCGCTTGAACCCGGGAGGTGGACGTTGCAGTGAGCCAAGATTGTACCACTACACTTCAGCCTGGCAACAGAGCGAGACTCCATCTCAAAAAAAAAAAAAAAAAAAAAAAAAAGATAGATATGCCAGGCGTGGTGGCTCACACTTGTAATCCCAGCACTTTGGGAGGCTGAGGTGGGAGGATCACTTGAGCCCTGGAGTTTGAGACGACCCTAAGCAACATAGTGAGACCCCATAACTACACAACATTTTTAAAATAGCTGGGCATGGTGGCACACAACTGTGGTCTTAGCTACTTACGAGGCTGAAAGGGGAGGAGTGCTAGGACCTGGGAGGTTGAGGCTGGAGTGAGCAGTGATTGTGCTGCTGCACTCCAGCCTGGGCAACAGAGCAAGAACCTGTCTCAAAAAATAAATAAATAAAAGACAGCTGTGTCAGGATTATAGCTAGGATAAGCACTGGCTTTCAGGCCTTAAACAGAACTACTGGACTAGATGACTAAGCGTTTTAAGTAATGAGTAAGAAATTGTTATATTTTTAATAATACCTGAACGAATCAATTAATTCTTGATGTCATGCTAAAATGAAGGGAAGAACTAAGAGGTTTTTTTAGATGAGGGCTTAGAAACTATGCCCAAGGGGTACCTGCTACTTGTTTTTGTAAATAAGGTTTTATTGGAACATCCATGCCTGTTCACTTATGTATTGTTTATGGCTACTTTGGTGTAACAATGGCAAGGTTGCCCGGGCGTGGTGGCTCACACCTCTAATCTCAGCACTTTGGGAGGCTGAGGCTGGCGAATCACCTGAGGTCGGGAGTTCAAGACCAGCCTGGCCAACATGAAGAAACCCCCGTCTCAAGGCGAGGCGTGCGAATGACCTGAGGTCAGGAGTTCGAGACCAGCCTGGCCAACATGGAGAAACCCCCATCTCTACTAAAAATACAAAATTAGCCAGGTGTTTTGGTGCACACCTGTAATCCCAGCTACTCTCCCAGCTACTCGGGAGGCTGAGGCAGGAGAATCTCTGGCAGGAGAATCGCTTGAATCTGGGAGGCAGAGGTTGCAGTGAGCCATGATCACGCCGTTGCACTCCAGCCTGGGCAACAAGAGCGAAACTCTGTCTCAAAAAATAAAAAACAATGGCAAAGTTAAGTAGTTGCAGCAGAGACCAAATGATCTGCAAGCCTAAAGTATTTACTATATGGGCCTTTAAGAAGTGTGCCTACTCCTGTTCTAGATTATTCGTAGAAAATTGTGGTCCCAAGTCAAGTTGCATTGGCATCACTGAGGGAATTTTTTAGGAAAGCAAAATCTCGGGACCACAACCCTGTCCCAGACCTCCTAAATCATTATCTATAGTTCAAGAAGATGATCAGGTGATTCATATACATGTTAAAATTCAAGACCAGGCATGGTGGCTCACACCTGTTATCCCAGCACTTTGGGAGGCCGAGGTGGGCAGATTGCTTAAGCCCAGGAGTTCAAGACCAGCCTGAGCAACATGGTGAGATCCTCGTCTCTACTAAAAATACAAAAATTACCTGGCAGGTGGCACACACCTCTTATTCCAGCTACTTGGTGGGGCTGAGGTGAGAGAATCACTTGAGCCTTGGGAGGCAGTGGAGGTTACAGTGAGCCGTCATCACACCAGTGTACTTCAGCCTGGGCAACAGAGCAAGACCTTGTCTCAAAATAAATTAAGTTAAATTTGAGAAGTAAGCCGGGCAATGTGGCTCACTCCTATAATCCCAGCACTTTGGGAGGCTGAGGCAGGTGTATTGCCTGAGCCCAGGAGTTCGAAATCAGCCTGGGCAACATGGCAAAACTCATCTCTACAAGAAATACAAAAATTAGCCAGGCATGGTGGCACACACCTGTAGTCCCAACTACTCAGGAGGCTATGGTGGGAGGATCACCGGAGCCTGGAGGTTGAGACTGCAGTGAGCCATGATTATGCCACTGCACTCCAGCCTGGCAACAGAGACCTTGTCACAAAAAAGAAAAAAAAAGTAATTAAAAAAATAAAAATTTGAAAAGTACCATAGACCATACATTAGATATGTAATTAAAGTAATTGGATATTGTTGGTTTTGGTTAACAGACAGACCTTCCAGAACTTGATACACCAGAATCTGCCAGAATAATAGCTTTCATCTCTTGGCTTAGAGAGCAGAGACCATTTTTCCCAGTACTTTATGTAATAAGGTAAGTTGAATTTTCCATTTGCTAGTAGTAAAACAATTTGTTTGTCCTTGCCAGGACCTGACAAGAGTATAGCAAAAAAAAAAAAGGAGAAGAAAGAAAAAGAATTCTCAATAAATAGCAGTAAATCATGCCTTATATCCAATTATTGGAAATACTGAACTTTTTTCATTTTTAATTGACTAATAAGTGTATATATTTATGGGGTACACTGATTTCTTGATACATGTATACACTGTGAAATGATCGAATTAGGCTAATTAACATATTCATCTTCTCAGCCAATTATTGTTTTCTTGTGGTGAGAACATTTAAAATCCATTATTTTGCCTATTTTAAAATATACAATACATTATTATTAACCATAGTCATCATACTGTGTAATAGATCACCAGAATCTATTCATCCTAACTGAAATTTTGTGCCCTTTGACTAACATCTCCTTTCCTTCTCCACAGCCACTTCCTGCCACCTAGCCTCTAATAACCATAATTCTACTTTCTACTTATATGAGTTCAACTTTTTTAGGTTCCACACATAAGTAAGATTGTGTGGTGTTTGTCTCTCTGTGCCTGGTTTATTTCACTCAGCATAATGTCACAAATGACAGAATTTCCTGTTTTTTAAAGGCAGAATAGAAGTCGCCGGGCGCGGTGGCTCATGCCTGTAATCCCAGCACTTTGGGAGGTCGAGGCGGGCAGATCACCTGAGGTTGGGAGTTCGAGACCAGCCTGACCAACATGGAGAAACCCCGTCTCTACTAAAAATACAAAATTAGCCTGTCATGGTAGCACATGCCTGTAATCCCAGCTACTCGAGAGGCTGAGGCAGGAGAATAGCTTGAACCCAGGAGGTGGAAGTTGCGGTGAGCCAGGATCATGCCATTGCACTCCAGCCTGGGCAACAAGAGTAAAACTCTGTCTCAAAAAAAAAAAAAGGCTCAGTAGAATTCCATTGTATATATATACCACATTTGAAAAATCCATTCATTCAGTTATTTCCATATCTTAGCTATTGTGATTAATGCTGCAATGATCATGGAAGTGCAGACATCTCTTTGATATACTGATTTCAATTCCTTTGGATATATATTCAGAAATGGAATTTCTGGATCAACTATTTCTCTTAATTCCACCATAAGCTTTTCCCTTAAACAACTTGAAATTTACATAATCAACCAAGTATTCTCAGAGAAAGCCTCTAGAAGTAACTGTTTATATAGTAAATGTTATTATGGTTATGAGGAAATCAAAAGCCTTCTGACAAGTCTGTTTATTTTACTGCTACATTTTACCTAAATTTTTTTGCTTTTATTCCTAAGGGATGAGAGTCCAATGAAAGCAAACTTCCTTCAAAACATGATAGAAGACAGAACAGAATCTGCATTATCATATTATGAATTCCTGTTGCATATACAGCAACAAGTAAATAAATGAATGAATGAAGAAATTTGACTTAATTATTTCTAAGGAATGTCATGATAGTGCAGAATACCTGGAAATGTGTAATACCTTCTTTTTCTATTATGTTTGTGGACTAATGTGATGATTGAGATGTTCTCACTGTGATTTCAACAACCTATAGCAAATAAAAGACCACAGCAGAGAATCAAACATGCAACTCAAATACTGTATTTTTCAAATCAGAATATAGCAACATATGATTGGATACTTTTTTCTTGCCAATTATGTTTGAGTTGTTATGGATTAAAATAAGACAAGACAATATTGCAGAGGCAAAGTACATTTTGTAAAATAAAGATTTCTGTGTTCTATATGTATATTTCTCATTTTTAATTTTTCTGAATCTTTGGCTGCTACATTTAAAACCTCACAAACCTAAGTGTTGCAGGGAAGTTACAAATTCATTGGTAGTGATGTTTTTAAAATGAAAACAATGGGAAGTAAATATAATGTAAGAAAACTAGAATTCATTCCCCACACGTGTCTTTTTTTTTTTTTCTTTGTTAAGGAAGGGTAAGGATTGTTGACTAAAACTAGAGTAAACTAATTCTAGTATAGCTTGAGAAAAATATGAAGAAACACATTCAGGCTTTAAAATCTGTCAGTATTCTTTATACTTGAAGAACAAAGTCACTTTGATTTGAAGTGAGAACTATCATTAGGTGGTTTTCTGATTTCCTGACGAAGAGTTGGACATACTGTCTTAATCTGTAGTGAAAAGAATTTGAGCTGTCTTCATAAACACTGGGACTGGCAATGATAATAGGGAGATAAGAAACTTTAAATTAATCTTGATCCTTTAAGTGGATTTTATTTGGTGCATTTCTGCTCTGGGTATATAATAAAAGTGGGGGTTTTTGGTGAAATGAGAGTGAAGAAATGAAAGGTTTCTAAAGTGCTATTCAAATACATCAGTAACATTTTTCTAAGGAGTTTAATTGTTAAATTAGAAGTCATTCATAAGAAATATTTATGCTTGAATATGAAAATCTATTAAAGCATAAATGCTGCTGTTTGATTTGGTGGATATTAAGATTATACACATCCAACATATTAAAGTTATGAAAGAAACTTGATTTCTGAAAATCCTTAAGAGACTGCTTTCTTGATTCAGCTAGAGAAATATTATAGTCAAAACTATTGAGTGAATTTTGTTTACAAATAGGTAAATTATACATTTGTATATTTAAAGTGCTGTGACATAGTATCTTTAAGAGTTTGGCTCAGTTTTCACAGATTTTGTCTTAAGAATTTCTTAAATATGTTCATGTATAATACTTGATCAAAATATTTTTGGGTTTTTTGTTTTGTTTTAATGGGTTAGAAAATGTGTTTACAATCTTGGTCTTATATGATCACCAATGGAATAGTAACTTTCAGGTTTATATCAATATGAGCTGACTTTAACTGAGTTGTTTGGGATAGGGAAGAAGCAGTCCCTCTACAGTATACAACTACTGCTTGCCAGCTGGATCAAAATAATCATGTTTTATGAAAATATCTCCCTTAAGCAGTGTTAAGGTTGGTTTGCAGTGTGTAAGTGGCACATTGAACTGGAAGTTTTCTTGAAAGCTGCTTCATCTATTAAGAAGCAATTTTCAAATTGTAGCAAATTATATTATCCCCTCTTTTAAAGAAACAGTCACTATATGCTGATGTTTCTTAAAATAACTAAAATGTTCCTCTTAACATGATTTTAAATGGAGTGATTTGTAGGTCCCTTCTTAGTAGTAAAGAATCTTCTAGAGGGAAACATTTGTACTTTTAGGGATAATCTTCCTTGTGCCTCACTACATCCCTAAGTGGGTATGACTCTTGTTATTACCACATGCTTTATTAGTATATTTCACAAATTTACTTTTAAATATTATTTTAGATACTGTGTAACATGTGCAATTCAGAATAATTTTATAACAGGTCATGAAAAACATAACTTTAGTTAGGATTCACAATATTTGTTTTCCACATAATGAGAGAATGAATGAGCCTTTGGAGATACTGATATAAAGCAATTATTTTTTGCAATGTTGAATGTGTTTTTTAGTTTGATTCTTTTTTTTCCCCCCAATAGGGCACTACCTGCCATATCATCTTATATTACTTTTTGATGTAAAGCAACTAATATTTACACTATGCCATATTTTTTTTAATCATAGTTGTAAATTATGAAAGATCCTTGAATTTTCTACAGATCTACAACTACTAATGTAACAGACAAGGGCAATCTTGGTATTTAAATCTGAGCATGGCAGTTCTACCATAAAAAGTACTCTATTTTTCTAATTTCTAGGATTTTTAAAATAACATTTCTGTAAGTCTGACATACTAATAGTCACTCAAGCAGTACCATTTATTTTAGTTTGCATATATTTTCACTGTTTTTAATTTAATGTATTGAGTCTAATAGACCGTTTTGCAATAATTAGAATAAAGATTTATTTCTTCTAATCAAAGATACATAACAGCTATTATCTAGGGGACCACCAAATGTGATTTCAAAATTTTGTTAACTATTACAAATGTAATCCTTATATAGAAATTTTAATTTTGTAAAGTAGTGTATAATATTGTAATATTAAATTCTTGTTCTCAAATTCAAGTATGTATTGATCTTCAATGTGCTGTGTTAAATCTTGCTTCTCTGAAACGTTGGAGACAAGATTCGTCTTCCTTTTTACAGTTTGTAATTTTCACTGTTTTATTCCTGTAAAAAAAAAAAAAAAAGTCATTTGTAACCCATGCAAACAATCGTTTGATCTGTGCTAACTTATCAACTTGGCTATTCAATAAAGTTAATTGAAAAGAGCTTATATATAGTGACTAGTTATTTAAAGTGATATGAGCCAAGTACAGTGGCCCACACCTGTAATCCCAGCAGTTTGGGAGGCCCAGGTGTAAGGATCACTTGAGGCCTGGAGTTGAAGACCTGTCTGGGCCAGATGGCGAAACCTTGTCTCTACAAAATAGTTTTTAAAAGTAGGCTGGGCGTGGTGGCTCATGCCTGTAATCCTAGCACTTTGGGAGGCCAAGGCAGATGGATCACCTGAGGTTAGGAGTTCGAGACCAGCCTGGCCAATATGGTGAAACCCCATTTCTAATAAAAGTACAAAAACTTAGCCAGGCACGGTGGCGCATGCCTGTAATCCCAGCTACTTGGGAGGCTGAGGCAGGAGAATCGCTTGAACCCTGGCTGAGGTTGCAGTGAGCCCAGATCGCGCCATTGCACTCCAGCTTGGGGAACAAGAGCAAAACTACATCTCAAAAAAAAAAAAAAAAAATAGACCAGGTGTGGTGGCTCATGCCTGTAATCCCAAAACTTTGGGAGGCCGAGGTGGGCAGATCACCTGAGGTCAGGAGTTTGAGACCACCCTGGCCAATATGGTGAAACCCCGTTTCTACTAAAAATACAAAAATCAGCTGGGCATGGTGGTGGGTGCCTGTAATCCCAGCTACTTGGGAAACTGAGGCATGAGAATTGCTTGAACTTGAGAGGCGGAGGTTGCAGGGAGCTGAGATAGCGCCACTGTATTCCAGCCTGGGCGACAGAGCGAGACTCAATCTCAAAAAAAAAAAAAGTGTAATCCCAGTAAAAAAAAAGTGCTGTAATCCCAGCACTTTGGGAGGCCGAGGTGGGTGGATCACAAGGTCAGGAGTTTGAGACCAGCCTGGCCAACATAGTGAAACCCCATCTCTACTAAAAGTACAAAAAATTAGCTGGGTGTGGTGACGGGCACCTGTAATCCCAGCTACTTGAGAGGCTGAGGCAGGAGAATCGCTTGAACCTGGGAAGCGGAGGTTGCAGTGAGCCAAGATCGCACCACTGCACTCCAGCCTGGGTGACAATGTGAGACTCAGTCTCAAAAAAAAAAAAAAAGTGGCGGGGCATGGTGTCTCACACTTGTAGTCCCAGCTATTCAGGAGGCTGAGGTGGGGGGATCCCTTGAGCCTAGGAGTGTGAAGCTGCAATGAACCATGATTGTGCCACTGCATTCCACCCAGGGCAAGAAAGCAAGACCCAGTCTCTTTAAGTAAAAAGTGGCACGAACAACTTGCCAATTACTAAGTAGTGCTATGTTGTGCATCCAAATTATGTCAATGAAAAAACTATTGCTGAAGGTGCTTTAAATAGCCTACATAGATGTCTGGGAGGTCATAAACTGAATTCTTGATGCTTGCTCTTCAAGGATAGCTGGGTTTGAAATTCTATATCAAAGGTTATTTTTCCATTGATAATTTTAAGATATTACTCCATTGTCTTCTGTACCCTCGTGTCATAAGAAGATAACTGGCCAGGCACGGTGGCTCATGCCTGTAATCCCAGCACTTTGGGAGGCTGAGGCAGGTGGATCACCTGAGGTCGGGAGTTTGAGACCAGCCTGACCAACATGGAGAAACTCCGTTTCTACTAAAAATACAAAATTAGCTGGGCGTGGTGGCGCATGCCTGTCATTTTTGTATTTTTAATAGAGACAGAGTTTCACCATGTTGACGAGGCTGGTCTCGAGCTCCTAGCCTCAAGTGATCCACCCGTCTTGGCTTTTATCCTTAATGTCTATAGTTTTATTACTGTTGGTTTGTTGTTTATTTTTTTGAGACAGAATTTCACTCTCGTTGCCCAGGCTGGAGTGCAATGGCGTGATCTCGGCTCACTGCAACCTCCACCTCCCGGGTTCAAGCAATTCTCCTGCTTCAGCCTCCCAAGTAGCTGGGATTACAGGCATGCGGCACAACACCTGGCTAATTTTGTATTTTTAGTAGAGACAGGGTTTCTCCATGTTGGTCAGGCTGGTCTCGAACTCTTGACCTCAGGTGATCCGCCTGCCTCAGCCTCCCAAAATGCTGGGATTACAGGCATAAGCCACCGTGCCCAGCCTGTTGTTTATTTTTTTATCCTGCTTGTTATTCAGAGCACACTTTAAAGATCCTTGTATACAATTCTGAAAAACTCCCAGCCATTTCCTTTTCAAATATTTGAAAACTGTTCTATAAAATTAATTCTTTCTGGAATAAATTTCTATTCCAACTTTTAACTCGGCTGGAAGAATTTAAGTGTTGTATTTCTTCATGTTTGTTGGAATATGGGTTTTCAGGCATATTTGAGTGGAAGTATTTTTATTTTTGTTTTAGTTCATCTCTTTTTGTTTATGCCTACCTCTTATCCAAGGGTTTTATAATTGCCTTTTCCTGACCCCTTTTCCAGAACTAGGACTCATAGTGGTGCTTCTGGGCTCCTATTCTGTAATGATTTGGGGATACCATCATTGCAGTCACCTATAGTGGGAAGTGTAATTGTTGCCCTCCTTTCTGCCTTCTTTCTTTTAAAGCAGAAATCCGAGGCTGTGTAGGTCAATAGCGAGTTATGATTTGAACATTTCGGAGCAAGGACAGGCTTTAAACAGTTTGGTCTGGTCTTCCCTGTCTCATATAGAGCATGACTAATGCCTGTCACCCCATAAAATGTTCTCTTTCTCCTGCTTCTGGACCTGTAGCCCACCAGGCATCTGATTTCAACTCTACACTTCCTTGTGTTTCTGGTTCTTTGATCTGCTGAGATGTTTCTCTCATGGTTTTGAATCAAGCAAGCTATGTTTTGTCTCCTTTTTTATTTTTAACTGTGTGTAGTAGAGGAATCCAAGCATCAACTTACTGCCATAATTGTAACCCCAAAAACTGGATTCTAATTTTATCACTTAATTATTGCTATTCAATCTGTTCAGCTTTGTATCTACAGTTTATTTTAAAAATTACTAATATTAGCCTACCTAAAAAAAAATACTAGGATCAAATACAAATCATACAAAAAACTCACTGAAAATGCCAAGTTTTGACACTTGCTCTAAGAGAAAAATTTCTGCAAATATTCTGGTAAATTTAGTCTAGTACTAAAGTCTGGTACTCAGTGCTAGACTTGGGGCAAAGTGGTACTTTTTTAAAAAAAAAGGAAGGGCCTGGCCAGGTGTGGTGGCTCATGCCTGTAATCTCAGCACTTTGGGAGACCGAGGTGGGCGGATCACAAGGTCAGGAGTTCAAGACTAGCCTGGCCAACATGGTTAAACCCCATCTCTACTAAAGATACAAAAAATTAGCGGGGCATGGTGGCATGTGCCTGTAATTCCAGCTACTCGGGAGGCTGAGGCAGGAGAATCGCTTGAACCTGGGAGGCGGAGGTTGCAGTGAGCTGAGATAGTGCCATTGCACTCTAGCAGGGTGACAAGGCAAGACTCTGTCTCAAAAAAAAAAAAAAAAAAAAAAAAAAATGGAAGGGCCTGCCCTCGTAAAGTCTATAGTGAGGGAGATAGAAATTAGTATGTATGTATGCACATCATGTATCAAAGAATCACATACCACTGAGATGTGCTAGGAAGGATAACTGAAACTACAGGAACCCCAACAGGAAAAGGTTCCCCAGACATTGGTAAGCACATAACATGAAATCTTGACACTTTAACTCTCACCTGACTTAAATGAGCCATCATATATCAAAACATCTATCTAAAGAACTGAAACTTTCATCTGGCTTTTATAGGCTATCTCAAATGAAAAAATCTTTTGTTTACCCTGGGATTATATTTAGACAACTTTGTTATTAAAGGAGAAGAAGGAAGAGACATGTTGTTACTTGTATGTTTAAGAGGTTAGACGCTTTTCTAGGTAGATACCCACAACCCTAAGTTATGTTTGTTTCCTTTAGACCTTGACTACGACAAAAGGAGATTGGACCTCTCTGAATATGAGTTTCTTTCTTATAATTTAACCTTTCTTTTTTTTTTTTTTTTTTTGAGACGGAGTCTCGCACTCTCGCCCAGGCTGGAGTGCAGTGGCGCGATCTCGGCTCACCGCAAGCTCCGCCTCCCGGATTCTCGCCATTCTCCTGCCTCAGCCTCCCGAGTAGCTGGGACTACAGGCGCCCGCCACCATGCCCGGCTAATTTTTTGTATTTTTAGTAGAGACGGGGTTTCACCGTGTTAGCCAGGATGGTCTCCATCTCCTGACCTTGTGATCCGCCCGCCTCGGCCTCCCAAAGTGCTGGGATTATAGGCGTGAGCCACTGCGCCCGGCCTAACCTTTCTTTTTTAGATGTTCACTAATTACGTTCTAAATAGGTCTTCACAATTGCTTTATGATGCCAATTTGAGGGTTTACAACCTAGAGATTATGGAAAAACACTACTATTTTAGATAACTGGTGAGACACTGAGATGGCAGAGGATTGTTTTCTGGGAATTTATTTCCACCTAAAAATTTAACACTCTTACACTCTTAACTAGCTTAGTAGCTGATATATATTAGGCACTCAAATAATTGATGAATGAATGAACAAGGTCAAACATAACTTAGTGAAACTAGAAAGTCCATCCACAATCATAAAAGGTGTCTTTTTATGTTCCCTATTCCCTTCCATTCTTTGTTCAATGCATTTGAATTTTTTATTCTCTCATAAATCATAGTTAAGATTCAATTTTGCATTATATATTATACATATTACTTTAGCATTGTTAGTGTTTGCATAATAGCATATTATTAGCTATTTAATCAATATTTATTATTTTTCTCTCAATATTGGAAATATGAATTAATTCCAAGTTTTCACAGTTATTCATTGAGCATCTACATGTTCATTATTTTTTTCTTTTTTTTAGACAAGGTCTCACTGTCACACAGTAAGTGCACTGACAGGATCATAGCTCGCTGCAGCCTTGACCTGCTGGGCTCAAAGGATCCTCCCACCTCAGCCTCCCAAGTGACTGGGATTACAGGCTATTTTTATTTAATTTTTATTTTTTTATTTTTATTTTTTGTAGTTTTTGTAGAGATGGGGTTTCACCATGTTGCCCAGGCTGGTCTCAAGTGTCTGGGCTCAAGTGATCCTCCAGCCTCGGCCTATCAAAGTGCTGGGATTACAGGTGTGAGCCACCATGCCCAGCCAGTTTTTTGTTTTTGTTTTTGTTTTTTCCTTCTTGTGAATATTTTACCTATGTTAAGTTTTAAGTGATTACTATTATAAATCAAGAGACTTTTTTTAGTTCCTACCACATATTATGAGAATGCTAATTTATCATCAGCATGTTATGATTTGGAGCATGAGTTTGTCCTCATGAATGGGGACTATTTCTTTATATTAGTTGGCAGGATTAATCAGTGTGTCATAATTATCACTTCCTCAAATCGTGCTTCTCCGTGGTGATATCAAACTGCAGTATCACTTAGAAGGATAAGATTCTTAGCAATTCAGCCAGGGTCATGGCAAGGGTGGCACAAACCAATTGGTCTGTGTTGGAAGCTTTCTCCCTGAATTCTTCCTTCAAGTATTAGGGGTTTTGAGTCAGGATAATACTCATGTGCAATGATTTGGCAAAAGAGATGAGGCATGAAAATAATTCACTTTATAGGAGTGCTGAAAACACCAGGTACAGGAGGGCTTCACAAGCCTGGAGAGGCCAAGCGTGGTAGCTCATGCCTGTAATCCCAGCACTTTGGGAGTCTGAGGCAGGAGGACTGCTTGAGCCCAGAAGTTCAAGAACAGCCTGGGCAACATGGCAAGATCCTGTCTCTAAAAATAAAAAATAGGCCGGGCGCAGTGGCTCACACCTGTAATCCCAGCACTTTGGGAGGCCGAGGCAGGTGGATCACAAGGTCAGGAGATTGAGACAATCCTGGCTAACACGATGAAACCCCATCTCTATTAGAAATGCAAAAAATTAGCCAAGCATGCTGGCACATGCCTGTAGTCCCAGCTACTTGGGAGGCTGAGGCAGGAAAATCACTTGAACCCGGGAGGTGGAGGTTGCAGTGAGCTGAGATCGCACTGCTTCCTTCCAGCCTGGGTGATAGAGCAAGAGACTTTGTCTGTAAATAAATAAATAAATAAAAAATAGCCAGATGTGGTGGCATGTACCTGTGGTCTCAGCTACTTGGGAGGCTAGGTGAGAGGATCAGTTGAGCCTGGGAAGTCAAGGCTGCAGTGAGCCCCGTTCGAGCCACTGCACTCCAGCCTAGGCAACAGAGGGAGACTCTGTCTCAAAGAAGAAAAAAAAGCATGGAGACTGCCTGAGCAAGGGAGGCCAGAAACCTTAAACTGCCACTCTCTTAGAGTAGCAGAAATCCTCATCAGTGTCACTCTGGGGTAACATCGGAGAGTAACATTATCCAAGGAGCCAAATGATTTTGTCCCAACCCACGACAACATCCACACATTTATATTAACTCTTTTTTTTTTTTTGCGACGTAGTCTCCCTCTGTCACCCTGGCTGGAGTGCAATGGCATGATCTTGGCTCACTGCCACCTCCACCTCCTGGGTTCAAGCGATTCTCGTGCCTCAGTCTCCCAAGTAGCTGGGACTACAGGCATGTGCCACCATGCCCGGCCTGTTTTGCAGTGTTTATAACATACTAAAAGTTAATATAGGCCCGGCGCGGTGGCTCACGCCTGTAATCTCAGCACTTTGGGAGGCCGAGGCAGGTGGATCACCTGAGGTCAGGAGTTGGAGACCAGCCTGGCCAACATGCGGAAACCCCATTTCTACTAAAATTACAAAAATTAGCCGGGCATGGTGGTGCGTGCCTGTAATCCCAGCTACTTGGGAGGCTGAGGCAGGAGAATAGCTTGAACCCAGGAGGTAGAGGTTGCAGTGAGCCGAGAGATGGCACCACTGCACTCTAGCCTGGGCGAGAGAGTAAATAAATAAATAAATACTGTAAAACAAAATATTCAGTACCATCTAAAATTACATTTATTTCATGAGGTTCACTACTTGGCTTTTGGTTTGTTATACTAAGCTCCATTCTCATTAAGGAGAGGACTATTGACATGTCTCCTATTGAAACTGTTAATTCACTCTGTTTCTTTTAAACTTTGAGTGTTTAAGGGTGTTTAACAACTATACTTGAGAAAATTATTGAAATACAATTTCTGGCTGGGTGCAGGGGCTCACACCTGTAATCCCAGCACTTTGGGAGGCTGAGAAGATTGGATTGTTTGAGCCCAGGAATTTAAGACCAGCAACACAGAGACCCAATCTCTACTAAAAAAATTTTTTTTTTTAATTATTGGGGCTCGGCCGGGCACGGTGGCTCACGCCTGTAATCCTAGCACTTTGAGAGGCCAAAGCGGGTGGATCACAAGGTCAGGAGATCGAGACCATCCTGGCTAACACGGTGAAACCCCATCTCAACTAAAAATACACAAAATTAGCCGGGCGTGGTGGTGGGCGCCTGTAGTCCCAGCTACTCGGGAGGCTGAGGCAGGAGAATGGTTTGAACCTGGGAGGCGGAGCTTGCAGTGAGCCGAGATTGCGCCACTGCATTCCAGCCTGGGCGACAGAGCAAGACTCCATCTCAAAAAAAAAAAAAAATTATCTGGGCTCAATCCTGTAGCCCTAGCTACTCAGGATGCAGAAGCAGGAGGATTGCTTGAGCCCAGGAGTTCAAGGCTGTAGGCTGCAGTGAACTATGATTGTGCCACTGCACTCCAGCCTAGACCATAGAGTGAGACCCTGTGTCTACAAAAATAAAAATTTGACTCATTTTGGAGTTTAGAGGAAGTAATTTGCTAATTTCTGAAAATTTTTCTTGAATTTCTTTTAAGCAGTTTCATCAATTCATTCTTTTACTCTTTTTCTTTTGAGACGAGGTCTGGCTCTATCACCCAGGTGGTTGTGGAGTGATGCAATCATGGCTCATTGCAGCAAACTTTCTGCCTCGTTTTAAATTTTTTAAAATTTCTTGATTTTTTTTTTTTTCTAGAGACAAGGTCTCACTATGTTACCCAGGCTGGTCTTGAACTCCTAAGCTTAAGCAGTCCTCCCACCTTGGCCTCCCAAAGTGTTGGGATTACAGGCGTGAGCCACTGTGCCTGGCCTCTTTTTTTGTTTGTTTTTTTGAGACAGAGTTTCACTCTGTCGCCCAAGCTAGAGTGCAGTGGCGCAATCTCAGCTCACTGCAACCTCTGTCTCCTGGGTTTGAGTGATTCTCCTGCCTCACCCTCCCGAGTAGCTGGGATTACAGGTGTGCGCCACCATGCCTGGCTAATTTTTGTATTTTTAGTAGAGATGGGTTTCATCATGTTGGCCAGGTTGGTTTCGAACACCTGACCTCAAGTGATCCACCCACCTCAGCCTCCCAAAGTGCTGGGATTAAAGGCATGAGCCACCACGCCCAGTCATTTGTTCTGATTTTATTTTATTTATTTATTTATTTTATATATGTATTTTTGAGATGGAGTCTCCCTCTGTTGCCCAGGCTGGAGTGCAGTGGCATGATCTCAGCTCACTGCAATTTCCGCCTCCCAGGTTCAAGTGATTCTCCTGCCTCAGCCTCCCAAGTAGCTGGGATTACAGGTGCATGCCACCCACGTCCGGCTAATTTTTGTATTTTTACTAGAGATGGGGTTTCACCATGTTGGCCAGGGTGGTCTCGAACTCCCGACCTCAGGTGATCCGCCCGCCTCGGCCTCCCAAAGTGCTGGGATTACAGGCGTAAGCCACCGCGCCCTGCCTAATTTTTGTATTTTTAGTAGAGACGGGATTTTGCCATATTGGCCAGGCTGGTCTTGAACTCCTGACCCCAGGTGATCCGCCTGCCTCAGCTTCCCAAAGTGTTAGGATTACAGGCGTGAGCCACCGCTCCCGGCCTTTTTGTTTTTTTCTTTTCTTTTCTTTTTTTTTTTTTTGAGACGGAGTCTCGCTCTGTCGCCCAGGTGGAGCATCTTTAGCATAAGAGGTGGTCATAAAATACAAGGAGAAAAAATAATAGCATGAGAGGTGGTCATAAACGACAAGGAGAAAAAATAAGGTGAAGGGGAATAGGGAGTGTTGGCAATTTAGATAGAATGTGCACGAAAGGCTTCACTGGGAAATTCTAATGTGAACAAAAACGCACAAAACGCGAGGAAAGCGCCTAGAAACACATCAGCCGTGTACTTCGGCGTAGAGAAGTTAAGGATGAGGTACAGGCACCAAGAACAAATCCCAGTGTAAGGCTCCCTTTAAGCGCGGCTCCCAGGGTTACGTATTCCCATTGCCTACAGGCGAGGCCGCGGGTCTGTAAACAAGCGACTGCCGCTGCAACCTCCATTTTGCTTCCTGGCACCAAATCTGGGCTGATCTATTCACTGACATCCCATTCCCGCTCCCGGTTTTCTTTTCTTTCTTTCTTTTTCTTTTTCTCGAGACAAAGTTTCGCTGTGTAGCCCAGGCTGGAGTACAGTGGCGCGATCTCGGATCACTGCAACCTCCGCCTCCTGGGTCCAAGCGATTCTCCTGCCTCAGCCTCCCGAGTAGCTAGGATTAAAGGCGCGCGCCACCACGCCCTTCTAAGTTTTTGTATTTTCAGTAGAGACGGGGGGTGTGAGGGGGGAGGGGTCACCATGTTGGCCAGGCTAGTCTCGAACTCGTAACCTCGTGATCCGCCCGCCTCGGCCTTCCAAAGTGCTAGGATTACAGGCGTGAGTCACCACCCCCGGCCCTGGGTGCCGGTTTTCTTCACCTCCGAGCGAACAGCAGAGGGGGCTGTTGGGTGAGGGCCAGACGAGTTGGGGAGGCACCAGGGCGTCCTGCGCTGCCCTCACTCAAGATGGCGGCCAGAGCCTCGCGCTTGGTCGCGTAGGGCCGTGCGTGAGTGCTTAGCTCACAGGCTCCGGCACCGCGCTCGGGGGCGGGTCTACAGCGGGAAGGGGACGCGCGCCCTGCGGCCTGGCGTCTAGTCATCGCCCTCGCAGCGGCGGCCAACACCACCGCCACTGCCACCCCTCCCAGACTGTGGACGGGAGGATGGAGTCGATGGCTGTCGCTACCGACGGCGGGGAGAGGCCGGGGGTCCCAGCGGGCTCAGGTCTGTCGGCTTCCCAGCGTCGGGCCGAGCTGCGTCGGAGAAAGCTGCTCATGAACTCGGAACAGCGCATCAACCGGATCATGGGCTTTCACAGGCCCGGGAGCGGCGCGGGTAAGAGCCTCGATTTCCCCTCAGTCTCCAGCCCATCACCTTGAATCTTCAGGGTCATTCTTCCCTCTTCCACCTCCACTCCTCTGACCTTTTTGACCAAGCCCTGCTCTTTGACTTCCTCTCTGTCCCGCCCCTTCGGTGATATCCCAAGTTCTCATTCCTGAACCCCAGGATGTTCCTAGTCGCTCCCCCCAATTTTCCCGGGGCCTCGCCGTGAGATTTTCCCCACCCTGCCTGCAGAGCTCTCACTCCCTCTTCCCAGTTACGTTGAACAGCCCATTTTCTCGTTAGCCACTCCTCGCCTTTCTTGAAGGGCTCACGGTGTATCCCCAGACTGTCGTGCCTACTGCTCCCCTTAGGAAGATGGCTTTCCTTCTTAAGGTTCCAAGTGCTTTTCCTTACAGTGCCTTCTCTAGCGTCTACCTTCTTTTGCCTTTTGCTGTGTAACTCTTGTCCGCCCACATCAGCCTGTCTTTACTGAACTGCCCGCTAGTTCATCCTGCGTGTATCAGGGACTCTTGTGGTCATATTCTAGTGTTTGTGTTCAGTGCCCTCAACACTGTCACCTACGGGCCGGCTAGAAAAGGTGGGAAAAGTGAGAGTGAGCATTCTTCAGAGACCCAGCAAGTGCGAAGTGCACACCTGAGAGTTTCCTCTCCTCATCAGGGGATATTGATGTGATTGATGTATGGAGCTGCATTTCTAAGGAGAGCGCCTCATTCCTCCCCCAAACACATGTCCAATGATTTTCTTTAAAAAAAAATTTATTTCACGTGAGTATAATTGAGCAATTAGCACGCCCTAGTGTTATCTAAGTTTCCAGTGTTTCCTTTAGTAATTGGCTTTTAGTCACTGGTCGCAAGCTCCTTATATCTTTGTGACTTTTGTTCTGTAAGGCTTTAGGTGTATAGCTCTGAACTTTTAGACAGTTCAAATGAGAGGTAAGAAAACCATTTCAAATTCTTCTAGAACAATAGAAGAAACGTTTTTCTATCAGGCTATTTATTCTTAAAGCATTATTTATGATCTTACCCGAGGTACTTTCTATATTTTGTTTTTTGCTTTGAAAATTTTATGTCTTTAAAGGTTGTTTTGTTTTTTGAGACAGGGTCTTCCTCTGTAGGCCAGGCTGGAGTGCAGTGGCATGATCATAGCTTACTGCAGCCTCAAACTCCTGGGCTTAAGCAATCCTGCTACCTCAGCCTCCGGAGTAGCTAGGACCACAGGTGTACACCACCATGCCCGGCTAATTAAAAAAAAAAATTGTGTGTGTGGAGATGGGGGTCTCACTATGTTTCCTAAGCTGGTCTCGAACTTTTGGGCTCAAGTGTTCCACCATCCTTGGCTTCCAAAAGTGCTGGGCTTACAGGATTATAGGTGTGAGCCATTGTGCCTGGCCTTTTTTTAAAAACAAAAACAAAAACAAAACACCAGAGTAGTGTCTTAAAACTGCTGAAGTGCCTACTAATGGCTGCCTGACTACATAAACAGTAGCTGTGGGATATGCCACACCCTATGCTCATAGGGCACTGGATTCAGAAATCTAATTTTAAAATATAGATTTTAAAAAGCTTTACTGATTTTATATTTTTAACCAAATAAGCTAAAGCAGGCAATGCAATCATACATCTGGGATATATTATCCATAAAAAGTTGGTCTTTTCAGCTTGCTTCATCTCTGAATATCTTTCCCAGTTTGTCTACTAATCTTATCTCCTACCCACAAAGTTTGGGTTATTTCCTCTGCAGAATACTCATTTTGGGTGATATATTTTGAGGGTGTAGAGGAAGAAACTAGCTTTTTTCTTTCTTTTTTTTTTTTTTTTTTTGAGATGGAGTCTCGCTCTGTCGCCAGGCAGATGCAGATGGAGTGCAGTGGCGCAATCTCTGCAACCTCCGCCCCCTGGGTTTCAAGTGATTTTTCTGCCTCAGCCAGAGTAGCTGGGACTACAGGCAGCTGGGACTACAGACACACGCCACCACACCCAGCTAATTTTTGTATTTTTAGTAGAGATGGGGTTTCACCATGTTGGCTAGGATGGTCTCAATCTCTTGACCTCATGATCTGCCCGCCTCAGCCTCCCAAAGTGTTGGGATTACATTCGTGAGCCACGGCGCCTGGCCGAAACCAGCTTTTCTTTAATGCAGAATCAGTATTTATTTATTTTGATTCAGAGGCTGCTGAGTTCTGGCTGCAACAGCATATTTTAAAACATAAACATGTAAGGTGTTTGCCAGTATGGAATAAATACATAAGACTTTTAAATTTCTTTTCTCAGAAGAAGAAAGTCAAACAAAATCAAAGCAGCAGGACAGTGATAAACTGAACTCCTTCAGCGTTCCTTCCGTTTCAAAGCGAGTAGTGCTGGGTGATTCAGTCAGTACAGGAACAACTGACCAGCAGGGTGGTGTGGCCGAGGTAAAGGGGACCCAACTGGGAGACAAATTGGACTCGTTCATTAAACCACCCGAGTGCAGTAATGATGTCAACCTTGAGCTCCGGCAGCGGAACAGAGGGGACCTGACAGCGGACTCGGTCCAGAGGGGTTCCCGCCATGGCCTAGAGCAGTACCTTTCCAGATTCGAAGAAGCAATGAAGCTAAGGAAACAGCTGATTAGTGAAAAACCCAGTCAAGAGGATGGAAGTACAACAGAAGAATTTGACTCTTTTCGAATATTTAGATTGGTGGGATGTGCTCTTCTTGCTCTTGGAGTCAGAGCTTTTGTTTGCAAATACTTGGTAAGAAAAGATCTGTAAATTATTAACTAACTTAATGGAAAATGCAAAATGTTAATAATTATGAGTGCTTTTGATCCATAGAAGTCATTGCCAGTATTAATATCTACCAGATCCATGTGGCTGTTTGAAGATATATTATTAATTTTGCTATTCATCTCATAGAATGAAGTGTTCTGGTTACAGAGCCTAATAATTACTGTTGGCCCTCCATATCAGTTGGTTCTGCACCCTATGTGGATTCAACCAATTGTGGATTGAAAATATTTGGATTTAGCTGGGCGTGGTGGTGCACGCCTGTAATCCCAGTTACTTGGGAGGCTGAGGCAGGAGAATTGCTTGAACCCGGGAGGCAGAGGTTGCAGTGAGCCAGAATAACGGCACTGCACTCCAGCCTGGGTGACAGAGTGAGACCCTGTCTCAAAAATATATGTATGTGTATATATTTGGGGAAAAAATAACAATACAACAATAACAAATAGTAAATAATACAAATAAAAACAGTATAGCAACTATTTACATTGCATTAGGCATAAAAAAATCTAGAAATGATTTAAAGTATATGGGAGGAAGTGAGTAGGTAATATTTACTGTGCCGTTTTACATAAGGGACTTGAGCATCTATGGATTTTGGTATCAGGAGGAACCTGGTACCAGTCCTCTGCTGATACTGAGGGATGACTGTACTAAAACCCTTTTTTCATTCTACGGACCCTTGTCATTGCTTTGCATATATTAATTCATCTAATCCTCATTCTTATGAACTTGGTATTATTTGAATCCATTGGGAAATGAAGACTCAGAGAGGTTAAATCATTTGCCCAAGGTCACACAGTGGTGCTGGGATTAAGCGGTGCTGGGATTAAACCCTGGCAGTTTCATTCCTTAACCAAAGTGTTAAGTGCTTTACATATATATACTGCATATTATCAATTTTCAAATAATTTGAAATAGTAAAATGCAGTTCCTCTGGTCCCGAATATGAGGTAATTTTCATATGGTTCAGAAGACATTTCAGCATTTCCTAATGTATCATAATGAGTCCATTTTGGCTGTACCATGATGTAGTCATTTTGTTTTATAGTATATTAAAGAATGCAGAAAAGCATAGCTCATAGTTCCGTGTCTTGCTCTGAGGTTTTTCCATTCAGTAGACATTTTAAGTATATGTACCAGGCACATAAATATCCAGATAATTAAAGTTTATATCATTAAGCAAAACAGTTTTTGTAAATCTTTTTTTTTTTTGAGATGGAGTTTCTGTCGCCCAGGCTGGAGTGCAGTGGTGTGATCTTGGCTCACTGCAACCTCCACCTCCTGGGTTCAAGTGATTCTCCTGCCTTAGCCGCCTGAGTAGCTGGGACTACAGGCATGTGCCACCACTCACGGCTAATTTTTTGTGTTTTTAGTAGAGATGGGGTTTCACCGTGTTAGTCAGGATGGTCTCGATCTCCTGACCTCATGATCCACCCACCTCTGCCTCCCAAAGTGCTGGGATTACAGGCATGAGCCACCGCACCCAGCCAAGCATTTAGTTTTGTTCTTGTTGTTGTTTTAGAGATAGGATCTTGCTATGGTGCCCAGGCTAGACTAGAACTTCTGGGCTCAAGCAGTCCTCCTGCCTCAGCCTTCTGCATAGCTGGAAGAATGCCATCTATTTTGAGTGCTGGGCCTTTTCTGTGTGCTTCCTGGATGTCAATTAATTCCCTCTGGGTGATGGAGATGTTACCGTCTCTGTGTTACTGTGTTAAACATCTGTCACTATTTAATACTTTAAATAATTTAAAAGATAAGTTTTTATGAGAGAAGACAGTTTTGGGGACACTAAAAGAATATGAAAGAATTGTATGACTTGAGAAACATATTTTATGTTAGGAAATATTGTATTCACCCTTCTGCAGAAACAAGATTACTTTTAACCATTAAAATTACTATTTTATGAGAGGCTGAGGCAGGAGAATTGCTTGGACTGGGGAGGCAGGGGTTGCAGTGAGCTGAGATTGCGCCACTGCACTCCAGCCTGGGCGACAGAGCGAGACTCCATCTTAAAAAAAAAAGCAATTGCCAGGCGCGGTGACTCACACCTGTAATCCCAGCATGTTGGGAGGCCGAGGTGGGTGGATCACATGAGGTCAGAAGTTCTAGACCATCCTGGCCAACATGGTGAAACCCTGTCTCTACTAAAAATATAAAAATTAGCCAGGTGTGGTGGCAGGCGCCTGTAATCCCATCTACTCGGAAGGCTGAGGCATGAGCATCGCTTGAACCTGGGAGGTGGATGTTGCCATGAACCAAGATCGTGCCACTGCAACTCAGCCTGGGTGACAGAGGAAGACTCCGTCTCAAAAAATAATAATAACAATATTTTCTTACAGCTTTTGCTTGGAATTTTATAGCTGCTGTTTGATTTATTGTGATTTGAATGATTATGTTGGAAATATTTAATTTTATCTTCTATCTTCACAGTCTATATTTGCTCCATTTCTTACTTTACAACTTGCGTACATGGGATTATACAAATATTTTCCCAAGGTAAATTAATTTTTTTTTCTAAATTTTGATGATGTGTTTGGATTGATTTATGACTAGCTAATTGAAGGAACTTTAAAATGTTAGTCCTGCTTACGGTCTGAATCAGTGCTACTCAAAGTGTGGTTTGCCCACTTATCTCCAAACTATGTGTTTGTGTTTGTTATACATTAAGTTCAAAAAATCAGTAATTGGCCAGGCACAGTGGCTCACGCCTGTAATCCCCACACTCTGAGAGGCTGAGGTGGGTGGATCACC
The DNA here is from genome assembly GCF_028885655.2 of Pongo abelii. NCBI lineage: Eukaryota > Metazoa > Chordata > Mammalia > Primates > Hominidae > Pongo > Pongo abelii. The sequence goes on from NC_071989.2 coordinate 143,105,127, forward strand.
TGAGGTCAGGAGTTCAAGACCAGCCTGGCCAACATGGTGCAACCCCATCTCTACTAAAAATACAAAAATTAGCCAGGTATGGTGACGCACACCTGTAATTCCAGCTACTCAGGAGGCTGAGGCAGGAGAATTGCTCCAACCCAGGAGGCAGAGGTTGCAGTGAGCCAAGATTGCACCACTGCACTGCTCCAGTCTGGGCAGCAGAGTGAGACTCTGTTTCAAAAAAAAAAAAAAAAAAGAGTAATTAGAAACTTTTATAGCAATTTGACATTGCCATAACATTGTTATTCTGTTTTACAAAAATATTGGTCTACTGTGGATTGAGGTCCTTCATGAAAAAGTGTGAATAGTACTTGTTTAAGCAAAGTATTAAATTTAATTAGTAAATTTAGTAATTCATTTTGTCTATAATAAAGGAAATTAATTTAAAAATGGATTTGATTATCTCATTGTACTTCATATTGGACACTTAATAGCAGTGCACTTTATCTTCAGTGTTGAGGGCCTGATATTTGCAATAAATATTTGGCCAATATTACAGAACAGAATGATGTTGAGAGTCAATGTTTACCTGGCCTACTTGACTACAGATACATACAGTTTTATGAGGCTTGGCTTGCCTGACATAGACGATAGCCTAACTAGTGTGATCGAATTTTGTGGGAGCTTTTTGCTGAAAAAATTGCTACTTGGCTGTTTGCGTGTTATATTTAACTGGCTGACAGACCTGTGTATGATTTTAATGGATTTGAAGCATTTGTATTTTTGAAGGGTCAAATAGGTCAAATATAAGAAGTAAAAGAGTAAATAACATTGTAATTTTAATTGAAGCATTTGTTTAGAAATTCACCTTTGAGGCCGGGCACGGTGGCTCACGCCTGTAATCCCAGCACTTTGGGAGGCCGAGGGAGGCGAATCACGAGGTCAAAAGATCGAGACCGTCCTGGCTCACAGGGTGAAACCCCATTTCTACTAAAAATACAAAAATTAGCCGGGCGTGGTGGCGGGCGCCTGTAGTCCCAGCTACTCGGGAGGCTGAGGCAGGAGAATGGCGTGAACCTGGGAGGCGGAGCTTGCAGTGAGCCGAGATTGCGCCACTGCACTCCAGCCTGGGCAACAGAACGAGACTCCTCAAAAAAAAAAAGAAAGAAATTCACCTTTGAGGCTGGGTGCGGTGGCTCACGCCCTAATCCCAGCACTTTCGGAGGCTGAGGCGGGTGGATCACCTGAGGTCAGGAGTTCGAGACCAGCCTGGCCAACATGGCGAAATCCCGTCTCTACTAAAAATATAAAAATTACCCGGGCATGGTTGTGGGCGCCTGTAATCCCAGCTACTTGGGAGGCTGAGGCAAGGAGAATCACTTGAACCTGGGAGGTGGAGGTTGCAGTGAGCCGAGACTGTGCCATTGCACTCCAGCCTGGGCAACAGAGCGAGACTCTGTCTCAAAAAAAAAAAAAAAAAAGAAATTCACCTTTGAAACACTGATTGTAGTTTTCCAGTAGCAAAGTTTGGAACCTAAATGTCCACTGAGTGACTACATTAAAAAAAAAAAAATCGGCCAGGCACAGTGGCTCATGCCTGTAATCCCAGCACTTTGGGAGGCCGAGGTAGGCGGATCAGCTGAGGTCGGGAGTTCGAGACCAGCCTGACCAACATGGAGAAACCCCGTCTCTACTACAAATTCAAAATTAGCCAGGCATGGTGGCGCATGTCTGTAATCCCAGCTACTGAGGAGGCTGAGGCAGGAGAATCACTTGAACCCAGGAGGTGGAGGTTGTGGTGAGCCGAGATCACACCATTGCACTTCAGCCTGGGCAACAAAGCAAAACTCCGTCTCAAAAAAAAAAAAAATTATATCAGAATGAAGATGTTCTCAATGTACTGATAATGGTAAGCTCTCCAAGAAATATTAAGAGAAAAAAAAAAACAAAATTCAGAATAGAATCTATACTAATTTCTTTTTGAAAAGAAAAAATAATGTATTATTTGATTTTGCTTATATGTGCATAAACAAACTGAAAGACTATACATGAAATTACTAACAATACTTATGTGTGTGATACAGATGTATATATGGGTACTATGTAAATAGAAGAGAGAAAAGGGAAACTTTATATATTCTCCCAACAAAACAGCATTTTGTTATAGCAGGGTTTTTTGCTTGTTTGTTTTTGAGACAGAGTATCACTCTGTCACCCAGGCTGGAGTGCAGTGGCACGATCTCAGCTCACTGCAGCCTCCGCCTCCTGGGTTCATTCTCCTGCCTCAGCCTGCCAGGTAGCTGTGACTACAGGTGTGAGTGACCACACCCACTTAATTTTTGTATTTTTAGTAGAGACGGGGTATCACCGTGTTGGTCAGTCTGGTCTGGAACTCCCAGCCTCAGGTGATCTGCCCACGTGGGCCTTCCAAAGTGCTGGGATTACAGGTATGAGCCACCGCACCTGGCCTGTTATAGCAGTTTTTAAACACAAAAGTTGGCCAGGCGCGGTGCCTCACGCCTGTAATCCCAGCACTTTGGAAGGCCATAGTGGGCAGATCACCTGAGGCTGGGAGTTCTTGACCAGCCTGGCCAACATGGTGAAACGCTATGTCTACTGAAAATACAAAAATTAGCTTGGCATGGTGGATACAGACCTGTAATCCCAGCTACTCAGCGTCTGAGGCAGGAGAATTGCTGGAACCCGGGTGGCAGAGGTTACAGTGAGCCAAGACAGCGCCACTGCACTCCAACCTGGGCGACAGAGCAAGACTCCATCTCAAAAATAAATAAACACAAAAGTTGAAAGAATTGTGCCGTGAACACCCATTTATATGGTACCAACCACCTAGATTCTACAGTTAACATCTTATTATATTACGTATCTATCAGATTTTCTTTTATTTTTCAAACCCAAGATAATCTCTGTAAAGTTTTTCCATCAAATTTTTCTTGATGCATTTCAAAGTATGTTGTAGGTGTACACATCAGTATACCTCACCCCTCTTACGTAACACTGACTTACAATTTACTGTTTTAAGGTTCTTTAGGTAATTTTTTTTCTTTTTTTTTTTTTTTTTTGAGACGAGGCTCTGTCACCCAGGCTGGAGCGCCATCTCGGCTCACTGCAAGCTCCGCCTCCCGGGTTCACGCCATTCTCCTACCTCAGCCTCCCAAGTAGCTGGGACTACAGGTGCCCGCCACCATGCCCGGCTAATTTTGTTTTGTATTTTTAGTAGAGACAGGGTTTCACCGTGTTAGCCAGGATGGTCTCGATCTCCTGACCTCATGATCCGCCCGCCTCGGCCCCCCAAAGTGCTGGGATTACAGGCATGAACCACCATGCTCGGCTTTTTTTTTTTTTTTTTCTCGAGACGGAGTCTCGCTCTGTCACCACACTGGAGTGCAGTGGCACAATCTTGGCTCACTGCAACCTCCACCTCCCAGGTTCAAGCGATTCTTCCACCTCAGCCTCCCGAATAGCTGAGACTACAGGCACGCGCCACCAAGCCCAGGTAATTTTTGTATTTTTAGTAGAGACAGGATTTCACCATGCTGACCAGGATGGTCTCTCTTTTTTTTTTGAGACGGAGTCTTACTCTGTCACCAGGCTGGAGTCCAGTGGTGAGATCTCAGCTCACCGCAACCTCCGCCTCCCAGCTTCGAGCGATTTCCCTGCCTCAGCCTCCCAAGTAGCTGGGATTACAGGCATGTGCCACCACACCTGGCTTATTTTTTTGTATTTTAGTAGAGACAGGGTTTCACCATGTTGGCCAAGACAGTCTTGATTTCCTGACCTGGTTATCTGCCCACCTTGGCCTCCCAAAGTGCTAGAATTAGCTGGTCTCTGGTGTCCATCTCTTGACCTTGTGATTCGCCCACCTCCGCCTCTCAAAGTGCTGGGATTACAGGTGTGAGCCACCGCGCCTGGCCTTTTTTAGGTAAAATTTTAAGGTAAAATTAGTTCTGAGGCCGGGTGCAGTGGTTCACACCTGTAATCCCAGCACTTTGGGAGGCCGAGATGGGCGGATCACCTGAAGTCAGGAGTTGAAGACCAGCATGGCCAACATGGTGAAACTCCATCTCTGCAAAAATTTGCTGGGCATGATGGTGGGTACCTATAATCCCAGCTACTGGGGAGGCTGAGGTGGGAGAATCGCTTGAACCCAGAAGGCAGAGGTTGCAGTGGGCCAAGATTCTGCCATTGCACTCCAGCATGGTCAACAGAGCGAGACTACATCTCAAAAAAAAAAAAAAAAAATTAGTTCTAATATGAAGAGTAGGGTACCAGCGTAATTAATTGATTGCTTGAAATGCTCGTCTTAATTGTACCATTTAATACGTTTGACATCCTGTGAAACCCATACCTGTTTCAAGGTTTATAACTTCGCTGTCACCCCAGGAGTTTCTTTCATGCTCCTTTCTAGGCAGTCCCAGTCCCTATACCCCAAAGAACTTTTTCCCACCATAGATTAGTTGTGTCTGGCATAGTAATTCATATAAGTGGGATCATTCTTGATTTTACTTTTTTGTGCAAGCCTTCTTTTATTCTGCATGATATTTTTGAGATTTATCCATGTTGTTGGATAAATCAGTAGTTAATTCCTTTTTTTCTTGGCTCATTAATACTCCATTGTATGACTATATCCATTTATCTAGTCTCCTGTAGATGGACATCCTGGTTGTTTTCAGTTTTGGGGTTATTGTGACTAAAACTAAGAGCTTTCTTGTATGAGGCTTTTTGTGAGCATAAGCTTTCATTTCTCTTAGGTAACTATAGGGGTTTTTTTGTTTGTTTGTTTTTATTTTCAGACGGAGTCTTGCTCTATCACTCAGGCTGGAGTGCAGTGGCATGATCTCGGCTCACTGCAACCTCTGCCTCCCAGATTCAAGCAATTCTCCTGCCTCAGGCTCCCAAGTAGCTTGGATTACAGGCATGCGCCACCACGCCTGGCTAATTTTTTTGTATTTTTAGTAGAGACGAGGTTTCACCATATTGGCCAGGCTGATCTCGAACTCCTGACCTTGTGATCCACCCACTTCGACCTCCCAAAGTGCTGGGATTACAGGCATGAGCCGCCACGCCCGGCCAACTATAGGTTTTTATATTTAAAAATATTTTAAACCATATGATTGGATTTTGTGATAACAAAGAAAAATTCAGCTTTTAAGCTCTTAAAAAATGAGACTAGAAAATTAGTAAGTAAATGTTCTCTCTTCCACCAGAAGTATACTGAATTGTTCAGTGATACCCTATTGGATGTGTAATCAAGTGTGGATTCCTTTGCATAACAATTAGGGCCCCACATTCCTATAAGTCTGTTACAAATTACTCATTGTTCTCCTAGCATTCTTCTGCCTCTAACTTGTCCTGAGACTTAACCCTTCAAAAAACTTTCACTTCTGCCAGTCTAAATCCTGCTCTTCTTTGAAGGTCTGTTTTTAGTTGTTGTTTTTGGAGACAGGGTCTCACTTTGTCATGTGGGCTGGAGTGCAGCGGTGCAGTCTCAGTTCAGTGCAGCCTCAACCTCTTAAGAGATCCTCCCACCTCAGCCTCCTGAGTAGATGGGACTACAGGCTCATGCTCAGCTAATTTTTGTATTTGTTGTAGAGACAGAGTCTCCCTATGTTGTCCAGAGTGGTCTTAAACTCCTAAGCTCAAGCCATCACCCAGCCTCGGCCTCCCAAAGTGCTGGGATTAGAGGCGTGAGCCACTGCACTTGGCCTGAAGGCCTGTTTTTAATTTTACTTCCTCTGAAGTCCTCCTTGTGCTTTATTTACATAAAACACTGGAGTAATTTATATCTCCTGTGAGCTCCTATGTCACACATTATCCATGTCAGTCATTTAGCAGTTATTTATGTCCTGTCTAGTAATATTTTTCTTGTTTTTATATGTACTGTTGTATATATCATAAATTGTTATTTATGTCATGCTTCCAAGATGACACTTTTTAAAAACTTTTAATAGCAAGACTGGGCCAGACGCAGTGGCTCACACCTGTAATCCTGACACTTTGGGAGGCCGAGGCAGGCAGATCACGAGGTCAGGAGTTTGAGACCAGCCTGACCAACATGGTGAAATCCCGTCTCTACTAAAAATACAAAAATTAGCTGGGCGTGGTGGCAAGCACCTGTAATCCCAGCTACTCAGGAGGCTGAGGCAGGAGAATCGCTTGAACCCGGGAGGCGGAGGTTGCAGTGAGCCGAGATCGTGCCATTGCACTCCAGCCTGGGCAACAGAGCGAGACTCCATCTCAAAAAAATAAATAAATAAATAAAGCAAGACTGATGTCTGCTATTGCCTAGCAGTTTGATGAGTTACATATTATATGCTCAGTAAATGTTGGCATATTACTAATTGTTTTAAAACATCATTAACAGTTTTTAAATCCTTTCGGTTAAAAACAGCAGTATTGATCATGTTTGTATAGAGCTTAATGTAGTCTGCTGAAACTTTGAAGATTAATTTGAGTCTTTCTCTACACAGAGTGAAAAGAAGATAAAGACAACAGTACTAACAGCTGCACTTCTATTATCGGGAATTCCTGCCGAAGTGATAAATCGATCAATGGATACCTATAGCAAAATGGGCGAAGTCTTCACAGATCTCTGTGTCTACTTTTTCACTTTTATCTTTTGTCATGAACTGCTTGATTATTGGGGCTCTGAAGTACCATGAAGCCTGTAGAACTGAGAAGGAGAAGCTTACAAAAAAAAAAAAAAATCTTCTATATTGTAGTGTCTCTAAAGGAGGCAAACTGGTTTACACCTTCATGTAATTCTTTTACTTTAGGGGTTGTAAAACTACTTTATTAGAAATAGAATGGCAGATTCTCTGATTTAAAAGGGCTGAGTTTGTATTATTACTGATATGAAGAATAGAGTACCAATGTCATTAATTGATTTTTCTTGTTTAATCAGAATTCCTATTCTGTACCTTTCCTTTAACTTCTCAGATTTGTAATTCTTCTTTTGGGAGCTGAGCTAGTGCTTTTAGGAGAACAGATAAACGTGGTCTCAGCCAGCCCTAGAGACTGCTTCTTGTATTTGTGTCATTCTGTCCTGAGAAATGAAGTCATCTGAAAAATAAAATGAAAGAAACTGAATTGTCTAATGTTAAGTCTGCACATTGTAACTTTTCTTGTTGAGTTAGTATCTTAATTTTTACTCCAGCACAAGTATTTAATCAAAGAAATGATTCATACATGTGAAATTGGAAGGTATTTATAAAATTTTTATTGCCATATACCAGACTCAGAGTTGGAACTTTTTATTACATTTGAGTTTCACTTTTTACATTTGAGTTTCACTTTTTAGAAGTATGTTTTAAGCAAGCAAAAACAAAATGGGATGCAAAGAATTGAGGCATGCAACCCAATAGCATAAATGTCCTTTTCCCCCCCAAATATGGTCTAGACGAGTTATTATAAACATTGTTTTTATTTTTTTGAGACAGAGTTTCGCTCTTGTTGCCCAGGCTAGAGTGCAATGGCGCCATCTCGGCTCACCGCAACCTCCGCCTTCCTGGTTCAAGGGATTCTTCTGCCTCAGCCTCCCAAGTAGCTGGGATTACAGGCATGCACCACCACGCCCGGCTAACTTTTGTATTTTTAGTAGAGACAGGGTTTCTCCATGTCGGTCAGGCTGGTCTCGAACTTCTGACCTCAGGTGATCTGCCCACCTCGGCCTCCCAAAGTGCTGAGATTACAGGTGTGAGCCACTGCACCTGGCCTTATAAATCGCCTTTTAACTAACTCAGTAACTGCCATATTTTGATGGGTTGCTTTCTTAAAAGAATATAAGACTAAAATGTTAATGTCACTTGGTGTCACATTTCCTTACAGATTTTTGTATAGTCCAATTTGGTTAATCCTTGTGAGATTAAAAACACATACACTTTTTAAAAAATTACTTATTAAGTCTTGATTTCTGTCATTTCATTTTGAACCAGGGTAATGAAGAATAAGTATAATTTAAGTCTATTCTTCTGATTTGGGTGAAAGATTGTAAGCACACATTTTTCCTGATTCCATAATGAATCTAGTATCTAAAGGGTTGTAAATCATCCTTAAAGTTGTCACTTCCTTAATCCCTGAGAAGATACTAGTGGTCTTCAATTGCACATTGCACATGTTTACTCTTTTGCTGCTTTTTTTTTTTTTTTTTTTTTTCCCAAACCGTGTTTACCGCTGTTGTCCAGGCTGGAGTGTAGTGGTAGCACAATCATGGCTCACTGGAGCCTTGATTGACCTCCTGGGCTCAAGCAATCCTCCTGTCTCAGCCTCCCAAGTAACTGGGACCATTAATGCCTGGCTAATTTTTTGATTTTTTGTAGAGAGAGGATCTTGCCATGTTACCCAGGCTGGTCTCGAACTGGGCTCAAGCAGTCCTCCTGCCTTGGCCTCCCAAAATGCTAGGATTACAGGTACGAGCCATTGTGCCTGGCCTACTTTTGTTTCTTAAAAAAAAAAAAATCCTTTAGCCAGCTGACACATGCAAAATTTTAGTAATTGTAGATCATTATCAAATTTGTATTTTGAAAACAGAAGATACCTGTATCTATTGGTGCCATTTTTTCTCTTTAACTGATAGGCAACTCCCTGATCATTTGCTTGCATTTGTTGAATAATATCAAGTAGAAATTAAAGGTTTTTTTTGTTTTGTTTTGTTTTGTTTTTTCTGAGACAGAATTTCGTTCTTGTTGCCCAGGCTGGAGTACAATGGTACAATCTCGGCTCACTGCAGCCTCTGCCTCCCAAGTTCAAGCAATTCTGCCTCAGCCTCCCGAGTAGCTGAGTTTACAGGCATGCACCACCACGCCCAGCTAATTTTGTATTTTTAGTAGAGACAGGGTTTCTCCATGTTGGTCAGGCTGGTCTCGAACTCCAGACCTCAGGTGATCTGCCCGCCTCGGCCTCCCAAAGTGCTGGGATTACAGGCATAAGCCACTGCGCCCGGCCTGTTTTGTTGTGTTTTGTTGGACAGTTTCACTCTGTCACCCAGGCTGGAGTGCAGTGGCATGATGTACAACCTCTGCCTCTCAGGTTCAAGCAATGCTCATGTCTCAGCCTCCTGAGTAGTGAGTAGCTGGGATTACAGGCATTGCCACCATGCCTGGCTAATTTTTGTATTTTTAGTAGAGATGGTGGTTTCATCATGTTGGCCAGGCAGGTCTCAAACTCCTGACCTCAAGTGATCTGCCCGTCTCAGCCTCCCAATGTGCTGAGATTAAAAGTGTGAGGCCGGGCGCGGTGGCTCATGCCTGTAATCCCAGCACTTTAGGAAGCCGAGGCGGGCAGATCATGAGGTCAGGAGATCGAGACCATCCTGGCTAACACGGTGAAATCCCATCTCTACTAAAAATACAAAAAATTAGCCAGGCATGGTGGCGGGCATCTGTAGTCCCAGCTACTCGGGAGGCTGAGGCAGGAGAATGGCATGAACCTGGGAGGTGGAGCTTGCAGTGAGCCGAGATCGTGCCACTGCATTCTAGCCTGGGCAACAGAGCAAGACTGTGTCTCAAAAAGAAAAAAAGGAAAAAAAAAAAAAAGTGTGAGCCACTGCAGCCGACCTGAAAGTTTCTTTTTTTTGAGACAAGGTCTCACTATGTTGCCCCTGTTGGAGTGCAGTGGCATGGTCAGGGCTCACTGCAGCCTTGCTTTCCTAGGCCCAAGCAATCTTCCCACCTCAGCCTTGCAAGTAGCTGGGACCACAGGCATGTGCCACCACCCCTGGCTAATTTTTGTTTTGTTTTTTTCAGAACAGAGTCTCACTCTGTCGCCCAGGCTGGAGTGCAGTGATGTCGATCTCGGCTTACTGCAACCTCTGCCCGCCCCCCCGCGCTGGTTCAAGCGATTCTCATGCCTCAGCTTCCTGAGTAGCTGGGATTACAGATGCATGCCACCACATCTGGCTAATTTTTTGTATTTTTAGTAGAGACAGGTTTCACCATGTTGGCCAGGCTGGTCTCGAACTCCTGGCCTCATGTGATCCACCCACCTTGGCCTCCCAAACTGCTGGGATTACAAGCGAGAGCCACTGCGCCTGGCCTGGGAATTGAAGTTTCTTAGTGTTTGGAATAGTTTAAAACGTTTTTTATTTGGAAATTTCTGGGTTTTGAAATGTATATGGATTGGCTGGGCACCATGACTCATGCCTGTAATGCCAGCACTTTGGGAGGCCGAGGCGGGTGGATCACTTGAGGTCAGGAGTTTGAGACCAGCCTGGCCAACATGGTGAAATCCTGTCTCTACTAAAAAAAAAAAAAAAAATACACAAAGTTAGCCAGGTGTGGTGGCGGGTGCGTCTGTAATCCTAGCTACTCGAGAGGCTGAGGCATGAGAATCACTTGAACCCGGGAGGCAGAGGTTGCAATGAACTGAGATCGCACCACTGCACTCCAGCCTGGACAACAGAGTGAGACTCTGTCTCAAAAAAAAAAAAAAAAGTATATGGATTAAAACTAGAGGGACAAGGATGGTTGTTTAGAGGTGACATCTTGACCATGTTACCTAGTAGTTTTTTTAGTTCAATTAGTTGTGTAAATGGACATGTGTCATCACAGTTGGCACTAAAAACAGCAAGAGGGTTATCAGATATTCAATACTGGGTTAGTAAGTCAAGTTACAGTCAAAATCTGCTGCTTTGGAAAACAGGTTAGTTTACTGAAAGTGATGTATTAGAACACAGACTATAGTCATTTCTTTCACCTGTCTAATAGATAAAATCTTCCAGCCTCACACCTGTAATCCCAGCACTTTGGGAGGCCAAGGCAGTGGATCACCCGAGGTCGGGAGTTCGCGACCAGCCTGACCAACATGGAGAAACCCCGCCTCTACTAAAAATACAAAATTAGCTGGGAGTGGTGGCTCATGCCTGTAATCCCAGCTACTTGGGAGGCTGAGGCAGGAGAATCACTTGAACCCAGGAGGCAAGGTTGCAGTGAGTCGAGATCGCGCCATTGCCCTCCAGCCTGGGCAACAAGAGTGAAACTCCATCTCAAAAGAAAGAAAAAAAAAAAACCTTCCTCCAGGACAGACTTGATGTGAATTTACTATAAATATATTGTGGCGGAGTGGGCGTGGTGCACATCTGTAATCCCAGCACTTTGGGAGGCCAAGAGAGGCAGATCGCTTGAGACCAGGAGTCCAGGAGTTTGAGACCAGCTTGAGCAACATGGCGAAACCCTCTCTATGAAAAATACAAAAGTTAGCTGGCGGGGTGGTGTGTGCCTGTAGTCCCAGCTACTAGCTACTTGGGAAGTTGAGGCACAAGATTCGCTTGAACCTGGGAGGAGGTTGCAGTGAGCCGAGATCACAGTACTGCACTCCAGCTTGGGCAACAGAACCAGGCCCTGTCTCAAAAAAAAATAATAATATATATTCTATGTTATAATATATATACTATATTAGATTAATATAATATTAATATAGAATATTGAATATGTATTATATATATAAGAAATATTTAAGCCAGTTAGAATTGTCTTGTTAATGTGTTATCTTAAAGGGGAGTTGGAAATAAAGTATCTTGAAGACAGCTCTGGCCTAAGTGTCAGATCTCTGCACTCTAGTTCCAGGTTAGATTCCAACAAGGTTAGTAATCTAGGACGAAATATGTTTCCTGAGTCTCAGTTTTGTTACTTAAAATCAAGAAGTTTGAGTTTGTGATTTTAAAAATCTATAACATTAATTCCATGATTCTTTTTATTATTATATTTTGAGACAGAGTCTCGCTCTATGTCACAGGCTGGAATGCAGTGGCACGATCTTGACTCACTACAACCTCTGTCTCCCGGGTTCAAGTGATTCTCATGCCTCAGTCTCCCGAGTAGCTGGGATTAGCACGCACCACCACACCCAGCTAATTTTTGTATTTTTAGTAGAGACAGAATTTCACCATGTTGGCAAGGCTGGCCTTGAAGTCCTGCCCTCACGTGATCCACCTGCCTCAGCCTCCTAAAGTGCTGGGATGGCAGTCATGAGTCACTGCATCTGGCCCTAATCCTGTGATTCTAAGCAATATTCAAATTGTGTTAATTTCAAAAATTAAGGACTTATTTCCATTCACTTCTGCATGGCCTCATCCAGTTCCATGGCTTCAAATACTGTGTATTATACATTCTATTAAATGCTGAGGACCCATATCTCTCCCGCTTCTCTTTGTAGCTGTTATTTCCTGGACGTCTAGTAGGCACCTCAAATATCACATGACTGAAACAAAATCAATGACTTTCTCTGTTTCCTCCACCAAATCTGTTGCTCCCATGCCTTTCTCATCTCCACAAATTCACCACAGTCCACAATAGCTCTGTTGAAAACCTGGCAGTCATCTTTTATTCCTTCCTTTCCGTCGTAGCTCACATCCAGTTTATCTATTGGCGCTTTGAGAGCTGCTTCCAGAATACATCCAGATCTGATCACTTCTCAGTCTTCACTGTTTAAGCCACTGGTGGTTTTCTATGCTTTTTAGGCTGAAATCCACATTCCCTACCTGCAGCCCACATCCAAACAATTTACAGGGGGATTCCTAACCCTCCTTGGTGTCCATCCTGTCACTCATTAATTAGCTCAGGCCTTCTTACCCTTGGCATGGACTACCAGACCCTCCAGTCTCTATCCCTCTTCAGTGCTTCTCAGCAGCTACCACAGGTGGGCAGCAAGCCACTGGGGGCGTGGGGAGCATAAACTCATCTTGGAGTGTCACTCGTTGGTTTGCTTTTTTTTTTTAATCAACTATGTTGAGGTAAAATTTACATACAGTAAGTCATGTACAGTTAAAGGGTACAGTTCAGTGAATTTTGAAAAATGTGCAAATCTATTCAATGACCACTAAAATCAAGATACAGAACTTTTCCATCATCTTTAGGTGTAAGAAAGTAAAATAGTACAGAGGCAAGTAAAGTAAAAATGTGAGCCTTTGTCCAACTCCATTATAGCTTTTTGCAAAAACAACTCAACATGGCCGGGCGCAGTGGCTCATGCCTGTAATCCCAGCACTTTGGGAGGCCGAGGCGGGCAGATCTCCTGAGGTCGAGAGTTCAAGACCAGCCTGACCAACATGGAGAAACCCCATCTCTACTAAAAATACAAAATTAGCCGGGGTGGTGGTGCATGCCTGTAATCCCAGCTACTTGGGAGGCTGAGGCAGGAGAATCGCTTGTACCGGGGAGGTGGAGGTTGTGGTGAGCTGAGCTCGCACCATTGCACTCCAGCCTGGGCAACAAAAGCAAAACTCTGCCTCAAAAAAAAAAAAAAAAATTCAACATTTCTGTGTGTGTTGCATGAGACAATACATATACATTTTTTTGGTGCCCAAACTCTCGAATAATGTTCTCAATCTTGACTGTACTTCAGAATTACCTGGGAAGCTTAAAAATTCCCAGCGCACAAGAAGCACTCCCGGCCAATTAAATCAGAACATAGGGGTGGAACCCAGGCTTCTATTTTATTTATTAATATTTTAGAGATGAGATTTCTCTGTGCTACCCAGGCTGGAGTCATCATAGCTCACTGCAGCCTCAAACTCCTGGGCTCAAGTAATCTTCTTGCCTCAGCTTCCCTGGCTCAAATGATCCTCCCACCTCAGCCTCCCAAGTAGCTAGAACCACAGGCGTGCCAGCACACCTGGCTAATTATTTAGCTTATTTTTTGTAGAGGGTCTCACTATGTTGCCCAGGTTGGTCTTGAACTCCTGGGCTCAAGCCATCCTCCTGCCTCGGCCTCCCAAAATGCTGGGATTATAGGCATGAGCCACTATGCCTGGCCCTTTTTTTTTTTTTAAGCTTCCCAGTGCAAGCAATGTTGAGAACTAATCTTTTGCCAAAGTATTTTTAGCTCTTTGTTCTCTACTAGGTTAACACCTATCAGGTCTTCAAATCTCACCTCAGAGTTCACTTCCTCGGGAAACGTTTTTTCTGAATCCCTCTCCAGTGGAGTCTCCTTGCTGTATTACATCTGCTTGTGTTTTTAGTCAAGTCTATCATTATTATTATTTTCTTTGCAGAGACGAGGGCTACGTTGCCCAGGTCTTGAATTCCTGGGCTCAAGCGATCCTCCCGCCTCAGCCTCCCAAAGTGCTGGGATTTCAGGCGTGAGCCACTGTGCTGGCTTTAGTCATCTCTGTTTCCCGGGCTAGACTGTGAGCTCCGCAGGATCTAGCACAAGCCTGGCATATGACAACACATAAATAAATGAGTGAATGTATACATGAATAAAGAGCGTGTATGGAGAAAGTTGCCGCATTATTTAGCGCAAATTAAGGCAGACATCAGCCTGCCCAGGACGCCTCTTTGGCTCTGGCGCGAAACACCCCCACGGGCCGGCGAGCCTGAGGCGCTACGCCCCACCGCACTAATCAGCCGGGCGTGGTGAGGCGGCCGGGAAGACTGGGCGGGGCGAAGGCATCACCTTTCGATGGGGCCGGCGCTGTGCGCCCTCCAGTCGAGGTGGGGCGCTGTGGAAAAGTGGCAGCTTCCGGTCGGCTTTTCTCTTCCTTCGGCTGCCGGCGCCAGCACGTCCTGTTTTCGTTGGCCGCGCTGGGATGGCCGCCGCAGCTGTAGCTGCTGCAAGTGCTTAGCGCTGGTCTTTGCCGGGCGTTGAGGGCAGAGCAGTCTCCTTGTTTGTTCGGTTCGCCTGTGCGTGATACTCAAGGGCACCAGCATTCCCGCGGTCGGCAGCATGGGTCGGGAGTCACGGTGAGGCAGAGCGCCGAGGGGGCTAGCGGGCGAGCGGCTTCTTGGGGTCGTGAGAAGAGGCGGGAGTTGAGGTGGCCGCCGGGCCAGGCCTGGCGCGGCCCCACGTGCGGCCAGCGTTGCCCCGCGGGCATTGGAAGGGCTGGGGGACCTCGGCTGAGGGAATGGTTGTGTTTGGGCCAGCGACGGCTTCCCCTGCACTACCATCAGAGGGTTCGAGCCCCTGGAGCGGGAACAACCCTCCAGGACGTTAGTGATTGGGCACCACATCCCGCCACTTCAAGGGAGCCTGCCCTGATTACTTCAGTCAGAAGTGATCCCAGTTGGATTGCTTATTGCTTCGCGTTTCCAACATTTCCTCGATTCCTGTCATTCTGTATTTTAGTTCTTTGTGCGCGTATGATCTTTTCCCAAGTTACTTGAAAGGAGCGTGTGGGCAGACATGTTTACCGCATCGACAGCACTGTACACGACTAGGCTTTTACTGGGCTACGATAAATACTTGTTGCGTGGGCATTTACTTCGCAAATAGATTTCGTATTTAAGCAGGTAACTTTGTTACCTGCTTTTCTGTCCTTTTGAAGTTGTGGACTGTGAGCTCGTATTAGAACTCATTAGATCTCATCACAACTTTAGATTGTTGATAGATTGTTAGGAACCTTGAGATTTTTATATTAAAAATGACTATTTGCTATGTATTTAGCAATGACTGAAAGATATTTTATGTCTAGGAACAATGAAGGCTTTTGTTTTTAGTGCTAACAGTTCTTTGTTAAGGTACAATTAACAATCAGGGAAATGGACAAAACGTAAGGGTAAAGCTTGATGAAATTTAGCAGATATATAAACCGTGTAATCATCACCTGGATGAAGATAAAAAATATTTCTTTAACTACAGAAAATTCGTGTGACGGTGTTTTAAATCTCCGGAAGGCTGTCCAGACCAGAAATCTGGAAGTGATATTTATTTGACTCATTCTTCTCTCTCACTACCCACAGCCTGTTAGATTCTACATCCTTTCCCCATTTTGGTTGTCCCTGACTTAATTGAGGCCCTAATTATTTATTGTCCAGACTACTACACCTGTTTTAAATTGATTATTCTCTGAATTGATTGTCTTCCTCTCTTGCTCTCCTAATTGTTAGATCCCTCACACTACAGCCAGAGTGACACTTCTGAAGTAGAGATAAGATCATGGCATGCCCCTGACTTAGTCTCCATTGGTTTCTACTGCTTCCAAGATGAAATTTAAACTCTATGACAGCCTTCAAGGCCTTTCACAAGAAGGTCCATTCTAGCCCGTCAGCCTTCTCCTTTACCTCTCTGTTGTGCATGGCCTGTGCTCTAGGTTTGTTGAGAGAATCGTGAAAGGCTCAGAGGTGGGAAGGCACAAGGTGTTAGAGAAATAGCTAAAAAGCCCAATTTTTCTGCATGTGTAGGTTTCATGAAGAGTTTTTATCTTTTTTGAGAAGTGGTAGGAGGTAAGTCCTGAATAGGACTTGGGCCCAGAAAGCGGGTGGATTGTAGATTTTGAAGATCAGGATTTGTTTGTGAACCTTTGAAGATTTTGAGTAAAAAGTGTGTAATAGAATCAGAATTCTCCTTAGCAGCAATGAGCAAGATTTAATGGAAAAGTAATAGAAACAAGAAGACCACAGTCTTTAAGAATCTCCTAGGTAGATATGTCTGATATAGAATAGTGACAGTTGGAACTCGTGGAGGTAATATAATGTGAAGGGAATTACAGAGGTGAAATTGGTATTACTTGGTTGTTTTTTTGTTTTTGTTTTTGTTTTGAGACAGAGTCTCGCTCTTTCGCCCAGGCTGGAGTGCAGTGGCGCAATCTCGGCTCACTGCAAGCTCCGCCTCCTGGGTTCACGCCATTCTCCTGCCTCAGCCTCCCGAGTAGCTGGAACTACAGGCGCCCGCCACCGCGCCCGGCTAATTTTTGTATTTTTTAGTAGAGACGGGGTTTCACCGTGTTAGCCAGGATGGTCTTGATCTCCTGACCTCGTGATCCACCCGCCTCGGCCTCCCAAAGTGCTGGAATTACAGGCCTGAGCCACCGCGCCCGGCCTGTTTTTTTGTTTTTGAGACAGGGACTTGCTCTGTTGCCCAGGCTGGAGTGCATTGAAACAATCTTGGCTCACTGCAACCTATGCTTCCCAGGTTCAAGAGATCCTCCCACCTCAACCTCCCGAGTAGCTGGGACTACAAGCGTGTGCCACCACGCTCTGCTAATTTTTGTGTTTTTTGTAGAGACAGGGTTTCACCATGTTGCCCAGGCTGGTCTCAACTCCTGAGCTCAAGCTTTCTGCCCACCTTGGCCTCCCAAAATGCTGAGATTACAGGCATGAGCCGCTGTGCCCAGCCAATTGGTGTTTTATTTATTGTATCGAATGAGAGCAAGAGAAAAATATTGATGATAACTAATGTTTTGAGCCTAGTGACCGGAAGTTGGTATGATTAATGGTTTGGGGAGGGAAGGGTAACAAGTTTGGGTTTCTACAGGTTGAACTTGAGGTGCTTGAGAGGTAATTAGGTGCATTCATCTCCTAGTGATCTTATTTAGGTTTATAGCTTTAAATAGCCTTTTCACACTAATGGCTGTCCAGTTTATATTTATAGACAAACCTCTTCCTTGAACTCCAGGCTAATATTTCAACTATATACTACATATCTCCACTTGGATACCTAATATTCTGATCCACCTTCTCCCTAGATCTATTCCTCCCTCAGCCTTCCCATCTTAGTAAATGGCAACTGAGTGATTTCTCTCTTGCTGTCACACTTGACATTTAGTTAATCATTAAATCCCATCAGTGCTACCTTCAAGATATCCAGATTTTGATATTTCTCAAAATCTTTCCACCTTCCATTTTGATCTATGCCACCGCTATCTCATGCCTGGATGATTGCTATAGTGCTGGTCTTTGATAATCCTGCCTATTCTTTCTCCTTTTGTCCTTGCCTCCCTTTGTTTGGTTTGTTCTCTCAGCAGCCAGACTAATACTTTAAAAACATTAGGCCAGGTGCAGTGGCTCACACCTGTAATCCTAGTATTTTGGGATTACATTAAGTGGAAGGATTGCTTGAGCCCAGGAGTTCGAGACCATCCTGAGCAACATAGCAAGACTCCATCTCTACAAAAATAAAAAATAAAAATAAATAAATAGGTGGGCATAGTGGCACACGCTTTTATGCTTTTGGTCCCAGCTACTTGGGAGGCTGAGGTGGGAGGATGCTTGAGGCCGGGAGGTTAAGACAATCCTGAGCAACATAGTGAGACACTATCTCTACCCAAAAAAAAAAAAAAATTGGTGGGCGTGGTGGTGTGTGCCTTTGGTCTCAGCTATGCTGGAGGTTGAGGTGGAAGGATTGCTGGGGCCCAGTAGGTCCAGGTTACAGTGAGTGGCAA
This sequence comes from Pongo abelii, assembly GCF_028885655.2. Classification (NCBI taxonomy): domain Eukaryota; kingdom Metazoa; phylum Chordata; class Mammalia; order Primates; family Hominidae; genus Pongo; species Pongo abelii. The sequence goes on from NC_071989.2 coordinate 143,123,221, forward strand.
TTGAGCTGCTGCATTCCAGCCTGGGCGACAGAGTGAGACCTTGTCTCAAAAAAGAAATGTAAAAAAATGATAAAAAGGCTGCATGCGGTGGCTCATGCCTGTAATCCATCCCAGGACTCTGGGAGGCTGAGGCAGGTGGATCACCTGAGGTCAGGAGTTCCAGACCAGCCTGACCAACGTGGTGAAACTGCCTCCTCTACTAAAGACACAAAATTGGCTGGGCGTGGTGATATAGGCCTGTAATCCCAGCTGCTTGGGAGGCTGAGGCAGGAGGATCGCTTGAACCCGGGAGGCAGAGGTTGCAGTAAGCTGAGATGGTGCTATTGCATTCCAGCCTGGGCAACAAAGTGCAACTCTGTCTCAAATAAAATAAAATAAAATAAAATAAAAATAATTAGCTGAGTGGCCGGGCGCAGTGGCTCACGCCTGTAATCCCAGCACTTTGGGAGGCCGAGGAGGGTGGATCACGAGGTCAGGAGATCGAGACCATCCTGGCTAACACGGTGAAACCCCATCTCTACTAAAAATACAAAAAAAAATTAGCCTGGCGTAGTGGCGGACGCCTATAGTCCTAGCTACTCGGGAGGCTGAGGCAGGAGAATGGCGTGAACCCAGGAGGCGGAGCTTGCAGTGAGCCGAGATTGCGCCACTGCACTCCAGCCTGGGCAACAGAGCGAGACTCCGTCTCAAAAAATAATAATAATAATTAGCTAAGTGTGGTGACGCATGCCTGTAGTTCCAGCTTCTTGGGAGGCTGAAGTGGGAGGATTGCTTGAGCCTCTGAGAGTTGAAGTTGCAGTGAGCTGTGATCACACCACTGCACTCTATCCTGGATAATAGAGTGAGGCCTGTTTCTAAAAATAAAAATAAAAACATTAACGAGGTTGTGTCACTCCTCTGCTTAAAGTCTTCCAGTAGATTTTCATCTTGGTGTAAAAGACATAGTCCTTATATAATGGCCAGTAAGGCCTTCCAGGTTTGGCTTCCCTGCAGTTTTTCTGACCTCGTCTTATGGCACGCTGTGTCACTCTTTCAACACTAGCCACAACTGGCATCCTTGCAGTTCCTTGAACGCACCAGTCAAGCTTCCTCTTTAGGGACTTTGCACTTGTGCCTTTTGCGTGGAAAATTCCCTGTATATCTACATGGCTCCTTTATTTCCTCCAAGCCTCTGTAACAAATGTCATATTTATATTGTATATAAACATATTATATACAGTGTTTGTTTCTTCACTTGTCTGCCATCTTTTCCTTTACCAGAGTGTAAGCTGCCTGGAGTTCAAAGGCAGGAGCTTGGTCTGTTTTGTTCACTGTCCTTGCCTCTCTTTCAAGACAGATTTTCCACCTCTACATGTGTCTGTGCTGAAGTAGAAGGGTTCATTTTTTCCCTCCTAATTTTAGAAAAATTCATAAAAAGTTCTTTGAGTGTTAAATTTGTCTGCTGAAATTATTTTTAGAAAAAATGTAATAAAATATAATAGAAGCTAATGGTGTTTGCTGAACCTAATCTTTGACTTATTATTATTCTAGCCACTATCGAAAACGATCGGCATCCCGGGGTCGCTCTGGAAGTCGGTCTAGAAGTCGCTCACCCTCAGACAAAAGAAGTAAACGTGGAGATGACAGACGGTCTAGAAGTAGAGATAGAGATAGGAGGAGAGAGAGGTCTCGTAGCAGGGATAAAAGAAGATCTCGGTCAAGGGACAGGAAGCGTCTGAGGTAAGACATTAATTAATTTCCAAAGGACTAGTGATAAATTGGGCCTTCTCAGCTATAGCAGGCTTCTTGAAAAGTATGTTTTCAACTGGAGTTTGGTGGCCCAATTGCAGGCCCTTTTCTTTATCCCCAAGTTGTTTGATTAGACCGAGAAGGATGTGCCTACAAAGACTATCAAACAGTGTTTTTTTTTTTTTATATGTTTTTTGAGACAGAGCCTCACTCTGTTGCCCAGACTGGAGTGCAGTGGTATGATCTCAGCTCACTGCAACCTCCACCTCCTGGGTTCAAGCGATTCTCATGCCTACGCCTGCCAAGTAGCTGGGATTACAGATGTGCACCACCACACCTGGCTAATTTTTGTGTTTTTAGAAGAGACGGTGTTTTGCCATGTTGGCCAGGCTGCTCTCGATCTCCTGGCCTCATGTGATCCTCCCACCTTGGCCTCCCAAAGTGCTGGGATTACATGTGTGAGCCACCGTGTCCGGCCATCAAACAGTGTTTTTAGTTTGGAAACTTTAGCCTGTATTTCCTGCAACCCAAAGATATCCCTTGAAGCCCTCTGAGGGACATACAAAATGAAGTAAAAAGTAAAGTAATAAGTTGTATTCAAGAGGGTTCTATTCCAATTCTGTTCCAGGAGAGCTGACCGAGGTGTTAATTTTCCTTCCTTTTTTTTTTTTTTGGCCACCCTTGTTGAAATTTGTAAAATTTCCTTCCTCTCTCCCTCCTTCCCTCCCTCCCTTCCTCCATCTCTCTCTTCCTCCCTCCCTATCTCCCCTTCCACTCTCTCTCCCTTCCTCTCTCACTGTTTCTCTCTTTCTCTTTCTTTCTTCATTTTGCTAAACAGTGTGTTTAGAGCAGCCTCTAAAGCAGACAGAAAAAGGAAACAAAGCAGACCCTCTCCAAGCCTCTTAAACTATTTTAATGAGCTGTCATAGATTTAAACTAAAGAGCACCTTAATTTTTTTTTTTTAATTTAATTTTTTTTTTTTTTTTGAGACAGAGTCTCACTTTGTCACCCAGGCTGGAGTGCAGTGGCACAATCTAGGCTCACTGCAACCTCTGCCTCCCGGGTTCAAGTGATTCTCATGCCGCAGCCTCTTGAGTAGCTGGGATTATAGGCGTGCTCCATAATGCCTGGATAATTTTTGTATTTTTAATAGTGACAAAGTTGGCCAGGCATGGTGGCTCACGCCTGTAATCCCAGCACTTTGGGAGGCCGAGGTGGGTGAATCACGAGGTCAGGAGTTTGAGACCAGCCTGGCCAACATGGTGAAACCCCGTCTCTACTAAAAAAAAAAAAAAAAAAAAAAAAAAAAAATTAGCCAGGTGTGGTGGTGCATGCCTGTAATCCCAGCTACTTGGGAGGCTGAGGCAGGAGAATCGCTTGAACCCAGGGGGCGGAGGTTGCGGTGAGCAGAGATCATGCCATTGCACTCTAGCCTGGGCAAGGAGCAAAATTCTGTCTCAAAAAAAAAAAAAAAATTAGTCAGCATGTTGGTGCATGCTTGTATTCCCAGCCGCTTGGGAAGCTGAGGCAGGAGACTTGCTTGATACCTGGGAGGTGGAGGTTGTAGTGAGCCGAGATGGTGCCACTGTGCTCCAGCCTGGGAGACAGATCAGGACTCCATCTCAAAACAGAAAAAAAGAAAATAATCTTCTGTGCACACTACACCCAACCAATTAAAAAAAGCTTTTCATAGAGATGGGGGTCTTAACTGTGTTGCTAGTGGCCTCCGAAAGGGTTGAGACTACAGGTATGAGATACCATACCTTGCCCAGTTTCTCATTAAAATAGGAAAGGAAGACAAGATTGTGTTGTGAGTGGATCACAGAAAGAATTTAACTTTTTCCTTTTCAGACATTGGAGTACGTTGTTGTTACATAGGATTCAAGGAAAATATTCACCCGTGACAATGTGGATAGTGCTAACTAATTCATTTTCACATTTTGTGGTCCTAGGAACAATTTCACACAATTAATTCAAGTACTTAAGTGAAAATGGTTATTTAACATTTGATCTTTGACTTTTGGGTGTGAAAGTAGAATCACAAAATTTTAGAGCAAGAGGGATTTGAAAGATGTCTAGTGAAGTCTCCGTATTTTGTAGGTGATGAAACTGAGACCCAGAAAGTTGGAGATCTGACCTGTATCATGTCATTAGTTACCAGGAGTAGCAGGATAAAAATTCTTGCCTCTTCATCTTCAGATCAGTGATCTTTTAGTAGACCCATTATGCCCATCCTTATACTTAGGTTTAGGCTATCTGAAACTAGGTATTCTATCTTAGACCATCGATTTTCAATCGATGTTAGTTACAGATGTATTATGTTTTTTTCACAGACATCTTTATGAAATTAGTATTCTCTGGCCTGGCATGGTGGCTCACGCCTGTAATCCCAGCACTTTGGGAGGCTGAGGCAGGCAGATCACCTGAGGTTGGGAGTTCGAGACCAGCCTGACCAACATGGAGAAACCCCATCTCTAAAAATACAAAATTGGCTGGGCATGGTGGTACATGCCTGTAATCCCAGCTACTCGGGAGGCTGAGGCAGGAGAATCACTTTAACCCAGGAGATGGAGGTTGTGGTGAGCTGAGATTGCGCCATTGCACTCCAGCCTGGGCAACAAAAGCAAAACTCTGTCTCCAAAAAAAAAAAAAAATTAGCAGGGCATGGTGCTGCATGTCTGTAATCCCAGCTGCTGGGGAGGCTGAGGCAGGAGAATCACTTGAACCCAGAAGGTGGAGGTTGCAGTGAGCTGCAATTGTGCCACTGCACTCCAGCCTGGGTGACAGGTGTGAGACTTTGTCTTTAAAAAAAAAGAAAGAAATAAATTAGTATTCTCATTTTTTTCGTTGAGCACTTATAAGACTTGGCTTTTACTTCATTGAGACCTCCGCCTTTAATAATGGTAGTGATTAAGATTCTTTCAATGTGGGACAGAATCCTAATATGAAATAGTAGCTCCATTTGGTCATAGAATAAATGAAAAGTGTCCCCCTTTCAGACGTTCCAGAAGTAGAGAGAGAGACAGAAGCCGAGAGCGAAGAAGATCTCGAAGTAGAGACAGGAGACGCTCAAGGAGTAGAAGCCGGGGCCGGCGATCCCGATCCTCTAGTCCTGGAAATAAAAGCAAGAAAACTGAGAATAGGTAATGTTATCATTGGGCTGCATCTATAGTGCAGACTGGGGACTGCTTCCCTTCTCTGTGCCTTTCTTTTTTTTTCCTTTAAGTTTATATTTATAGAGAATTAACTGCATTTGGCTCCTACCATGAACTGTTGGCAGTGTTTTGTTTTAATTGGTTATAATGTTTATAATTCAACTGGAAAATAATAGATTCTGTCAGTTTTAACATTCAATACATTGTATTCTTACTTAATACATACTATTGATCAGAAATGTATTTTATAGACATCTTTGTAGAAACTCTGTCGTTTTCTTTTCAGACAGGGTCTCACTCTGTTGTCCAGGCTGGAGTGAAGTGGCAAGAACATAGCTCACTAACCTTACACTTGTAAACTCAAGCCATCCTCTCACCTAGGCCTCCAAAAGTCCTGGGATTATAGGTGTGAGCCACTCTGCCCATTCTGGAGGTTCTATTTCAATTAAAAACAAAATATAAATTCAGAAAAAGTGAGCAAAATACAAACATATAGTTTATTAAGGTTGGGCGCGGTGGCTCATGCCTGTAATCCCCGCACTTGGGGAGGCCGAGGCAGGCAGATCACGAGGTCAGGAGTTGAAGACCAGCCTGGCCAACATGGTGAAACCCCGTCTCTACTAAAAATACAAAAATCAGCTGGATGTGGTGGCACATGCATGTAATCCCAGCTACTCGGGAGGCCGAGGTGGGAGAAATGCTTGAACCCGGGAGGTGGAGGTTGCCGTGAGCTGAGATCGCACCATTGCACTCCAGCTCTGGGCCACAGAGCAAGACTCTGTCTCAGAAAAAACAAACAAAAAAACATGTAGTTTATTAAGTCATTATAAAACAAACATCATATGCCCACCATCAAAGTCAAGAAATAAAACATTGTCAGTATCACATGAGTCCTCCATTTATCTTCTCTAACCTAACTCTCTGCCTCGTAGGTGAAACCACTGTTGACTTTTGTGCTAGTAATTTTCTTCATTTCCTTATCGTTTTATACCTGCATTTGCATCTGGAAAAATAATTTAGATTTATGTTTTCTTTTTATCTTTACATGAATGGAGTCATGTGTTCTTTTGTGTCTTTGCTCAACATTGTTTGAGATTCACGTGTTACTTCTAGCAGTAGTTCATTTTCGTTGCTGAGTAGTATTCTGTGGTATAAATATCCCATAATTTTGTGTGTGTGTGTGAGCAACAAGGCTGTTTATGTCAGCTGGGTGCAGGCAGGCTGAGTCCGAAAAGAGAGTCAGCGAAGGGAGATTAGGGGTGGGGCCGTTTTATAGAAAAGGAAGATTAGAAAAAAGAAAGACTCAGCGATGCTTGGGGTTGGGACTGAGGGGACAGATGGGAGGGAAAGAAGGAAGATTTGGGATGAGTTGCGTGGGAACAGAGACTAGGGAAGGACCGATGTGTAAAAGAATGTCTGGACGTCAGGCACCTCAGACCGTTTGCCCATTTTACGAATTGGTGAGATGTTCCTTGGGCTGGTCGGTCTGAGGACCCGAGGTCGTAGGTGATCTTTCTCACGGAGCAAAGAGCAGGAGGACAGGGGATTGATCTCCCAAGGGAGGTCCCCTGTTCCGAGTCACGGCACCAAATTTCACGCACGTCCGTGTGAAGAGACCACCAAACAGGCTTTGTGTGAGCAACAAGGCTGTTTATTTCACCTGGGTGTAGGCGGGCTGAGTCCTAAAAGAGAGTCAGCAAATATCCTATAATTTATCCATTCTGCTGAAGATGGATGTTTGTTTTAACTTTTGGGCTATTAGCTTTTGTGTGTGTATCTCCTGGTATATATACGCATAACTTTTTCCTAGTGTGCATTTCTAGGAGTGAAAGTGCTTGGTTGTAGAATAAACATAGCTTTATTTTTAGTAGTTAATCTCAAATTGCTTTTCAAAGAGTTTGTGCTAATGATACTTCTACTACCAGTGGATGAGAATGCTGTTACCCCATACCCTTTTCAGTATTTGGAATTGTCAGTCCTTTAAATTTTTACCAACTGGATAGATGTGTAATAACAATATTGTTATTGTTTCAATTTGCATTTCCCTGATTAATAATGAAGTTGGAGTTGAATACTTTTTTTTTTTTTTGAGACAGAGTCTCAGTTTTTTGCCTAGGCTGTAGTGCAGTGGCACAATCTCAGTTCACTGCAAGCTCTGCCTCTGCGGTTCAAGCAGTTTTCCTGCCTCAGCCTCCCGAGTAGCTGGGATTACAGGTTCCCGCCATCACGCCCAGCTAATTTTTATGTTTTTAGTGGAGATGGGGTTTTGGTATGTTTGCCAGGCTGGTCTCGAACTCCCGACCTCAAGCGATCTGCCCGCCTCGGCTTCCCAAAGTGCTGGGATTACAGGCGTGAGCCACCGCGCCCAGCCAAGACTTGTCTTAAAAGTTACAGAAATTAGGCCGGGCGCGGTGGCTCATGCCAGTAATCCCAGCACTTTGGGAGGCTGAGGTGGGCGGATCACCTGAGGTTGGGAGTTCGCGACCAGCCTGACCATTGTGGATAAACCCCGTCTCTACTAAAAATACACAATTAGCTGGGCTTGGTGGCGTATGCCTGTAATTCCAGCTACTCGGGAGGCTGAGGCAGGAGAATGGCTTGAACCCAGGAGGCGGAGGTTGTGGTGAGGCGAGATCGCGCCGTTGCACTCCAGCCTGGGCAACAAGAGTGAAACTCCTTCTCAAAAAAAAAAAAAAAAAAAAAAAAAAAAAAAAAAAAAAAAAAAAAAAAAGTTACAGAAATTAAGACAATGTGCAATTTGTTTAGCAGTGGACAAACAGATTAGTGAACCATGTAAAGAGCCTAGAAAGGCATCCATACACATGGTAATTTGATAGATGACAGAGGTGATGATGTAATAAGTGGAGTTTTTTTTTACAGCCGAAGTCTTGTTCTATCGCCCACGCTGGAATGCAGTGGCACAATCTCGGCTCACGGCAACCTTCGCCTCCCGGGTTCAAGTAATTCTCCTGCCTCAGCCTCCTGAGTAGCTGGGACTGCAGGCGTGTGCCAACATGCCCGGCTAATTTTTTGTATTTTTTAGTAGAGGTGGGGTTTCACCGTGTTAGCCAGAATGGTCTTGATCTCCTGATCTCGTGATCCACCTGCCTCGGCCTCCCAAAGTGCTGGGATTAAAGGCGTGAGCCACCATGCCCGGCCAGAAAATTTTTTAAATTGCTTTAGGGATGTCTAGTATCCTTTTATGAAATAAGACTGCCTATCTTATTCTGTGTTCAGAAAGCAATTCCAAGCAAAGACCAAATTAGATGACAAAATTCTAAACCTTTTAGAAGTTTGTACTAGAGAGTATCTTCTTCTTCACCTCTAGGTATCTTACATCAAATCTGGAAGGATTTCTAAACTACTTTAAAAAGCACCAATTATAAAGGAGAAAAAAGATTGACTAATTTGATTACATTAAAATTAAGAAATTTTATCCATTATGAGATGCCGTAAGTTGGGGTGCATAAACAAGTTGGGTTTATTCCAAGAATGGCAGGTTATTTTAACATTAGAAAATCATTAGAAGTCCGGGTGGAGTGGCTCACGCCTGTAAGTAATCCCAGCACTTTGGGAGGCCGAGGTGGATGGATCACGAGGTCAGGAGTTTGAGACCAGTCTGACCAACATGGTGAAACCTCGTCTTAACCAAAAATAAAAAAATTAGCCAGGTGTGGTGCACACCTGTGATCCCAGCTACTCGGGAGGCTGAGACAGGAGAATCGTTTGAAACCGGGAGGTGGAGGTTGCAGTGAGCCGAGATTGCGCCAGTACACTCCAGCCTGGCCAACAGAGAGAGACTGTGTCTCAAAAAAAAACCCCAAAAATCATTAGAACATTAGAACTTTCGAAATGCATGTCCCTTGGGATTTTAAATGTTACTACATATATATATTATCTTGCAGAATATTAAGATATTGGTCTATTTCTTCATTTATCACATTTTAACTATCCTACCTATAAACAAACTATATTGTTTGTATGTAGTATGTTCAGTTTTTCTTGGGTTGAATTTCCAAATATTTAGTAATGCTTCCCATTAGTGTCATGGGATTAATTTTTTTCATTATATTTTCAAGGTTTTTTTTTTTTTTTTTTTTTAGGCAGAATCTTGCTCTGTCGTCAGGCTGGAATGCAGTTGTGCAACATCAGCTCATTGCAACCTCTGACTCCCTGGTTCAAGCTATTCTCCTGCCTCAGCCTCCTGAGTAGCTGGGATTAGAGGCACGTGCCACCATACCCAGCTGATTTTTGTATTTTTAGTAGAGACGGGGTTTTTTTTTGGGTTTTTTTTTTTTTTTTTTGAGATGAAGTCTTGCGCTTGTCTCCTAGGCTGGTGTGCAATGGTGCCATCTCGGCTCACTGCAGCCTCTGCCTCCCGAGTTCAAGCGATTCTCCTGCCTCGGCCTCCCACCCCCGAGTAGCTGGGATTACAGGCGCCTGCCACCAAGCCCGGCTAATTTTAGTACTTTTAGTAGAGACAGGGTTTCACCTTGTTGGTCAGGCTGGTCTAGAACTCCTGACCTCATGTGATCCACCTGCCTCGGCCTCCCAAAGTGCTGGGATTACAGGCGTGAGCCACTGCGCCCGGCTGAGATGGGGTTTCACCATGTTGGCCAGGATGGTCTCGATCTCCTGACCTCGTGATCTGCCTGCCTTGGCCTCTCAAAGTGCTGAGATTAGAGGCATGAGCCACCGTGCCCAGCCTCCAGGTGTTTGTTAATGGAATATGAAAACACGGTTGACTCTTAGAAGTTTATTTCTTACCTAAATATTGGAATACAAGTCTAAAAAGTGTACTTAAGTATTTTTTGTTTTAATTTAATAGAGACGAGGTCTCACTGTATTATCCTGGCTGGTCTCGAACTCCTGGGCTCAAGTGATCTTCCTGCCTTGGCCTCCCAAAATGCTGAGATTACAGGCATGAGCCACTATGCCTGCCCCAAGTTTTTTTTTTTTTTTTAAAAAAGAGACAGGGTCTCACTTTGTCACCCAAGCTCGAGTGCAGTGATGGGATCATAGCTGACTGCAGCCTCGAACTACTGGGCTCAAGTGATCGTCTTGTCTCTGCCTCCTCAGTAGGTAGGATTGCAGGTGCACACCACCATACCCAGCTGATTCTTAGTATATTTTGGAAAGACTGGATCTTGTTATGTTTCCCTGGCTGATCTCTTTAACTCCTGTTTTCAATTGATCCTCCTGCCTTGGCCTCCCAAAGCGCTGGGAATATAAGTGTGAGCCACCTCACCCCACCTGTAAAAGTATTTTAAGGCTGGGCGAGGTGGCTCATGCCTATAATCCCAGCACGTTGAGAGGCTGATGTGGGCAAATCACCTGAGGTTAGAAGTTCAGGACCAGCCTGGCCAACATGGGGAAAACCTGTCTCTACTAAAAATACAAAAATTATATGAGTGTGGTGGCTGGCACCTGTAATCTCAGGTATTCGGGAGTCTGACAGGAGAATCCCTTGAACCCGGAAGGTGGAGGTTGCAGTGAGCCGAGATCGCGCCATTGCACTCCACTCCAGTCTGGGCGACAGAGTGAGACACTGTTTCAAAAAAAAAAGTGTTTAAAAATGAGTGTTTCTAAGTACAAATGAATGACATTTCTCTTGTCTCTTTTATTTTTTTGGTAGATCTAGGTCCAAAGAGAAAACTGATGGTGGGGAAAGTTCTAAAGAGAAGAAAAAAGACAAAGATGACAAGGAGGATGAAAAAGAAAAAGATGCTGGCGTATGTTTATTAACTTAAAAATAATTTCTTTCTTTCTTTCCTCTTTCCTTTCTTCCCTTTCTTCCCTTTCTTTTCTTTTCCTTTCTTTCTTTCTTTCTCTTTCTTTTCTGTCTGTCTTTCTTTCTTTCTTTTCTGTCTGTCGGTCTGTGTCTTTCTTTGTTTCTGTCTGTCTCACTCTGTGCAGTGGCACATTCTCGGCTCCTGAGTTCAAGCGATTCTCCTGCCTCAGCCTCCCAAGTAGTTGGGACTATAGGCATGCGCCACCATGCCTGGCTAATTTTTGTATTTTTAGTAGAGATGGGGTTTCACTGTGTTGGCCAGGCTGGTCTTGAACTCCTGACCTCGTGATCCACCCGCCTCGGCCCCCCAAAGTGCTGAGATTACAGGTGTGAGCCACCGTGCCTGGCCATCAAACTTGTTTCTATGGGCCAGGCGCGGTGGCTCACGCCTGTAATCCCAGCACTTTGGGAGGCCGAGGCGGGTGGATCAGGAGGTCAGGAGATCAAAGCAATCCTGGCTAACATGGTGAAACCCTGTCTCTACTAAAAATACAAAAAAAAAATTAGCCGGGCATGGTGGCGGGCACCTGTAGTCCCAGTTACTTGGGAGGCTAAGCCAGGAGAATGGTGTGAACCTGGGAGGCGGAGCTTGCAGTGAGCCGAGATCGGGGCACTGTACTTCAGCCTGGGTGACAAAGTGAGACTGTCTCAAAAACCAAAAGAAACTTGTTTCTATGCCAACACATTTTTTTCTTTTTAATGCTGTAACCTTTATTTTAAAATAACCAGATGTGAAAGATAAAAAAGGAAGATTCAATAATATTTACCCCTGTGGGAAAATTTTCTGAAAGAAGTTGCACATCTATACACAATATCTGTTTTTACATACAAAGTGTGGTCTTACCATATAAATATTATCAATTGCCTTCCAAAAAATTTGTATAAATTTAGACTTAAGGCTGGGCACAGTGGCTCATACCTGTAATCTCACCACTTTGGGAGGCCAAGGCAGGTGGATCATCTGAGGTCAGGAGTTCGAGACCAGTCTGACCAACATGGTAAAACCCCGTCACTACTAAAAATACAAAAATTAGCCGGGCGTGATGGCACATGCCTGTAATCCCAGCTACTTGGGAGACTGAGGCAGGAGAATCACCTGAACCTGGGAGGCAGAGGTTGCAGTGAGCCAAAATCACACCATTGCACTCCAGCCTGGGCAACAAGAGTGAAACTCTGTCTCAAACGTGAAGGCCAGGCATGGTGGCTCATGCCTGTAATCTCAGCACTTTGGGAGGCCAAGGTGGGTAGATCATGAGGTCAAGAGATTGAGACCATCTTGGCCACCATGGTGAAACCCTGTCTCTACTAAAAATACAAAAATTAGCTGGGTATGGTTGTGTGTACCTGTAATCCCAGCTACTCGGGAGGCTGAGACAGGAGAATGGCTTGAACCCCGGACTTGGAGATTGCAATGAGCTGAGATCCCTCCAGTGCACTCCAGCCTGGTGACTGCGAGACTCTGTCTGAAAAAAAGAAAAGTAGACTTAAGAATTTAGACATGAGGTCAGGTGCTGTGGCTCATGCCTGTAATCCCAGGACTTTGGGAGTTCAAGCAATTCCCCTGCCTCAGCCTCCTGAGTAGCTGGGATTACAAGTGCATGCCACCACGCCCAGCTAATTTTTTGGTATTTTTTGTAGAGATGGGATTTCCCCCTGTTGGCCAGACTGATCTTGAACTCTTGACCTCAGGCAATCCGCCCACCTCTGCCTCCCAGAGCACTGGAATTACAAGCATGAGCCACCGTACTTGGCCTATTCATTTTTTTGAGACGGAGTTCTGCTCTTGTTGCCGAGGCCGGAGTACAATGGCATGATCTCAGCTTGCTGCAACCTCCGCCTCCTGAGTTGAAGCAATTCTCCTGCTTCAGCCTCCTGAAGGAGGAACTACAGGAATGGGGAACCATGCCCAACTAATTTTTGTGTTTTTAGTAGAGACAGGGTTTCACCATGTTGGCCAGGGTGGTTTCCAACTCCTGACCTCAAGGGATCCACCAGCCTCAGCTTCCCACAGTGCTGGGATTACAGGTGTAAGCCACCATGCCTGGCCATAAACTTGTATTTTTTTAATAACACAGAGTCTCCCTTTGTTGCTGAGGCTGATCTCAACTTCCTGTGCTCAAGGGATCCTCTAGCCTCAGCTTCCCAAGTAGCTGGGATCACAGACATGTACCATGTGCCTGGCCACAAAATTTCTTTATCATGTTGATGTCGTTTATTTTCTAACTGTTAATAGAAAATTGCTTTTCATAGAGGCAATTTTGGAGGAGTTTAGGGGATTAAAATTGAGAATAACTGGGAGACTTTGCTTGCTAATTACTTTAATTTCTATTGTTAGGAAGAAATAAAGTTTATGTGTGCATAATGCTTGTAAGTAAAATGAGATTAATTTATGGTGTTTGAAATCTATCTTTTGGCTTTCTTATTTGAAGATGCTTTTTTTGTGATTTCATTTTGGTAATATATTTGTGTGTATATTTATAAAGGTGTGTGATCTAAGTCTACCCTGAGGAGTTTGTATATATGCCTTTTTTCCCCTTCTTTATACTTTGAAGAACTTACTGGAATGTCACTTGGAGCAAAATTATTAAATTTGGTTTTGCTTTTTATTTTCCCCCATCTTTTTCTTTCTTTTATTCCCCCAAGAACTTTGACCAGAATAAGCTGGAAGAAGAAATGAGAAAGCGAAAAGAAAGAGTAGAAAAATGGCGAGAAGAGCAACGTAAAAAGGCTATGGAAAACATAGGAGAACTGAAAAAGGAAATCGAAGAGATGAAACAAGGGAAAAAGTGGAGTTTAGAGGACGATGATGGTATATTTTTTAGCCTAATAGCCTGTATAACACCTCATGTAGAATATTATATGAATAATATTTCATAAGGGGTTTTTAATCTTTTTTATCGTTGAAAACTATGCATGGTATGCTATTTACCATTTTCATCATTTTCAGGTTTCAATTCAGTGATAAATACATTTGCAGTGTTATGCAGTCGTTACCACTGTCTGTTTCCATGACTTTTTCGTCATTCCATGCAGAAATTCTGCACCTTTTAAATAACTCCATGACACCTTTTCTCGCTACTTCTTGTGACCTTTGCTCTATTTTCTGTCTCTGAATTTGTTTAGTGTAGCTACCTCACATAAGTGGAATCATAATAATAAATATTTGTCTTTTTGTGTCTGGCTTGTTTCACTTAGCATAATGTCTTCAAGGTGCATGTATGTTGTAGCATGTTGGAATTTCCTTTCTTTATATGGCTGAATAATATTTCACTGTATATATATGCCAAGTTTTGTTTGTTCATTCACCTGCCGTTGGTTAATTTGGTTGTTTCCACCCTTTTGTTATTGTGAGTAATGCTCCTGTGACCATTGGTGTATAAAAATCTGTTTGAGTCTCTGTATTGAGTTCTGTGAAGTATATACCCAGAAGTGGAATTGAGATTATAAAAGCTCCTTTTAATATTTATATTGTAATTTGAAATATAGAATTGTGTTTAGTAAGCATCACTGATTTTACTTTAGAATGAATCGTTGAGTGTTATTGGACATAGCCAGTAAATAGCTCTTTAATATACCAATGTGAACGTTAGTAAGGAGAGTAAATTAAGGGCATGCTTTCAAGTGCCTCCTCTGATTTTTCTTTTCTATTTTATGTTTTTGGAGATAGAGTTTCATTCTGTTGCCTAGGCTGGAGTGCAGTGGCACAGTCATAGTTCACTGCAGCCTCGACCTCCTGGGCTTAAGTGATTTTTTCTGCCTCAGCTTCCAGAGTAGCCACCATGCCTGGCTAATTTTGTCTTTTTCTTTTTTCTTTTTTGACAGAGTCTTGCTCTGTCACCCAGGTGGCACTGCAGTCTCCGCCTCCCAGGTTCAAGCTATTCTGTTGCGCCTCAGCTTTTCAAGTAGCCGGGATTACAGGCATCTGCCACCATGCCTGGATAATTTTTGTGTTTTTAGTACAGGTGGGGTTTTGCTATGTTGGCCAGGCCGGTCTTGAACTCCTGACCTCAGGTGATCCTCCCACTTTGGCCTCCCAAAGTGCTGGGATTACAGGCGTGAGTCACCATGCCCAGCTAATTTTGTCATTTTTTGAAGAGCCAGTGTCTCAATATGTTACCCAGCTAGTCTTGAGCTCCTGGGGTCAAGAGAGCCTGCTGCTTTGACCTTTCTCAGTGCTGGGATTACAGGCAGGAGCCACTGTGCCTGGCTGCTGATATTTCATAATTTAGGATGCAAACATTTCCCTTCACATCTGATTTTGACTTTTGAGATTTTAGTAAAGTAGAAGATTGTAGAATTTTATAGGAAAATGGGATTTAGGTCCATTGTCTGGGAAAGTTACAAAGAATGGTTTAAATAGATTCTATCTATAAGTAGTCATGACGTCTTTTTTTTTTGCTCTATTGCCCATGCTTGAGTGCAGTGCCATGATCTCGGCTCACTGCAACCTCCGCCTCCTGGGTTCAAGAAATTCTCTGCCTCAGCCTCCTGAGTAGCTGGGATTACAGGTGTACACCACCACGCCCAGCTAATTTTTTTGTATTTTTAGTAGAGACGAAGTTTCACTACATTGGCCAGGTGGGTGTTGAACTCCTAACCTTGTGATCCTCCCGCCTTGGCCTATCTTTAGTAGAGATGGGGTTTCACTATGTTGGCCAGGCTAGTCTCAAACGCCTGACCTCATGATCCGCCTGCCTCGGCCTCCCAAAGCAGTGGAATTACAAGTGTGAGCCATCATGCCCAGCCAAGTAGTCATGATGTCTTAATTCTAGACAATCTAATCTTTTTTACGTAGCTGAGATATGCTGTCTTCTGTGATTGAAAGAAAAATACAGTTGACCCTTGAACAACTTGGTAGCTAAGCACACCAACCCCCACACAGTGAAATATCCATATATAACTTTTTACTCCCCAGAAACTAAGCATTACCTGCTTACTGTTCACCAATAACATGAACAGTTGAATAACACATACTTTGTATGCTTTGTGTATTGAATACTGTATTCTTTTAATATGGTAAGCTGGAGAAAAGAATGTTATTAAGAGAATTAGAGGCTGGGCACGCTGGTGCATGCCTGTAATCCCAGCACTTTGGGAGGCCAAGGCAGGTGGTTCACAAGGTCAAGAGATCAAGATCATCCTGGCCAACATGGTGAAACTCCGTCTCTACTAAAAATACAAAAATTAGCTTGGTGTGGTGGCACACACCTGTAGTCCCAGCTACTCGGGAGGCTGAGGCAGAAGACTCGCTTGAACCTGGAAGGTGGAGGTTGCCATCAGTGAGCCGAGATGGTGCCACTGCACTCCAGCCTGGCAACAGAGCGAGACTGTCTCGAAAAAAAAAAAAAGAATTACGAGAAAGAGAAAATATACTTACTGTCCATTAAGTTGAAGTAGATCATCTTAAAGGTCTTCATCCTTGTCGTCTTCGCATTGAGTAGGCTGAGAAGGAAGAAGAGGAGGAGGAGTTGGTCTTGTCTCTGGGGTGGCAAAGGTGGAAGAAAATTTATTTCCATGTGGACCCACGCAGTTCAAACCTATGTTGTTCAGGGATCAACTGTAATTGAAAATGTCATTTAGCTGGGCGCAGTAGCTCACGCCTGTAATCCCAACATTTTGGGAGGCTGAGGTGGGTGGATCACAAGGTCAGGAGTTCAAGACCAGCCTGACAAACATGGTGAAACCCCATCTCTACTAAACAAAAAAATTAGCTGAGTATGGTGGCGCGCGCCTGTAATCCCAGCTACTCAGGAGGCTGAGGCAAGAGAATTGCTTGAACCCAGGATGCAGAGGTTGCAGTAAGCTGAGATCACGACACTGCACTCCAGCCTGGGTGACAGAGCGAGACTCTGTCTCAAAAAAAAAAAAAAGGCCAAGCGTGGTGGCTCACGCCTGTAATCCCAGCACTTTGGGAGGCCGAGGCGGGTGGATCACGAGGTCAGGAGTTAGAGACCATCCTGGCTCACGTGGTGAAACCCCGTCTCTACTAAAAATACAAAAAATTAGCCGGCATGGTGGCGAGCACCTGTAGTCCTGGTTACTTGTCAGGCTGAGGCAAGAGAACGGTGTGAACCTGGGAACGTGGGAGGCGGAGCTTGCAGTGAGCCGAGATTGCGCCACTGTACTCCAGCCTGGGTGACAGAGCGAGACTCCATCTCAAAAAAAAAGTCATTTAGCAGAGAAAGTTTGTAGTTCTGCATCCAGCTGTATAGCTGTAAAATCTATTATTGGAGATCACCTTTTTTGGCATAATTAATCTTTTGACCCTTTTACAACCAATTTATGTTTTATTCATATTTATTTTGTCATTGTTAATATTCAGAAGTAATACATGCTTCATGTAAAAATGGAAAAACCTCAGAATGTGAGCATTTGAACTGCTGGATGGCTGGAGTAATTGGAAAAGTGGTGTTTGGGCAGTGGGAGAAAAGGTTAGAGAGGTGGGGTGTGGTCTGATTGTGAAATACTGCATTTTGAAACAGATGTTTAAAGAATGTGTATTCTGGTATTTTAGATGATGAAGATGATCCTGCAGAAGCTGAAAAGGAGGGAAATGAAATGGAGGGTGAGGAGTTAGATCCATTAGATGCTTACATGGAAGAAGTGAAAGAGGAAGTAAAAAAATTTAACATGAGAAGTGTAAAAGGTGGTGGGGGAAATGAAAAGGTATGGAATTTCTTATTTTTAAAGATTTCTGTTTCCTCTTGGGTAACTTGAGTTCTCCATTGCATTGTCCTACTGATTTGCATGACTTTATAAAGCTAACAGTTTTCTTTCTCCTCATCTGAGAGATGGCAGTACTTTTTCTAAGTACCAGAGATACTGGTGAATTTTAGCTATAAGTGTTCTTTCAAAAGTCACTCTTTTAACACCATCAACTTTGTTTAATATCTTTGCTTACATATTAACCTTTTTAATAAGTTCTCTGGAGACTTCTCTAGCACTCCTGTCTTTGATACTCTTTTTTTTTCTTTTTTTTTTGATACAGAGTCTCTCTCTTGCCCAGGCTAGAGTGCAGTGGTGTGATCTTGGCTTATTGCATCCTCCACCTCCCAGGCCCATGCAGTCTACCTACCTCAGCCTCCCAAGTAGCTGGAACTACATGTGTGCACCACCACGCCTGGCTAATTTTTGTATTTTGGTAGAGATGAGGTTTTACCATGTTGCTCACACTGGTCTCGAATTCCTGGCCTCAAGTGATCCACCTGCCTCGGCCTCCCAAAATACTTGGATTACAGGCATAAGCCACCATGCCCAACTGTGTCTTTGATACCCTTGATGCCCCTCACTTTATTCTATTTTTCCTCTTTTTCATAGCATTTATTACATTTTGACAAATTATATAATTTTTTTGTGTTTACAGTATGTCCCTTCTCCCTTCTAAAATGTAAGCACTCTAAGGGCAGGGCAGTGACTTTTACCTGTTTTATTTGTTGATTTATTCAGGCTCCCAGTACAAGCCCCTGGCTTGCCTAGTGATTGGAAAATACCATTTAGTAGTATTTTGTTTTATTTTATTTATTTATTTATTTATTTATTTCTGAGATAGAGTCTCGCTCTATTGCCCAAGCTGGAGTGCAGTGGCGCAATCTTGGCTCACTGCAACCGCCACCTCCCGAGTTCAAGCGATTCTCTTGCCTCAGCCTCCCAAGTAGCTGGGATTACAGGCGCCTGCCACTACGCCCGGCTAAATTTTGTATTTTTAGTAGAGACCGGGTTTCACCATGTTGGTCAGGCTGGTCTCGAACTCCCGACCTCAGGTGATCCTCCTGCCTCGGCCTCCCAAAGTACTGGGATTACAGGTGTGAACCACCGTGCCCAGCCTAATTTTATTTTATTTTATATTATTTTAATTTATTTTTTTGAGATGGAGTGTCGCCTTTGTTGCCTAGGCTGGAGTGCAGTGGTGTAATCTCGGCTCACTGCAACCTCCGCCTCCTGGGTTCAAGTGATTCTTCTGCCTCAGCTTCCTGAGTAGTTGGGATTACAGGCCCTTGCCACCAGGCCCAGCTAATTTTTGTATTTTTAGTGGAGACGAGGTTTCACCATGTTGGCCAGGCTGGTCTTGAACTCCTGACCTCAGGTGATCCACCTGCCTTGGCCTCCCAACATGCTGGGATTACAGGCATTAGCCACTGCGCCTGCCCTATTTTATTTTTTTTGGGATGGAGTCTTGCTCTGTTGCCCAGGCTGGAGTGCAGTGGCACTATCTCTGCTTACTGCACGCTTGCTTCCCAGGTTCAAGTGATTCTCCTACCTCAGCCTCCCGAGTAGCTGGGATTACAGGCGCCCACCACCATGCCTGGCTAATTTTTGTATTTTTAGTGGAGACAGGGTTTCACCATGTTGGCCATGCTGGCTTTGAACTCCTGACCTCAAATTATCTGTCCGCCTTGGCCTCCCAAAGTGCTGGAATTACAAGCGTGAGCCACCACACTCAGCCTTTTTTTATTTTTTATTTAAGAAAATGTTTTTTAGAGACAGGGTCTCGCTGTGTTACCCAGGCTGGAGTGCAGTGGCATGATCATACCTCATACTCCTGGGCTGAAGCGATCGTTCTGCTTCAGCCTTCTTAGTAGTTAGGACTACAGGCATGTACCACCACACCTGGCTAATTGTTTATAGAGATGGAATCTCACTGTGTTACCCAGGCTGGTCTCGAACTCCTGGACTCAAGTGATCTTCCTGTGTTGGCCTCCCAAAGTGCTGGGATTACAGACATGAGCCACTGTACCTAGCCTAGTAGTAGTTTAAAAATACATAATCATGCCGGATGCGGTGGCTCATGCCTATAATCCCAACATTTTGGGAGGCCGAGGCAGATGGATCACCTGAGGTCAGGAGTTAGAGATCAGCCTGGCCAACATGGCAAAATGCCATCTCTACTAAAAATACAAGAATTAGCTGGGTGTGATGGCAGACACCTCTAATCCCAGCTACTTGGGAGGCTGAGGCAGGGGAGTAGCTTGAACTGGGAGCAGTTAGCCTAGATCACACCACTGTACTCCAACCTGGGAGACAGAATAAGACTCAGTCTGAAAAAAAAAATATATATATATGTGTGTGTGTGTGTATATATGTATATGTATATATGTATATGTATATGTGTGTATGTATATGTGTATGTGTGTATATATGTGTATATATGTGTGTGTATATGTATATATTATATATATATTTACATATATTATTATAATATATATATATATAATTGCCTGAGTGTGCTGACTCACGCCTGTAATCTCAGCACTTTTGCAGGGGCTGAGGTGGGTGGATTACCTGAGGTAAGGAGTTCGAGACCAGCCTGCCAACATGATGAAACCCTGTTTCTACTAAAGATACAAAAATTAGCCGGACATAGTGGCGGGTGCCTGTAATCCCAGCTCCTGGGGAGGCTGAGGCAGGAGAATTGCTTGAATCCAGGAGGCAGAGGTTACAGTGAGCTGAAATCATGCCATTGCACTCCAGCCTGGGTGACAAGAGCAAAACTTTATCTGAATAAATAAATGAATAAAGTATGTATAAGTATATTATATAAAATTATTTATAATACAGTAAATGATAAATGGATGTATTATAAAATATAATTATATTATGCTTAAAATTTTATACAAATTAATGAGAAAAACAGGCTATTGTTTATCTTTTCATTTAATAACTCAGTTGGCTCAATGCCCTGGCTCACACCTGCAATCCCAGAACTTTGGTTGGCTGAGGCTGGTGGATCACTGGAGCCAAGTAGTTCAAGACCAGCCTGGGCAACATAGCATGACTCTTTCTACCAAAAAACAAACAAAATTAACTGGGTTTGGTGACATGTCCTTGTAGTCCTAGCAACTCAGGAGGACTGATGGGACGAATCCTTGAGCCCAGAAATTTGAGGTTACAGTGAGCTACTATCACACCACTCAAGCCTGGGTGACTGAGACCATGTCACTAAAAAAAGAAAAAAAACTAAAGATGAAATTGTGTCAGTTATTGTGTGCTTCAGCTGTCATATAACTTGTGTTTCAGCTTTGCAAAATATTCTATATTTGTTCTTTATTTTAGAAGTCTGGGCCAACGGTCACAAAAGTTGTCACTGTTGTGACAACCAAAAAAGCAGTTGTGGATTCTGATAAGAAGAAAGGTGAGCTGATGGAGAATGACCAGGATGCCATGGAGGTGATTTTTCTTAATTTTGACTTTGTTTATGATACTATCCTGGAAGTATTTATTAGAAAGCATTCATGGAGATGTGCTTTTCATTTGTGTGAGCTAGGAGAAATTCCCAGAATTGAGAGACATTCTTGCTATTCTTAGTAGTATAATAGTATCTAGTTAAATATCTGTTTAGTGGAACATTCTGATGTCTTTCATTCCTAACTGTATGATCTTTCTGCCCCTCATCAGCTCACTTCAGGCATACAATATGGAGAGAAAAAAAATGGAGTAACAGAATGAATTAACTTTCTTTCCATTAACACGTATTGTAAAGATTTATATAGTAAAAACAATAGCAAAACCTTATTAGAGCTGTCTGTGATGATTACTGTTTTAGCTTTGTATTGGCATTTTAACCTTCTAAAGGCAAAGAAAAAAAAACTAAGTTGAAAAATTCTTCAGGAGCTGCTTGATACGTTTCTGATTCAAGGTGACATACGTTATTTGAGGTGATTTTAAAATTATGAGGTTTAAGTGTGCTGGAGCACTATAAAAATCTTGTGGGTCAAACAGTGTGTCGTAGAAAGTAGAAAAATTAGAGTAGTTTCTAGGAGAGGAAGATTTGAAAAGCTAGGAGTATTGCTTCCCACAAGGGGAAAATAGTAATGAACTTAGCGCTTTAATTTTTTCTTTTAAACTATAGTATTCTTCAGAGGAGGAAGAAGTTGATCTTCAGACAGCCCTTACAGGGTATCAAACAAAACAGCGAAAGCTTCTAGAACCAGTTGATCATGGAAAAATTGAATATGAGCCATTTAGGAAAAACTTCTATGTTGAAGTTCCAGAACTAGCAAAAATGTCTCAAGAAGGTAAAATTCCATTTTTTCATTTACTGGTTATAAGGGAACAGAAGAGGATACATTTCACATTGCTCAAGAGAAATGTGGATAGTGTCTGATGAAGGAGGGTGTTTTGGAAATATTTTTAAAATGAATCAAAAATTAATTGGCTAGCTGTGGTGGCTCACGCCTGTAATCTAAGCACTTTGGGAGGCCGAGGTGGGTGGATTGTCTGAGCTCAGAAGTTCGAGACCAGCCTGGGCAATACAGTGAAACCCTGTCTCTACTAAAATGCAAAAAACTAGGCCGAGCACAGTGGCTCACACCTGTAATCCCAGCACTTTGGGAGGCCGAGGCGGGCAGATCACGAGGTCAAGAGTTTTGAGACCATCCTGGCCAATATGGTGAAACCCTGTCTCTACTAAAAAAATACAAAAATAAAAAAAATTTTTTGTTTTGTTTTGTTTTGTTTTGAGACAGGGTCTCACTCCATTGCCCAGGCTAGAGGCTGGAGTGCAATGGTGCAGTCATGGCTCGCTGCAGCCTTGATTTCCTACCACACCCCCCATTCCCACCCCAGGCTCAGGTGATCTTCCTATGTCAGCCTCCCGAGTAGCTGGGACTACAGGCATGTGCCACCACACCCAGCTAATTTTTGTACTTTTTGTTGAGACAGGGTTTCACCATGTTGCCCAGGTTGGTCTTCAAGTCCTGGGTTCAAGTGATCTGCCTGCGTCTGTCTCCCAAAGTGCTAGCTGCTAGGATTACAGGTGTGAGCCACTGGGCCTGGCATAAGAGTTAAAGTTTGTTAATCTTATGCCTAATTGAAAAGTAGAAGACACCAATAGAACAATATTTAAGAACTTTTAATCTGGGTTTTGTTTTGTAGAGGTAAATGTGTTTCGATTGGAAATGGAGGGCATTACAGTTAAAGGAAAAGGTTGCCCCAAACCAATTAAATCCTGGGTCCAGTGTGGAATTTCCATGAAGATCTTAAATTCCCTCAAAAAGTAAGTGGTTGGTGATTGTTTATGTTTTCCGTGTCTTGCTGCTCAAAATAGTCCTTCCACACCAATGTCTCCCTGAGTTACATTTTTACTCTAAAAAAAACCTTACGTTTTAAAAAACTTTCATTGAGATAATTTACATATCAAAATTTACCCTTTAAATTATACAACTGGTTTTTGTTTTTTTGTTTGTTTGGTTTTTTTTGAGACAGAGTCTTGCTCTGTTGCCCAGGGTGGAGTGCAGTGGTGCAATCTCGCTGTGCTCACTGTGAACTCAGCCTCCCGGGCTCAAGCAATTCTCCTGCCTCAGCCTTCCGAGTAGCTGGAACTATAGGTGTGTGCCACCATAGCTGGTTAATTTTTTTTATATTTTTAGTAGAGACAGGGTTTCACCATGTTGGCCAGGCTGGCGTTGAACTCCTGACCTCAGGTGATCTGCCTGCCCCGGCCTCCCAAAGTGCTGGGATTATGGGCATGAGCCACCATGCCTGGCCTTTTTAATTTTTTATTTATTTTTTTCTTTTTTGAGACAGAGCCTCCCGCCTCTGTCCGTCAGGCGTGCATTGGCACAATGCACTGCAACCTCTCACTGCAATCATCTCACTGCAATCATCTCACTGCAACCTCTGCATCCCAGGTTCAAGCGATTCTCATGCCGTAGCCTCTTAAGTAGCTGGGATTACAGGTACCCTCCACCACACCCACCCAATTTTTGTATTTTTAATAGAGACAGGGTTTTGTCATGTTGGTGAAGCTGGTCCAAACTCCTGACTTCAAGTGATCCCCCCACTTTGGCCTCTCAAAGCGCTGGTTAAATTATGCAACTTGGCTGGATGCTGTGGTTCACGCCTGTAATCTCAGCACTTTGAGAGCCAAGAGGGGCAGATCATGAGATTAAGAGATCGAGACCATCCTGGCTGACATGGTGAAACCCCGTCTCTACTAAAAATAAAAAAATTAGCTGGGTGTGGTGGCGCATGCCTGTAGTCCCAGCTACTCAGGAGGCTGAGGCAGCAGAATCGCTTGAACCTGGGAGGTGGAGGTTGCAGTGAGCTGAGATCATGCCACTGTACGCCAGCCTGGTGACAGAGAGAGACTCTGTCTTAAAAAAAAAAAAAAAAAATTATGCAACTTACGGGTTTTTTTTTTTTTCTTTTAGACAGAGTCTCACTCTGTCACCAGGCTGGAGTGCAGTGGCGCAATCCCAGCTCACTGCAGCCTTCGCCTCCCAGGTTCAAGCGATTCTCCTACCTCAGCCTCCTGAGTAGTGAGATTGCAGGAACGCCCCACCATGCCCGGCTAATTTTTGTATTTTTAGTAGAGACGGGGTTTCACCATGTTGGCCAGGATGGTCTCGATCTCTTGACCTCATGATTCACCCGCCTCAGCCTCCCAGAGTACTGGGATTACAGGTGTGAGCCACCGCGTCTGGCCAACTTAATGGTTTTCAGTGTATTTTTGTAGTTGTGCAACTATCACAATAGTCTAATTTTTGAAAATTTTTTTGAATTTTTTTAAATTTTATTTTATTTATTTATTTTTTTGAGACAGAGTCTCACTCTGTTGCCCAGGCTGGAGTGCAGTAGCATGATCTCGGCTCACCGCAACCTCCGCCTCCCGGGTCAAGTGATTCTCCTGCCTCAGCCTCCCAAGTAGCTGGGACTACAGGTGTGTGCCATACCACGCCTGGCTAATTTTTGTATTTTTAGTAGAGACGGGGTTTCACCATGTTAGTCAGGCTGGCCTCAAACTCCTGACCTCGTGATCCGCCCGCCTCAGCCTCCCAAAGTGCTGGGATTACAGGCGTGAGCGTCCATGCCCGGCCTTTTTTTTTTTTGAGATGGAGTTTCACTCTCGTTGCCCAGGCTGGAGTGCAGTGGCTCGATCTTGGCTCACTGCAACCTCCGCCTCTTGGGTTCAGTGATTCTTCTGCCTCATCCTCCCAAGTAGGTGGGATTACAGGCATGTGCCACCACATCCAGCTAATTTTGTATTTTTAGTAGAGACAGGGTTTCTCCATGTTCGTGAGGGTGGTCTCGAACTCTCTACCTCAGATGATCCACCCACCGCGGCCTCTGAAAGTACTGGGATTACAGGCATGAGCCACCATCCCCAGCCTTTTTTTTTTTTTTTTTTATTTAAAAAAAGAGATGGGGTGTTGCTATGTTGACCAGGCTGGTCTCCAACTCCTGGCCCCAAATGATTCTCCCATCTCAGTCTCCCAGAATGCTGGGATTTCAGTCATGAACCACTGCGCCCTGCCTAATTTTTAAATTTTTCATTATCCCAAAAAGAAACTTTTGTCCATTAGTAGTCAGTCTTCTTCCCTCTCGCCACCCCTGGGCAACCATTAATCTTTTTGTCTCTAGAATAGATTTGGCTATTCCTACCATTTCATGTAAATGGGATCAAACAATATATAGTCTTTACTGCCTGGTCTTTTTCACTTTACATAATGTTGTAAAGGTTAGTCCATATTGTAGAATATGTTAGTACTTCATTCCTTTTTATTGCCAAATAGTATTTTATTGTATGATATATACCACCTTTTGGAAGTTTATTTTTATGGGAACACATAGGACCTGTCTGGGGCCCAGCAATCTCAATTCTTACCTTTTCTTCCTTTGGTTTTCTTTTTAAGGCATGGCTATGAGAAGCCCACGCCCATCCAAACCCAAGCTATTCCTGCTATAATGTCTGGACGAGATTTGATTGGCATTGCCAAAACAGGAAGTGGAAAGACCATTGCTTTTCTGTTGCCCATGTTTAGACACATCATGGATCAGAGGTCATTAGAGGAAGGAGAGGGGCCAATAGGTACAATTCTTTTCATTAAACTATTTTTCAAATAACAGCTTTGTTGTCAAACAGAAAGACCTTATAGTTTATAATGTTCTTAATTATGACAATGAAGGTGTCTTTATGTACATTTTCTTTATCAATTTGGCACTTTGGGGCTGATTTCCCCTTACCAGCAGGTGGAGTGAGAATCTTCAGAGCTCTGGAGTGACATCTCAGAAGTACAAAAACAGCCTCTCCTGGCACAGCTCAGTTTTTAAACTCTGACTTGGCAGGTAGACTCCTTGTGCATCTATCTGTTTATTTATATTGAGGTTTGTTAGCCCAGTATCAGTGGATATATAAAAGCAACATGGAAGATATGCTAGGGAAACATATTTTCCTAGGTAGTTTTTGGCCTTAACAGGCTATAATGCCAGCACTTCATTCAAGATTACTTGTTTAGATTCTGGTTTCTTGATTCATCTTGGCAGAGATAACTCTTGGAAAGTTGAGTAGGGTTTTGGAAAGTTGTTCAGCTTCTCTCTTAGGAACACGGGGCATAGTATATCTCTCCTCTGTCTGTGCCCCTCAGACCAAGGTTGTTTCTGGAAGCAGCAGTATGGCTTCTGTGGCACAGTGAGTCACTTGATTTTCTTTGTTCTGTGATTTGCATTAGAAAACTATTTGCATTCTTTTGAACCAAGTATTTTCCTGAGGGTTGGATGAGGCATTTAACTGTCATTTATCTTCTTTTAGCATGTTTTTAAAAATCTGCTTATATTTATCCTTCCCCACAACCTCTGCTGTTATACAACTTTTGAAATAGTTTTCAGGGATGCATAACAAAACAAAAATTAGGTGAAACAATCTGAACTTTATTGTAAAGGTTAAATTGAACACTTTAAAGCATAGCCGTAAGAATTTTGGTGGTTAGGCTACTGATGTATTTATCCTTCCAGCTGTCATCATGACTCCAACTCGAGAACTGGCTTTACAGATTACTAAAGAGTGTAAGAAGTTTTCCAAGACTTTGGGACTTAGAGTGGTCTGTGTTTACGGAGGAACAGGAATCAGTGAGCAGGTAGTTATATAAGAAACATTCATGTTTTCCATTCTTTTCTCAAGTTGGATGATTCAATAAAGTAAAAGAGTGACTTTTAGTTTTTTGAATAGTGATTGCTTATAAAATCATTTAAAAAATGAAGTATAAAAATAATAGTAAGAATTAGTTATTGTATGCAGGATGAATATACCTTTGGAGATGTAATGTACAGCATGGTGACTAGTTAATATTATATTGTATGCTGAAAATTTGCTAAGCCAGTAGATCTCACATCATGTTTTTTTTTTTTTTTTTTTTGAAATGGAGTCTCGCTCTGTCGCCCAGGCTGGAGTACAGTGGCACGATCTCGGCTCACTGCAACCTCTGCCTCCCCGGTTCAAGCGATTCTCCTACCTCAGCCTCCCAAGTTGCTGGGACTACAGGTGCCTGCCACCACGCCTGGCTAATTTTTGTATTTTTAGTAGAGACAGGGTTTCACCGTATTGGCCAGATTGGTATTGAACACCTGACCTCAGGTGATCCTCCTGCCTCGGCCACCCAAAGTGTTGGGATTACAGGCGTGAGCCACTGCGCCCAACCAATCTTACATATTCTTACCACAAGAGAAAATATTGGTAACTATGTGAGGTGATATGTTAGCTTGATTGTGGTCATTATTTCAGAGTGTATATGTATATCAAACATGTTGTACACCTTAAATATATATAATTTTTGTTAATTATGACCCAATATAGTTGTGGCAAAAAAGAACATTATGTTAATGCTATATTAGAATTTTTGAATCATTTTTACATAGATTATCCCTCCTCCCTCTTCCCCTGCCTGAGAAGGCAGATTTTCTTTTTCATTTTACATATGAGGAAATATTCAGAAAGATTTATTAAGTTGACCAACTAGGTTAATACGTTCTAAAGTTTGTCCTGGAACCTAGGTCTCTGATCTCTGAGCATTTGTTTTCTCTAATCTATGCTGACATCTTTAAAAAGTGATGGTGGCCAGGCACGGTGGCTCACGCCTGTAATCCCAGCACTTTGAGAGGCCAACGCGGGTGGCTCACGAGGTCAGGAGCTCAAGACCAGCCTAGCCAACATGGCGAGACCCCCCGTCTCTACTAAAAACACAGAAATTAGCCTGGCGTGGTGGTGCCTGCTTGTAATATCAGCTACTCGGTAGGCTGAGGCAGGAGAATCACTTGAACCTGGGAGGAGGAGGTTGCAATAAGCTGAGATCACGCCACTGCACTCCAGCCTGGGAGACAGAGCAAGACTCCATCTTGGCGGGCGGGAGAAGTGATGGTGATTACTGGGATGCATTAATATCAGAGGTGTTTTGTTGGTGGTGGTGGTGGTGGTTTTTTGTCTTTTTTTTTTTTTTGGTTGTGTTTTATTTGAGACAGCGTCTTACTCTGTTGCCCAGGCTGGAGTGCGGTGGTGTGATCTTGGCTCACTGCATCCTTGACCTCCTGGGCTCAAGCCATCCTCCCTCTTCAGCCTCCTGAGTAGCTGGGACCACAGATGCATGCCACCACACCTGGCTAGTTTTTGTATTTTTTTGTAGAGACGAGGTTTTGCCAAGTTGCCCAGGCTGGTCTCGAATTCCTGGGCTCAAGCAATCTGCTTGCCTCGGCTTCCCTTTGTAACACCTCCAAAAGGTAATAGGCATGAGCCACTGTGACCAGCCCTTCAGCTGTCTTCTAAAGAGTGAAATAGTTTTCAGATATTTTGCTTAACTAGAAGAAGGCAAAAAAGTAGGTTCTGTGATTGGATAAGTTTTGGAAATGTTGGAGTATAAAAAGTTAAAACCACTTTCTTTCCTGTAAGACTTCTTAGTTCTTAATAAGCTAATGTATATTGTGTTGCTAGATAAATGGGATAAATTAAGTGACGTTTTCTGAACTTAACTACAAAACTGTTTCTTAGGAGTATTGTTACAAGAACACACTTCAAGAATATTTGCTTTTGTTAACTCCAGTGCTATTTTAATTACTTCAACTTACTTCATTTTCTAAGTTTATCTTTATGATTTTTCATGACTATAGTTTGTAGAAATACACTTACAAAAATAACATGGTACATGCCTGCACGTTGTATTTATATAAATGCCAAACAAAAGTTTTATGATGTTAAGGGACTTCTGGTATTTTCCATTCCATTTCATTTAAAAAATGCTGGTTGTGGTTGAACACTATGGCTCATACCTGTAATCATCACAGCACTTTGGGAGGCTGAAATGGAAGAATCACTTGAGTCCAGGAGTTTGAGACCAGCCTGGGCAATGTAGTGAGACCCCATCTCTTAAAACAGTAAATAAATTAGCGAGTGCCTGTAGTCCTAGATACTGGGAGGGTGTGTGGGGTGGTGGGGGGAGGGGCTGAGATGGGAGGGTCACTTGAGCCCAGGATCTAGGCTGCAGTGAGCTATGATGACACTGTGGCACTGGGCAACAGAGCCTGGGCAACAGAGTGAGACCCTGTCTCAAAAAAAAAAGCTGATTATGACTGTTAAAATGATTTCATGATTCACTAATGTGGCAACCCTCAATTTGAAAAACACCAGTCTATGTAGTCACTTAGAAATTTGTTTTTCTGAGGCAGGGTCTTGCTCTTGCTCTTGCTCAGGCTGGAGTGCAAGGATGTGATCATAGCTCACTCCAACCTTGAACTCCTGGGCTCAAGAGATGATCACTTTTTTTTTTTAAACTGCTTTCTTAAGTTCCTTTCTTGGTTTTGAGGGATAGTGGCAAATCAAATTTGCAAAATTCTCTAATTTTTATTTGTTTCAAATTTATGGCACTATGTGGTCACGTTGTTGCTATTTCTTTAGTAGTGCCCCGAGATTCAAAATAATTAAGCAGGAAGCTTGGAAGTTTTCTAATTAGACTAAGCAAGAACTAAATGTAATATTTTTTAGTGTTTAAGTAAGCATTAGTGATAGACTATAAAGTTTCATCTTTTTTATTAGATTGCTGAGCTGAAAAGAGGTGCTGAAATTATTGTTTGCACACCCGGTCGAATGATTGACATGTTAGCAGCTAACAGTGGTAAGTCAGGGGTATTTTTTTTGGTGTCTTTTATTTTTGAATTCTTTACATTTTTTTGTTAAAACAGATGCAAGAAACCAACAAAAGGTTTCTATATTTCTTCTTAAAGCTGCAGTATCTTAAAATTTGTAGCCTGTAGTCCCAGCTACTTTGGAGGCTGAGGCAGGAGAATAGTTTGAACCTGGGAGGCGGAGCTTGCAGTGAGCCAAGATCACACCACTGTACTCCAGCCTGGGTGACAGAGTGAGACTCTGTCTCAAAAAAAAAAAAAAAAAAATTGTAACAAGTTGATTATTATAAGCATTAATGATATTTTTGCAATTTAAAATTTTTTTTCAGAAGTAACTCCATCTGATCATAACTTGGATTCTTAATCCATTTTTGGCCTGGCTTTGCTTAGTAAAAGAGTGGGGTAGTAGCCTTTTCTTTATTACAAAATTTAGACTTTTTCTCCACATGAGCTAGTATTTTCTTACGATACTACATAAATTAAGATATTGCAGCTTCAAGAAATTTTATCTTTTGTAAATATTGCATGTTTGTAGCTCAAATGTTATGCTTTGTTAAATTATTCCCTATCAAAACTCTTACTAAACTGTTGACATTATTTAACTTCTGTGGAGAAAGGCCCTTCAAGATTTATAGAACTGGGCTTCCGAGACTTAAACCATCAAAGGTAGGTAATTTAATGCTGTTCCCAACCTTGCAAAACTAATTGGGGCTACAAATGCTAGTGTGGAATACTTAAATATTAGATAGCACTTATTTTTGGCACTTTTTATATTTTGAAGAAAATGCTCTCAGAGGTTTCCATTGCAATATTTAGTGTGTATATAAATAGAGTATTAAAAACTGAGTTAGTGCATGTTTCTAGTAGTATTCTGCTTGAATTTCTAATTCTAATTGTACATGAAGTTGGCAAAGTGACATCAAAATTGAGAAGTCATTGTGCTTGTCTAGCATATGGAAAGTTTTGGTTTGAATGCTGATTAAATAATCCCCCTTTTTTTTTTTTCTCAATGCTGCATTGATTAAGTCTCCTCCTGAAATTCATCTTGATTAATTTTACCTTTTTCTCTTATCTGTCATTGTGGTCTATTTTTAAATAACTATTTTATACGTGTTTTTGCCAGGTGATTGATTCAACAGTTGATAGCAGTGCTTCTGTTAATATTTTAGAAGGAATTTCCTATGTATGTATTTTGTTTTCACTGGTTAGGAAGCCAGTTGCATTTATTTAAGTCAGTGGGTTCACTTAATAAAATTGGGATTTATATCTTTGTATGGAAAATGTATTTATGTAAGGTGTTTTGGTATTTAAAGTTTTTGTGTGATACGTTAGTTTCCTAATGCTGTCAAATAGCTTCTCACTAAGGGTTTGACATGCCCATTTAAGAAGCTTCTAAATATATGGAAGCAGGTTATAAAATAATATAGAGAGACATTTTCTGTGTCTAAAATAGTTAGCACTAGAACTTGCTTTCCACACATACGCTGTAATCTCTAATATGTTTTTTTCTAGGTGATGCTGTCAGATAATGGCTGATGTGGCTCGATGCTTCATCTCAGTCTTAGTTTTATGATGTGTTTTGGAGAGGGCTGTTTTCTGAATTTTACAGGTTCTTCAGGCCCTATGATGGTATGCAAGAGACGAGTTTGACAAAATAAAGGGCCTCATATACCCATTGTCAGAAAGTATTTGCCACTAGATTAAGACATTGTAGATCAAATTTTCTTTTCACTTTTTAAAGATACCTAACTTACCCCTCTGGTTAAGTCAGGCATTTTAGTTTCCTTTACAGTTTTTAAAAGTTCTTGGTAGCCATAAAATGAATTGTGACTGATTTTTAGTTTTCTTTTTGTCTTTATTTATCTTTTCATCTTAGGTCGGGTCACAAATCTTCGAAGAGTGACGTATGTTGTTTTAGATGAAGCAGACAGAATGTTTGACATGGGTTTTGAACCCCAGGTAATTATTACATTTCTTAAGTGTTTTGAAATGTAAATATAACTTTGTAGCTTCCATGAGAATGAAATGTTCATGTGATTTTTGAAATTCACACACACACTTTTCTGTCGCACGGTAATACAGAAGACTGGGGACATACAGTATTGAAGTACATATTTATGTTTCAGATTCCTCATAAAACTTCTTCAGGAGGTATTTATACCGGCATTTCTTAGCCATCTAAGACCAACACCAATAAAACTAGAATTGGAGTGCTTAATAATAGAGCTTAAGCCTTATTTTTATTTTTTTTGAGATGGAGTCTTGCTCTGTCGCCCAGGCTGCAGTGCAGTGGAGAACGATCACCACTCACTGTAACCTCCGCCTCCTGGGTTCAAGCGATTCTCCTGCCTCACCCTCCTGAGCAGCTGGCATTATAGGCACATGCCACCACGCCTGGCTAATTTTTGTATTTTTAGTAGAGACAGGGTTTCACCATGTTGGCTGGGCTGGTCTCGAACTCCTGAGCTCAAGTGATCTGCCTGCCTTGACCTCCCAAAGTGCTGGGATTACAGGCCTGAGCCACCACACCCAGCCTGAAGACTGAACATTTGAATTTAGTAATGTGGTAACTTGGGAATCAGATTCTCCCCTTTCCCTAGAGTTTACTGTTTTTTATTACTGTTATTGTTTATTATTTTTGTTTTTCATTGTTGTAGGCAGTCTGGCAAGGATTGCCCTGAGGTGTAAACTTAAGGTCATCTCATGTGTTTTCTGAGCCTGTGGTATTCTCTATGTGTGGTTACTTTGTAATTTTCTCTGGATATTCGTTTGTTTTTTAATCTCCTAGTATTTCATTTTTGGCTGTCAAAAGGAGAAAAATTAAGGCAGAAGGAAGGGGCATCAGATTTTAAATCCCCTGGTAGTCACTTCAGCTTGAGAGGCCCGGGCTTGTAGTGGTTTGCAGGGTGTGAATGCAACAATAACAGCCAGGTGTCTCTTTGTCTTCACCTCTGTGATCAGAAGTAGCAATCAGAGCAGAGATCCTCCATATTTGGAGGACAGAGTCCTTCTTGACGACCCTGGCTCTTGCAAGCTCTGTACAGTTTGCTTCAGAAACATGTGTACGCCTGCCTGCTGTGGGGCTATATGTGGGGGACGGTTAACTGCTACTGTGCTACCAGCTGAAAATGGCAGAAAATAGCCACAATTTATCTTCCAGGCTTTTCCCAGGAAGTTGCAAACCTTCTGTAGACTCCAGAGTTCCAAAGTGGTTACATCAGACAGATTCTACCAGCACAATTGTTGTCTAGGTGTGGATACAGATTCCTGGTGATTCCCGTTCTGCTAGCTTCCCAGAATCCTCCTCTTTTTGTCTGTTTTTATTGCATCTTCGTAGTACTTAGAACAGTAACTGGTTCAAGATGGGTCTTTAATAAAAATGTGTTGAATAAATGAAGGAAAACAGTGGTAGTTGGTTGTATCCTAGATATAATTTGAAGATAGACCAGTATATTTGTTGATGGATTGGTTGTAAGATGAGTGACAGAGATTAATCAAAGATGTCTCCTAGATTTTTGGCCTAAGCATGTGTGGAGTTGTCATTTCTTGAGATTGGGAGACTGGGAGTGGCAAAACTGAGACAGTTGTT
Organism: Pongo abelii; assembly: GCF_028885655.2. NCBI lineage: Eukaryota > Metazoa > Chordata > Mammalia > Primates > Hominidae > Pongo > Pongo abelii. The sequence continues at coordinate 143,156,367 of NC_071989.2, forward strand.
CTCAAAAGTTCCTTTTACTTGGTTTTAACATTGCATAAGCTTTGAAGACCATATTTACCATATTTATTTGTAATGTTTTCTTTTTCTCAGGTCATGCGCATCGTGGATAATGTTCGTCCTGATCGACAGACGGTTATGTTTTCAGCTACTTTCCCCAGAGCTATGGAGGCTTTGGCTCGCAGGATCCTGAGTAAACCTATTGAAGTACAAGTTGGAGGCAGGAGTGTGGTTTGCTCAGATGTGGAGCAACAAGTGGTGGGTAACATCTTTAGGAAATTCCCAGTTTCCTTGATACTTAGGTGGTATGTGTGATTCTTCTAGGATCACTGTTTGTGAGGTAGGCGAGGTAATTTGTAGAATGAAGTCGTATACCGCTACTCTAGCCTTCAGTATTTTACCAGATAAACTTAACTATGCTGTTCCATGGAACTATTTAAAATGCTCTTTTTTTTTTTTTTTTTTTTTTGCTGGGTGCAGTGGTGCATGCCTGAAGTCGCAGCTTTTCGGTCCCTGTAGTTCTGGGCTGTAGTGCACTATGCCTATCTTTGTCCATACTAAGTTCAGCATCAGTATGGTGACCTCCCGGTAACAGGGGACCACCAGATTGCCTAAAGAATGGGATATTCTGTCCAGGGCAGAAAAACAGAACAGGTCAAAACTTTTGTGCTGATCGTAGTTGGAGCACATCTGTGAATAGCACCCTAGGCATAGTGAGCCCTGTCTCTTTAAAGACAAATAAAACGTCGTTTTAGTTTCTGTCAGCAAAAGTGGTGAGTGGTGAATGGTGAGCTGATATATAGAAATGTCACATACCAGATGGGCATGGTGACTCATGCCTGTAATTCCAGTATTTTGGGAGACCATGGTAGGAGGATCACTTGAGGCCAGGAGATGGAGACTAGCTTGGGCAATATAGTGAGACCCCTGTCTCTACAAAGGAAAAAGAAATGTCACATACCTATTTTATTTCTTGGTTACTAGGATATGAAATTAAGAGTCAGAGAGAACAGATGATCATTTTCCCTCATTTGCAAGCCTGTTAAACCCTGAAAGTTTACAGTTTTTATCGTTTACAATTAAAATCAACATCTTCCTAGCCCTTGGTAAAGATATAGCAAGATATTGTCATTTATTCATTCACCATAAATAAAATGAATATTTCTGTCCAGGGGATCCATTTGCATTTTCACTTCATTAACTTGATACAATATGGTGTTTTCAGATTGTGATTGAAGAAGAAAAGAAATTCTTGAAGTTACTTGAGCTTCTAGGCCATTATCAAGAGTCAGGATCTGTCATTATATTTGTGGATAAGCAGGAACATGCTGATGGTCTTCTTAAGGATTTAATGAGAGCATCTTATCCTTGCATGTCTCTTCATGGAGGTAATTATTCACTTGATTCACACATAAAATATCTATTAAGTACTTGCCAAGCATTGTGCCGTGTTCTCGATGATATTTACTTTGTTCTCTATAATTCAGAACTAAATTTTATGTCAGTTTTTATTCAAAAGTGCTTTGTGGGAGTAAGATTATTATTGCCCCATCTAAGAGAAAGAAAATCATACAGGCATACTTTGGTTTGACCAAGTTCCATCGCCATTTATCAACTTTGGAGGAATTGAATTTAAATTTTCTCTGTGTTATACCCTTTCCATTGCACATGCTATTTGTAGGTTTTCATGATTCACTTTAAAGAGCTTTTATTGAAATTTCAAAGTAACATTTTAATTTCTTGTGATATTGCTATCATATACATGTAATAGCAATATCACAGTATGTGGAACTAGAACAGACCAGGCGCGGTAGCTCACGCTTGTAATCCTAGCACTTTGAGAGGCCGAGGCGGGCAGATCACCGGAGATCAGGAGTTGGAGACCAGTCTGGCCAACATGGCGAAACTCCATCTGTACTAAAAATACAAAACTTAGCTGGGCATGGTGGCACATGCCTGTAATCCCAGCTACTTGGGAGGCTGAGGCAGGAGAACCGCTTGAACCTGGGAGGCGGAGGTTGCTGTGAGCTGAGATCGTGCCACTGCACTCGGGGCAACAGAGTGAGACTCTCTCCACAAAAATAAATAAATAAATAAATAAATAAATAAATAAATAAAGGCCAGGCGAGGTGGCTCACACCTGTAATCCCAGAACTTTGGGAGGCTGAGGTGGGCGGATCACCTCAGTTTGGGAGTTCGAGACCATCCTGACCAACATGGAGAAACCCGTCTCTACTAAAAATACAAAATTAGCCAGGCATGGTGGCGCATGCCAGTAATCCCAGCTACTTGGGAGGCTGAGGCAGGAGAATCGCTTGAACCTGGGAGGCAGAGGTTGCCGGGAGGCAGAGGTTGCGGTGAGCCGAGATTGCACCATTGCACTCCAGCCTGGGCAACAAGAGCGAAACTGTCTCAAAAAAAAAAAAAAAAAAACCACAAAACACATGGAACAGAGACAATTTGAATTATTCTCATTAACTAAGTGTTCTGGCTATTAGTAGCTTAGTAATGAATCACTCCAAAATTTAGTTGCAATAGTTACTTATTTTGCTTATGAATCTTCAATTTGCGCAGAGCTCACCATATATATCTAGTCTCTGTTTCATGCTGTATCTGCTGGGACACAGTGGAGCTGGGCATCACCTACCAATCTACCTCACTTTATGTGGCTGGCAAATTGGTACTGGCTCTTGACTAGGAGCTCAGTTAGGCCTTGGTCACGGGCCCTTGTGGGCCTCTCTATGAGGCTGCTTGGCCAAGAGGAAAGAACAAGAAGCTGCCCAGCGAGTTAAAGATGATACTGGAGTTGGCAGAGCTTTCATTTCTGCCATATACAATAGGTTGATTACCACACTGGCCCAGATTCAAGGGGATGGAGGCATAGATATCACTTCTTGATTGAGAGAGTGTCATCCCACGTGCAGAAAAGCATATGGAATAGGACATATCTTTGAAATACAGTCTACTTCCAGTAGGCTTCATATGGGATGAAATTAAAGGGGCTTTGAAGATTTGTGTTTGGTTAACTTTTAATGTTTGAAAATGATTTTTTATTTATTTATTTTGAGACGGAGTTTTGCTCTTGTTGCCCAGGTTGGAGTGCAATGGCACAATCCTGGCTCACTGCAACCTCCGCTTCCCAGGTTCAAGTGATTCTCCTGCCTCAGCCTCCCCAGTGGCTGGGATTACAGACATGCACCACCACGCCTGGCTAATTTTGTATTTTTAGTAGAGACAGGGTTTCTCCATGTGGTCAGGCTGGTCTCGAACTGCCGACCTCAGGTGATCCGCCCGCCTCAGCCTCCCAAAGTGCTGGGAATGCAGGCATGAGCCACCGTGCCTGGCCCGAAAATGACTTTTTTTGGTGTGGTAAATACTCACTACATAAAATATCCCCTCCCCCACCGTTTTTTTTTTTTGTTATTTGTTTGTTTGTTTGTTTGTTTGAGACAGGGTCTTGCTCTGTCACCCAGGCTGGAGTGCAGTGGTGCGATCTCAGCTCACTGCAACCTCTGCCTCCCGCCTCCTGGGTTCAAGCAGTTCTTGTGCCTCGGCCTCCCAAGTTGCTGGGACTATAGGTGCATGCCACCATGCCTGACTAATTTTTTTTGTGTGTTTTAGTAGAGACAGGGTTATGCCATGTCGGCCAGGCTGTTCTTGAACTCCTGACCTCAGATAATCCACTTGCCTTGGCCTCCCAAAGTGCTGGGATTACATGCGTGAACCACCACGCTCAGCCTTAGAATGTACCATTTTTTGTATATAATTCAGTGACATTAAGTATATTCACAATGCTATAACCTTCACTACTGTCTATTTCTAGAACGTTTTAATCACCCTGAATAGAAACTACTATTTTAGGTAACAAGTTTCTTTCCCCATCCCTGAGCAGTCACTCATAACCTCTATTTTGCTTTCTGTCTCTATGCATTTGCCTATTCTGGGTACCTCCTATAAGTAGAATCATACATTCTATGTCTTTTTGTGACTGGTCTTTTTCACTTAGCAAAATGCTTTCAAGGTTCATCTGTGTTGTAGCATTTGTCAGATTTTCTTTGTAAGGCTGAATAATATTCCATTGTATGTATATACAGCCAGCCCTTTGTGTCCATAAACTGCAGATTGAAAATATTTGGAAAAAAATTTGTCCGTCCTGAACATGCATAAAATCTATTCTTGTCATTATTCCCTAAACAATACATTATAAAAACTATCTATTAATACATAGCATTTACATTGTAATCGGTGGTTTTAAGTAATCTAGAGTTTTTTAAAGTTTTCAGGAGGGTGTAGGTGATATGGGCTTACTATGCCATTTTATATAAGGGACTTGAGCATCCTAGGATTTTGGTATCTGCCAGGGACTCTGGAACCAATCCCCTGAGGATACTGAGTGATGACTACATTTGTTTATCATTTTTTTAGCTACTATTCTTTGTCTACCCACACATCAATTTTTCTTAATTTTTCACACATTTCAAATAAATTGGAGATCAGGTTATCACATTTCATGTCAATGTGCATATCATTAACATTAGTTCAAAACTTGTTTCACTTTTTTTTTTTTTTCTGAGACAGAGTCTCCCTATGCTGCCCAGCTTGTCTTGAACTTCTGGGCTCAAGCAATCATCCCTCCTCAGCCTCCTAAGTAGCTGGGACTACAGCAAAATTTGTGAATATTTAAAACAAAAAAAAAGCCAGCCGGGTGCAGTGGCTCACGCCTGTAATCCCAGCACTTTGAGAGGTTGAGGCGGGTGGATCACTTGAGCTCAGGAGTGTGGGACCAGCCTGGCCAACATGGTGAAACCTCGTCTCTACTAAAAATACAAAAATTAGCCAGGCGTGGTGGCGGGTGCCTGTATTCCCAGCCACTCAGGAGGCTGAGGCAGGAGAATCGCTTAATCCTGGGAGGTGGAGGTTGTGGTAAGCAGCAGAGATTGCACCATTGCACTCTGGCCTGGGTGACAAAAGCAAGACTCCGTCTCAAGGAAAACAAAAACAAAAACAAAAAAAAACCCTAATCTGGGCACAGTGTTGCATGCCTGTAGTCCCAACTACTCAGGAGACTGAGGTGGAAGGATTGCTTGAGTCTTGGAGTTCGAGGCCAGTCTGGGCAACATAGTGAGACACTGTCTCTTAAAAATCAAAAAAAATCTAAGAAATTTCCCTCAGTTTATCTCTGTCCTTGCCCCTCCAGAGTTAACCACTTTAATTTTTTTTAGATGGAATGTCGCTCTGTCGCCCAGGCTGGAGTGCAGTGGCATGATCTAGGCTCACTGCAACCTCCACCTCCCAGGTGCAAGTGATTCTCCTGCCTCAGCCTCCTGGGTAGCTGGGACTACAGGCATGCACCGCCATGTCCGGCTAATTTTTGTATTTTTATTAGAGACGGGATTTCACCATGTTGGCCGGGATGGTCTCAAACTCCTGACCTCAAGTGATCCACCTGCCTCGGCCTTCCAAAGTGCTGGGGTTACAGGTGTGAGCTCCTGCACCTGGCCTGAGTCAAGTACTTTAAACAAATTTTTTCAACATGGATTAGTTTTTTTACCTCTTAGAGTTATAGATAAATGGAATCATATATAATGCATTGTTATTTATGTAAGGTTTCTTTTAGCATTTGCCTTTTGAGATTGATGCGTGTTGTTGCATGTATCAGTAGTTCTTCCCCTTTTATTGCTGAATAACATTCTATTATATGACTGTGCCACAGTTTAGTCATTTCTGTGGGACCCTGGGGGTGGGGGCTGCTTCCAGTATTTTGGTTGCTTTAGCCACATCCCACAGAATACACCATAATCAGGTTGCAGAACAGTTCCATCACTTCCTGAAAAACTCCCTCATCATGTCCCTATAAAGGTAATTAATTATAAAGGTACCTTTCCCCATCTATAACCGCTGGCAACCACTCATGTGTGTGTTTTTTTTTTTTTTTTTTTTTTTAGACAGAGTTTTGCTCTTGTTGCCCAGGCTGTAGTGCAATGATGCCATCTCGGCTCACTGCAACCTCCACCTCCCGGGTTCAAGCGATTCTCCTGCCTCAGCCTCCTAAGTAGCTGGGATTACCGGCATGTGCCACCTCATCTCACTAATTTTTGTATTTTTAGTAGAGATGGGTTGTCGCCATGTTGGTCAGGGTAGTCTCGAACTCCTGACCTCAGGTGATCCACCTGCCTCAGCCTCCCAAAGTGCTGGGGTTACAGGCTGAGCCACCACGCCTGGCCTCTTGTATTCTTTTAAGAACATTTATAGGCTGGGTGCAGTGACTCATGCCTATAATCCCAGCACTTTGGGAGGCCGAGTTGGGCAGATTGCTTGAGTCTGGGAGTTTGAGACCAGTCTGGGCAGCATAGCAAGACCCCATCTCTGAAAAAATTTAAAAACTATAAAAAATTAGCCTCCCAGCTACTCAGGAGGCTGAGGTGGGAGGGAGGATTGTTTGAGCCTGAGAGGCAGAGGTTGCAGTGAGCTGAGATTATGCCACTGTACTCCCACCTTGGTGACAGAGTGAGACCCTGTCTCAAATGAAAAAAAAAAGTTTGTAGTGGAATCCTACGGTATGTAAGTTTCTGCAATTGGCTTTTTTTTACTCAGCTTAATAACTTTGATATGCATCCAAGTTCCAAGTTCTTGCATAGTTTATTTATTTATTTTTTTCCTTGAGACAACTTTTCTCTGTTGCCCGGGCTAGAGTACAGTGGCACTCTCTCAGCTTGGCTCACTGCAACATCTACCTCCCAGGCTCAAGCGATGCTCCCACCTCAGCCTCTTGAGTAGCTGGGACTATAGGAATGTGCCACCATGCCCAACTAAGTTTTTTATATTTTTTTGTGGAGATGAGGTTTCACCATGTTGCCCAGGCTGATCTCAAACTCTTGGGTTCAAGCAGTCCTCCCGCCTCAAGCTCCAGAGTATTGGGATTCAAGCCTGAGCCATGGTGCCCGGCCTATAGTTCTTTTTTTTTTATTACTGAGTAGTATTCATTGTATGGATTTATCACTGTTTGTGTATCCATTCATCTGTTTAAGGACATTTTAGTGGTTTTTTTTTTTTTATAATTATGAATAAAGCTGCTATTATTCAAATAAAGATTTTTGTGTGAATGTCAGCTTTCATTTCTCTAGGGTAGATAACAAAGAATGGGATTGCTACATCATATGGTGACTATATCTATTTATTTTATATTGTATTTATTCTGTGTGGGATTCATTTAACTTCTAGAATCTGTAAATTTATGTCCTGTTCTGAATTTGGGAAATTCTTCGTTATTTCTTTCCTGCCTTATTCTCTCTTTGGGACTTCAGTTATGTATATGTTTGACTTTTTGATATTGTCTCACTGATGCTTTGTTCAGTCTTTTTCGGCCTTTTTTTTCCCCTCTGTAGATCAAATTGGATAATTTCTTTCTTTTTTTTTTTTGAGATGGAGTTTTGTTCTTGTTGCCCAGGCTAAAGTGCAATGGCACTATCTTGGCTCACTGCAACCTCCGCCTCCTGGGTTCAAGTGATTTTTGTGCCTCAGCCTCCTGAGTAGCTGGGATTACAGGTGTATGCTACCACGTCCAGCTAACTTTGTATTTTTAGTAGAGACAGGGTTTCATCATGTTGGTCAGGCTGGTCTCGAACTCCTGATATCAGGTGATCATCCACCTCGGCTTCCCAAAGTGCTGGGGTTATAGGCGTGAGCCACTGTGTCTGGCCCTGATAATTTCTTTTACCCTGTCGTCAACATTATCTTTTTTTTTTTTTGTCATCTCCTATCTTCTGTTAAGCCCATCCAGTAAATTTTTGAATTAGTTATTGTATTTTTTTTAGTTCTAAAATTACAAATATGTTCTCTTTTACATTTTGTTGTTTGTCTGATTAGATTTTCTAGACATTCCTTGTAAGCATTTTTAAAAAGTCTTGATCATAATTATTATATGTGCTTTGAAATCTTTGTTAATTTTAACATCTGGGTCATACTGATGTCAGTCTCTATTGACTGTCTTTTCTCTTGATTTTTGTTTTATGGTTTTGTCTCTGTATGTCTAGTAATTTCTGTTTGTATACTGTACTTTGTGAATGATCCATTGTAGCGATTCTAAATTCTCAATTCTCTGATGTCCCCCTCAAGTGGTGTTTTGTTTTTGTTTTTGTGTGGTTTCCAAATAGGGCATTAACTTGGCAGAACCCAGCATCCAAGCTCTGTCTGCCTTTAATGGGCAGCATCTGAAATCTCTTACTTTTAAATTTTATTATTATTTTTTAGACGGAGCCTTGCTCTGTCTCCCAGACTGTGTGCAGTGGCATGATCTCAGCTCACTGGACCTCCATCTCCCAGGTTCAAGCGATTTTCCTGCCTCAGTCTCCCAAGTAGCTGGGATGACAGGTGTGTGCCACCACGCCCAGCTAATTTTTGTGTTTTTAGTAGAGACGGGGTTTCACCATGTTGGCCAGGCTGGTCTGGAACTCCTGACCTCAGGTGATCCACCCACCTTGGCCTCCCAAAGTACTGGGATTACAGGCCTGAGCCACCGAGCCTAGCCCTGAAATCTCTGAATTTTTTTTTTTTCATCCCAACTGCTTAGATTTTTGCCTCATGAATCTGTAGCTTAGGGGTCAGCCAGATGATTGGGCAGCATATATACGCATAGTTGTGGGTTTCTGCTCCATTATTTTCAGGATTTATCTCCTCTGTTTCCCAGTCCTGAGTTTGTTTTGAACACTTTCTGGTGGTTTCTCTTATAAGACTGAGTTTCTGTTCAAGTTTTGACTTCCTTGCTTGGTCTGTGCACGGCCTGCCCCTAAGCAAAGAGTTTGAAATAAATAAGTAAATAAATACAATCCTCTACACTTTGCCAGTGCCAGTGCAATACTTTGTTCCAAGTGTCAACTTTCTTTCCATTTCTGCTACTGTTAGTCGCTCTCTGGTGTCTTTACGTAGTTGCTCTTTATTTTGCCCAGAGTTCATAGTTGTTACCTGCCGGAGGGATTGGTTCAGTAAGGGTTTCTCCTACATTGTTGGGAATGTGTGTTTTTATATAGTAAGGAAGTTGTTTCCCGTAATACTTGTCTTTAATACTCCTTTTATCTTTTTGGCCAGAATTGTATTGTATCATATGCTTAAGCTTCATTTCATAGGCAAAGAGAATGACAAGTAATGATTCTTCTTTTTTTTTTTTTTTTTGAGACAATTTTTTAATGTCTTGCTCTGTCTCCCAGGCTGGAGTGCAGGGGTGTGATCACAGCTCACTGCATCCTCGACCTCCAGGGCTCACGCTGTCCTCCCACCTCAGCTTCCTGAATAGCTGATACTGCAGGCATGAGCCACTGTGCCTAGCCTATTTTTATATTTTTTGTAAAGATGGGTTTTTGCTATGTTGCCCAGAGTGATCTGCCCACTTTGGCCTCCCAAAAGCACTGGAATTATGGGCGTGTATCCTAGGACCTCTGAGAATCCCTGAGATGTCAGGAGGTTTATGAGGCTATATGTATTTTCGTAATAATCCAGTGATGTTATTTGCCTTTTTCACTCTCATTCTCTCTGGTGTGTAGGGTTTGCTACAGACTAAATGACATGGTATATTGTGACAGATTGAATACAGAAGATATGACACTCCAATTATCTTCTATTAAGCCAGACCTGAAAAAGATTGGCAAAAATGTAAATCAGTGCCATTTGTCTTTTTATTTTTTTTGAGATAGGGTTTTACTCTGTCGCCCAAGGTGGAGTGCAGAGGCACAATCACAGCTTACTATAGCCTGGACCTCTCTTTGCTCAGGTGATCCTCCCACCTCAGCCACCCGAGGAGTTGGGACTACAAGCGCGTGCCACCACACCAGGCTAATTTTTTGTAGAGAGGGGGCTTTGCCATGTTGCCCAGGCTGGCCTGTTTGTCTTAATAAATTATTTTATTGTTCTGGGAAAGTTATTTTTCACAAAAATGTGCTTTTTATTTTAACATGTCATTGCTATTTTTTAGTCTTTTAATTTTTATTCAAAGATAATTTTTTAAATTTAGCTCTCTGACTCTGTGCTTGTGCCTTCAACACTTTCATCATGATTTTCTGTTCCTTGATAAGGAAAGCATGCTTAATCCTGTCATGATCACATTTAACACACATGGAACCACCATAGGCTTTGCTGACATGTTTTTTTTGTTTTGGACATTCACGTAACAATATTAGATCTCACAACAGAAACCCCTTGAAGTCTGCGTGGGCACATGCCACTTGCAGATTTTGGTGCTTTCCCAACTTTCTTGGTATAAAGGTAAACAATTCTATTACCAGGGATTCCAGACAACCTAGTTTTGTTAAAGGCTGTATTGTAGAAAGCCTATGACAGGCAGTATGTCAAATGCTTGACCATTCTGAGTGCCTCTAGACAACGCCCCTGAAAGAGGAACTGTATTTTTTTTTTTTTTTTTGAGACGGAGTCTTGCTCTGTCACCCAGGCTGGAGTGCGGTGGCACGATCTCGGCTCACTACAACCTCTGCCTCCCGGGTTCAAGCTATTCTGCCTCAGCCTCCTGAGTTGCTGGGTCTATAGGCGCCTGCCACCACGCCTGGCTAAATTTTGTGTTTTTAGTAGAGACGGAGTTTCACCATATTGACTAGGCTGGTCTTGAAATCCTGACCTTGTAATCCGCCCACCTCGGCCTCCCGAAGCGCTGGAATTACAGGCATGAGCCACCGCGTTTGGCCAAGGAACTGTATTTTTAAACAAATCCAGTATTTAAAAATTTCCTCAGTTCTAATTTCTTTTCTTTTTTTTTTGAGACAGAGTTTTACTCTTTGTTACCCAGGCTGGAGTGCAGTGGCACGATCTTGGCTCACTGCAATCTCCACCTCCCAGGTTCAAGCAATTCTCCTGCTTCAGCCTTCCGAGTAGCTGGGGTTACAGGTGGCTGCCACCATGCCTGGTTAATTTTTTTGTATTTTTAGAAGAGACAGGGTTTCGCCATGTTGACCAGGCTGGTCTCAAACTCCTGACCTCAGGTGATCCTCCTGCCTTGGCCTCCCAAAGTGCTGGGATTACAGGCGTGAGCCTTGCCCCCAGCCTCTCTGTTCTAATTTCTAATACATTAAGTATCGATAGACAAGACCTAAACTAAAGCTCTTTGGGTGTGGGTCCTTATTGATTTTAAGAGTGTAAAGACATCCTAAAGGCCAGGCGTGGTGGCTCACGCCTGTAATTTCAGCACTTTGGGAGGTGGGCGGATCACCCAAGATCAGGAGTTCAAGACCAGCCTGGCCAACATGGCGAAACCCTGTCTGTACTAAAAATACAAAAATTAGCCAGGCATGGTGACAGTCACCTGTAGTCCCAGCTAGTGGGGAGGCTGAGGCAGGAGAATCGCTTGAACCTGGGAGGCGAAGGTTGCAGTGAGTCCAGATCACGCTATTGCACAAGCCTGGGCAAGAAAAAAAAAAAAAAAAAAAAAAGACATCCTGAAAACAGAAAGTTTGAGAAGGGCTGGTTTACACCAAGCACGATTCACTCATTCACTCTTTGAGACTGGGATTAGGCCCATCTCTCATTTGATGTATACCTGACTATGTGTTGGGTTGGTATGTGAACAAAATTGGGGTTATTTTAAAAAGGAAGGGGGTTCATGGTTTTTGGGTTGACATCCCATATGCTGCTTCAGTTAGCATATTATATTCAATTCTAAGGAATCCATTTTGTGTGATTATGTTAGTAAGGGTACCTTAGGCTAAAGTAAAAGTTTTGGTATTTTCAAATTATAAACTTAAATTTATATTGATATTGATTTCATTAAATTTTCTTAGGCAATTTTTTTGGTGAAGTGTTAGATTCCAGTTTCTTTGACAGTGATTCAAATACTTTCTTTAAATCAATCCTTGAAGAGTACCTTTAAAATTTTAGGTAGTACTAAGAATTAGTATTGGTAATTATTTACATGCTAAACAGTGTATGTTAAACCCAGATTTTCTGTGAAATCTTCCATTGAAAGCATGAGTTTTAAGTTTTGAGAGTTTATCTTATTACCTTCTCTATTATCAGAGTTTCCTGGGAACCTCATCATAAAATATTCTGTGGCCTGGGCATGTCGCAATAGAACTTTATGGTATTTTATACTCTGCTTTGCCATTCATACTAAACCTCTTTGGATCATTTATTTAAGAGAGATCCATTTGGGTACTTTTAAACCAGTATTCCTAAAACTTTAATTTGCATATGATAATCACCTAAGCGTTTTTTAAAATGCAGATTTTGATTCAGTAGTTTGGAGTATAACCCTAGATTCTTCATTTCCTTTTTTTTTTTTTTCCGAGACAGAGTCATGCTCTGTCGCCCAGGCTGGAGTGCAGTGGTTCGATCTCGGCTCACGACAACCTCTGCCTCCCAGGTTCAGGCATGTGCCACCACGCCTGGCTTTTTTTTTTTTTTTTTTTTGTATTTTTAGTAGAGACGGGGGTTTCACCATGTTGGTCAGGCTGGTCTCGAACTCCTGACCTCATGATCTACCCGCCTCAGCCTCTCAAAGTGCTGGGATTACAGGCATGAGCCACCGCACCTGGCCTAGATTCTGCATTTCTAACAAGCTCCCAGGTGATGCTGCTCTGGTCCTTGGACAAAACTGAGTAGCAAGGCTCTAAATAACCTACAGGGAAAGGAGAAAGATCTAACTCTTGTCAATATAGGCTGAATGTTTCTGCCTTTTCTCACTTTGGCTCCTAAACAGGTTTAAATTAATTTCTGATATTGGACCTTTGCAAATATAAACCTTATATAGAATAAAGGGGGGGCAATACAAGACCAGAGTTGAAAGATTCATAAATGAGTTAATAGCAATAACCTTTAATCTTGCCATTACATTTTCTTAGTATTTTATTTTCTATATTTTAGGAGTTGGATGTGTCAATTTGTTCTTCACTGAGTTTAGATTCTTGGTCAGAAGAGATGGAAAATTTAATTTGAACATGTTTTACAGCTCTTTAAATTACTTGCAGGCATTGATCAATATGACAGAGATAGCATCATAAATGACTTTAAGAATGGGACCTGCAAACTTCTTGTGGCTACCTCTGTTGCTGCCCGAGGTCTAGATGTGAAACATCTGATTCTTGTAGTAAATTATAGCTGCCCCAACCATTATGAGGATTATGTACACAGAGCAGGGCGGACTGGAAGAGCAGGAAACAAGGTAAAAATAAGTTTTTTATAGTTGATCTTCATTATATTAAAATACAGGTGTTTCTTTAGTATTTCAAGGAGTAGATAATAGGAGTTATGGAGACATTTTGAAAATCTTTAATCCACATAGTGTGAAGAGTGGTTGATGTTAGTAATTTATATACATGTACAGGTCTAAGTATTGTTCAAATTATCAGATACCTAGCTGCTTTTTATAGGCAGATCCTGTTAACAGTTTGTCTTCCCTTTTAGGTTTTTCCCCTCATGCCTAAACATTTCTATACAGATGTTCCTTGATTTATGATGGGGTTACAATGTCCTGATAAACCCATCGTAAGTTGAAAATGCATTTAATATACCTGATGTACTAAACATCATAGTAGCCTAGCCTACCTTTAGCATGCTCAGAACACTTATATTAGCCTATACTTGGGCATCATCATCTAACACAAAGCCTATTTTATAATAAACTATTAAGTATCTCATGTAATTTACTGAATACTGTACTGGAAGTGAAAAACAGTGGTTGTATAGGTACTCAAAGTACAATTTCTACTGAATGCATGTCACTTTTGCACCATGGTAAAGTTGAAAAATTATAAATTGAATCATTGTAAGTCGGGGACCATCTGTATACACATACACATAAATGTTTATACTTCAGGATCTTTTTTAAAAAAACATGGGATCATAAAATATACCCATCTCCACACCTACCAATTTCTCCTACTCCCCTCTTTACCTCCCTGTCATTCATATATACATATATTACTTGCTTTTTTGACTCACCTGTATTCTAGAAACTGTATAGGTCTAACTCATTCCTTCTAGAGGCAGCAGACTATTCTGTTGTTGGAGACATTGATTATGATATATTTAATTTTCTAACCCTGTACATTGCATAATAAAGCAATAAATAGTATTTGTATGCCATAGCTTACATTAATAGATAACATATTATCTGCCATATATAATGTCATTTTAACTGTTTTACATATATAATGTTATTTTATCCTTACATATATAATATCATTTTATCCTTAAAACTATTTAAGTGTTTTGCATATATAATGTCATTTTATCCTTAAAACTTTCCTTTGAGGTAAATAATATTACTCTATTTTATAGATGAGAAAAATCCATGCACATAGAATTTAGCTCACCTGCTTATACACATTTAATAAGTAGTAATGGCATTTATTCTTTTAACGTATTGGGAGGAGTCAAGAATATTTTTTGGAAAGGGCCATGTACTAAAAATTGTAGCCTATTTGGGCTCTGTCGCATATTCTTCTCTTTCTCTCTCCTTCTGTGTATATGTTCATAACCCTATAAAAATGTAAATACTTGTAGCCCCGTAGGAGTACAAAAGCAGACCATGGGTCAAAGGTGGTGGCTATTTAGATATTTCTGTTTTTGTTTTTGTTTTCTTGAGATGGAGTCTCGCTCTGTTGCCCAGACTGGAGTGTAGTGACACGACCTTGGCTCACTGCAACCTCTGCCTCCCAGGTTCAAACGATTCTCCTGCCTCAGCCTCCCAAATAGCTGGGACTACAGGCGTGTGCCACCACGCCTGGCTAATTTTTTGTATTTTTAGTAGAGACGGGGTTTCACCGTGTTAGCCAGGATGGTCTCGATCTCCTGACCTCGTGATCTGCCCGCCTCGGCCTCTCAAAGTGCTGGGATTATAGGCGTGAGCCACTGCACCCGGCCAAGATATTTCTGAATTAAAATCTTAAACCACGTTTTAAAATTCGTAACAGTTGGCCGGGCGCGGTGGCTCACGCTGGTAATCCCAGCACTTTGGGAGGCCGAGGCGGGCAGATCACCTGAGGTTGGGAGCTCAAGACCAGCCTGACCAACATGGAGAAACCCTGTTTCTACTAAAATAAAAAATTAGCTGGGCGTGGTGGCATATGCCTGTAATCCGAGCTACTCGGGAGGCTGAGGCAGGAGAATAGCTTGAACCCGGGAGGCAGAGGTTGTGATGAACCGAGATTGCACCATTGCACTCCAGCCTGGACAGCAGGAGCAAAACTCTTGTCTCAAAAAAAAAAAAAAAAAAAAATCACAACAGTTGACTGTTTGGGTCAGATTGTTTTTTTGGTTTTGTTTTTTACATTTTTGTGGAGATGTGGTCTTGCCATTTTCGCCCAGGCTGGCCTCAAACTCCTAGGCTCAAGCTATCTTTCCACCTCTGCCTCCCCAAGTGCTGGGATTACAGGTGTGAGCCATTGCACCCAGCAAGGTCAGATTGTTTTGTGAAGACAGCAAACTCTAGCGAGACTCCATCTCAAAAAAAAAAAAAAGGAAAAACAAAAAACAAAATCAATAGGTATGACCACACAATTGTGCATTTGTGTAAAATTACATATGTTTCTTTTTATTTTATTATTTTTTTTTGAGACGGAGTTTCACTCTTGTCACCCAGGCTGGAGTGCATTGGCGCCATCTCACACTCACTGCAACCTCCATCTCCCAGGATCAAGTGATTCTCCTGCATCAGCCTCCCAAGTAGTTGGGATTACAGGCGTGCACCACCACACTTGGCTAATTTTTTTGTGTTTTTAGTAGAGATGGGGTTTCACTATGTTGGTCAGGCTGATCTCGAACTTCTGACCTCAAATGATCCACCCCCTGCCCCTTGGCCTCACAAAGTGCTGGGATTACAGACGTGAGCCACTGTGTCCAGCCAATTGCATATATTTCTACCTCTGTGTAAAGAAATTAGAAATTTTCTAGTTTGCTTGTGTTTTTTAAAATATTAGACTTGGGCCGGGCACAGTGGCTCGTGCCTGTAATCCCAGCACTTTGGGAGGCCAAGGCGGGCGGATCACCTGAGGTCAGGAATTTGAGACCAGCCTGGCCGACATGGTGAAACCCCGTCTCTAGTAAAAATACAAAAATTAGCCGGGTATAGTGGCAAGTGCCTATAATCCCAGCTACTCGGGAGGCTGAGGCAGGAGAATCACTTGAACCCGGGAGGCAGAGGTTGCAATGAGCCAAAACTGTGCCACTGCACTCCAGCCTGGACAACAGAGCGAGACTCCATCTCAGAAAAATAAAAAACAAACAAAAAAAAAATTAAACTTGGATATTTCACTTTGAACCATTAAGTAATTTAGTAAGACTCTTTCGTGGCTTTTAAAATTCTATAGTTAATGTTGTCAATCTCGAGGATTTATTAGGTGGATCAGATTTTATCTTGTGATCTAAGTAGGATCCATCTTGTTAGTGTCTAATAATTGCACTTTTTCATCATTCATTAGGGTTATGCTTATACTTTTATCACAGAGGATCAAGCTCGCTATGCTGGTGACATAATTAAAGCTCTTGAATTGTCAGGGACTGCAGTACCTCCTGATTTAGAGAAACTGTGGAGTGATTTCAAAGATCAACAGAAAGCTGTGAGTTTTTTAACCCATGTTACTCTTCTAGAAATCATTAATGTGACTAAACCTGGATTATTTAATTCTTGGAAATCTTTTTTATTTAACATTTGGAAATTTTGGTAGGACTATTTTTATTTCTCTCTAGAGGGAAAAATGAGTGAAAGCTAAAATCCTATCTTATTCTTGAACTTAGTATTTTGTGGTGTCTATGTAGAGCTCTTAGTTTATCTTACATGCTAGATGAAGTGTTTTTATTACATTGACATACACCACCTTGAAAAATATTTAATTAGTATGAATTCCTAAACATTAAAGTTTTTACTATGAGATTAACTTTGTTTTCTTTTTTTGAAAGGAGGGGAAAATAATTAAAAAGAGTAGTGGATTCTCTGGTAAGGGATTCAAGTTTGATGAAACAGAACAAGCTTTGGCTAATGAGAGGAAGAAGTTACAAAAAGCAGCTCTTGGTCTGCAGGATTCAGATGATGAGGATGCTGCAGTTGATGTAAGTACTGTTATTCTCTTATTCTTAATTGAAGCAGTTATTTCTTTTGTACTGGAGGTCTTGCCATATGGTTATCAAGATAGACAATCATTGGAAACCTTCTTTACAAGAGGTTGGTTCCAGAACAGTTTTGGAAAATCTGCGTACTACATACCAATACCCCTCCTCTCAATATATAGACCACTTATTAGCACTTCAAAGGATGTGAAAAGTCTTTTTTTTTTTTTTTTTTGCGATGGGAGTCTGGCTGTGTCACCCAGGCTGGAGTACGGTGGTGTGGTCTCCAATCACTGTAACCTCCGCCTCCTGGGTTCAAGCAATTCTCCTGCCTCAGCCTCCTGAGTAGCTGGGATTACAGGCATCCACCACCACGCCTGGCTAATTTTTGTATTTTTAGTAGAGACGGGGTTTCACCCTCTTGCCCAGGCTGGTCTCAGACTCCTGACCTCAAGCGATCCCCTTTCCTCGGCCTCCCAAAGTGCTGGGATTACAGGCGTGAGCCACCTCGTCTGGCCATGGATGTGAAAAGTCTTTAACGAATCTTGTTTAACTTTGTTAAACCCAGAAATTCCCCAACATACCTGATCTCAGAACACTTTTGGACATATCATGTTAAACAAGTTCAGAAAATAATTTTGGAAATCAGAAATTCAATCTGATCTTATCATTAGGAAATTGACTCCAAGAAAAGATGTTAGGTCCAGGACCACAGTGGGAGTTAACACAGTCAGGACCAGAACCCAGTTGTTGTATTAACCTTAAGCCATTTCTTTCTAGGATACCATACTAGCTCAAAAAATTAGCTGGGCGTGTCTTGCTCTGTCACCCAGGCTGGACTGCAGTGTCGTAATCTCAGCTCACTGCAACCTCTGCCTCCCGGGTTCAAGCGATTCTCCTGTTTCAGCCTCCTGAGTAGCTGGGATTACAGGCACCTACCACCACACCCGGCTGATTTTTGTATTTTTAGTAGAGATGGGGTTTCACCATATTGGCCAGGCTGGTCTCAAACTCCTGACCTCAGGTGATCCACCCGCCTTGGCCTCCTGTAGTGCTGGGATTATAGGTGTGAGCCACTGTGCCTGGCCAATAAAGTCTTTTTTTTTTTTTTTTTTTTTTTTTTTTTTTGAGATGGAGTCTCGCTCTGTCACCAGGCTGGAGTGTGGAGTGCAGTGGCTCGATCTTGTCTCACTGCAACCTCCGCCTCTCAGGTTCAAGCGGTTCTCCTGCCTCAGACTCCCAAGTAACTGGGATGACAGGCACGCGCCACCATGCTTGGCTAATTTTTTTTGTATTTTTACTAGAGACAGGGTTTTATCATGTTGGCCAGGATGATCTTGATCTCTTGACTTCGTGATCCACCCGCCTCGGCCTCCCAAAGTGCTCAGATTACAGGCGTGAGCCACCACACCTGGCCAAATTTCATTTTTTAAATTTATTTGTTACCATGTAACAAATCAAAACTTAGCAGGTTAAAGCAATAAACACTTATTATCACATAGTTCCTTATGGTCAGGAAATCAGGAGCAGTTTAGTCAGGTAGTTCTGGCTTAGGCGCTCATGAGATTGCAGTCATCTGCAGGCTTGACTGTTGCTGGATGATCTGCTTCCAACATCATTCACTTTGATGTAGATAGGATGCCTCAGTTCTTCACCTCTTTGCCTGTCCTTACCCACATGGCAGCTGGTTTTCCCCACAGTAAGTGATCCAAGAGAGCAAAGAGAAAGCTTTAGTGCTTTTTATGACTAGTCTCTGAAATTACACTCTGTCACTTCCACTTTATTCTTTGTGGGGTTTTTTTTGTCTTGTTTTGTTTTGTTTTGGTAACAGAGTCTGACTCTGTTGCCCAGGCTGGAGTGTAGTGGTGTGAACTCAGCTCACTGCAGCCTCTGCCTCCTGGGCTCAAGCGATCTTCCCACCTCAGCCTCTTGAGTAGCTGGTACTATAGGTGCACCACCATGCCCTGTTAATATATATTTTAAAATGTTTTTTTTAGAGGCGAGGTCTCACTATGTTGCCTAGGTTGGTCTGAAATTCCTGGGCTCAAGTGATCCTCCTGCCTCAGCCTCCCAAAGTGATGGTATTATAAACATGAGCCACCATGCCCAGCCCACTTTCTTCTATTAGAAGGAAGTCATTAAGTCCAGCCCACACTCAGGAAAAAAGACTATTAAATAATTTGTAGCCATGTTTTAAAAACATCTGTCACTTTTTGACATTATGGTAGTTTCCTCTTTTCTGTGGTTTTAGTTGCCATAGGTTAACCACAGTCTGAAACTATTAGAGTATTTTGAGACCACATTCATATAACTTCTATTATAGTATATTGTTATAATTGTCCTATTTTATTGTTGTTAATCTCTTAACTGTACCTAATTTATAAATTAAACTTTATCATAGGTATGTATGTATAGGAAAAAACAGTGTGGTATTATCTGTGTTTTTAGGCATCCACTGGGGTTCTTGGAATGTATTCCATGTATAAAGGGAAAACTGCAGTATTTTTAACTGTTTTTTAAAATCTTGTGATAAAATACGGTAATTGTTTCTTCGGGTGTTAAAGTAATATATAATTTTATGAAAAATATAAACAGTACTTAACACGAATAAAATCAAAAGTAAGGTTAGCTCTACCAGCTAGCATTGTATACTTCCCCCTTTCCTGATTTTATGAATTTGTTCAGATTGTAATACCATGAATGCTATTTAATTTAAAAAAGTTTTACTCAGGTAAATGTTGAGTTTTAAAACTAGTTGATAACTAACCCCCTGTTGGTGTTTTTTTGGGGTTTTGTTTTGTTTTGTTTTTATGAGACAGGATCTCACTCCATCAACCAGGCTGGAGTAAAGTGGCGTGATCTTGGCTCACTGTAGCCTCAACCTCCTGGGCTCAGGTGATTCTCCACCTCAGCCTTCTGAATATCTGGGACTACAGGCATGTGCCACCATGCCTGGCTAACTTTTATATTTTTTGTAGAGACAAGGTTTCGCCATGTTGCCCAGGCTGGTCTTGAACTCCTGGGCTCAAGTAATCTTCCTGCCTTGGACTCTCAAAATGCTGGGATTATAGGCAGAAGCTACTGTGCCTGGCCATAACTAAAACCCTTTAATAGGTAATAAATGTTTTAAGAAGAATCTAAGGCTGGGTGTGGTGGCTCATGGCCTGTAATCCCAACACTTTGGAAGGCCATGTTGGGAGGATAGCTTGAGCCCAGGAGTTCAAGACCCTCCTAGACAACACAGTGAGACCCCGTCTCTATAAAAGCGTTTTTAAAAATTAGCTGGATGTGATAGTGCACGCTGTGGTCCTAGCTACTTGGGAGGCCGAGGTGTGAGGAACCCTCGAGCCTGGGAGTTAAAGGCGACCCTGTCTCCAAAAAATGTAAAAGCTAAATGGACTGTTTTTATTTTAGTAAAAGAGCTTTGTAAATTAACCAATTAATTTTTAAGCCCTAAATAAGCTTTTCTGTGCATTTGAGATCTAGAAGATACAGCTTTATTAATCTAATCTAAATTTCTGAAGGGGGCTTGTATTTCTGTAATCAGTGATATCAGTAGTCATTGTTGGGCAAAGGGCATTTTTTAAAAGAAATGCATATAGCAGGCTGGGCGCGGTGGCTCACACCTGTAATCCCAGCACTTTGGGAGGCCAAGGTGGGCGGATCACGAGGTCAGGAGATCGAGACCATCCCGGCTAACATGGTGAAACCCCATCTCAACTAAAAATACAAAAAATTAGCCGGGTGTGGTGGCAGGCACCAGTAGTCCCAGCTACTCAGGAGGCTGAGGCAGGAGAATGGCTTGAACCCGGGAAGCGGAGCTTGCAGTGAGCTGAGATGGCACGCCATTGCACTCCAGCCTGGGAGACAGAGCGAGACTCTGTCTTAAAAAAAAAAAAAAAAAGAAATTCACCTAGCAGTAGGGCTCATGTGACTCCTGTCAAAGCGGAGCTTTCATCATTGCGCTTGCCTTGGTCGGGAAACAGCCTGCATTTCTTTCCTTTCTTGATTCAAAGGAATAAGGGAATAAGCGTTTTCTGGTTCAGTTACCCAGTTTTTAAGGCAAATCGAATTGGATTTTGTGGGTTGGGAAGAGTTTTGAGAGCTTTGCCTTAGGAACATGTTATACCACTCCCTCTGAGAATTATTGACTATATTTTTAGTTGGCCACTGACCTTGAGTTATAGTCCTTCTTCCAGCCTCTTTCATTGCAGTATAATTTGGTCTCAAGGCCTGAGCCCTGGGGCAAGTCAGCTGCATTGTATTGGCTGTTCTGTCTGGAAAGCAGATGTTTCCTCATTTATTGAACAGGGATGAAGTTTCTGGTCCTCTCAGGAGTCTGATGACATGGTTCATACAATGTTGTTTCTCTGTTTTCTATTTTTCTCCCCACCATAGACAACTGATTTTTTAAATGAAATGTGACTTTTAACAAATAGGTGATATATTTTCCCATGGATCTGTGTAGTAGGATTTGTGTAAATATAACTATCTGATTCCAACCTTTTGGTGGAAACATTCCTTATTTATTTCTGTAGAATAACTTAATTTGGTATTTCTAATTCAGTTTTTTACTAGTCCTTTTTTTCCTTTTGGTCTAGATTGATGAGCAAATTGAAAGCATGTTTAATTCAAAGAAGAGAGTAAAGGATATGGCTGCTCCTGGAACATCAAGTGTTCCTGCTCCAACTGCAGGAAATGCTGAGAAATTAGAAATTGCTAAGAGATTGGCTCTTAGAATCAATGCCCAGAAGAATTTGGGCATCGAGTCTCAGGTATTAAGTAATTTGTTCCAAGTCTCAGTCAATACTTTTAAGAAGTTCTTTGATTTTACTTTTCAGGAATTATGTTGAGCACAAGTAAATAAGTTGTCCTAGACATTGAGTCTGTGAGAATTTAACATTCTCAATACAGAATTTTTTGATCGTTGCATTTGGATGATTTCTCTGGTGCTATTAACTGAGGACTTTATGTCTATTCTAGAATTTCTAACTGTTAGCCATAGGTAGTTTTATAGGGTAGTATTCTGATGAGTCTTAACAAAATCTTAAAGATGTATTAATAATTCTCTTTTTCTTTATCTGCTTTTATTGGGCACACAACTCCCTGGATATACAAACACCCAGTTACATGACTCAAATTAATATGGTCTTAAACAGTGGAGAAATGTGATTTTTAAATATTTCACGTTATCTTTTTCTTGGAAGCTTACTTGTTATTTTGAAGCTTTTGAGGCAGTCATTATAATGTTTGTAATGTTGGGTTGGGTCATAGAGATGAAGGAGCTCAGTGATGGTAGTAGTACAAACATTCAAATTTGGAGTAAACTCCTAGGAATTAGAGTATGCAAATGATTTTGGAAATATTTACTGTGTCTGACATCAAGAGTTAGCTAATTATCAACTATATCTGTATGATCTAGTAGAATATTTAATAGAGAGTTGAATGTTCTCCAGTTTTCTTATACACAAGGAGGTACATTAAACTACATTATAAATATATATTGCTAAATCACACATATCAATGAGACTATGCATTAGAAAGGTGTTTATTTATTAAACTTGCATATAAAGTTAGTAGCTTTTCAAAGAATAATTTGTGGTGTGGTCCCTACTCTTGTCTCTGCCCTCATTTGAGATTTAACTAAGTCTTCTTTAACTACAGGATGTGATGCAGCAGGCCACCAATGCAATTCTTAGAGGTGGCACCATTCTGGCTCCCACTGTTTCTGCAAAAACCATTGCAGAACAACTTGCTGAAAAGATCAATGCCAAGCTCAATTATGTGCCTTTAGAGAAACAAGAAGAAGAGAGACAGGATGGTGGACAGAATGAGTCTTTTAAGAGATATGAAGAAGAATTAGAGATCAATGACTTCCCACAGGCAAGTAACAGGTTTAAACCTTTTTTTATTGTGAAGTAGAAACTCTTCTTTGGAGGAAAAATCTCATCTGTAAAACCCATGAACATTTTAATAACTCCTTCACTCTTCACCTAAATGGAGGATATAACAATAGAAATTTGATTTTTATGAGTATGTTCAAGGTACCTTAGGATCTAAATGAACTTATGATGCAGGTATGTATTAATAATGATCTTTGTTTTCTTTGTTTGTTTGTTGTTGTTTTTTTTTGAGATGGACTTTTGCTCTTACCGCCTAGGCTGGAGTACAATGGTGTGATATCGGCTCACCTCAACCTCTGCCTCCCGGGTTCAAGCGATTCGCCTCCCTCAGCCTCGCGAGTAGCTGGGATTACAGGCATGCACCACCATGCCCAGCTTATTTTTGTATTTTTAGTAGGGACGGGGTTTCACCATGTTGTTCAGGCTGGTCTTGAATTCCCGACCTCAGGTCATCTGCGCGCCTCGGCCTCCCAAAGTGCTGGGATTACAGGCATGCACCACCATGCCTGGCTAATTTTTCTATTTTTAGTAGAGATGGGGTTTCTCCATGTTGGTCAGGCTGGTCTCGAACTCCCAACCTCAGGTGATCCACCCACCTTAGCCTCCCAAAGTGCTGGAATTACAGGCGTGAGCCATCACGCCCGGCCAATAATGATCTCAATATTGACCATAGGGCCTGGTGAGGTGGCTCACGCCTGGAATCCCAGCACTTTGGGAGACTAAGGCGGGTGGATCACCTGAGGTCGGGAGGTTGAGACCAGCCTGACCAACATGGTGAAACCCCGTCTCTACTAAAAATACAAAAATAAGCTGGGCATGGTGGCGCATGCCTGTAATCCCAGCTACTCTGGAGGCTGAGGGAGGAGAATCGCTTGAACCTGGGAGGCGGAGGTTGCGGTGAGCCAAGATTGCACCATTGTACTCCAGCCTGGGCAAAAAGAGTGAAACTCCATCTCAAAAGAAAATATATATATACGTATACATATATATATATACACGTATATATATGTATATGTATACATACACACACACACACACACACACACACACACACACACACACACACACACACACACACACACACACACACACACACACACACACACACACACACACACACACACACACACACACACACACACACACACACACACACACACACACACACACACACACACACACACACCCACCCATAATATGATATCAGCCAGCCTAGTCAGCACGCCTGGATTTTTTTATCCTGTTATGAAGTGATTTTTCTTTTCCTTACCTTTTCTTTTAGACTGCTAGGTGGAAAGTTACCTCTAAGGAAGCTCTGCAGAGAATCAGTGAATACTCTGAAGCCGCAATTACAATCAGAGGAACCTACTTCCCTCCTGGCAAAGAACCCAAGGAAGGCGAGCGGAAGATTTACTTGGCAATTGAAAGTATGTACTGTTAGTTCTGTTTCAGTCTTGCATTTAGATCAAGGTTGATGTAGATGTAATAAACGCAAAGAGCATGTGAGGTCAATTCTAGAGAAAACTGAAAGTAAGGAACACCTCTGAAAAAAAAATCTTATGACAATTGAGGTCTTTATATAGAAGAATTTCAGTACATATGCAAAGATAAATGATCTGTTTGCGAGACTCAGTTTTGGCAATTTAGTCAAATTTGAAAATTAAAAGAAAACTTACATTTTAAGGACTGACCTGTTTATGCTTCTAGTAAGTGGAATATTCTGGCCTAAGTTTAGTTTGGAAAGTAAATCAAGTGTATTAGTCCACTTAATGAATGTTTATCTAGGCAAATATTGCCTGTGAAATTATGCCCATGAAAGTTTATACCTTTAACAAAATAACAAGTAGACAATGCCACAACGTAATGGATATAAATAATACATCATCTAACAGCAGTCAGGTTTGGTTTTTAACTTTATTTCATACATTCATGAATGAATTCATTCCAGAGGCAATTTCCATCTTTATTTATTTTGAGACAGGGTCTTATTTTGTCCGGCTGGAGCGCAGTGGTGCAATCTGAGCTCACTGTAGCCTCAACGTCCTGGGCTCAAGTGATCCTCCCACCTCAACACCCCCAAGTAGCTGGGACTACAGGAACATGCCACCACACCTGACTTATTTTTTTGTCTTTTTTGTAGAGACAGGGTTGTGTTTTGGTGCCCAGGCCGGTCTCAAACTCCTGAGCTCAAGGGACCCGCCCCCGCTCAGCCTCCGAAAGTGCTAGGATTGCAGGCATGAGCCAATGTGCCCAGCCTATTTTGTTTTTTGTGATGTGTTACTCTACTGCATAGTAGGACACCCTGTCACACTTTATTTATGTTTTTGATTTTTGTTTTGTTTTGTTTTGCTTTTTCCCCCGAGATGGAGTCTTGCTCTGTTGCCCAGAGCTGGAGTACAATAGCGCGATCTTGGCTCACTGCAACCTCCACCTCCCGGGTTCAAGCAGTTCTCCTGCCTCAGCCTCCCGAGTAGCTGGGATTACAGGCATGCACCACCATGCCTGGCTCATTTTTGTGTTTTTAGTAGAGACGGGGTTTCACCATGCTGGCCTGGCTGGTCTCAAACTCCTGACCTCATGGTCCGCCCGCCTTGGTCTCCCAAAGTTCTGGGATTATAGGCATGAGCCACTGCGCCCAGCCCACTTTATTTATGTTTAATCCGAACATCTTTGTTATTGATATTTTAAGTGGTTTTTGTTTTTGTTTTCTGACATCATGTGAAATGGAAGCAAGACAGAACTAGACTGCTAGATAATAGAACCATCTGTTCTGGCTTCATTTCCTTGACACCATAGCATTGTTGTCAGTACAGGGTTTAGCACTATATCGCCCAGGCTGGAGTGCAATGGCATGATCTTGGCTTACTGCAACCTCCGCCTCCAGGGTTCACGCGATTCTCATGCCTCAGCCTCCTGGGTAGCTGGGACCACAGGCATGTGCTACCATACCTGGCTAATTTTTGTATTTTTGGGTAGAGATGGGGTTTCACCATGTTGGCCAGGCTAGACCTCTTACTTTTTGATTGTACTGTTTCCATTTGGAACTATTTTTAAAATCTGTAGCAGTCTTTTGCTATTTAGGACTTACATTGAGGTAAAATTCAAGTAACAAAAGTTTGTCCATTTTAACCGTTAAAAATGTACAGTTCAGTCTTCAGTACCTTCGCGAAACTTAAACAGGATTCAGTGAAAGCAGTGCTTAGAGAGAAATTTCTAGCTGTGAATGCCTGCATTATAAAAGATCTCAGTTACTGCCTTTTTTGTGTCAGAGTAATCTTTTCTTTTCTGGTTTTTTTTTTTTGAGACAAAAGTCTCACTATGTCATCTAGGCTGGAGTGCAGTGGCACGATCTCGACTCACTGCAACTCCCACCTCCTGGGTTCAAGTAATTCTCATGCCTCAGCCTCCTGAGAGGCTAAGATTACAGGCGCCGCCCCACCACGCCTAGCTAATTTTCGTTTTTTTTTTTTTTTTTTTTTTTTTTTTTTTTTTGTGAGACAGAGTCTTGCTCTGTTGCCCAGGCTAGAGTGCAGTGGCGCGATCTCGGCGCACTGCCAGCTCCGCCTCCCGGGTTCACACCATTCTCCTGCCTCAGCCTCCCAAGTAGCTGGGACTACAGGTGCCTGCCACCACGCCCGGCTAATTTTTTTTTTTTTTTGTATTTTTAGTAGAGACAGGGTTTCACCATGTTAGCCAGGATGGTCTCGATCTCCTGACCTTGTGATCCACCCGCCTCGGCCTCCCAAAGTGCTGGGATTACAGGTGTGAGCCACTGCGCACGGCCAATTTTTGTATTTTTAGTAGAGACGAGTTTTCACCATGTTGGTCAGGCTGGTCTCAAACTCCTGACCTCAGGTGATCCACCTGCCTCGGGCTCCCAAAGTGCTGGGATTACAGGCATGAGCCACTGTGCCCCGCCGTGTTAAAGTAATATTTTCTTGTGTGCCATTTTGATTTGCTCGTTTCTCGGTTTTTTTTTTTTTTTTTTTTTTGAGAGGGAGTCTAGCTCTGTCACCAGGCTGGAATGCAGCGGCGCAGTTTCGGCTCACTGCAACCTCTGCCTCCCGGGCTTAAGCGATTCTACTGCCTCAGCCTCCCGAGTAGCTGGGACTACAGGCATGCACCACCACGCCCAGCTAATTTTTGTATTTTCAGTAGACATGGGGTTTCACCATGTTGGCCAGGATGGTCTCAATCTCCTGACCTCATGATCTGCCTGCCTTGGCCTCCCAAAGTGCTGGGATTACAGGCATGAGCCACCATGCCCGGCCTTCTTGTTTCTTTTGCTATATGTATTTTTAGGTTTTTTTGTTTGTTTGTTTGTTTGTTTTTGAGATGGAGTCTCACTCTGTTGCCCAGGCTGGAGTGCAATGGCACAGTCTCATCTCATTGCAACCTCCACCTCCCGGGTTCAAGGAGTTCTCCCTTGGCCTCCCTAGTAGCTGGGATTACAGACGCATGCCTGGCTACTTTTATTTTTAGTAGAGATGGGGTTTCACCACGTTGGCCAGGCTGTTCTTGACCTCCTAACCTCAGGTGAACTGCCTACCTCAGCCTCCCAAAGTGCAGGGATTACAGGCCTGAGCCACCGTGCCCAGCCAGGTATTTTCTTAGCGGTTACTCAGTGGATTGCAATTAATATCTTAATTCATAACAACATAGTTCAATTAATGCCAACTTAGTTTTAATACTATACAAAAATTTTGCTCCTATATAGTCCCATCTATTTTTTTGTTGTTATTGACACAAAATTCCTGTATACCTTTTTCTAAGAGACAGGGTCTTGATCTGTCACTCAGGCTGGAGTGCAAAGGTGAGATTATAGTTTACTGCACCTTCAAACTCCAGGGTTCAAGTGATCCTCTATCCTTAGCCTCCTGAATAGCTAGGACCACAGGCCTGTGCCACCATGCCTGGCTAGTGAAAAAAATTTTTTTTTCTAGAGACAGGGTCTTGCTATGTTACAGTCTAGGCTTGTCTTGACCTCCTGGCTTCACGTGTACTCCCACATTGGCCTCCCAAACCTGCTCATCTTTTTTTGAGACAGAGTCTTGTTCTGTCACCTGTCCTGGAGTGCAGTGACCCAGTCACAGCTCAAGCAAGCCTCCCACCTCAGCCCCCCATTTAGCTGGGACCACAGGTGTATGCCACTATGTCCAGCTAAATTTTTGTATTTTTTGTAGAGATGGGTTTTCACTATGTTGCCCAGACTGTTCTTGAACTCCTGGGCTCAAGTGATCCTCCTGCCTCAGCCTCCCAAAGTGATGGGATTACAAACATGAGCCACCATGCTGGGCCCAGACCTGTACATCTTCATACATTCTGTATTCTTCAACATAGATTCATAATTATTTTATGTAATTTTAAAATCATACAGGAAATAAAGAGAAGCTACGAACTAAAAATAATACTGACTTTTATATTTACTTATGTAGTTATGAGTATTGTTTCCTCATTCAAGTAATCATCTAGGGTTCTTTCACTTCAGTCTGGAGGATTTTCTTTTGTATTTCTTGTAGGGCAGGTATACTAGCAACTAACTCAGGTTTTGTTTATCTGAGAATTTCTTAGTTTCGTCTTTTTTTTGACATGGAGTCTCGCTCTGTCGCCAGGCTGGAGTGCAATGGTGCGATCTTGGCTCACTAAAACCTCTGCCTCCTGGCAGCCTCCCAAGTAGCTGGGATTATAGGCACATGCCACCACACCCAGCTAATTTTTGTATTTTTAGTAGAGATGGGGTTTCAGCATGTTGGCCAGGATGGTCTCTATCTCCTGACCTCGTGATCCTCCTGCCTTGGCCTCCCAAAGTGTTGGGATTACAGGCGAGCGCCACCACGCCCGACAAATACAGCTGTTTGTTTTCCATGTTTTTGCCACTCTATCATTGAGTCATGGTAAGTTTCATACATATTTCTAAATGGCATACAAAGGATGTGTGTCCAGAACTAGGCAAACTACACTTTTTTCTTCATGTTTGTGACTATGAGAAACTGACTTAGATCTATTTGAAGTCAGGTTTAAAAATGGCATCCTTTTGTGTATCCTGAAATACTTTTGGTCTGCCAATGACCCAGTATGTTTCTAACTCATGTGACACTGTTTCTTATTACATAGTGAAATAGGGGTTGCTGACCCCTGGGTCTTCAAGCAGAGAAAACTTAAGCTGTTGTGTTTCTGTAGTTGGAACTGGACAGGTCTTTGCTACTGTGTTAATTAGATCATACAGGCTGAAGACAATGATAGAGGATGTGGCAATAAAACCTTTGGTGTACATGGAGTCAGGATTTTATTTTCTGCTTGAATACATGGGTATCATTTAAGCAAAATTAATATTTTAAATGTTTGCCTTATAAAGAGGTAGGTGAGAGACACGATTATTTGCTTTGAAAAAGGATTCTTTTTGTAATTCATTTATTAATTTAAATGCAGCATTTGCTTGGTATGGTATAATTGATATATCAAATTTCAATTTATGTATAACTTTATCAGAACACATCTCTACTACCAAGTGATGTGAAGTGAGATATTCACTGATTCCACAGCTTCGATGTAGTTTTCCTTTCATCCAGAATGGTTCTGGTCATTTGTCTCCACTGTCAATGTACACTCAGGAAATAACGTCTAATTTTTATAATAATCTAAGCAAGCCTCCCCAGTAAAAAGGCAACTTTATTGAAAGCAAATCTCAAGGATAATCTAGAAATATAATGATAATGGCTGGGCGCGGTGGCTCACGCCTGTAATCCCAGCACTTTGGGAGGCCGAAGCGGGCGGATCACAAGGTCAAGAGTTTGAGACCAGCCTGGCCAACATAGTGAAACCCCATCTCTACTAAATACAAAAATTAGCTGGGCATGGTGGTGGGATCCTGTATCCCAGTTACTCGGGAGGCTGAGGCAAGAGAATCGCTTGGAACCAGAAGGTAGAGGTTGCAGTGAGCTGAGATGGTGCCACTGCACTCCAGCCTGGGCAAAAACAGCGAAACTCTGTCTCAAAAAAAAAAAAAAGAAAAAGAAAAAGAAATATAATGATACTGAGTAAGAGCTAGGGTTTGGTAATTTAAGTGATCTAAAGCTTTTAGAATTTTCAGAGGTAATTAGATTTTTTAAAGGATCATTTAGTTTTTGAAACTCCAAACTCAACTAAACACTAACAGGATGAAAACAGGTGTTGCTACTGTGGAAGGAGCCTAGTGTCATCTGTTTCTAGTTCTGTAATTGGAGGGACCCCACTGCCCGGCTGGCTCCTTGGAGGCTCTGTTTGGCTCAGCAGCTCCAGGCCTCCCACCAGGCAAAGGGAAGGAGAACAGGAAGGACTTACATGCCTAGTCAGCCTGTATAATTTATATAGCCTGTTCTGTGACCCTCTCTTTTTACTAGTGGAGAATCCCTTAAAAGCAGCCAGAGTTGTTTTAGGCCCAATGAAAGGAAATGCCCTTTTTTTCATAGCTGCTTATAAACATATGTAACCTATTACAAGAAGTTACATAAGTCAGAATTTAAACTGGTCCGAATTGTCGGGCTCTGACAAAAGTAGGAAAATTAATTTTCCAGTTAAATCTAGGTGAGAGTGTCATTTTCCTTCTTTTTAAAGTTGCACAAAAATATCAACAAGCTTCACACCAACTCATACCAAGCAACGTGTTTTCCTCCTAAATTTCATTTTTGTTGTAATTTTCAGTCTGACTTTGGTCTTGATTCTTCTGTTTCTCTTCCCTTCCAGCACTCACCTTCCCCACATAGTTTTATACTGTTGTGGTTAGTGGCTAGTGGAGGTATAGGATTTAAATTAGATATGTTGCTATGACTTCATAGCCATATTCTTGGCCTTTTCCTTCCTGTTGTGAAACTGTTTCTGTCTCTCTTTCTAGCTCCGTCTCTGTCTCTCTGGGGACAGAAAAGTTACTCATTTCTAATATGGGGGGAAATTTTCTCGTTTATTGTAAATCTTTCCCTAATTTGTGTTTTTTAAAAATACATGGAATGATAAAAATATAGCTCTCTACATTGCAAACCCAGTCCTCCTTTTATTCTTAGACATTTCAATCTTTAGTCTTCTTTGATTCAGCTCTTTTTCTCTTCTCAGTGTGCAATGTGGTGCCTATCTGTACTTACCTACTCACTGGCATTGTCCATTGGCTCCAGATTCTACCCAGCCTACCCTTGATGGCTCTCTAATCTCTGCCACTTCTAAACTTCTGGTCCGTATTTCCATTGGTCTCATCTATATTTCCAATTGGATGTCTGATGAGCACCTCAGCTACAGCAATTTTAGAATTAAATTTCACCCATTATCACTGTCCAAAAAACACCTGTTTTTCCTCCTGGAATCAATATATTCTTTTATTACTTCTACCTTTTTTCACTTGCCAGCCAGCTCTTAATATCTTAATTTGTTTCTCTTTTTCACTGTTCACATCCCATCAGAAAAAATATCTTGTCCATTCTACCTCAAAAGTGTGCTCTTGTGATGGTATAAATACAATATTGTGAGAGCACTAAGGAAAAAAACACTTAACTGTGCCTTTAAGAGTCAGGAAAAGCTTCCTAAAAGTGGTATTTAAAAGTGAAGTTTGTGAACTACTTCCTTTTCATCCTGTTGTGATATCTTTACAAGTTTGTTTTTCTAGTCTGTAAGCTTTTAAAGAGCATGAATTTGTTCTTTATATGTTAAATGTCTCACAGTATGTGAGAGGTGAGTGCTTAATGTTTATGAAATTGATAACTGTGAATGAATGTCTGCAGCCTACCTCATCCAGTCAGCTATCTTGCTGTGTTCTTTCACACTCCTTTTCCAACCACGCTACGCTTCTTATTCTTCAATAATTAAGCATGCTTGTCTTAACTCTGTACCATTATGCATGTAATTCCCTTTACAAAATACTCTTCTGGTATCTTTCCTCCCTCCAATTGGCTAGTCCTCCTTTCATTTTAAAGATTTTGTTCAGACGAGACCCTTCTGAAACATTTGTAGACTTCAATGAACATCATAAATGTCTAATAAATACTTGCTAAATGAATAAACCAAGGAAGTTATATTTCCCTTTAGCCTTCTCTTACTATCTTCTGAACAAATTGCTAATAGTCTTTTTATTCCACTCTTTTTAATCACCATGCTAGGAACTCTTAACACATAATATGACCTCAGTGGTTACATTTGAAACTCTGAAAGTAATCAAAATAATAAGCAGCTATTATATAATGTGGGTAATGTTCCACCAGGCATTAAATGGCTATCTTGGCAGGCAGTACAGTGTTTCTGAAAGTCACCTACAGTGTTTCTTCCTGGACCTCCGTGATATGGGTAAACACAGTGTAAGTTTAGTAATGTGAATAATATGCTTTCCACTCAATCACCAGGTGCCAATGAACTGGCTGTGCAGAAAGCAAAGGCAGAAATCACCAGGCTCATAAAAGAAGAGCTGATCCGGCTGGTGAGTGAAAACCTTAAAGTTTCGTTTGTTTTGTTTCAATAAGTGTTTTATTGAAATATAAATACAGACAAGTACTCAAATCATAAACATATAGTTTGATGAATTTTCACAAAGTAATAAGCATACCAGGGTAGTCACTACCCAGATCAAGAAATAAAAAACATTACTAATATCCCAGAAGTCTTCTCTGTGTCTATTCTTGTCACTATTCATCTCCATTCATCTCCCCCCAACAAAACCATACCTTGAATTTTTATCTTTTTTTTTTTTTGAGACTGAGTCTTGCATTGTCACCCAGGCTGGAGTGCAATGGCACGATCTTGGCTCACTGCAACCTCCGCCTCCTGCGTTCAAGCGATTCTCCTGCCTCAGCCTCCTGAGTAGCTGGGATTACAGGCACACACCACCACATCTGGCTAATTTTTGTATTTTTAGTAGAGATGGTGTTTCACTATGTTGGCAAGGCTGGTCTCAAACTCCTGACCTCATGATTCACCTGCCTCGGCCTCCCAAAGTGCTGGGATTACAGGCGTGAGCCACGGTACCCGGCCGCATATTGTGAATTTTAAAATCATAGATTAGTTTTTCCTGTTTTTGAACTCCACATAAGTGGAATCATGTGTTTGCACGTTTTGCATCTAGTTTCCTTCACTCAACATTTTGAGGAGATCGGTCCATGTTATTGCATGTAGCAATAATTCATACATTTTCATGGCCATATAATATTTATATGAATATACAACAATTAATTTATATATTGGATTTGGGGGCTATTCTTATTTTTGGTTTTTATGTATAACACTTCTGTGAACATTATTCCATGTGCGTTTGGTATATATTAGCATGATTTTTTCCTTGGGTATATACCTTGGAGTAGAATTGTTAATTATAGGCTAGGTATTGCTAAATAGTTTTTCAAAGGGTTACATCAATTCACACTCAATCCAGAAGTGTATGAAAATTCCAGTTGTTCTACATATTTCCCAACACATGGTGTTGTCAGTGTCTTTAAACTTGAACAATGACTTAATGTGATTTTGGAAAAAGCCCCTTACAGACTGCCTGTCCAGAGGAGGTAGACATGTCCTTGTGTCTTTAGTGCCAGTTGCAGCTTATAAACACTCCCTACGTGTGTACATTTCCTTTGAAAGGAAACGCTGTCTTTTCTCTAAGTGTAATTCTGAGAGCTTTTCTAAAATTCCCCTCACAGAGCATTCCTTTTTTTGTGGGGAGGTGGGGGTGGTTAGAAGTTTAATGAAAAGAGGGTTCACAAAACAAGAGGGAAAAAGTAAAACAGCTGTTAAATCATGCGCTTAATACTAGTTCACCAAGGAGTGATCGAAAAAAATCTTGTGCCCATAGATGCTACCACCATTAAATTGATTCAAAACATAGTTGTTAAGGAGTAGTTGAGTGAACAGAGAATTCATTAGTTATTGAATAGTTTTTCCTTTCTCAATGCAGTAATATTAACATTTAAAGTTTTAAATAAACAATAGTTTTATAAGTTGGCAAAGGAAATGATCTTAAATATTTCCTTTTGGGTTTGTTTGGTTGGTTGGTTGGTTGGTTGGTTGGTTTTTTTTGTTTGTTTTTTTTGTTTTGCTTTCTCTGATGACATATCTTTTATTTCCTATTACAGCAAAATTCATACCAACCAACAAATAAAGGAAGATACAAAGTCTTATAGACATCCGGAAAAAAGATTTTTACCTGTGCTGGTCTATGATATATGTGACAGTTGCTGTCTGCAGTTTACAATGTATTGTAAATTAAGATTTTTTAAATTCTATCTTGCTGATTTTTTTTAAATATAAGAAACTGGTACTTGGTAAAGAAATCTGTCCGTAAGTACCCCCACAATCCATCAAACTATATTTAAAGCCGGCCTGTTTTCAGAGTATGATGTCCTTTAATGTAAACTTAAATATCAATATTTTAAATGTCCGGATAATATTCTAGAGGTTTAAAAAATGGAAATATTTGAACTTTCTATTGAAGACAATAAAGTACACAAGTCTTTAAGGGGCTATTCACTTTATCGTGTACTTTCAATGAAATTGTTATCATTTCCTAAGAAAAGGTAAAATTCACTATCATATTTTGTGTCCCTGCCTTGAGCTTAAATGTTACATGACTCTGTGGAACAATATGAACTGGATTTAAGAATGTTATAATAGAAGTCTTACAAAATGGGTTGAGAGTTTTTGTTTCAACTTTTATCATCATAAATGGGCAAAAAGTAGTTGGACTAATTTCGGTTTTTATACAAGTAAAGATTTAATAGTATAAGGATTTTTTGCATTTCTTTACACTGAGTGTAAAACTCTACAAAGAGTTTTAGTATTTACTACTTTGAGGTTTCCCTCACAACTTCTGGCTCCATACCTAGCTCCTCTTTTATAATCTTCCTTAAAAGAAAGAGTGTAGCCTATAAATACTAAATATGATACCTTTTCCTTCTAGAAAGTGTTTGTTTATATATCTATACATGTTGTATGTACAAATATCCTACTACTTTTAAACTGATTTTTCTTCAGGATTATTGAATAGGTTGTGAATTTTCTTTCTTAAAAATTGTAAAACATAATGGTACCCAAGTTTTAAACTTAGATGTGCTTCATCTTAGTGAAATTTAATTCACAAGGAATCATAAATTGTATTTTTGAGGCTGGGTGCAGTGACTCACACCTGTATCCCAGCAATTTGGGAGGCCGAGGTGGGCAGATCACTTGAGGTCAGGAGTTCAAGACTAGCCTGGTTAACATGGCGAAACCCTGTCTCTACTAAAAATACAAAAATTAGTCGGCATGGTGGTGGGTGCCTGTAATCCCAGCTACTCAGGAGGCTGAGGCAGAAGAATCTGAGCCAAGATAACACCATTGCACTCCAGCCTGGGCGACAGAGTGAGACTATCTCAAAAATAAATAAATAAATAAATAAATAAATAAATAAATAGTATTTTTGAGCCTTCAAGATACAGTTCCTGAATATTCTAATTTAAATTGTTATAATTGGATTACCTAATATTCTTTTCAAGATTCCTGATGTATTAACTTCATGTTATTGTCACTTTTCAAAAAAGGAATTTTTTCAGGAGTTAAATAAAGTTAGCCTTTTATATCCAAGGGTTTCACACCCACAGATTAAACCAACCACAGATCAAAAATAGAAAAAAAAAAAGAAGAAGAAAAGATAATGTAAAATTTTAAAAATACAGTTTAACAGCTGTAAAACAGTTTTACTATAACATTTACATTGTGTTAAGTATTTTAAGTAATTTAAAGGTTACAGTATACAGGAGGTTAAAGTATACAGGAGGATGTGCATAGGTTATATGCAAATAGCAAGCCATTTCATATAAGAGGCTTGAACATCCGTGGATTTTGGTATAGAGGAGGGGTTTAAGGGGTGTCCTGCAATCAGTCCCCCTCGCATACCAAAGGATGACCGTATATTTCTTAAATGAAGAGACGTTCATTCTTTAAATATTCTTGACTTACAGGTTTTTTTAAAAATAAAAATAAAAGCATACTATAGTTGTAAAAACAAATAATTTTAATAGTATATTCAGTGACTGAAGTGATAGGGAGTATTAATCATTATTTATTCAGTATAAAGTTATTCTTCCTGAAAAAGTAAGATATACCTGGGAAATATTCTTGGATCCTTCACACATCCACTTAATTTCTTGAAGGAAGAAAACAGACAAAAGACATGTAACAACGGAAACAAATAAACCACTTACTGTAAAATTCCAGGAATTGTGGGCTCATTCCCTCCCTCTAGTTTATTTATTTGCTCATCTTTATCACCTAATGGTAGTTTGTTTTCTTTGGTAGAGTATATGGCAGTCCCACATTGATGATAATTGGTGCTCCCTTCATCCAACTGGATCACTTTGAGATTCAGTTTTACATCATTTTAGCATTTTGTTTGTATATCAGTTGTGATGAGCCACTGATAAAATTTTATTCTAAAATGAAACATATTACTTTGTTAGTACATTTTTTAGTTTCACACTGACTTAAAATTTGAATGATGTACAGACTTTGTTTTTTTAATGCAATATGAATATTTGCTCGTTTTCTAAATTCCTTATAAAATAAAATTAATTCGAATTCAGTCTGCACTTTCTTAAAATTATCTTTCCTCGAATGCTTTTTCTTCTGTTTCTCTAATTTTGTTTATATTGGTGAGAGAAGTATTATACTCTGTATTTTTATTTAAAAAATTCTAGCAACTTATTACCCCAAATATTTATAATTCTGTTTCAGAAATGTCTTCCTGAAGAAGGCTCTTAAGTCTTTTATGTTCATTGTATTTAGCGTAAGAGAAACATAGGTGAAATAATAGGTTCATTTACCAGTTGGGGTTTTGCCACAGTGACACTCTTACAAAATGGATATGTAGGCTGGGCGCGGTGGCTCATACCTGTAATCCCAGCACTTTGGGAGGCCGAGGCAGGCAGATCACCTTGGGTAAGGAGTTCAAGACCAGTCTGACCAACACGGAGAGACCCAGTCTCTACTAAAAATACAAAATTAGCCAGGCATGGTGGCGCATGCCTGTCATCTCAGCTACTCGGGAGGCTGAGGCAGGTGAATCGCTTGAACCTGGGAGGCAGAGGTTGCAGTGAGCTGAGATGGCGCCATTGCACTCCAACTTGGGCAAGAAGAGCGAAACTCCGTCTCAAGAAAAAAAAAAAAAAGGGAAAAAAAAAGGATATGTAGAATGAAAGAATAATAGCTAAGTTCTCCCTCACACCTTTTGGACACTTTACTATTTGATATATCTCTTTTTTTTTTTTTTTTTTTTTTTTTTTGAGACAGAGTCTTGCTCTGTTGCCAGGCTGGATTTGCAGCGTGATCTCGGCACGCTGCAACCTCTGCCTCCCGGGTTCAAGCCATTCTTCTGCCTCAGCCTCCCAAGTAGCTGGGACTACAGGCGTGAGCCACCACACCCAGTTAATTTTTTTGTATTTTTAGTAGAGACGGGGTTTCGCCATGTTGGCCAGGATGGTCTCGGATCTCTGACCTCGTGATCTGCCCACCTTGGCCTCCCAAAGTGCTGGGATTACAGGCACGAGCCACCACGCCCAGCCACTATTTGATTTATTTCATGTCTCATTGGCTTTGTTGGTGTACGCAATGCACATATGACTGCTAATCTTTTGTTTTGTTTTGTTTTGTTTTTGAGACAGAGTCTTGCTCTGTTGCCCAGGCTGAAGTGCAGTGGCACAATCTCAGCTCATTGCAACCTCCGCCTCCCAGGTTCAAGCAGTTCTCCTGTCTCAGCCTCCTGAGTAGCTGGGACTACAGGCACGTGCCACGACACCAGTCTAATTTTTTGTATTTTTAGTAGAGATGGGGTTTCACCATGTTAGCCAGGATGGTCTCGATCTCCTGACCTCGTGATCTGCCCACCTCGGCCTCCCAAAGCGCTGGGATTACAGTCATGGGCCCACTGCTCCCGGCCTAATCTTTCTTTTGAGTCAGGCAGTTCCTATGTATAGAATTGGGTTTGTTCGTCTTAAAGGAGAACCAGCTATTGAATACTTAGGATTTATAAATCCCATTCAGCTAGCTGTGAAGTCAGCTTCAAAGTAACAGCAGAATCTTGAGAAGCACAAACTAGAAAGGAAAACCGCCAAAGTTGTAACTCAGTTGTTTCTGACCTCTTTTTACTATTGGAGCCATGCTTTGATTTATAAAGCCATCAGCCAAAGTCCTTTAGTGACAGATTAGCATATTGTTTAAAATAGGAGGTGTGGGGAAATTGTTGTCTAAATGAAGTCTAGTATAAATAGCTACACTTTATTTAGTAAAATGTGCCATTTTGCTACTTTATAGATCATGCTAAGTTCTTTTTTTTTTTTTTTTTTTTTTGAGACGGAGTCTCACTCTTTCGCCCAGGCTGGAGTGTAGTGGTACAGTCTCGGTTCACTGCAACCTCCGCCTCCCAGGTTCAAGTGATTGTCCTGCCATGGCCTCCCAAGTAGCTGGGGTTACAGGTGCTCACCACCATGCCTGGTGAATTTGTATTTTGAATTTGAATAAAAATTTTGAATTTGTATTTTTATGGTAGAGACGGGGTTTCACCATGTTGGCCAGGCTGGTCTCAAACTCCTGACCTCAGGTGATCCACCTGCCTCGGCCTCCCAAAGTGCTGGGATTATAGGCGTGAGCCACGGCGCCTGGCCAGATCATGCTAAGTTCTTAAAGCAGGCAAGAGTTCTGAGTGGCTAGCCCAATGTGGGCCATTCAGATACTCTTCCAGTTAGATTTGAGTCTAGAGCTGTCAGTTTTTCACATTTTGGTACATAGTTTTACATACGAACGGGAATCTACTGACATTTTCTCATGCCTTCTGCTTCTGGCATACTGAAGCTTATCTTTTAAAAAGGTGCATGTATGTATATTTATGTGTGTTAAGTATCAGGAGTGAGAGAGTAAATGTATGTAGAGGGGTGAGGGAGAGTCTTAACTATTTAGTTTGGGTGTAACCATCAGAAAACAAACTTACTGAAGTGAGATGCTTAACTTGGAGTATAGCAACATCTTACATACTGGTTAATGAAACATCTGCTCTACTCTTAGGTCAGCTCTCTGGAGCTAAAGACAGCTACGTTTCCCTTACCAGGTAGAAATTCCCTGATATGTTGACTGTTATGGATATTTGAAGGCCTTCTAAAAATATATATAAATTTATAATTTTTCTCAGACAGGGGTCCAAGTAGGAATGCAAAGAGAAAGTGTAAAGGTATTCTTCACAAAGTCCCCACAGTATTGACCTTCCCCTTTAAAAGTGCCTTATGGTTTAGCTGCTGTGTGTGTGAGTGCATACTGTCAAGTTACATGACTGGTGAGGAATTTACTTTTGATTATTTTTCTTGAACTTGTTCTCTTCCAAATGTGGCAACAACTTACAGGAGTTCACGATTTTTTTCAAACTCAAGCCCTAAAGAAGAAATTCTAACTTTGCATTAACCATGTTCTTTTGGGAAGAAAAAAAAATAAGTATGAAGTAAAAAGGGAAGTTTAACCTTTTGGGGGAATTGGAACTCAACATTACTCTCACATGTTAGGATTACTTTAAAAGATAGAATTTCAGAATTTAAAAAACTAATCATTTTTAATATATAGAAATACCTAGTTGCCCATGTTTTGAATATTAGTCTCTCTTCACAACTTTGCATACTGTGGAATAAGGGATATGTGAGAGGATTCAGTGTGAAAAACATGTTCTTTCTACAGAAAAAGCTTTTCATTCGAACTTTGTAGTGATTGGATTTTTAGCAGCCTGGCAACTTCAGGCACTTCTATAGCAGCTTTGGATGTTAAAGTGTCCTTGGCCTTTATCCCTGAAATCCTAGGAGACTCTCAAGTGCCTTCCAGCCAGTCCCAGAAACCTTGAAGGCAGCATCTTTTCTCTGTGCCTTTGCCTAAGGGAGTCTTCCGGGAGCTGATACTCCCAAAAGTATACTGTTGACTTTGGAAAAGAGTCCTCCCCATCCCCAAACCAGCCCTCAGCCTGTGTCTGTGGCACAGGATTTGGAAAGCTTGGTAGGGTTGGATGCTTGGGAGCTTCAAAGAGAGCATAAATTCCTCTGTAACTTTTTATTGGTTTAATTTTGCTCCTAAAAATGTGTCTGGGGTCAGGCACGGTGGCTCACGCCTGTAATCCCAGCACTTTGGGAGGCCGAGGAGGGTGGATCACCTGAGGTCAGGAGTTTGAGACCAGCCTGGCCAACATGGTGCAACTCTGTCTCTATCAGAACTACAAGGCCAGGCACGGTAGCTCACTCCTGTAACCCCAGCACTTTGGGAGGCTGAGGCAGGCAGATCACAGGGTTAGGAGTTCGAGACCAGCCTGGCCAATATAGTGAAACCTGTCTCTACTAAAAAAAAAATTAGCCAGTGTAGTGGCATGCATCTGTAGTCCCAGCTACTCGGGAGGCTGAGGCAGGAGAATCACTTGAACCTGGGAGGCAGAGGTTGCAGTGAGCCAAGATTGTGCCACTGCACTCTAGCCTGGGTGACAGAGCTAAACTTCATCTCAAAAAAAAAAAAAATTAGCCGGTGTGGTGGTGTGCGCCTGTAATCGCAGCTACTCAGGAGGCTGAGGCATGAGAATTGCTCGAGCCCGGGAGGCAGAGGTTGCAGTGAGCCAAGATCACGCCAGTGCACTCCAGCCTGGACAACAGAGCAAGACTGTCTTTAAAAAAAAAAGTATATCTGGGAGTGGTAATCATTCTATGATATACATTTAAGTTTGAGAAATACTGGTAATCTTCACTTTTGCTCTTGGATTTTGACTGCCTGTGAACTAAAGCTGTGGTCTCCAAAGTGGGGTACATGACAGTAATTTATTGAAAAGCAGGAAGAGGCCGGATGCGTTGGCTCACACTTGTAATCCCAACACTTCGGGAGGCCGAAGTGGGCGGATCACTTGAGGTCAGGAGTGTCAGTCTGGCCAACATGGTGAAACCCAGTCTCTACTAAAAAAATACAAAAATTAGTAGGGCATGGTGGCACACGCCTGTAATCCCAGCTACTTGGGAGGCTGAGGCAGGAGAATTGCATGAATCCAGGAGGTGGAGGTTACAGTGAGCCCAGATCGTGCCAATTCCAGCCTGGGTGACAGAGTAACTCCATCTCAAAGAGAAAAGTAGGAAAAAAATTTTGAAGCTTCTGTGTTTGTTTGTTTGTTTTTTCTTTATTTTACTTTTAGAGACAGGGTCTTGCTCTGTTGCCCAGGCTGGAGTGCAGTGGCATGATCATAGCTCACAGTAGTCTCAAACTCCTATGCTCAAGTGATCCTCCCACTTCAGCCTCCTGAATAGGTAAGTAGGACTATACAGGTGTGTGCCACCATGCCTGGTTAATTTTTTATTTTTTGTAGCAGTGGGGTCTCGCTGTGTTGCCCAGACTAATCTTAGACTCCTGGCCTCAGGCAATCCTCCTTCCTCTGCTGGGATTACAGGCATGAGCCACCGCACCTGGATCTATTTTTCTTTCTTTATTTTTTTAAGTTGTAGAATATTTATAAAAAACAACCCATATGTGTTAAGTAAATATTTTTAAATGAAAGATACATTTTTCTAAATAAAAACAACTTAGTGAGAAGACTATACTCATTTATTTTTTACATCCTGATGTCTGGCTGGTCATTGAGGAGCTTTTTTTTTTTTTTTTTTTTTTGAGACAGAGTTTTGCTCTTACTGCCCAGGCTGGTGTGCAATGGCGTGATCTCGGCTTACTGCAAGCTCCGCCTCCCGGATTCAAGTGATTCTGCCTCAGCCTCCCGAGTAGCTGGGATTACAAGTGCCCGCCACCACACCTGGCTAAATTTTTGTAATTTTAGTAGAGACAAGGTTTTACCATGTTGGTCAGGCTGGTCTCGAACTCCTGACCTCAGATGATCCAACTGCCTTGCCCTCCCAAAGTGCTGGGATTACAGGCGTGAACCACTGGGCCCTCCTGGCCTTATTTTTCTTTCTAAATCTCATCCTTTCTTTAAAATTTTACTTTGTGTAAGGTTATTGTTTTTGTTTTTTTTTGAGATGGAGTCTCACTCTGTCATGCAGGCTGGAGTGCAGTGGTGCAATCTTGGCTCACCGCAACCTCCGCCTCTCGGGTTCAAGTGATCCTCCTGCCTCAGCCTCCTGAGTAGCTGGGATTATAGGCATGTGCCACCACGCCTGGCTTATTTTTATATTTTTAGTAGAGATGGAGATTCACCATATTGGTCAGGCTGGTCTCAAACTCCTGACCTCGTGATCCGCCCACCTCAGCCTCCCAAAGTGCTGGGATTGCAGGCATGAGCCACCCCTCCCAGCCTGTGTAAATTTTTTATAATACGTTGCTACATAATATATTGTTACTGTATTGGTATGACAGTTCATATACATAATCAAGTATGTATATTGGGAGGGTACTTGAACAACCTTGGGCTTGCTTAAATGCTTTATCTGTTTTTTCTTTTTTTTGAGATGGAGTTTCACTCTTGTTGCCCAGGTTGGAGTGCAATGGCGCGATCTCAGCTCACCGCAACCTCCGCCTCCCAGGTTCAAGTGATTTTCCTGCCTCAGCCTCCCAAGTAGCTGGGACTATAGGCATGCGCCACCATGCCCGGCTAATTTTGTATTTTTAGTAGAGATGGGGTCTCTCCATGTTGGTCAGTCTGGTCTAGAACTCCCGACCTCAGGTGATCCACAGGTCT
The DNA here is from genome assembly GCF_028885655.2 of Pongo abelii. Classification (NCBI taxonomy): domain Eukaryota; kingdom Metazoa; phylum Chordata; class Mammalia; order Primates; family Hominidae; genus Pongo; species Pongo abelii. The sequence goes on from NC_071989.2 coordinate 143,198,964, forward strand.
TGACCTCCCAAAGTGCTGGAACTACAGGCGTGAGCCACTGTGCCTGGCCACTTTATCTGTTTTTTCATATATAAAATTCTGATATAATATGTACATCTTAGGATTGTTATGAGGATGAGGTGAAATAATACATTTAAAGCATAAATATGCTTAAAGCACGTAAAAATAGTGCCTGGCATGTGGTAAGCATTCAATAAATGTTGGCTGGCACTATTATTATAATGGGTGAATAGTGGTAGATTTTCTTATGCTCTCTGCTGTACACTGAATGTACCCTCCTCCTACCCCCAAATTCATGATGTTGAAACCAGTTCCCAATTTGATAGTATTTGGAGGCCTTTGGGAGGTGATTATGTCATGAGGGCTAGTGGGATCAGTGCCCTTATAAAAGAGACCCCAGTGAACTCCCTTGCCCCTTCTGCCATGTGAGAACATAGCAAAAAAAAAAAAGACAACTGTCTGTGAACCAAAAGCTGGCTCTCTACCAGACACCAAATTGGCCAGTACTTTGACCTTGGACTTTCCAGCTTCCAGAGAAATAAAATTTTGTCTTTTGTAAGCCATTCAGTCCGTTATTTTGTTATAGCAGCCAAAACAGACTAAGACCCTATCTTTCTTTTTAGTGTTGATATAAAGCTATATATTTAGCAGGGACAGTCGGCTGTTACTGATAAGTTAAAATGTAGAAAGCAAGATTCATTTTTTTCCTATGTATATGAAAGTATTTAAGAACACTTGGGTTGGGTGTGGTTGCTCACACCTGTAATCCTAGCACTTTGCGAGGCAGTGGCGGGAGGATTGCTTGAGCCCACGAGTTCAAGACCAGTCTGATCAATACAGGGAGACCCCCGTCTCTATTTAAAAACAAAACAAAACAAAAACACTTGTACCCTCAATTGAAAGGTCTTTAGAGGCAGCCAAATTCCAGATATAAACAAATATTCCTTTTATTCACGTTTATATAATCACTATCATTCAAAAGCCAAATTCACTGGTGATTTGCCTATGTGATATGGCCTACCTTGGGCCAGGCTGAAGCTTTTGGAGAAACAATGAAAAATGTTATATTGAGTTCAAATTGTATTTCAAGGATGTATACTTTTGAAGAAAAAATGTTGGGAGATAAGTGGAATAGTGTGATGTTTAAAAGTGCACTCCAGGCCGGGTGCGGTGGCTCACGCCTGTAATCCCAGCACTTTGGGAGGCTGAGGCGGGCAGATCACCTGAGGTCAGTTTGAAACCAGCCTGGCCAACATGATGAAACGCCATCTCTACTAAAAAAATACAAAAATTAGCCAGGCGTGTCGGCAGGCACCTGTAATCCCAGCTATTCGGGAGGCTGAGAGGAGAATCAGTGAGCCAAGATTACACCACCACATTCCAGCCTAAGTGAAAGAGCAAGACTTTATCTCAAACAAATAAATAAAAGTGTACTCCAGGCACAGTGGCTCATCCCTGTAATTTCAGCACTTTGAGAGACTCAGGTGGGGGGATCACTTGAGGCCAGGAGTTTGAGACTAGCCTTGGCAACATGGCAAGACCTCATCTCTACAAAAAAAAAAAAAAAAAATTGTTTAAGTATGGTCTTGTTGCAGATGAAGTACTGATAAATACCTATGCCCTTGAAAAAGCCTCTGCATTTGACAGTACATTATATATGTATTGTGTGTACTATAGCACCTCATTAAGACCAATCTGGCCAGGTACAGTGGCTCAAACCTGTAATCCCAGCACTTTGGGAGGCTAAGGCAGGAGGATCGCTTGAGCCCAGGACTTCAAGACCAGCTTGGGAAATATGAGGAAACCCTGTCTCTACAAAACATACAAAAATTGGCCCGGCACGCATCCATAATCCCAGATACTTGGGAGGCTGAGGTTGGAGGATCCCCTGAGCCTGGGGAGGTTGAGGCTGCAGTGAGCCATGATCACATCACTACATTCCAGCCTGGCAACAGAGCAAAAAAAAAAAAAAAAAAAAAAACCCAATCTGAGTTAATTTTCTAAAAACATCAGACCCACCATTCTTGTTGCACTTAACACAAAATTCCAATGATATGTTTGACTGTCCATTTCAATGGTTTCAGTGGAATATGGGCTCCCTGAGATCACAGTCCATGTCCTATGTTTTGTATCCTCAGTTTTGCATTTAATAAATACTTGTTGAATTGTTTATGGTCACACAGCTAGTAAGTGGCAGACCTAGCATTTAAATCCGTATCTATCTTCACTCCAAAGGCTGCCTGTCTGGTAACAATAAATACTATATAGAAGATGTAGTTTGTGATACATACATGGTATTTTAGTTTTTTTCAGTTTGGCTGGCTCATATCAAGCAGCATTATTAGAATATATCAATACTGCTTTTATTATTTGTACTCTGCAGCTGAAGGGACTGGAAAGAGGATGCTGTTATTGTAGACGCTAACGCAAGTGTTAAATTTAAGGAGTAACTTTACCTTTTTTTTTTTTTTTTGAGACAGTCTCACTCTGTCACCCAAGCTGGAGTGCAATGGCTCAATCTCAGCTCACTTCAACCTCCACCTCCCAGGTTCAAGCAATTCTCGTGTCTGCCTCCTAAGTAGCTGGGATTACAGGCGCATGCCACCACGCCTGGCTAATTTTTTTTTTATTTTTATTTTTTGTATTTTTAGTAGAGACAGAGTTTCACCATGTTGGTCAAGCTGGTCTTGAACTCCTGACCTCAAGTGATCTGCCTGCCTCAGCCTCCCAAAGTGCTGGGATTACAGGCGTGAGCCACCACACCCAGTCTAGAGTAACTTAACCTTAAGAACAGGTAAGTGGCTGGGTGCGGTGGTTCACGCCTGTAATCCCAGAAACTTGGGAGGCCGAGACGGGCAGATCAAGAGGTCAGGAGATCGAGACCATCCTGGCCGAAGTGGTGAAACCCCGTCTCTACTAAAATACAAAACATTAGCCTGGCGTGGTGGTGTGCACCTGGAGTTCCAGCTACTCGGGAGGCTGAGGCAGGGGAATCGCTTGAACCCGGGAGGCGGAGGTTGCAGTGAGTCGAGATCCCACCACCCCACTACAGCCTGGCGACACAGCAAGACTGCATCTCAAAAAAAAAACAAAAAAAACAAAACAGGTAAGTGATGTGGCCTTAGCAGCACCCTATTTATTTATTCATTCATTTGTATATTTTTTGAGTCCAGGTCTTGCTCTGTTGTTCAGTCTGGAGTACAGTGTCATGGTCATAGCTCACTGTAGCCCCAAACTCTTGGGCTCAAGTGGTCCTCCCACCTTAGCCTCTCAAAGTGCTGGGATTTCACACGTGAACTACCATGCCTGGTTTATTATATTTTGGGGACAGAGTCTCACTCTGTCATTCAATCTGGAGTACAGTGACGTGATTACAGCTCACTGCAGCCTCAACCTCATGGGCTCAAACAATCTTCCCACCTCAGCATCCTAAGTAGTTGGGACCACAGGCATGTGCCACCATGCCTGGCATTTTTTTTCTTCTGGTATTGGCAGGGTCTCCCTATGTTGTTGGCTAGGCTGACCTCCAACTCCTGGGCTCAAGCAGTCCTCCTGTTTCAGCCTCCCAAAGTGCTGGGATTATAGGCATAAGCCATTGCACCTGTCTGGGAAGCTCATCTGAGCCTTGGTATCCAGAGTTTTTATTGGAGCTAATTATGTAGACATGATTAATTAGCCATATGGCTGATTTCAGTTTTCAATCCCTCAGGAGGTGGAGCTGATACCATGTGACCCAGCTCTTTCACACTAAATCACATTGTTAGACTATCGTGCATGACCCACGGCCCCAGGCAAACAAAAACACTATGAAGCATGACATTCCAAGGGTTTAGGGATTACTTCCAAGAAGCCAGCAGTAAAGGCCAGACTGTTCTTTGGCAAGGTTAAATTCTTTACGCCTGCCCCTCTACATCGTAGAAGGGCCCGTTTCCTCAATTTTTTTGGATTATGTTATTTCTTCAATTCTCTCTTAGCTTTTCATCAGAGGTAAAAATAACATTTGTAGTTTCCAGTTACTACAGCTAGATCATGGTGTAGTAACAAAAATCTCAGTGATTTCTTTTTTATTTTATTTCTCTGGGCTAGGTGTAGTGGCTCACGTCTGTCATCCCAGCACTTTGGGAGGTTGAAGCAGGCAGATCACCTGAGGCCAGGAGTTCGAGACCAGGCTGGTCAACATGGTGAAACCCCCTCTCTACTAAAAATACAAAAAGCCAGGTGTGGTGGCTCGTGCCTGTAGTCCTAGCTACTTGGGAGGCTGAACCCGGGAGATGGAGGTTGCAGTGAGCCAACATCTCGCCACTGCACTCCAGCCTGGGTGACAGAATGGGACTCTGTCTCAAAAAAAAAAAAAAAAGCTTATTTCTCATCTATGCTAAATTATCCTCATGTGTTGTAAGAGGAGAAGCTTTACTTCACATCTATCTAACCCCAGAATCCAGGATCCAGACTGATGGCAACTCTAACATCACAGTCCTAATGGCAGAGAAGAATCTTAGAGAATCTCGCATTTGTCACTTTCATTGACTAGTGCAAGTCACATGGCTATGCCTGAGTTTGGGGAGGGGATGGCTGAAGAAGTACAGAGGAGCTAGATAGTGGAGATTAGTTATAATATTTATAATATATCCAAAAAAGAGCTTCCAGAGGGTTGAACTAAATGAGCACCTTATAGAGGCAAGTGGAATCACATGACTAACTTTGTGCAATGTGAGTCTAAAAAACTAGGACAGTGGATAGACATTAGTAGGAGGCTGACTGCTTTAATATGAGGTCAAATTTTAGAAGTTTATAGAATTTTAGAATTTTATAAGAGGAGCTGCCTACAGTGGTAGCAAATTCCTATATAAAAAACGAATTGGTCACTATTTCTCTCATAGTGACTATTGTGAAGATAGTTTAGATTTTCGTGAAGCACTGTTTTGCATGGTTATAACATTTGTCTGCTCCATTGAATCTAGAATAAGTTGGCTGTGCACGGTGGCTCCTGCCGGTAATCCCAGCACTTTGGGAGGCCGAGGTGGGAGGATCACCTGAGGTCAGGAGTTCAAGACCAGCCTGGCCAACATGGTGAAACCCTATCCCTACTAAAAATACAAAAATTAGCCAGGCATGGTAGCACATGCCTATAGTCCCAGCTACTCAGGAGGCTGAGGCAGGAGAATCACTTGAACCCGGGAAGCGGAGGTTGCAGTGAGCCGAGATTGGGCCACAATCCAGTGACCCAGCCTGGGTGAAAGAGGGAGACTCCGTCTGAAAAAAAAAAAAAAAAAGCTAAAGTCAACATATAGCATAAATGAGTAGCTGTGTCAGAGGGTGAGTAAACCTGGAATGTCTCCTCTTCCTTGATCAAATACCCACTAGCTAGTGGTTCACCAAATGGCTGGTGCTATTTTACTAAGGTCATCAGCTGATATAAGTGTGCAGTTTCATCTTGGTGGCTAGATCTCCCTCTAAAGAGAGCTGGCTGGAGATTTCTTGCTGATATTTCCTGGCTCATGGTGCTTCTGTGAAATATCTCCAGATTAAAGTGGCATTTAAAGCCCACTTCCAACCCTTCCTAGAGCATTCAGTGGGCAAAGGTTCCACCATTATAAATGTACTTGCTGTTGTCTTCCCTGTAGCCACCACAGCTTCTACTCCACCAGTTCATGTCTGGCACTTTCAAATCCAAACTCGAAACTCAAATCCTTTGCAAGTCTTCCTCAGTTATTCCCTTTAGCTGTAATGATGAATATTTGTCCCCATATATATATATATATATATATATATATATATATATATATATTTTTTTTTTTTTTTTTTTTTTTGAAACAGAGTCTCACTGTTGCCCAGACTGGAGTGCAGTGGCCAATCTTGGCTCACCGCAACCTCTGCCTCTGGGGTTCAAGTGATTCTCGTGCTTCAGCCTCCTGAGTAGCTGGGATTACAGATGTGCACCATCACACCCGGCTGATTTTTCTATTTTTAGTAGATAGGAGGTTTCGTCATGTTGGCCAGGCTGTTCTGGAACTTCTGGCCTCAAGTAATCCACCTGCCTCGGCCTCCCAAAGTCCTGGGATTGCAGGCATGACCCACCGTGCCTGGCCTTATTCCCATGAATTCTTATTCAAGATTTTATTGGAATGTTTATATTTGGTTATTTTCAAGAACAATATAACTTGTATGAGCTTAAAATATTTTATGGAAAATGGTAAATATTTGAAAATAGAATAGTATGATGAACATCTAAGTAGTGGTGAATATTTTCTTTTTTCTTTTTATCTTTTGAGACAGGGTCTCGCTTGGTCATCCAGGCTGGAGTGCAGTGGCGTGATCTTGGCTCAGTGTAATCCCTGCCTTCCAGGCTCAAGCGATCCTCCCGCCTCAGCCTACCAAGTAGCTAAGCTGAGTTATTTTTGAGACAGAGTCTCATTCTGTCACCCAGACTGGAGTGCAGTGGCACGATCTCAACTGACTGCAACCTCCGCCTCCCAGGGTCAAGCGATTCTCCTGCTTCAGCCTCCCAAGTAACTGGGATTAGCGACATGCACCACCACGCCTGGCTAATTTTTTGTATTTTTAGTAGAGACAGGATTTCACCATGTTGGCCAGGCTGGTCTTTAACTCCTGACTTCAGGGGATCCACCCTCCTTGGCCTCCCAAAGTGCTGGGATTATAGGCATGAGTCACAGTGCCTGGCCACTGATGGATATTTAAATAGTCCTATTACCTTATTTAATTTCACAGCTCTACAAGGAAGACATTGTCTTAATTTCATACATGTGGGAACTTTTGAAGGAGCAATGACTTGCCCAAAATATCATGGGAGGCAAGTGGCAGAAAGGCTTTGAAACTCAGGGCTGTCTGACTTCCTTTGTTATTCTGGCTACCCCTCCATTGGGCCTGCAAATTACTTGACTTTGTTAGAATGAAAATTTCTTTTTCTTAAATCTTTTTATATACAAATGCCATTTCAGACAAGAGTTTAGAATTACAGATTTGGAATAGTGATTATATGGTATGGAAGTGCTCCACCTCAAGAGCAAAAAAACCTTGCTTAGAAAAAAAACTTGTTTTTAGATAGGCTACTTAATATGCCTTAAAATCTGTGTGCATATTTTAACTTTCTATATTGGTATTTTCCTTTTACATATAAATAACACTAGCATGATTAATCCTGTTTTTTAGCATTTTACTTTTTTGAGACAGGGTCTCACTCTGTTGCCCAGGCTGGAGTGCAGTGGCACAAACACAGCTTAAGGAAGCCTCAGTCTCCTTCCTCCTATCTCAGTCCTTCCTCCTATCTCAGCCTCCCTAGCAGCTGGCCCTACAAGTACTCATCACCACACCCAGCTAATTGTTTTATTTTTTGTAGAGACAGAATCTCTCTATATTGTCCAGGCTGGTCTCAAACTCCTGGCCTCCTGCTTTGGCCTCCCAAAGTCCTGGGATTACAGGTGTGAATCACTCCACCTAGTTGGAATGATGTTTAGAATCATGTTATGAATCTCTGTCTGCCAAAAAAAATCCTACCTTCCCAACCAGGGAATTCTACCTGAGCTTTGTGTCCAGAGTTTTTTGTTGTTGTTGTTGTTGTTGTTTGTTTGTCTGAGACGGAGTCTCGTTCTGTCCCAGGCTGGAGTGCAGTGGCGCGATCTCGGCTCACAGCAACCTCCACCTCCTGGGTTCAAGCGATCCTCCTGCCTCAGCCTTCCAAGTAGCTGGGATTACAGGTGCGTGCCACCATGCCCGACTAATTTTCGTATTTTCAGTAGAGAAGGGGTTTCACCATGTTGGCCAGGCTGGTTTCGAACTCCTGACCTCGTGATCTGCCCGCCTCGGCCTCCCAAAGTGCTGGGATTACAGGCATGAGCCACCGCACCCAGACTGTCCAGAGTTTTTATTGGTGTAGGTTTGATCAACTGTTCACATGGCTTATCTGTCTCCAGCCCCTCAGTAGATTGAATGAATGGGCTTGCTTGTTTCGTGTGTTGTGTCCCGGCTTGTGTGTTTGTCCAGAAAAGTTGTTGCTCCTCCTTTCTTTCCTACTGGCAGGGCAGTACCTGGCCCAGGGCTGTGCTTATGGTAGAACTCAGTTCTATGAATTGTCCATCCTCAAATAGCCTTCATTACATGAGAGAAAAGGGCAAGCATCCTCCTCTAGCCTCTTCCCACTGCTTAATAAAGTGTCTCCCTTTCAGTAGCTGCCCTAATTCTGGATCCTCTCCATTCTGACATCTGGAAATTCACAGGAGGAAGGAGTGAGGAAATGAATCCCTTCTAAGTGGGTTTGTGTGAGGTGACTGATATGTCAGATATCTCACAAGAAAAACATAATAGCGGTAGTTTGTTGTTCCATCCTTTCCTGTGATTATGGAATAATGAATGTGACAATTCCGTGGGGCGTGGTGGCTCACGCCTGTAATCCGCGTGGATCATCAGGATGTCCCATAAAATAAAGCTTTTCATTATCACATGATCTTGGGCATGAAGAGTCCCAACTCCCCTGACTTTCATCTATTAGTCCTGTATCTAAGAAATGGGGTCAGCAGGAGTTCCAGCATCTCAGAATTGTGGTGATAACCAATACAAGTAAGGAAGTTATTAATTCCCCATTTGGTGGGTTCCTCAACCCCAGCCACTGGGGACGGTCCACGCCGGACCACCAGCAGCTCAGGCCTAAGGCCACGACGCGCAAGCGCAGCCTGCCAGCCTGGCTCTCTCCCAAAGCTTGCGTGCAGGTCGGCGGCGGGAGATGGGGTCTCGCGATGCGAGTGTGCGTGTGCGTGCGCGGCCCTCGCGAGCTCGCGCACGCCGCCTCTAACACTACAGGGTGGTAGCGGCCTCTTCGTACTGCGTCCGGGGCAGGACCGTGCGCGGCGGCCGCGGCGGGTGCTGGGAGCCAGCGTCTGCCTCGCCGCCGCCCTCGCTGCCTGCCCCTCCGTCTTGGCCCGTTCTCCGCACCGTGCAGAGGCGGCGGGCTGGGGAGGGAGCGGCGCCAGCGCGAGGTTCCCAGCCGCTGGGAAGCCCCTAGACGCGCCGAGGGGCCGGGCTACGAGCGGCTGAGGTAGGTAGGGGCGCGCGGGCTGGTCAGCCGGCCGAGAGCGGGGTCGGGCGGCGGCGAGAACGGGCGCCTCGCTGGCCGGCAAGAAGAGGCCTCCTGCCAAGGGGCCCTAGTGTAGCTGGAGTGAGAGGAGGGGCCCCGGACGTAGCCTGCTGTTGCCGGGTGTGGAGCCATTACGGGGGGACATTCCTCCTGCGGCGAGGGGAGGGAGCCCCCTTTCTTTTCTTTGAGAGGTCAGAATCCGCAGTCCGCCCTCCGCCTTTAAATAAAAGCCTGCCGGCTCGAGATCGGCGTCGCGATGGAGTGCCCGTGGACTTCTACGCTTGCGGAACTCCGAGTGGACGGACAGCGGCTTATGAATTTTGCTTTTTAGAGGGTACACAACCCTTTCTCTAGGGTGGCGTGCATCTTTTGCAAACTTGTTATTGCCAATACGCTAATAGTCGCTTTCAGCACACAACAGGTAATACATTCTAAACGCCTCGTGTCAAAATAAGGAGAGTCCTTATTTGTGCACCGTGGGGCACAGTTAAGGAGTAGGAAGAAGACAAAGGAGGCCGTTATTTATGTGCCGTCCTATTATCAAAACTTTCCGTGGTGGGGCAGGGTGCGTGGCTATTGGCCTCTGCTGAATGGACTTTCAGAGTGATTGAGGTGAGTTGCAAATCTTCATTTAGAATTATGAAACGTATATGATTATACATAATAGTTAGTCAAATGACCTGAAATAAATCTCTGAGAATTACGTGATCTTTGATCTTTGGAGAACAGAACTTGGGTTTTTTGAAAGGAAGCTTTCTCCATGTTTAGAAAGCTTCAGGGATGCTTTGTGAAGTTACTAAAAATAGTAACAGTTCTTTATGTTGGCAGTAATGACTGCCACATTCAAGAGAAAAGAAAGGAATTGTTCTATAAAGAACAGCTCATTTTAGGGGTTAAACTTTAGAGTTAAACACAATAAAACAACTTCAAGGATGGCAAGTTTTAGCTTATGCTTTAAGTATTCGAATTTAGTCACAGTCCAAATATATAGAAGCTCTTAGTTGACTCCTGTACATTCAGGGAACTATTTATTGGTTGTTTTTGTTTGTTTTGTGTTTTGAAACGGAGTCTCACTCTGTCCCCCAGGCTGGAGTACAGCTCACTGCAACCTCTGTCTCCCGGGTTCAAGCAATTCTCCTGCCTCAGCCTCTCAAGTAGCTGGGATTATAGGCATGCGCCACCACGCCCGGCTAATTTTTGTATTTTTAGTAGAGACGGTGTTTAACCATGTTGACCAGGCTGGTCTCGAACTCCTGACCTCGTGATCCACCCGTCTCAACCTCCCAAAGTGCTGGGATTACAGGCGTGAGCCACTGCACCCGGCCTCAGTAACTATTTGAAAAGATGATCTTTAACCTTTGATAGTCTGCACAACCTGTTCTATAACTCTGGGCTTCTATTCAGTCCACGCTGTCTAGAAATGTAGTATTCATTCTCTCTGGGTTTTTTTTTTTTTTTTTTTTTTTTCCTGAGATGGAGTCTGTTTCCTAGGCTGGAGTGCAGTGGCACGAACTCGGCTCACTGCAACCTCTGCCTTTGGGTTCAAGCGATTCTCTTGCCTCAGCCTCTGGAGTAGCTGGAGTTACAGGCACCTGCCACCATGCCCGACTAATTTTTTGGATTTTTAGAGATAGGGTTTCGCTGTGTTGTCCAGGCCAGGCTAGTCTGGAACTCCCGACCTCAACTGATCTGCCCACCTGGGCTTCCAAAAGTTCTGGGATTATAGGCCTGAGCCACCGCGCCGGACCATTCTGACTCTTTAGAAATGTGGCTTGGGACCGGTTGCGGTGGCTCTAGCCTGTAATCCCAGCATTTAGGGAGGCCGAGGCAGGCGGATCACGAGGTCAGGAGATCAAGACCATCCTGGCTAACACGGTGAAACCCCGTCTCTACTAAAAATATGAAAAATTAGCCAGGCATGGTGGCTGGCGCCTGTAGTCCCAGCTACTCGGGAGGCTGAGGCAGGAGAATGGCGAGAACCCGGGAGGCGTAGCTTGTAGTGAGCCAAGATTGGGCCACTCTTCTCCAGCCTGGGCGACAGAGCGAGACTCCATCTCAAAAAAAAAAAACAAAAACAAAAGAAATGTCGCTTGCATACTTTCAATGAAAGAGGCTTTTCGTCCGCGCGGTGGCTCACACCTGTAATCCCAGCACTTTGGGAGGCCAAGGCAGGCGAATCACCGGAGCTCAGGAGTTCGAGACCAGCCTGGCCAACATGGTGAAACCTCGTTTCTACTAAAAAAAAAGTATAAAAATTAGCCTAGCATGGTGGTACGTGCCTGTAATCTCAGCTACTCAGGGGGCTGAGACAGGAGAATTGCTTGAACCCAGGAGGTGGAGGTTGCAGTGAGCCAAGATTGCACCATTGCACTCCAGCCTGGGCAAGAGGAAAACTCCGTCTCAAAAAAAAAAGGCTGGGCGTGGTGCCTCACGCCTGTAATCCCAACACTTTGGGAGTCGAGGCAGGCGGATCACCTGAGGTCAGGAGTTCAAGACCAGCTCTGACCAACATGGTGAAACCTCGTCTCTACTGAAAATAAAAAAATTAGCCGGGCCTGGTGGCATGTGCCTGTAATCCCAGCTACTCAGGAGGCTGAGGCAGGAGAATCGCTTGAACCCGGGAGGCAGAGGTTGCGGTGAGTCAAGATTGCACCATTGCACTCCAGCCTGGGCAACAAGAGTGAAACTCCGTCTCAAAAAAAAAAAAAAAAAAAAAGGGGCCGGGCGTGGTGGCTCACGCCTGTAATCCCAGTACTTTGGGAGGCTGAGGCGGGTGGATCACAAGGTCAGGAGTTCAAGACCAGCCTGGCCAACATAATGAAACCCCGTCTCTACTAAATATACAAAAATTAGCTGGGCGTGGTGGCACTTGCCTGTAATCCCAGCCACTTCAGAGGCTGAGGCAGGAGAATCGCTTAAACCTGGGTGCCAGAGGTTGCAGTGAGCCAAGATCAAGTCACTGCACTCCAGCCTGGGCAACAGAGCTAGACTTTGTCTCAAAATGAAAAAAAGGGAGTGTTTCAACAATAGTTAGTCCGGAAGTGGGAGGAGGAAGGCATTATGGAGTGCAGGGTTAAGCTCACATTATGCAAATAATTTTTATATAAACATAAATATCCTGCATGTAAATATATAGTGATGGTTATGCACACAAGCATCTAATAGTGTTGATTCCCAACTTAATAAAGTTGAAGTCTGAAAATAGGAAAGGATTGGTTTTAGTTCTGTTTGCGTTTTTAAAATTAATTATTTACATGAGTAATTCTCATATTAAATTCCTTGTCTAGCTTGTTTGTTAATTATTAAGTAGAATACTGTACTGATTTATTGGCAGTAGCAGGGAAGGAATATATAGAACATACAGAAGCCCTGCACTTCAGAAATGTTAAGTCAGTGTCTTTTTTTTTTTTTTTTAAGGACAGAGTCTCACTCTGTCACCCAGCCTGGAGTGCAGAGGTGTGATCTTGGCTCACTGCAACCTCTGCCTCCCAGGTTCAAGCAATTCTGCTGCCTCAGCCTTCCGAGTAGCTGGGATTACAAGTGCATGCCTCCATGCCCAGCTAATTTTTGTATTTTTAGTAGTGATGGAGTTTCTGCCTGTTGGCCAGGCTGGTCTCGAACTCCTGACCTCAAGTGATCCACCCGCCTCAGCCTCCCAAAGTGCTGGGAGTACAGGCGTGAGCTACCACACCTGGCCAAGTCAGTGTCTCATTATCTTTCCATTGGAATAAATAGCTTTACTCTTGTCGATTTGTGCTTAGAATAGTGTTTTGCATGGAGTTGGCCCTCAATAAATGTGGGTTATGTCAGAACTAAATTTACATAATACAAACTAAAGGCATAAATTCTGGAGAATATTGAAGGAATGGAGAAATGGAGATGCGTGGTTTTTTGTTTGTTTGTTTGTTTTCTTTGAGATGGAGTTTGCTCTTGTTGCCCAGGCTGGAGTGCATTGGCATGATCTCAGCTCACTGCAACCTCCTCCTCCCAGGTTCAAGCGATTCTCCTGCCTCATCGTCCTGAGTAGCTGGGATTACAGGCATGTACCACCACGCCCAACTCAATTTTATTTTTAGTAGAGACGGGGTTTCTCCATGTTGGTCAGGCTGGTCTTGAACTCCTGACCTCAGGTGATCCACCCGCCTTGGCCTCCCAAAGTGCTGGGATTACAGGTGTGAACCACCACACCCGGCTAAGGTGCATGCTTTTTAAAAATTGCATGTGTGTTTTTTTTTTTTGAGTTGGAGTTTCGCTCTTGTCTCCCAGGCTGGAGTGCAGTGGTGCGATCTTGGCTCATTGCAGCCTCCACCTCCTGGGTTCAAGCGATTCTCCTGCCTCAGCCTCCCGAGTAGTTGGGATTACAGGCGTGCACCACTATGCCAGGCTAATTTTTTTTGTATTTTTAGTAGGGACAGGGTTTTACCATTTTGGCCAGGCTAGTCTCGAACTCCTGACCTCAGGTGATCTGCCTGCCTCAGCCTCCTAAAGTGCTGGGATTAGAGGCATGAGCCACCATGCCCAGCCGCACGTCTAATTTTTTAATGGTATGTTTTTTTCAGTGTGGATTAATATCTGAGTCAAGGATAGTGGCATTTTGCCTCTAAAAGCCTAACATAATGTAAGCTGAGACTGTATATCCTGAGTTCTGATAGATTATGAATGTTCATATATATATATACACACACATTTTATATGTACAGAAATACATAATATATATAATATGTATATAATTATATATTATATATATTCATTATATTATATATTATATATTATATTATATATAATACATATATTATATATTATATAATACATATATATTATACTATATATTATATATAATACATATATTATACATATTATATATATTATATAATATATAATACATGTATTATATATAATACATATATAATATATATTATATATAAAAAATATATATATTATATGTGTATTATATATATATAATATATATATTTATTTATTTATTTTGTTACCCTCCTGGTAAGTCACAGAACTTTTTTTTTCCCCACAAAATTTTTGTAAGTTTTTGTATTTTTAGTAGAAACAGGGTTTTACCATTTTGGCCAGGCTGGTCTCGAACTCCTGACCTTAGGTGATTTGCCCGCCTTGGCCTCTCACAGTAGGTGTGAGCCATCGTGGCTGTCCTGGTTGTCTTTACTAATTCTGGCATTAGCTTTTCTTCCATTTGGAAACCAAATCTATTTGACTTTTCAGTAAGAAAGAATTTGTGGATATTTGGTGAGGAAGAGGCTAAAAAGGTGAATAAAAACTTAAGTGAGAATATTTTAAGTTGGTCTGTGTTTTCATTTTAGTATAATCAAGCAATTTCATGGTGAAGGGTGGATTCCCTGCCCCCCCACCCCCTCCGCCCTCCAGGGAACATTTGGCAATGTCTGGAGAAATTTTTCGTTGTCAAATATTTAGGGGAAGGGAGAGAGGTGTTGCTACTGACATCTAGTGGGTAGAGGCCAGGGATGCTGCTAAACATTGTACAATGCAGTGGACAAACCACAACAAAATTATCTGACCCAAATGACAGTGCTGCTATTGAAAAACCATGGTATGCTACATTGTAAATTGTTGGTTCTGAAGTTGAATTATCAAAAGTCATATTTGGCTTAACCATTTCCTAATGTGTGACGCTGGCAGAATGCTTAAAGTCTGTAAAATAGAGCTAATAATATTTTATGTTCCTTATAGGCGTGTACTGAGGATTAAATCAGATAATGTGCAAAGAACCAAGCTTATTGCCTGGCACATAACAAAATGCTAAAAAATTGCTAATTTTCAGCCAATACTATATTTGGAACTCATCTTCAGAATCTCCTTTTTTCTCATCTGAAATTAGAATTTGAGCTAGTGAAATGATAATTAATAATCTAGTCCTTTTTTTTTTTTTTTTTTGAGATGGAGTCTTGCTCTGTCACTCAGGCTGGAGTGCAGTGGCACGATCTTGGCTTACTGCAACCTCTGCCTTCGGGGTTCAACCAATTCTCCTGCCTCAGCCTCCTGAGTAGCTGGGACTACAGGCACATGCCACCACGCCCAGCTAATTTTTTGTATTTTTAGTAGAGACGGTGTTTCACTGTGTTAGCCAGGATGGTCTCAATCTCCTGACTTTGTGATCCACCTGCCTCGGCCTCCCAAAGTGCTGGGATCACAGGCGTGAGCCACCGCGCCTGGCCAATAATCTAGTTCTTGTATCTGTGGGGAATGAGTGAAAAAATTATTCCACTTAATATTTGTGTTTAGCCCAGTCTTTTTATGCTCTCAAGTCTAAAAAGCTTTTGCCATGAACAAGTAACTTCTCACTGTAGATATTTTTCTATCATATTGAGACTTTAAGCCAGCTTGCCAATTGCTCTGTTGATTCTCAGCAAATGTTTCGTAATTTAACAGAATTTGATTCTGTGACTTCATGCTCATTTCCTTTTGCCTTTACAAACTAAAGTAAATTTACAGTGGTTTTGGCTAACCTTATTACCTGTTTGCAGCCTCTGGGAGTAACTGTTTTCATAACTGAGGTTTTGGTGCAGTCTTACATGTATGAAGGGTGCACACAAATATCTCCTAACAACTTGAGGCTAGACCTTAATATACATTTGTGACTCTTTCTAAATCCAAATTGGAACCCATATCTTTATCTTTCTTACCTCATCACAACATAATACTGTAGTGTCTGTAAAACTCTCATTTCCAGCCGGGCACGGTGGCTCACGCCTGTAATCCCAGCACTTTGGGAGGCCAAGGCGGGCGGATCACCTGAGGTCGGGAGTTCAAGACCAGCCTGACCAACATGGAGAAACCTCATCTCTATTAAAAATACAGTCCAGGCACGGTGGCTCACGCCTGTAATCCCAACACTCTGGGAGGCTGAGGCAGGCAGATCACGAGGTCAGGACATCAAGACCATCCTGGCTAACACGGTGAAACCCCATCTCTACTAAAAATACAAAATACTAGCCGGGCGTGGTGGCAGGTGCCTGTAGTCCCAGCTACTTGGGAGGCTGAGGCAGGAGAATGGCATGAACCCGGGAGGTAGAGGTTGCAGTGAGCCCAGATCACGCTACTGCACTCCAGCCTGGGTGACAGAGCAAGACTCCGTCTCAAAAAAAAATAAAAAATAAAAAATAAAATGAAAATACAAAATAAAAATAAAAAATTAGCCAGGCGTGGTGGCACATGCCTGTAATCCCAGCTACTCGGGAGGCTGAGGCAGGAGAATCGCTTGAACCCAGGAGGCGGAGGTTGCGGTGAGCCAGGATCGTGCCATTGCACTCCAGCCTGGGCAACAAGTGCGAAACTCCACCTAAAAAAAAAAACAACAACCTGTCATTTCCTCTGTCTAAATGATATGGCTATTTAGAGCTAGTTTGTTGTGGTAGTGGTTTTAATAAGTCCTTTATATATTAAAAAAAAAAAAAATCACAGGGATGTCCTTACAGACAAAATAGAGACTTTGGACCTTTTTTTTTTTTTTTTTTTTTTTCCTATTTCAAGAGCAGGAATCTTGCTATGCTGCCCAGGCTGGATTCAAACTCCTGGGCTCAAGTAATCCTCCCACCTCAGCCTCCCTAATAGCTGATGCCACCATGCCTGGCTGGACTGTTCTTTAATAAGTCAGGGCTTGTGTAAGGGAAGATGATCCACACTATTTATGATCAAGGGAGAAAGCAATGTTGTATGTACATTCAACTTTTTGTCTTGATAAATATACCTTACAAATAGGAGGTATTGGCTGGGTGCGGTGGCTCACGCCTGTAATCCCAACACTGTGGAAGGCCGAAGCAGGCAGATCACGAGGTCAGGAGTTCGAGACCAGCCTGACTAACACGGTGAAACCCCGTCTCTACTAAAAGTACAAAAATTAGCCAAACATGGTGGCAGGCACCTGTAGTCCCAGCTACTCAGGAGGCTGAGGCAGGAGAATTGCTTGAACCCAGGAGGCGGAGGTTGCAGTGAGCTGAGATCGCGTCACTGGACTCTAGCCTGGGCGACAGAGCAAGACTCCATCTCAAAAAAAATTTTTTTTAAAAAGGAGGTATTTTATTATGGTTGTTATCCATATTTTTGTAGTATAAGTCTTAAGCATTTGTATAATGTTCACTCATTTTAGCTAATGGAAACCTTTGTTTACTTTCTGTATTGGTACTGCCTTCTGTTGGAATGGAGGATGTTTGAAGGGAGTCAGTACCTTGGGCCAAGAGATTGTATTCTTTACACTTGATCTTAGCCAGAAGGCCAAGAAGCAGTAGAGATTGTGTTCATTGCTTGGCACATGCTTGCTTTTGTGAAGTGTAACATATACTCAGGGTTCTGTATAAATAATAAATTACAATAACGATGGAGTGTCCATCTTGTGGAAACTGTTGTCAGGCCAGAAGTATACATGTGAGAAATACAATAAAAGGCCAACAGGAGGCATTCTAAGAACATCAGGCAAACTGAAAAAAAGAATTGTGTTAATAAGAGTTCTTGGCTTTACTATTATTCTTTTGAGGTTTAGTAATCTAGAAGAGAAAAGCCCACAGAATAGAACATTCGTTTTTGACTTACACACTTTTCCGGTTCCTAATTGGAGAACATTATAGCTATGAAATCAGTATTATAATAGAGTTATCTTGTATGATGTTTGTCCCGTGATTAAATTGAGAAGAAGTATCCTTGAATCTGCTGATGTGTGTTTGTTTATAAGTGGTCTGGAGTCCTGCCTGTCAGCCTAATTTTATGTAGCCTGCATAGTTGTTGGAAGACAGACTGTTTTCTCACTGAATGCTGCATACAGATATGTATTTGTGTATGTGTATTTATATATATTTGTCTTTTATTTTTGGTAGAAAATGATGCATCCTGTTGCCAGCAGTAATCCAGCTTTCTGTGGGCCTGGCAAGCCTTCCTGCCTCAATGAAGATGCCATGAGAGCTGCTGATCAGTTTGACATATATTCCTCCCAGCAAAGCAAATACAGCCACACAGTCAACCACAAACCAATGGTTTGTCAGAGGCAAGACCCATTAAATGAAACACACTTGCAGACTACAAGTGGCAGAAGCATAGAAATAAAAGACGAACTAAAGAAAAAGAAGAATCTCAACCGATCTGGTAAGCGTGGCCGGCCTTCGGGAACCACCAAATCAGCAGGATACCGGACCAGCACAGGCAGACCCCTGGGAACCACCAAAGCAGCTGGATTTAAGACAAGTCCAGGCAGACCTTTGGGGACAACTAAAGCTGCGGGATACAAAGTCAGCCCAGGCAGACCTCCAGGTAGCATTAAAGCTCTATCCCGTCTTGCCGATCTTGGTTATGGCTGTGGCACTGCTGCTTTTCCTTACCCTATGATGCATGGCAGAGCAGTTCATGGGGTAGAGGAAACTAGCAGTGAAGTCAAACCACCCAATGAGTGAATGAGGCAGGAAAAGAGGGCCAGGTTTAGAAGGAAGATTGTGAATAATCCCAAAGCTTCTTGGTTTTATTTTGATATACATAATTTTATGGCCTGGGCTTTCCAAATTTGTTTTCCTGTTTGGTTTTTTTCCTGCTTTTGCTCAAAAACTGCCATATGCTGACAGATGCACTCAGGGCATGAGCAGTGGCATTGTATTTGTACATAGGTTCAAGTGTAACACCTAACTAAATCATTTTTCCTTTTCCTTTAGAGTTATGGTTATGTCTCATGTTTCATTACTACTTTGGGGCTGTTCTAAATAGATGCTTTATGTGATAAACTGAAACCATTATACCTATTAGTTTATGAAGTAAGCCTACAATATAATAAAGACACTAACGTATTTTTAACTGATGGAGCAAAAAAGCAAACTAATGAATCAGGATTACTTGAGGTAATGGTTGTGTGAGTTTTTGTAACATTTATTTTCACAAGATGGGACACAGATATTTGTATGCTTTGGCATTTACATCAACTTCAAATGTTAAAAAAACTTATTTTTAATGTTCTAGGTTTAAGCAGCTTGTAATTTATTGATCTACATGGCATTAATTGATTTAACCATTATACCTGAAATAATTCTTTAGTGTTTGCCTTTGAGCACTGATAGGTTGTGTATTTTTTAATTGCCTAAGAGCATATATACCAAACACTACAAACAATTCATATTTACAGGAAATTTAAACTATTTTATAAAAACTGCACATTACATTTTTGGTGAAATATAGTGCATTCTGAGGATAGCATATTTCATATAATAGAAAAAGAAACATTCTCTAGGTTTGCATGTAGCTATAGTCACTATATTTTGCCTTTCATATAGAAAGTTTTAAAGTATTATGTTTAAAAACATTTATTGGCCGGGTGTGGTGGCTCACACCCAGCACTTTGGGAGGCTGAGGCGGGTGGATCACTTGAGGTCAGCAGTTCAAGACCAGCCTGGCCAACATGGTGAAACCCCATCTCTACTAAAAATACAAAAATTAGCCAGGCGTGGTGGCGGGCGCCTGTAATCCAAGCTACTCGGGAGGCTGAAGCAGGAGAATTGCTTAAACCCAGGAGGCAGAGGTTGCAGTGAGCCAAGATTGCGCCACTGCACTCCAGCCTGGGTGACAGAGTAAGACTCCGTCTCAAATAAATAAATAAATAAAACCATTTATTGATGTTGCTCATTTATTTGGAACGTTTTTAGTTTTTCTCAGAAATTGTCCCATTGCATTAGCACTTACTGTGTTTTCAGGTTTATATCTACCAAAGGACACAAATTGAATGGTAGACTGTAAAACTGGTATAAACAGAATGCAGTTTCCTGACCATCAGAACCCAAATATTAAGAAACATATAGGAATCCATCTATGCATGAAACATGTAAAAAATATGTTGGTTAGTTTAATTAAAAATCTTATTGTGGGTCCAGTGAGACCATTTCATCCAAAAGATTTTTTCCCCCAATGATGTTTGCTTTAGAAGCAAGATAGAAAGGAAAAAAAGTATTAGGTAGATATGTATAGTAGGGACAGAGGGAAATCTTTCTTCTTTCCTTTCTGAAAGTAATACTTCTTGTTACACATTTTATTTATTCTGAGTTTGTTCTAAATAAAATATTATAAACTTCAGACTTGAAAAAATTCCACTGAATTTTAAAGTTACAATGTTTGTATTTGGGATTTTAAATGCCTTTGAGATTAAAATGTAGAATTGCAGGACCCAAAAACTTTTAAAATAATTAAAATTTTAAAAGGGCACATGTTGTGTTTTTTGGGCTTTCTATTAGTTAATGCAAACTCTGATTGCAAATGGATGTCATGTTTCATACCTTTTTTATCAGGAAAAAAGCAGCAAGCCTTCAGGTGTTCCAGTGATGCCTGACACAATGAGCTGGACTTTATGCTGCTCTTTACAGTAAGAGGTGTTGCATTGTATGTGGGGACTATGTGCACTGGCATCTAAGACAGTGACCTCAACAATATTAGCTTTGCACAAACCATAGAGAACGATGTTGGATGGCTACATAATCAGTTATAACATTCTGGCAGCTAAATTGCTACAAGAGCTTTTTCTTGCAGAAGCTTAAAATATAAGATTTTTAATAATTTACTCAGAACAGTATAACTTCTGACACACACAAATGCTTGCCTCATATGTTCGTTACCTACTCTCCACATGTATCTGTCATTTAGCTGTTTCTCAAGATGATGTTCAGCAGTTGGCTGCTTAGAAATCTTTTTCAAGCCAGTTTCTAAAGACATTTGTTTAATGTTCTACCATAGAATAATGCACACCATTGTCAAAGATTTGATTGTTGTGTTTTATAGTAAGTCCATTTGACATTTATTTCCCTTTCAGTTTATTTTCCTTCCTTATTTTGTTATACATACCCTTCCCTTTCTCCCCTGCCTTTCCTACATTCATTCCTCTTCCTCTACCCTCCAGCACATCTACTTACTGGTGCTGTGCTGTGTGTCAGAAGATAAAACAGGTGTATTATTGTATAATGAATTTTGTATACATGTTTATGAAATGGTGAGATCAACTAAAGGAGGCATGTTCATAACAGTGTTTATTATCAGGAGCTATGTCCCAGGAAAAAAAAACGGGAGGGGCAAATGGCTACAGTTGTAAATGGATAACATCATTTAGAAAGCCGAATTTACTGTTCGTCTGAGCGGTTACCTGAAGTATTATATCTATGCACTGGTGAGCATCTCCTGATTCCACTTACTTTTCTCCCTGTGAACAGTTTACTGGTGCCATGCTGAAGAGAAAGACATCTAAGTGATAACATGAATGAAGTCTTAAAATTTAAAGTATTTTTACTGTTATATAAACTAAAGACTACATTGTGCATCTTTTGTAACACTGTCTCTTGTTATGATAAACACTGAAATAGCATGTTAAACAGTTGCCTATACTTTAATATAATCAGTTGGGGAAAACTGGCCTTTTCTCCCCCACTGTATGATTGTTTCTTGAAAGGTAAATTGCTAATTTTATACTGTGTAGTTCTGTTCTTCACAAAATAGGTTTCATTATTCTATATTTAAACTGTTGGTCAGAAAATGATCTGCAATTCAAGTAAGTTTGCATTACTTTTTTCTTTAAAAAGTACTTTAACATGCCTTATTTATTATATTAGCAAATAAGGAGCTAATAACAGATGACATTTTCATTTTTTGACAGATATAACCTTGCATAACTAGTATTTAGGATGATTTTGATACTATCTTTAGAGTTTTGCACTGGATATTAAAAAATGGCACAATGTATTGGAAGAAAATGAGTAGTATCTGGTTTAATTTTTAATATTTAGGGACATTTTAAAAAATCAGTGTTTTAATTAGACTAAAAATTCTTTATATTTTTTATTTACTTTTTAAAGAAACATCTGTCAAAGTAATATTGATTCCAAACTGATGTTTGTGTGAATTTACATGTCTATTTTAATGAACTAAGAATAGAGTTTCTTTGAGTTAAGGAGAAAAAAATATATATTTGGGTCCATTTATTAGGTTAAAGTTGACCCATTCAGTGTAAAAATAACCACAGTGTGTGAGCTAAAGAAAAAAAAAGTAAATTTCTCCTTTATATTCTAAGAAGCTTTAAAAGAACAATTCAGGGGATATTGATAACTGCTACTCTGTCGGTCATTGTCTCTATATGCAGTAAAATTTTATGGTCCCTTTATAGGAATATAAAGAATTCAAAACAGTTTTTCAAACGATTTTTTTTCTTGGACATAAAAAATTTTGATGCTATTCTATTTTTGTTTTTATTATAGCTTAACTGTATGCTGTTAAACTCTAGGATGTATCTGAATCTTTCCTTTTTCCCCCTCCTCCTCCAAATATATAAATCTGTGCTCTCACATATAATGTATTTAATTTTTGGAAAATTTAATGCTATATAGTAAATCAAGTGTGTGATTTAAAGTAATCAGATCACTTTGATTCTTTTAAGTTTTCAGAATTTCTTTTTTCCACAGGTAATTTTGGAGAAAATAATTACCAATTAACTGATAATAAGCACGCTGTCCTCTGCTGTAAAAAGTCTGAATAGATACTGTGTATGTTTTTATGTCCATGAACTTGAGCTACTCGTGTGCAATTATGTGTATGGGAATGGAGTAGTGTTCATGATTTGTATCTACATCATCATATGGATGTATATTTATTAATAAAGTCATTACTTTAAAACCAACTGTGTTTACTATGTTTTTTAGTATGGTACTTTTCAAGTACTTAAGTGGTAAATGGTAAACCTTTTTCATGACTGTAGATCTTGTGTTTTTCTTAGAATTTTGCTTTTTTTTTTCTTTTTTAAGACAGGGTCTCACTCTGTCACCCAGGCTGGAGTTCAGTGGCGTGATCATAGCTCACAGCAGCCTTAACTTTCTCGGCTCAAGCAGTCCTCCTACCTTCCCACCTCAGCCTCCCGAGTAGTTGGGACTACAGGTACCTGCCACCATGCCCAGCTAATTTTTTATTATTTTTATTTTTATTTTTATTTTTTTTGGAGATGGAGTCTCACTCTGTCTCCCAGGCTGGAGTGCAGTGGCGCGATCTTCGCGCACTGCAAACTCCGCCTCCCGGGTTCACGCCATTCTCCTGCCTCAGCCTCCCGAGTAGCTTGGATTACAGGTGCCCCCACCACGCCCGGCTCATCTTTTGTATTTTTAATAGAGACGGGGTTTCACTGTGTTAGCCAGGATGGTCTTGATCTCCTGACCTCGTGATCCACCCGCCTTGGCCTCCGAAAGTGCTGGGATTACAGGTGTGAGTCACTGCGCCCGGCCTTAATTTTTTAATTTTTGTAGAGATGGGGTCCCCTATGTTGCCCAGGCTGGTCTCAAACTCCTGGTCTCTGGCCAGGCATGGTGGCTCACCCTTGTAATCGCAGCACCTTGGGAGGCCAAGGTGGGTGGATCACGAGATCAGGAGTTCGAGACCAGCCTGGCCAAGATGGTGAAACCCCATCTCTACTAAAAATACAAAAATTAGCTGAGCGTGATGGCAGGTGCCTGTAATCCCAGCTACTTGGGAGGCTAAGGCACAGAATTGCTTGAACCCTGGAGGCAGAGGTTGCAGCGAGCTGAGATCACGCCACTGCACTCCAGCCTGCACGACAAACTTAAAAAAAAAAAGATAAATCAGAATACAGCTAGAAATAAAAAAAGATGCATCAGACAAATAGTTCTACTAAAAGGCTAATATTTAAATTTAAAAATTATTGATCCCTTTGGTTTTTTAAAAAAATTAGATATTAAACACAGCTCATTTTTAAATTTATTTTGAGATACAGTCTCTGTCACCCAGGCCAAAGAACAGTGGCACAATCATAGCTCACTGCAGCCTTGAACTTCTGGGCTCAAGTGATCCTCCCACCTCAGTCTCCAAAGTAGCTGGGACTACACCCAGCTTATTTTTTTTTTTAAGTTTTTTTGTAGAGACAGGGTTTTGCTATGTTGCCCAGGCTGGACTTGAACTCTTGGCCTCAGACAATCTTCCTGCCTCAGCCTCCCATAGTGCTAGGATTACAGAAGCGACAGCTCATTTTGTTATTTATTTTTTGAGATGGGGTCTTGCTCTGTCACCCAGGCTGAAGTGCAATGGCACGACCTTAGGTCACTGCAACCTCCAAATCCTGGGCTCAAATGATCCTCCCAAGTCAGCCTCCTAAGTAGCTGGGACTACAGTCATGTGCTACCATGCCTGGCTAGTTTGTATTTTTTTTTTTTTATCGTGTGCATATGTATTTAAATAGAGATGTGGCCTCACTAAGTTGCCCACACCTGTCTTGAACTCCTGGGTTCTTAGGTATCCTCCTGACTCGGTCCCCTGAAGGCCTGGGATTACAGGCGTGAGCCACTACACCTACCCTGCCTAGATTGTTAAAAGTCCTTTCACTCATAGATGGTCATGTGCTATTGATTAGGTGGGCTATTCCTGAAAAGGTCTACACCATCATAGGTACGGACAGTTTGCTTGGGCTCACAGGATTACTTATTGTTTATTAAGTATATTTTAGTCCAATTTTTTCTAGTTCATAGAGTTTCTGTAATATTTATTTGTCCATTGTAATTATATTTCCCCATATTCTCAAGCAGATCATTTGAAAAAGCTAACCAATTGAAGATCTGTAGGTTGAAGAGAAGGCAGTCTCCATTTATCACCTAGAATTTTTTTTAGACAGGGTCTCACTCTGTTGCCTAGGCTGGAGTACAGTGGTGTGATCACAGCTCACTGCACCTCAACCCTCTGGGTTCAGGCAATCCTCCCACCCCATCCTCTCGGGTAGCTGGGACTGCAGGTGCACACCACTATGCCTGGCTAATGTTTCAAATATATATATGTGTGTGTGTGTGTGTGTGTGTATATATATTTTTTTGTTTGTTTGTTTGAGATGGAGTCTCGCTCTGTCGTCCAGGCTAGAGTGCAGTGGCATGATCTCAGCCCTCTGCAACCTCCGCCTCCTAGGTTCAAACGATTATCCTGCCTCAGCCTCCCAAGTAGCTGGGATTACAGGTGCCTGCCACTGTTCCTGGCTAATTTTTGTATTATTAGTAGAGACAGGGTTTCACCGTGTTGGCCAGGCTGGCCTTGAACTCCTGACCTCGTGAGCCACCACGCCCAGCCTATGTTTTATATTTTTTTGGAGAGACAGGTTTTGCCACATTGCCCAGACTGGTCTTGAACTCCTGGACTCAAGCTATCTGTGCGCCTTGGCCTCTCAAAGTGCTGGGATTACAAGCATGAGCCACCATGCCTGGCCTAGTAGTAGTGTTTTTGTACTGGCTTTGAGATAAATGTGGCCATGGAAGCTGATACATTTCATTTTATCTCTGCGGCCATTCTGTTGTGAGAACTTTGGGGCTTTGAAGTAGCTTCTAAGGAGAGTGACAGAAAAAAATCAGTCTTAAAATTTTCTCTGTCATTTGTCTTTCTTGTGAACTCTCTTAAAATTTTTTTTCTCTGGGGATTTTTAGTCCATTCTGTTAGGTGTTTATTTCCATATGGGCTTGGCATGTTTTTAAGTACAGAATCTGCCCCTTTTGTCTTTAATCTGCCTGGTGCTGGTTTGTGATCACTTAAGAAGCTAGTTTGTCATTGGCCAGGCACAGTGGCTCATGCCTGTAATCCCAGCACTTTGGGAGGCTGAGGCGGGTGTATCACGAGGTCAGGAAATTGCGACCATCCTGGTTAACACGGTGAAACCCTGTCTCTACTAATATACAAAAAATTAGCCGGGCGTGGTGGTGGACGCTGGTAGTCCCAGCTACTCAGGAGGCTGAGGCAGGAGAATGGCGTGAACCCGGGAGGCGGAGCTTGCAGTGAGCGGAGATCATGACACTGCACTCCAGCCTGGGCAACAGAGTGAGACTCCGTCTCAAAAAAAAAAAAAAAAAAAAAACTTGTGTGTGATTTACTGTCTATCGTTTGTTTCTTTCCTCGGGCTAGCTTTCGTAGAGTGGCAGTCACCCTATAAGTTGCTGCCTTATAGCTGCATGTGACCTACAGGTCCCACAGATACATAAGTTCTTTTTCCTTGTCCTCTTTGCATTGTTTTTACTTACTTATTTCTTGGTAATTTTGTTAATTTGCCTCAAATCACTTTCAGTTATCATAAAGGAAAAAATTTTTTGGACAACTGTATAACTTTATTTGATATATTTGATGATTAGCAGTTCTCATCCACATTGGCTGGATTTTTGAAAATGATAGGTACATAGGAAACCTAAGTATAGAGCTTGTTTGGTGAATCTTCATCCTCATTACGTTTTCTGGACAACCACATACAGATACGGTATGGGACATTCCTTATTCCTTTGGCCCAGACAGCTTTGTTGAGCCTGGTATCAATGCACACATCTGGAATTCCCACCTCCTCCAGATCTCTTGAGTGCCGGAGGGGCATGCTGCTTGAAGCCCACTCCATGCATGCACTTGTGAATGTTGAAGGTGTATTCTCAAATCACCACCTCGATTGCAGAACAGCCCTTCTCACCACCCTTCTTTGCGGGAGCTATTCTGCCAGGCCCAAGTTGGAAAAGCAAGGAAAATATTTTTAAGTATTTTTGAATTTTTCTAATTTCTGTATTTATGTAACCCTTGGTTGCTACTAATGCTGTTTTTCATATTATGGGAAATTTTAATCTTTATTAGATTAACATTGTGTTTCTGAATATCTTAAGTCTTCCATTTCACCTGCCTATTTATATCCTGTGTAGCAGTTAGTCCTTACAGTAATTATAGTTGTAACAAAGAGACCCCAAAATTGCCGAATTTGGTGGTGCATGCCTGTAGTCCTAGCTACTTGGGAGGCTGAGGTGGGAGGACTTCTTGAGTCCAGGAGTTTGAGGCTGCAATGAGCTGGGATTATACCACTGCACTCCAGCCTGGACAACAGAGCAAGACCCCTTCTCTTTTTTTTTTTTTTTTTTTTTGAGACAGAGTCTCTGTCACACAGGCTGGAGTGCAGAGGCGCAATCTCAGCTCACTGCAACCTCCGCCTCCTGGGTTCAAGCGATTCTCCTGCCTCAGCCTCCCAAGTACCTGGGACTACAGGCGCCTGCCACCACACCCAGCTAATTTTTGTATTTTTAGTAGAGACGGGGTTTTGCCATGTTAGCCAGGCTGGTCTCAAATTCCTGACCTCAAGTGATCCACCTAGCTCTGCCTCCCTAAGTGCTGAAGTTACAGGCGTGAGCCACCGTGCCCAGCTGACCCCTTCTCTTAATTAAAAAAATGCTGTGGCTCTGATAAAATTAGCATATTTCTCATATATTTGTCCTATGCTTTCCATGCAGAATTTCAAGGACCTAAGCTCACAGTGATGTTGCCAATTTCAAAACATGGCTTCTGGCCGGGCACTTCAGCCTGGGCAACAGAGCGAAACTCTGTCTCAAAAAAACAAAACAAAACAAAACAAAAACAAAAACAAAAAACAAAAACATGGCTTCTAAGATTAGTTGCCTTCATTTTACCCAGTCTGAAGGGAAGAATTACAGAAGTCCAAGCCCTGTTAGGCAAATAAGGTGAAGCTACATATAGCTGCAAGAGGTGTTGGGAAGCATAGTCCCTATTTGAACAACCAGGTCCAGTTATTAATGTGGAGGGAGAGAATGGATTTTAGTAGCAATCTCTACCACATATCTGTAGGTAAAGGTTTGTAGGTGGAGATTGGGGTGGAATGAAGAAGCACACATACCTACAGATTACATGAAACCAAATTGAGGTTTTTGAAACTAAATTGTTACTAGTTACCTTTAAAAAATTGTTAATTCACTAAAGATTTGAATATCATATTTGAGCCAAGCACTATTCTGGGTACACTAGATTACTTCCTGGTTTATAGTCTAGTGAAAGTTCTGGACAAGTGAAGAGTTTATACAATATGAAAGGCCAGGTGCTTGTGGCTCACATCTGTAATTCCATCACTTTGGGAGGCCAAGGCAGGCAGACTGCTTGATCCCAAGAGTTTGAGACCAGCCTGGGTGACATGGCAAAACCCCATCTCAACAAAAATCAGCGGGCCTGGTGGCTTGTGCCTGTAGTCTCAGCTACTTGAGAGGCTGAGATGGGAGGATTCCCTGACCCTGGGAGGTTGAGGCTGCAGTGAGCCCAGCTGTGATTGCACCAGTGCACTCCAGCCTGGGTGACAGAATAAGATTCTGTCTCAAAAAACATATATATGATGACTACTACTATTTCTAGAGTAAATGGGGGTGGGTGGGAGTGGGGGTTCCAACAATAACCAAAAAGAAATAACATTTAAGCTAAGAGTAGAGATTGGTATGTGGAGAGAAGAGACTGTTAAAGAAAGGAAACACACGCAGAAGCCTGGAAAGCATGAATGACCTTCTTTCAGCAAGTAAATGTGTATGGTAGGTGGTGGTAATGAACACGCGCTGGAAAGGGGAGATGAAACAGACTAGATCATAGAAGGGCTGTGAAAATCAGTCTAAAGAGTTTCTGATTTCTTCTGAGGACAAATGACGAGCCATTGGAAAAATTTAAGGTCATGACTTGCCCTTATTTATAGCTTAGGTTGGTTTGGAGGAGCAGAGGTCAGAGTCAGGCACAGTAGTAAAGTCTCATTTGGATGAGATACTCAGATTAGGTTTGGGACAGTGAGGAAGAAAGAAGTGGACAAATTGTGAACTGAGATATATAGAAGTAATAAAACTTGGTGCCAGGAATAAACAAAAGAGGAGTCTAAGATGATGCCGTTTCTGACTTGAGTGGCAACATAGTATTAACTAGTCTATGGAGCAGTGTGTGTGCCTGCATGCATATGCACAGTTGAGGGGAGGTGGTTAGGAGTGTATCCAAGCTAAATATGACAGGTTAAGATGACCCCTGCCTATATAAAGACATGATATTTTTTCTAGTTTAGCCCAAAATCTACCCTTTATAGGTGAAAGTGGACATTATTTTTATATCTGATGGAGGGTATGGGGCAAAAAGGAACTACTCTTATACATAGAGATGCTGATATATTTTAAGTGGAAACCCATTTTAATTGGTAATTATTTATTTATTTTTATTTATATTTTTGAGATGGAGTCTTGCTCTGTCGCCCAGGCTGGAGTGCAGTGGCGCCATCTCGGCTCGCTGCAAGCTCCGCCTCCCGGGTTCACGCCATTCTCCTGCCTCAGCCTCCCAAGTAGCTAGGACCACAGGCGCCCGCCAACACGCCCGGCTAATTTTTTGTATATTTAGTAGAGACGGGGTTTCACCGTGTTAGCCAGGATGGTCTCGATCTGACCTCGTGATCCGCCGCCTCGGCCTTCCAAAGTGCTGGGATTACAGGCGTGAGCCACCGTACCCGGCTTAATTAGTAATAATTTTCTATGTTTTCAGTTGACTTAACAAATTCAACAAACCTTAATAGTTTCTGAGCATCTGCTCTACAATGTGGCAGCTCCCATATCAAATAAGACATAAGTCAGTATCCTCAAGGAACTCGTATTAGAAAACAAATGCCGGTCGGGCGCGGTGGCTCACATCTGTAATCCCAGCCTTATGGGAGGCCAAGGTGGGCGGATCACGAGGTCAGGAGACCGAGACCATCCTGGCTAACACAGTGAAACACCGTCTCTACTGAAAAATACAAAAAATTAGCCGGGCGTGGTGGTGGGCGCCTGTAGTCCCAGCTACTCGGGGGGCTGAGGCAGGAGAATGGCGTGAACCCAGGAGGCAGAGCTTGCAACGAGTGGAGATCGCACCACTGCACTCCAGCGTGGGCGACAGAGCGAGACTCCGTTTCAAAAAAAAAAAAAAAAGAAGAAAGAGGAAACAAACGTCTTAAGATGTGTAAAACTTAAACCATGTAATGTCAATTTTTATTCACTCTGATATTTTAAACATGCTTTATCTCATAAATTAGCTAATGATTTTAGTGCATAGCAAATGAAACTACAGTCCATCTGCCTATTCCTAAGCTTTAGGTGAATTTTTAGATGATTTCACCAAAAAAGCTGGTTATTGTGTTTATTCTCTTTAAGCTCAAAAGTATCACCTTAAAAAATCATTCATAAATAGGCCAGGCGCGGTGGCTCACGCCTGTAATCCCAGCACTTTGGGAGGCTGAGGCGGGCGGATCACGAGGTCAACAGATCAAGACCATTCTGGGCAACATGGTGAAACCCCGTCTCTACTAAAAATACAAAAAAATTAGCCAGGCATTGTGGCGTGTGTCTGTAATCCCAGCTACTTAGGAGGCTGAGGCAGAAGAATTGTTTAAATCCAGGAGGCGGAGGTTGCAGTGAGCCGAGATTGCACCACTGCACTCCAGCCTGGGCAACAGAGCAAGACTCCATCTCAAAAATAAAAAATAAAAATAAAAACAAATAACTACAAAGTACTATTACATCCTCATTATGCCAGGTGCAGAATGAATGATGACTGAAGCAGATTATGATTTTTTCAGAGTAACTCACTGTAGGGCTGTCAGAAAAATGCCAAAAAGAGGGCTTTTTTTTCAAGTTGTGTTAAAAAAATTTTTTTTGGAAACTTCAAACATATACAAAAAGCAAAAATAGAGTATAATGACCTTCTATGTGTCCATCACCAAGCTTTAGCAATTAAAAAGTTAAGACCTTTCATGAGTATACCTGCTTTTGAAATAAAAGCCAGAAAAACATTAAAAAAACAATTTAAAACCTATCTATTTGCATGTATAGCCCCACCCACTCCCTGTCCCCCTCAGTTATTTTGAAGGAAATTCTCCAAGTCATATTTTATCCTAAAATATTTTAGTACATATATCTAAAAATAAAGCCTTTTTTTTTTTTTTTTTGAGTTGGAGTCTCACTCTGTTACCCAGGCTGAAGTGCAATGGCATGATCTCAGCTCACTGCAACCTCTGTCTCCTGGGTCCAAGCAATTCTCCTGCCTCAGCCGCCTGAGTAGCTGGGATTACAGGTGCCAGTCACCACCCCTGGCTAATTTTTGTATTTTCAGTAGAGACAGGGTTTCACCATGTTGGCCAGGCTGGTCTCGAACTCCCGACCTCGTGATCTGCCCGCCTCAGCCTCCCAAAGTCTTGGGATTACAGGCATGAGCCACCGCACCTGGCCTAAAGACTTTTTTCAAAGCATAAGCACAATACCATTATTACAATTTAAAAAAATCAACAATGTTTGTAAATATCACGCTTCTAGTGTTAAAATTGTCCTAACTGTTCCAGCATTTTAAAAATGTTTTTTAGTTGTTATTTATTTTTATTTATTTATTTTTTGAGAGGGAATCTTGCTCTGTTGCCCAGGCTAGAGTGCAGCAGCAGATCTCCACTTACTGCAACCTCCACCTCCCAGGTTCAAGTGATTCTCCTGCCTCAGCCTCCCGAGTAGCTGGGACTACAGGGGTGGGCCACCACGCCCAGCTAATTTTTGTATTTTTAGTAGAGGCAGGGGTTTCACCATGTTCGCCAGGATGGTTTCGAACTCTTGACCTCATGATCCGCCCACCTCGGCCTCCCAAAGTGCTGGGACTACAGGCGTGAGCCACGGCGCCCGGCTATTTCTTTTTATTGAAGTATAATTTACATATCATAAATTTTACCCATTGTTAATTTTGTGTGTGTGTGTGTGTGTGTGTGTGTGTGTGTGTGTGTGTATCCAATTAATCTAGCACAATTTGGTGGAAAGACTATCCTTTCCATTTTTTTTTTTGAGACGGAGTCTCGCACTGTCACCTGGGCTGGTGTGCAGTGGTGCGATCTCGGCTTGCTGCAACCTCCGCCTCCCAGGTTCATGCCATTCTTCTGCCTCAGGCTCCCAAATAGCTAGGATTACAGGCGCCCGCCACCACGCCCGGCTAATTTTTTGTATTTTTAGTAGAGATGGGGTTTCACCGTGTTAGCCAGGCTGGTCTCAAACTCCTGACCTCGTGATCTGCCTGCCTCGGCCTCCCAAAGTGATGGGATTACAGGCGTGAGCCACTGCGCCAGCTATCCTTTCCATCTGGAATTGCTTTGTCATGTTTACTGAAGATCAGTTGACTGTAGATGTGTAGGTGTATATCTGGGCTAACTTGTCCAATTTGATGATCTGTCTGCTGATACCTATGCCGATAGCACAGTCTTGATTACTGTAGTTTAATTAAAGTTTTGAAATCAGGTAATGTAAGTCTTCCTACTTTTTCAAAATCATTTTGGTTGTTTCATATAGATTTTAGGATCAGTTTGTCAATTTCTACGAATCTCTAGGATTTTTTAGGAGTTGTATCTATAGATCAATTTGGACAGAATTGCCATCATAACAATATTGTCTTTCAATCCAGAACATAGTATGTCTCTCCATCGATTTTCATCTGTCTTGATTTCTTTCAGCAGTGTTTTTTATGTTTTAGTGTATAAAACTTGAACTTCTTTTGTTGACTTGAGTCTTAGGTATTTTATTATTTTTGATGCTACTGTGAATAGAATTTTTTTTTATTTTTGGTAGCATATATAAAGTCTATTTTCTGCATATTGACCTTCTATCTGGCAACCTTCCAAAACTCATTATCTCTGGTAGTTTTTTGTTGTTGTTTTTGTTAATTTTTAAATTATTAAAAAAATTTTTTGGCCGGGTGCAGTGACTCATGCCTGTAATCCTAGCACTTTGGGAGGCCAAGGCGGGTGGATCACCTGAGGTCGGGAGTTCGAGACCAGCCTGACCAATATGGAGAAACCCTGTCTCTACTAAAAATACAAAATTAGGCAGGCATGGTGGCACATGCCTGTAATCCCAGCTACTTGGGAGGCTGAGGCAGGAGAATAGCTTGCACCCGGGAGGCAGAGAGGTTGCAGTGAGCCGAGATCATGCCATTGCACTCTAGCCTGGGCAACAAGAGTGAAACTCTGTCTCGAGGAAAAAGAAAAAAGAAAAAAAAATTGCCAGTACATAGTAGGTGTATATATTTATGGAATAAATGAGTTTCTTTTCGTTTTTGTTTTTTGAGACAGAGTCTTGCTCTGTTGCCGAGGCTGGAGTGCAGTGGCAGGATCTCGGCTTACTGCAACCTCCACCCCACCAGGATTTTTTTTTTTTTTTTTTTTTAAGAATCGGAGTCTCACTCTGTTGCCCAGCCTACAGTGCAGTGGCCTGATCTTGGCTCACTATAACCTCCGCCTCCCAGGTTCAAGCAATTCTCCTGCTTCAGCCTCCCGTGTAGCAGGGACTACAGGCACATGCCTCCATGCCTGGCTAATTTCTATTGTATTTTAGGAGAGACGGGGTTTCATCGTGTTGCCCAGGCTGGTCCCGTGAGCTCAGGCAATTCGCCAGCCTCAGCATCCCAAAGTGCTAGGATTACAGGACTGAGTCACCGCACCTGGCCACCCTCCGGGTTTTAAGTGATTCTCCTGCCTCATCCTTCTGGGTAGCAGGGATTACAAGCATGGGCCACCATGCCCGGCTAATTATTGTATTTTTTAGTAGAGATGGGGTTTCACCATGTTGGTCAGGCTGGTCTCGAACTCCTGGCCTCAAGTGATCTGCTCACCTCGGCCTCCTAAACTGCTGGGATTATAGGCCTGAGCCACCGCGCCTGGCCCAGAGATGTTTGGATACAGGCATGCAATGTGAAATAAGCATATCAGGGAGATTGGAGTATCCATCTGCTCGAGAATTTATCCTTGATTTACAAGTAATCCAATTACATTCTCTTTTTTTTTTTTTTTTTGAGATGGAATTTTGCTCGTTGCCCAGGCTAGATGGAGTGCAATGGCGTGATCTCGGCTCACTGCAACCTCCGCCTTCCGGTTTCAAGCGATTCTCCTGCCTCAGCCTCCTGAGTAGCTGGGATTACAGGTATGCAGCCACTATGCCCAGCTAATTTTGTATTTTTAGTAGAGATGGGGTTTTTCCATGTTGGTCAGGCTGGTCTTGAATTCCTGACCTCAAGTGATCAGCCCGCCTCGGCCTCCCAAAGTGCTGGGATTACAGGTATGAGCCACTGTGCCCGGCCGACTAGTTTTTAAAAAATTTTGTTATCAGTGTGAACTCATAGATGTTAACATATGCAGTGTATTTCAGTCTATTGAAATTTTTCATTTTTATGCTCAAATCATCCCATCTTTGGCAAGTAGGAGCCAGTCTGGTTCCTCAGCCATTCTGAATGACCCTAGTACCCTGGTATTCATTTATTTATTTATTTACTTATATATTTAAGTTTTGCATTTTGATATAAGATGTCCTAGACTCACAGAAAGGCCTTTTGAGATAGCAAGACAAATTTAGCGGATTTAATTTCAGCCAAAGGAAGAGAATAATATCAGCTTTTCTCTTCTCACCCCTAGAAATTTGATAGAAACCAGGACAATTGTGAAGGCAGTTTTCTCACTGAAAAGAAGTGCACGTTGGTGGTGAGACAGTTAAATAAGGATTCTAACCTGTGGGCTGCATTTGTTGTCATTAGAGGGGGTATATACAGTAATTATTCAAAGATGCTCAAGCCTGTAATCCCAGCCCTTTGGGAAGCCGAGGCGGGAGGATTGCTTGAGCCCAGGAGTTTGAAATCAACCTGGGTCAAACAGTGAGACCTCATCTCTAGAAAAAAATTTAAAAATGGGGTGGGAAGATCGCTTGAGCCCAAGGGGTTGCGGCTGCAATAAGCCATAGCTGAGCAATTGCACCTGGGTGACAGAGCGAGACTGTGCCTTAAAAAAAAAAAAAAAAAAAAATTGAAAGACAATTCTAACATCCAGTTCCAACATCTGTAAGCGTATCTGTCCAAACACAGAGCTAAAGTAAAAACACAGGAAGGGGCTAGGCGCAGTGGCTCATGCCTGTAATCCCAACACTTTGGGAGGCCAAGGCAGGTGGATCACCTGAGGTCAGGAGTTTGAGACCAGTCTGAGCAACATGGTGAAACCCTGTCTCTACTAAAAATATAAAATTAGTCAGGCGTGGTGGCGCATGCCTGTAATCCCAGCTACTTGGGAGGCTGAGGTAGGAGAACTGCTTGAACCCGGGGAGGTGGAGATTGCAGTGAGCCGAGATCGCGCCATTGCACTCCAGCCTGGGCAACAAGAGCGAAACTCTTGTCTCAAAAAATCAAACAAACACACATACAGGAAAGGAAAGGACATAATAAAAAGGAAGGAGTAGTAACCACAGGGCATCCATGTTGGAGTATCCAGATCAGCTTCCTTTTCATTAATCATAAATCCCCTTGGTGCTCTGTCCTGTTGGCTTTTCATGCACCTTCAAATCATGTATGGGGGTATGAGAAAGATAGTTTAAAAAGGAAAGATTTGTTCTTCCACCGTAAGGGGTGAGGGAGGTACTTAGCGAAATGATGACTAGTAATAAGCTCTAGAACTGTGGGCTCTTTTATCCATGTCCATTGTTTCATATTCTTCTGGACCCACAAGATGGCACTTGAGGATCTACAACAGCA
Source organism: Pongo abelii (assembly GCF_028885655.2). Taxonomy (NCBI): domain Eukaryota; kingdom Metazoa; phylum Chordata; class Mammalia; order Primates; family Hominidae; genus Pongo; species Pongo abelii. The sequence continues at coordinate 143,234,404 of NC_071989.2, forward strand.
AAACCATACCAACGTATTTAGAATAAAAGAATCATCCACAGGGTCAGATTAATGATGCATCTTTCTGGCCTAACAGTGTCTCTTTGATGGGCATAGAGATAAGGGGACTATGGCCATACCATCAGAATTGTATTATTCAATTAATAATGCCCACCACTTTGAAATGCTTCCTGTGCCCCAGGGCACTGTGCTCATCACTTTACATCTCATTTAATCTATAAGACTCTATGTAACTTCATCTCCACTTTACAGCTGAAGAAACTGAACTTCAAGTTACATAACCTGCTGACTGTGAACTATCACATGTGCTGAAGCTGGGATTCACCAAGCGGCCAAAAAGCCCAGGTTCCCCTTACCATTGCTATGTTAACCAATAGACTGATGTATTTTAAATCAGTTTCTATTTTTTCAACCTCATGAGTTTGAAAAGCTGCACTCTGCACTGATTTAGCACTGGTGGCTGCTTAAAACTTGCCTTATTCCATTTTAGTAGGCCCTCCGCCAAAATACCCCAATTAGTGGTGTCATCCTCTCTATTCCAAGAATTTTCTCGTAAGACTCCCGTTCTGTGTGTTTGCTTGGGAATGCAGAGCCCTGCTCCTCATCTCCCCATCTATGCTTTCTTCATTCTAAGCCCTTTCCTATCTACTTTATGCTCGAGGTGGCTCCACCTCCACCATGAGCCACAGCCAATGATGCTCATGGCCCCAACCATGCTTAAAGAGAAAGACATTGCCCTGCAAGGTAAATCAGTTAAAACCAACCTCTCCTGCCCTGAGTGGATAGGTAGGGTTAGGGTTGCCAGATGTCACGAAGTTACACGATGCTCAGTTTTAAGGTATATCCCTTATACTATAAGGGTTATAGTAAAAAATATTCATTATGTGAAATTCAAATATAACTGGGTATCAGGTATGCTATGTGGCAACCCTAGGTAGGGGAGCACAGGTTAGGCAAGAGATTAGAAGATTTGCAGCCTCCAAAGTTTCTGCACCTCGATGGGACACTAGAACAGGAAGGCTCCTGGGCCTTTCTGGCTCTGGGAATGAAGCGTGGAAAACCTTCCTTAGGCGGGCGCAGTGCTTCAAGTAGCCAAGCCCTGACTTCCGAGGGAAGAAGGGAGGCCATGGGCCTCTGCCAGAGCCCTGCTCTGGACTCTGGGGTCAGCAGAGTTCAAAACGACCTGCAACGTCTGGCGCTTAGCTCCTAAAGAGGTCTCCAGTGCAGCGGCGACGGCCAGCGGCTAGAGGCCGTCCGCCCGACTCCAAGATGGCGCCTGCCACAGCTGCCAGGTGTTAAGATGGCGGCGCGGGGCCGCGCCCGCGCTCCCGGGCTGTCCTCCCCCAGTCTTCCTCCGGCTGGCAGCACGACTCGCGTAGCCGTGCGCCGATTGCTTTTCGGCCTGGGCAGTGGTCCCGGCTGCCGGTCGACGACCGCCCCGCGTCATGCGGCTCCTCGGCTGGTGGCAAGTATTGCTGTGGGTGCTGGGGCTTCCCGTCCGCGGCGTGGAGGGTGAGTGTGGGCCGGGGGCGGTGCATGAGATGATAGGGCGAGCTGAGGTCCACCCGGGCGACGCTCTGGACCTGCGCGAAGGCCGGTGGTGCGCGACTCGCCCCTTCTTGGCGTCTTCCCGGGCGCGTCTCCCTGACTTCTCTCCCCGCGCACCGCCCGCTTGTGGCCCGCCAAAGGGGGCCGGCGGGCGGAGGGCCAGTGGGCGGGAGCCCGGGGGTGGTTGGGCCGCGTTCAGGCCGCCCTCAGCCCGTGGCCGGTAGCCAGAAGGGACAGTGCGGTAAGCGCTGCTGAGGCATACCCTCTGGTGATGAGCAATTTATTATTAATAACATCATATCAAATACCGACATTGTTGTGGCCGTATTAGGAGCCAGGAACTGTACATCGTGCTTTACTTACATCATTATCCCATTTAATGCTCCCACAAACCCTATCAGATCGGTTCCGTTTAGTGTCTCCATTTCACAGATGAAGATGCTCAGGTCCCGCCTAAGTTTGCGCTTCTGATAAGTGGCAGAAGCCTGTCTCTCTGACGCCAAAACCCACTCTGGAGTCCACGCTGCTGGACCACTGTCTTAAGGAGGCCAGTCTTGCTCTGCTCCCTGCGTGAAAAACAGACGAGAAACACGGGAGACTCCCGGTAACCCCCAGCTTGCCGGTGGGGAAGGCAGCCACCCTAGAGGCATGGCGAGGGTGGAGAGTGGAGGCCTTACTTTCATGCTCCTTCACCCCCACTCCTCATAGTCCTGTTAAAGTCCAGACCCTCGGTCTTGCTTGTCATTCAGACCTTAACAGGAACAGGCAGGTCTTTCTTTTCCCTGGGGTGTCCTGGATGGAGGCAGGACAGCAGAGGGTTGTGGAGAAGGGTGAGTCATAGTAACACAATTACCATAAATGAAAGCGCTCACTGTGTACCAGGTGCTGTGCTCAGTGCTTTACGAGCATCATCTTTTGGAATCTTTACTGTTTTGTTTTTGTTTTTTTAAGGGATGAGGGCTTGCTCTGTTGCCCAGGCTGGAGTGCAGTGGCTCATCATGGCTCGCTGCAGCCTTGAACTCCTGGGCTTAAGTGATCCTCCTACCTGTTTCCCAAAGTGCTGGGATTACAGATGTGAGCCACTGCTCCCGGTTTATGTAATTTTTATTTTTATTTTTATTTTTGAGATGGAGTCTGGCTCTGCTGCCCAGGCTGGAGTGCAGTGGCGCGATCTTGGCTCACTGCAACCTCTGACTCCCGGGTTCAAGCGATTCTTGTGCCTCAGCCTCCTGAGTAGCTGGGATTACAGGTGTCTGCCACCACAGTGGGCTAATTTTTGTATTTTTAGTAGATATGATGTTCCACCATGTTGGTCACGCTGGTCTCGAACTCCTGACCTCAGGTGATCCACCCACCTCGGCCTCCCAGAGTGCTGGGATTACAGGCTTGAGCCACCGTGCCTGGCCTTAGTAATTTTTAAATGCATATGCAGTAGATGTTATCATGCTTATTTTATAGAAGTAAACTGAGACTCAGAGCCAATAAGTCCTGTGACAAGGTCATACAGCCAGAAGTTGAGGAGCCTTGAGTCAAGCCCATGTCTGCCTGACTTCAGAGCCCAACCTCTGCATTTTCACTATACTTAACTGCCAGCCTCACAGAGGTGATGGCATGGGTTGGATATCTTCTGTTTCAGCCCCTCCACCCTGCTCTGTGCCCTGTGTGGCTGTCCTGTGTGGAATAAATACCAACTGTCCTGCCGTCTTGCTTCCATTGTGTTGGAATGAGGGGAGAGTGAGGTCAGGGTATTGATTCTCTCTGCTCCCTCCCTGAGAGGTTATTGCAGGCTGGCTTTGCCCCCGGTGGAAAACATTGAATTCTAGAAAGCTGCCCTCTGTGTTACCCTTGATGTTTCAAGGTTGTGTGACTACTTCTCTCTCCAGACTCTTAAGGTCTATGAGTGGTAACTGGCTCCCCCTCTACTGTTACTGGCCTTGGAATTCCTTACCATTGCTTTTCATTTCTCTACACCCAGCCTACACATTAGTGGTCCCTTCATTAAACTCTCCTCAACTTGCCCAAGTTAAATGTGCTGTTTCCTGGCAGAATCCTGGCTGATTCAGGGTTCAGCTTGGGTCTTTGGTCATCATGGCCAGGCCATGAATGGGGTGAAGACAGAAGAAACTTCACCAGCTGATTTCTTCTCAGAGTAGCTGAAAATCTAAGTTGTTTTTTTTTTTTTTTTTTTTTTCTGTGCAGAGGATGCCACTGGCAGATTATGCTGGCCTCAGGTGCTGAGGCCCTGATAGACTAAGCAGCCTGGAGGTAGCAATGCTATCCAGGTGTCTAGGAATGGAAGCAAACTCCTGGCTTCAATATCCATATGCCACTCTTCCCTAGGCAGTCAGCTAGCAAATTCTTACTGAGCACTCATCATATGCTAAACACTGTGCTGAGCACTGGGGATCCAGTGGTGAGTCAGAGCAGCAGGCCTTTGGGGAAGGCAGCCACTAAATAACTACAAATTACTAAGAAAATTGCAAGACTGAGAAATGCATCAAGGAGAGTCCCAGGGCATTTTTGGGAGCTGTAATGGGAGACCTCCTACCCTGGTCTGAGGGTCAGGGAATGTGTCCTTACAGAGGTGATATTTAGGGTGAGATCCGAATGAGGAGGATGAAGGATTTGGCAGGAGGAAGCTTCCCAGCAGAGAAACAGCCCTTAGGAAGGCTCTAAGGCAGGTGGGGATAGGAGGAGTGTAAATGATCAGGGACTAGAGGGATCTGATGGCCACAGGTGAGAGTGCAGACAGAGGCCACATTGGGGCCTGGTAGCTCTGCTACAGAATGCAGATGCATTCACAGGGTCCCAGGGGAAGCCACTGAAAGAGTTTTAGCAGGGGAGTGACATGATCAGATATGCCTTTTATCTTTCAGTTTCACTTGTATTGCTGTGAAGATCAGGGTCTGGAGGGGGGATAGAAGGCTGACCAGGGAGACCAGTTTAGGTGGCTACAGCAGTTGCCCAGACAAGAATTGGCTGTGGCCTTTGCTGAGAAGTGTTAGTCGGGATGGGGAAAGTAGATGGATTGTGAATGTGTTTAGCAGGTGAATGTTTTTTTTTTTTTTTGAGACGGAGTCTTGCTCTTGTCGCCCAGGCTGGAGTGCAGTGGCACCATCTTGGCTCACTGCAACCTCCACCCCCTGGGTTCAAATGATTCTCCTGCCTCAGCCTCCCAAGTAGCTGGGATTACAGGCATGCGCCACCATGCCTGGCTAATTTTTTTTTTTTTTTTTTTTTGAGATGGAGTTTTGCTCTTGTTGCTCAGGCTGGAGCAATGGCACGATCTTGGCTCACTGCAACCTCTGCCTCCCGGGTTCAAGCGATTCTCCTGTCTCAGCTTCCTGAGTAGCTGGGATTACAGGCACCTGTCACTATGCCCCGGCTAATTTTTGATATTTTTAGTAGAGATGGGGTTTCGCCACGTTGGCCAGGCTGGTCTCGAACTCCTGACCTCAGGTGATCTGCCCGCCTTGGCCTCCCAAAGTGCTGGGATTACAGGCGTGAGCCACTGCGCCTAGCCTAATTTTTGTATTTTTTAGTAGAGATGGGGTTTCACCATGTTGGCCAGGCTGGTCTTGAATTCCTGACCTCAAGTAATCTGCCCGCCTTGGCCTCCCAAAGTGTTAGGATTACAGGTATGAACCAGCAAGCCCGGTGTGCAGGTTAATTAATAGAACTTAGTTATTGTGCCTTTCCATCTCTTTGAATTGTAAACACCACTCATCATCATCATCATCATCACCACAGCCATTTATGGAGTGTTTAACCTGTGGCAGGGACCATACACATCTTTTCTCATTTAATCTTCACAGTAGCCTTGTAATTTTCTACATTTTGGTGGGATTGTCTCCATTTGCTAAATGAGCACACAGTATTGCCTATGGAAAATATGGATTGCTGTCCTTCCAACCGCTGGCTGTTTTTGGTCCCTCCTCATTTGGCTTTCCTGCCAGAAGCCATTGTGAAAACACCTGCAGCTGGTAAAGAGCCTTCTGAGAAAAGCTGGAAGGGTGTGAAGGTGCTGACCTAGGCTAGGGCTCCCTGGCAGAGTTGGCATGGTGCCCTCACACTTGTCCTTCAGACAACTTCTTTGCTGCCAGTGATGCAATAATTATCACTTTATGTATAGCTCAAACTGCAGTCTCTTAAAAGGCACATTACCAGTCGGGTGCAGTGGCTCACGCCTGTAATCTCAGCACATTGGGAGGCCGAGGTGAGTGGATCATTTGAGGCCAGAAGTTTGAGACCAGCCTGGCCAACATGGTGAAACTGCGTCTCTACTAAAAATAAAAAAAGTAGCCAGGTGTGGTGGTGCACATCTGTAATCCCAGCTATTTGGGAGGCTAAGGCAGGAGAATTGCTTGAACCCAGGAGGTGGAGGCTGCAGTGAGCTGAGATCGTGCCACTGCACTCCAGCCTGGGCAACAGAGCCAGACTCTGTCTCAAAGGAAAAGAAAAAAAACAAAAAAAAACAAAGGCACATTACCAAGGGAGGGTTCAATGACTGTCACATAGTATGACATTTTTATCTTCGTGTGGAATAATTCAGTGTTTCTTTTCTTCCTAATTCCTAAATGAAAACATTGGTACCTGAAGGCATAAGATTTTTTTGTTCCTGATCTGTACTGTGTACTTAAATATTTTTACAATGTGCAGGGGGATGGAGGGGACAACACTCTTGAACTTAAAATACCAGCTCCATGCACCACTTACACTCCCTTTTGATTTTGTGCAGGGGCTATCTGAGGGTCATCAGAGAGAACCAGATTAAAATTTGTGCCCTGATTTTTTTATCTTGAGGTTCTTCGTTTTGGCATTCTTCATTTACTTGTGGAATCTGGAATGTTGATTAGGTAGCAAGAGCAAATCTCTGAAGAGCTGTGGTGTTTGGGAGTAGGGTTGGACCCCAAACCTGGCATCCTTTCTTTTCCAGACTCTTCTGGCTTCATTTCCTGCTTTGTCTTGTGGATGACACAGAAAACATGTGTGTTTGTTTTTTCTTCTGATCATACAGGCAATACACACTCATTAACCAAAGGCTATAGAAATAAAAGGCTATAGAAATACCGCCAATGTGATCCCACCCCTCCACCAATTTGGCAAAGCTCCCTTCCCAGGCACCCAGCCCCTTCTCTGGACTGTAGTCACAGAAGTGCTTGACCTTCTGCTAAAGACTCACTTTGCTGCCCAACCCTTAAACTCTGTCCTATGTAACCTCCATTGCCACCTCTCCCTTCTTACCTGCTTTTTTTTTTTTTTTTTTGATACAGAGTCTCACTCTGTCACCCAGGCTGGAGTGCAGTGGCGTGATTCTCGGCTCACTGCAGCCTCTGCCTCCCAGGTTCAAGTGATTCTCCCGCCTCAGCCTCCCAAGTAGCTGGGATTACAGGTGCATGCCACCACGCCTGGCTAATTTTTGTATTTTTAGTACAGACGGGGTTTCACCATGTTGGCCAAGCTGGTCTCGAACTCCTGACCTCAAGGGATCCACCCTCCTTGGCCTCCCAAAGTACTGGGATTACAGGTGTGAGCCACCCACCCAGCCCCTTCTTACCTGCTTTCTCATCAGCTTTATGTATCCTCAAATTGCTCCTATGTTCCAAATACCGAAATAGAAACCTCCCTTAGTCTTCCTTGCCTGTAGCGAATCTACCCTACCTTCCTCGCCCCCTTTATAGCTAGATTTTTGGAAAGAATTGTGTATATTTATCCATGTAGTTACCATTTTGGGTTCTCTATTTCTTTATGTGGATCCATATTTCCATCTGTTAACATTTTTCTTCTGCCTGAAGGAGTTCCTTGAAGATTTTTGTCATGTGGGTTTGCTGGTAATGAATTCTTTTAGCTTTTGTATATCTGAAGAAGTGAAGAAGTATTTATTTCACTTTTTTTTTTTTTTTTTTTTTTTTTTTTTGAGATGGAGTCTCGCTCTGTAGCCCAGGCTGGAGTGCAGTGGCACTATTTCAGGTCACTGCAACCTCCACCTCCCAGGTTCAAGCGATTCTCTTGCCTCGGCCTCCCGAATAGCTGGGATTACAGGTGCCCGCTACCATGCCAGGCTAATTTTTTTTTTGTATTTTTAGTAGATACAGGGTTTCACCATGTTGGCTAGGCTGTTCTGGAACTCCTGACCTCAAGTCATCCACCCGCCTCGGTCTCCCAAAGTGCTGAGATTACAGGCGTGAGCCACCATGCCCAGCCAAAATAATTTTTTTTTTTTTTTTGAGACGGAGTCGCACTCTTGCTTGCTTTGTTTCCAGTGAGAAACCTGTTGTTATCCTTTGTTCCTCTCTACATGATGTTTTGTTTTTTTTCCTCTGGCTGCTTTAAAGAGTTTTTTCTTTGTCACTGGTTTTGAGCAATTTGATTGTGACGTGCTTTGTTGTAGTTCATTGAGTTTGGGTTTTGTTGAGCTTCTTGGATCTATGGATTTACAGTTTTCACCAAGTTTGGAAAGTTTTTGGCTATAATTTCTTCAAGTATTTTTCTGTTCCTCCACTCTCTTCTCTTGCCAGTACTCCAGTTATCTGTACATTAGACCACTTGAAATTGTCCTACGGCCCACTGATGCTCTTAATTTCTTTCCATTCTTTTTTTTTTTTCCTGTGTGTTTCATTTTGGATAGGTTCTATTGCGGTCTTCAAGTTGACTATTTTCTTCTGTTTTGTCTAATTTGCCATTATTCTCATATAGTGCAATTTTCATCTCAGACATTGTAGTTACTATAATTTACGTCTTTAAAAGTACGATTTGGGCCGGGCGCGGTGGCTCATGCCTGTAATCCCAGAATTTGGGAGGCTGAGGCGGGCAGATCACTTGAGGCCAGGAGTTTGAGATCAGCCTGGCCAACATGGCAAAACTCCGTCTCTAGCAAAAATACAAAGTAATTAGGCTGGGCGTGGTGGCTCATGCCTGTAATCCCAGCACTTTGGGAGGCCAAGGTGGGTGGATCACGAGGTCAGGAGTTCAAGACCAGCCTGGCCAACATGATGAAACCCCGTCTCTACTAAAAATACAAAAATTAGCTGGGCATGGTGGCACATGCCTGTAATCCCAGCTACTCGGGAGGCTGAGGCAGGAGAATTCCTTGAACCAGAACCCAGGAAGAGGAGGTAGCAGTGAGTGAGATCGTGCAGATCGTGCCACTGCACTCCAGCCTGTGCTACAGAGCGAGACTCTGTCTCAAAAAAAAAAAAAAAAACCAAAACAAAATAATTAGCTGGGTGCAGTGGCTCATGCCTGTAATCCTAGCTACTTGGGAGGCTGAGGTGGTAGAATCGCTTGAACCCAGGAGGTGGTTGTGCCACTGCACTCCAGCCTGGGTGACAGAGCGAGACCCTGTCTCAAAAAAAAAAAAAAAAAAGAAAGAAAAAGGCTAGGCCTGGTGGCTCGGTGGCTCACGCCTGTAATCCCAGCATTTTGGGAGGCTGAGGCAGGCAGATCACTTGGGGCCAGGAGTTTGAGACCAGCCTGGCCAATATGGCGAAACCCCATCTCTACTAAAAAAATACAAAAATTAGCTGGGCGTGGTGGTGGGTGCCTGTAATCCCAGCTACTCGGGAAGCTGAGGCAGGAGAATCACTTGAACCTGGGAGGCGGAGGTTGCAGTGAGCCGAGATCGTGCCACTGCACTCCAGCCTGGGCAATAAAGGGAGACTCCATCTCAAAAAAAAAAAAAAAAAAGGAAAGAAAGCCAGGTGCGGTGGCTCATGCCTGCAATCCCAGCATTTTGGGATGCTGAGGCGGGAGGATCACCCGAGGTCAGGAGTTCGAGACCAGCCTGGCCAACATGGTGAAACCCCATCTCTACTAAAAAATACAAAAATTAGTCAGGTGTGGTGGTGGGCACCTGTAATCCCAGCTACTTGGGAGGCTGAGGCAGGAGAATTGCTTGAACCCGGAAGGTGGAGGCTGCAGTGAGCTGAGATTGTGCCACTGCACTCCAACCTGGACGATAGAGCAAGACTCAATTTCAAAAAGAAAAAAAAAAAAAGGGTGCAATTTGATCTTTTTTTTTTTTTTTCCTGAGACAGAGTTTTGCTCTTGTTGCCCAGGCTGGAGTGCAATGGCACTATCTTGGGTCACCACAACCTCTGCCTCCTGAGTTCAAGTGATTCTCCTCCCTCAGCCTCCCGAGAAGCTGGGATTACAGGCATGTGCCACCATGCCCGGCTAATTTTGTATTTTTAGTAGAGATGGGGTTTCTGCATGTTGGTCAGGCTGGTCTCGAACTCCCGACCTCAGGTGATCTACCCACCTCAGCCTCCCAAAGTGCTGAGATTACAGGTGTGAGCCACTGAGCCCAGCCAATTTGATCGTTTTTATTTTTATTTAGTTATTTTTTTGAGACAGGGTCTCACTCTTTCACCCAGGCTGGAGTGCGATGGCTTGATCTCAGCTCACTGCAACCTCTGCCTCCCAGGTCGATTTGATATTTTTTAATATCTTATATCTTGATATCTACTTTACTTTTTGAATGTAATACAGTTACAATTATTGTTTTAATATCCTTGTCTGCTAATTCTGACATGGGTGCAAGTTCTGGGTCAGTGTGGATTGACTGATTAGTCTCATTATGTGTACTATTTTCCTGCTTCTTTATATGTCTGATAATTTTTTATTGGATGCCAGACATGAATTTTACTTTGTTGAATGCTGGATATTTTAGATTCCCTATGCATATTCTTTTTTTTTTTTTCTGAGATGGAATTTCTCTCTTGTTGCCCAGGCTGGAGTGCAGTGGCACGATCTCAGCTCACTGCAACCTCCACCTCCTGGGTTCAAGCGATTCTCCTGCCGCAGCCTACCGAGTAGCTGAAATTACAGGTGCCCGCCACCACACACGGCTAATTTTTATATTTTAATAGAGACAGGGTGTCACCATGTTGGTCAGGCTGGTCTCAAACTCCTGACCTCAGGTGATCCACCCACCTCGGCCTCCCAAATTGCTGGGATTACAGGCATGAGCCACTGCGCCTGGCCCCGTATATATATTCTTGAGCTTTGTTCTGGGGTACAATGAAGTTACTTGAGAACAGCTTGATTCTTTCAGGTTTTGCTTTTAAGCAAGCAAGCTGTATTTTCTTTAGGGTTAAAAGTGTCCCACTACTGAGGCAGGTCCTTTTGTATACTCTACTCAATGCCCTGTGAATTATGAAGTTTTCCAGTCTAGCTGGTAAGAAGAGGTACCATTCCCTGCTCTGTGTGAATGTTGGGTACTGTTCCTTCTCATCCTTTCTGGTAGTTCTTTCTCTGGCATTGGGTAGTTTACTCACGTGCATGTGCTGACCAGTACCCTGCTGTATACTTGGGGGGGCCTCTGCAGATTTCTGGAGCCCCCTCTCTAGGTAGCTCCTCTCATCTGCAATATTCTGTCTTGCAAACTATGGCTTTTTGGTCTCCTTGGACTCTCAGCTCCATCTCTTCAACTGGGAGAGTCTGCTGGGCTCTGCCTGGATTTCCCCTCCCTGAACCACAGTGGGAATGCCATCAAGGCAGTAAGTTGGAGCAGTTGTAGGATTCTCTTCATTTGTCGCCTGTTTCTCGGATGTCACTATCCTCTGTTGCCTGATAACTAATTTCCTGAAACTGTTGTTTTATATATATTATCTGTTTATTTGGTTGTTTCAGTAGGTAAGGTAAATCTGGTTTTTGTTACTCCATCTTGGCCAGAAGCAGAATTCCCAGATAATGTTTTTGAATCTCTGAATGAATCCACAGAGCTTTATGCCCTAGTGTGAGGTAGATCAATAGGGTAACTGTAGTTCATAATAGCCTGTTGTATATTTTAAAATAGCTAGAAGAGAATTTGAATGATTCTGGCATGAAGAAAAGACAAATATTTAAGGTGATGGATATCCCAAATACATTGATCTGATCTTTACAAATTGCATGAATATATTGATTATCACATGTGCTTTGAAACTATGTACATCTGTTATGCATCAGCAACAACAAAAAGCTCTACAGGGATATTCTTTGAAATCTTATACAAATGTGCATACCTTAGGAAGCCCCCAGACCTTCCCAACTTTGAAGTCAGTTGGTCACTAACACTCCAGTGACATGCTGTTGGCACGCAGAGCTCATCACCCAGCCGGTGGTTTCCTAACCACATGGTGAGCTTTCCTGAGTGCTGCTGGCCTCACTGGTTTCTGCTGGTTGGTGCCTGGCACAAAGTCTGGCAGCTGGTGTTGAGTTGATAAGAGTTGGAGGGCAGGAGGCATTGCTACGGAGGTGAGTGGAGATGGGTAAATGGATGTACGAGACTACCTGGGACTCTTCCCTTATCTGAGCATTATGCTCAAGACCCACCTTCTAGCTCCAAAGTGGGGGAAAGTTCTCTTCTTCCTCCTGCTGCTGCCTCTGCACTGCCGAGCCCATCTCCCAGCACTCCCAAGGGCAGCAGCCCAAGGGTGGCAGGCGGGAGAGCAGAGTCCAGCTGTCAGAGGCCACCTCAGGAAGGAGCTGCTGTGTGGCTTGAGCAGTGTTCTTCAGGCAGTGTGGCTCAGCATCCCCGAGGTATCATGGCAGGGAGCCTACGGCTCATTCTGGAGTAGCAGCCAGAAAACTTTGCTCCCAGACTTGGCTTTGCTGCTTACTATCTGTGTACCATCGGACACTGTGCTGAGCCTCTCTGTGCCTTGCCTCGTTATCTGTTCAGTGATCTTGGTAACCCTTGTCTTGCCCATCTCACAGGACTGTTATAATGTGTGCAAAGATGCTTTGTTCTAGTAGAATCTTGCATAAAATCATGATCCTTTTCTTGGATATTATCAAACAAATGAAACTCTTATCAAAAAATGAAAGTGTTTATATTCTATTTTCCTAATTAGATATCTGAACTGGAATGTTTTTAGTTATAATCCACATGGCAAGCAGCAAGTTTAGGGCAGAGCTGTGTGTTTGTCTATTATTTGACATTCATAATTTTGTTTGTTTGTTTGTTTTTTGAGATGGAGTCTTGCTCTGTCGCCCAGACTGGAGTGCAGTGGTGCAGTCTTGGCTCACTGCAACCTCCGCCTTCTAGGTTCAAGCAGTCCTCTTGCCTCAGCCTCCCTAGTAGCTGGGATTACAGGTGCCTGCCACCATGCCCGGCTAATTTTTGTATTTTTAATAGAGACAGGGTTTCACCATGTTGGCCAGGCTAGTCTTGAACTCCTGACCTCAAGTGATCCACCTGACTTGGGTCCTCCCAAAGTGCTAAAATTACAGGCGTGAGCCACCATGCCCAGCCTTCTTTGACATTCATTAATTTATTAATAGTACCTGCTTGTGACCTTCTTCCTAACCTGGGAAATGGTGAGTAGCTCTCTGATAGTTTAATGAAAGGAGACCTTTTTGTCTCCAGAGGGGAAAATTTCGTGTTAGAGGGGAACTGTAATTCTTTGGGGTTCATTTGTTTTGAAGTCAAATATGACTCTGAATGTGCTGGCATGTTTTAGTTGCAGAGGAAAGTGGTCTCTTATGGTCAGAGGAGCAGCCTGCTCACCCTGTCCAGGTGGGGGCTGTGTACCTGGATGAGGAGGAGCTCCTGCATGACCCGATGGGCCAGGACAGGGCAGCAGAAGAGGCCAATGCGGTGCTGGGGCTGGACACCCAAGGCGATCACATGGTGATGCTGTCTGTGATTCCTGGGGAAGCTGAGGACAAAGTGAGTTCAGAGCCTAGCGGTGGCACCTGTGGCGCTGGAGGAGCGGAGGACTCAAGGTGCAACCTCCGAGAGAGCCTTTTCTCTCTGGATGGTGCTGGAGCACACTTCCCTGACAGAGAAGAGGAGTATTACACAGAGCCAGAAGTGGCGGAATCTGACGCAGCCCCAACAGAGGACTCCAATAACACTGAAAGTCTGAAATCCCCAAAGGTGAACTGTGAGGAGAGAAACATTACGGGATTAGAAAATTTCACTCTGAAAATTTTAAATATGTCACAGGTAAGGAAGAATTATTTAGTGCTTTTCTCCTTTTCAGTGCATTTATTTTATGATTAATACCCTATCAACTTTGAAATGGAAAGTCATGATCTTGATCATATTGTAAGCGAGATAGCATTTAATGGTTGCTTCAGTGAAAATCGACTTTGCCCTCTGTGATGTTTATAGGGAGACGAGGAAATATAACTAGTGTTGATTATGATTTTCAGGTGGCCTAAACCTAGTTATCCTTGGGCCAGTCCCACCACCAAACCTCACGATAAAAATCCCAGTGGACAGATAGTTGCTTGGCACCAAAATCATAGCATTTTTCTTTTTGAGACAGAGTTTTGCTCTTGTCACCTAGGCTGGAGTGCAATGGCGTGATCTCGGCTCACTGCAACCTCTGCCTCCTGAGTTCAAATGATTTTCCTGCCTTAGTCTCCCATGTAGCTGGGATTATAGGCATGCGCTACCATGCCTGACTAATTTTGTATTTTTAGTAGAAATGGGTTTCACCATGTTGGCCAGGCTGGTCTCAAACTCCTGACTTCAGGTAATCCACCCGCCTCGGCCTCCCAAAGTGCTGGGATTACAGGTGTTAGCTACTGTGCCCGGCCATTTTTCTTCTTCCAAATGAAGTATTTATTTATTACAGAGGCAATTTAAACATACCTGGATTACTAAAATTATAATTTACCATTATTTAGACTAGTAATGCCCCTGGAAAGTATGTTATATTGATGAAAAGTTTCTCTTTCATCAATGACTGACAATTTCTGTGGGGTGGTTCAGAAAACAGAAGGGTAGGATGCATTCACACTGCTTATGTAAGAGAGGAAAATCCTGACTCTAAGAGCTGTGACTGTTTGTTGTCAATGAGGGCACGCACCTTTAGTGCACATAGCTCCTCCAAGGGCAGTGCTCGGTGCTGGCTTTGCATCCACTCCCGAGTGCCTGTAGATGCTGTGGTCTGTGGGACTCCCACAGGTGTCACTCACATGACTGGGAGAGAGCAGTTTAAACAGTCTGAGTTATGGATTAAACAGGTGGTGGCAGGGACGGTGTACTCTTTTTCTTTTTTTGACACAGAGTCTCGTTCTGTCGCCCAGGCTGGAGTGCAATGGGATGATCTGGGTTCACTACAACCTCTGCCTCCCGGGTTCAAGTGGTTCTCCTGCCTCAGCCTCCCGAATAGCTGGGATTATGGCACATGCCACCACGCCTGGCTAATTTTTGTATTTTTAGTGGAAACGAGGTTTTACCACATTGGCCAGGCTGGTCTCAAATTCCTGACCTCAACTGATTTGCCCGCTTTGGCCTCCCAGAGTGTTGGGATTACAGATGTAAGATACTGTGGCTGGCTAGGACAGTGTACTCTTGAATTGATCTAACCTTTGGCCAAATATGTCGATATGACTGCTTAGTTCAGACTTAGCTCTGCTGAGATGATAGTTTGGATTTGAGATCATAGTCCTCTAATAATTCCATTTTAGATGGTTTGAGATGCGCAATTCAAAGGTGGGGGCAATTGCTCAGACCCTGTGAGTACTTAGTACAGGCATACCTCAAAGATACTACATGATTGGTTCCAGACCACTCTGATAAAGCAAATATCGCAGTGTAGCAAATCACGTGAATTTTTTGGTTTCCCAGTGCATATAGAAGTTATGCTATATTGTAGTTTATTAAGTATGCAGTAGCATTATGTTTAAAAAATGTATATACCTTAATTTAAAAATACTTTATTGCTAAAAAATGCTAATGATCATCTGAGCCTTCAGTGAGTTGTAATCTTTTTGCTAGTTGAGGGTCTTGCCTTGATGTTGATGGCTGCTGACTGATCAGGATGGTAGTTACTGAGGGTTGGGGTGGCTCTGGCAATTTCTTTGAGACAGAGTATTGCTCTGTCACCCAGGCTGGAGTGTGGTGGCGAGACCATGGCTCACTGCAGCCTTGACCTCCCAGGCTCAAGTGATCCTCCCAGCTCAGCCTCCTAAGTAGCTGGGAATACAGGCATGTGCCACCGTACCTGGCTAATTTTTTTCTTTTTTTTTGTAGAGATGAGGTCTCACTATGTTGCATAGGCTGGTCTCAAACTCCTGGGCTCAAGTGATCCTCCTGTCTTTGCCTCCCAAAGTGTTGTGAGTCGTGAACCACCATGCCTGGCCCACAGTTTCTTTCCTTTTTCTTTTCTTTTCTTTTTTCTTCTCTTCTCTTCTCTTCTCTTCTCTTCTCTTCTCTTCTCTTTCTTCTCTTCTCTTCTCTTTCTTTTTTTTTTTATTAAGTATTTATTGATCATTCTTGGGTGTTTCTTGGAGAGGGGGATATGGGAGGGTCATAGGATAATAGTGGAGAGAAGGTCAGGAGATAAACACATGAACAAAGGTCTCTGGTTTTCCTAGGCAGAGGTCCCTGCGGCCTTCTGCAGTGTTTGTGTCCCTGGGTACTTGAGATTAGGGAGTGGTGATGACTCTTAAAGAGCATGCTGCCTTCAAGCATCTGTTTAACAAAGCACATCTTGCACTGCCCTTAATCCATTTAACCCTGAGTTGACACAGCACATGTTTGAGAGAGCAGGGGGCTGAGGGAAAGGCCATAGATCAACAGCATCCCAAGGCAGAAGAATTTCTCCTCCCAGACAGGGCGGTCGGCAGAGGTGCTCCTCACTTCCCAGATGGGGCGGCCGGGCAGAGGCACTCCTCACTTCCCAGATGGGGCGGCCGGGCAGAGGCGCTCCTCACATCCCAGATGGGGCGGCCGGGCAGAGGTGCTCCTCACATCCCAGATGGGGCGGCCGGGCAGAGGCGCTCCTCACATCCCAGACGATGGGTGGCCGGGTAGAGGCGCTCCTCACCTCCCAGACGGGGCGGCCGGGCAGAGGCGCTCCTCACTTCCTCCCAGACGGGGCGGCCGGGCAGAGGCGCTCCTCACTTCCTCCCAGACGGGGTGGCAGCCGGGCAGAGGCACTCCTCACCTCCCAGACGGGGCGGCCGGGCAGAGGCGCTCCTCACTTCCCAGACGGGGCGGCCGGGCAGAGGCGCTCCTCACTTCCTCCCAGATGGGGTGGCGGCCGGGCAGAGGCGCTCCTCACCTCCCAGACGGGGCGGCCAGGCAGAGGTGCTCCTCACCTCCCAGACAGGGCGACCGGGCAGAGGCGCACCTCACTTCCCAGACGGGGCGGCCAGGCAGAGGGGCTCCTCACATCCCAGATGATGGGCGTCCAGGCAGAGACGCTCATCACTTCCTAGACGGGGTGGTGGCGGGGCAGAGGCTGTAATCTTAGCACTTTAGGAGGCCAAGGCAGGCGGCTGGGAGGTGGAGGTTGTAGCGAGCCGAGATCACGCCACTGCACTCCAGCCTGAGCAACATTGAGCATTGAGTGAGTGAGACTCCGTCTGCAATCCCAGCACCTCCGGAGGCCGAGGTGGGCAGATCACTCCAGGCCAGGAGCTGGAGACCAGCCCGGTCAACACGGCGAAACCCCGTCTCCACCAAAAACACAAAAACCAGTCAGGCGTGGCGGCGCGCGCCTGCAATCCCAGGCACTCGGCAGGCGGAGGCAGGAGAATCACAGGAGCCCGAGGCAGGGAGGTTGCAGTGAGCCGAGATCACGGCAGTACAGTCCAGCTTCGGCAACAGAGGGAGAACGAAAAAAGAAGGAGAGGGAGACCGAAGAAAGGGGAGAGGGGAGAGGGGAGAGGGCTTCTCTTCTCTTTCTTTTTTTTTGAGATGGAGTCTCACTCTGTCACCCAGGCGGGAGTGCAGTGGCATGATCTCAGCTCACTGCAACCTCCATCTACCAGGTTCAAGCTATTCTCCCACTGCAGCCTCTCGCCAAGTAGCTGGGATTACAGGCATGCTCCACATGCCCAACTCATTTTTGTATTTTTAGTAGAGACAGGGTTTCACCATGTTGGTCAGGCTGGTCTCGAACTCCTGACCTCAAGTGATCTGCCCACCTTGGCCTTCCAAAGTGCTGGGATTACAGGCGTGAGCCACCACACCTGGCCTGTGGCCCACAGTTTCTTAATTCCTTTCACGAAAGAATTCTCTGTAGCATGCAATGCTGTTTGATAGCATTTTATCCACAGCAGAACTTCTTTCAAAGTTGGAGTCAATCCTCTCAAACCCTGCCACTGCATTATCAATTAAGTTTATGGAATATTCTAAATCCTTTGTCGTCACTTCAACAATGTTCACAGCATCTTCACCAGGCGTAGATTCCATCTCAAAAAACTACTTTCTTTGCTTATCCATAAAAACCAACTCCTCATCTCTTCAAGTTTTATCATGAGATTGTAGCAATTCAGTCCTATCTTCAGACTCCACTTCTAATCCTAGTTTTCTTGCTATTTCTACCACATCCGCAGTTCCATCCTCCATTGAAGTCTTGAATTCCTCAAAGTCATCTATGAGGGTTGGAGTCAGTTTATTCCAAACGCCTATTAATGTTGATATTTTGACCACCTGCTATGAATCACAGATATTTTTAAAGTCATCTAGAATGCTAAATCCTTTCCAGAAGGTTGTCAATTTATTTTGCCCAAATCCATCAGAGGAATTGCTATCTATGGCAACTGTAGCCTTATGAAATGTATTTCTTAAATAATAAGAGTTAAAAGTTGAAATCCCACCTTGATTCATGGGCTGCAGAATGGATGCTGTGTTAGCAGGGCTGAAAACAACATTCGTCTCCTTGTGCATCTCCACCAGAACTCTTGGGTGACCAGGTGCATTGTCAACGAGTGTAATATTTTGAAAGGAATCTTTTTTTCTGAGCAGTAGGTCTCAACAGTGGGCCTAAAATACTCAGGAAACCATGCTGTAAACAGATATACTGTCATCCAGGCTTTGTTGTTCCTTTTCTAGAGCACAGGCAAAGTAAATTTGCATAATTTTTAAAGGCTCCAGAATCTTCAGAATGAGCAATGAGCAATGAGCATTGGCCCTGCGGTTGCTCATACCTGTAATCCCAGTACTTTCAGAGGCCGAGGTGGGTGGATTGCTTAAACCTAGGAGTTCCAGACCAGCCTGGGGAACATGGTGAAACCCTATTTCTACAAAAAATACAAAAATTTGCCAGACATGGTGGTGGACACCAGCTACTTGGGAGGCCAAGGCAGGAGGATTGCTTGAGCCCAGAGGTTGAGGCTGCTGTGAGCCGTGATTGCGCCACTGTACTCCAGCCTGGGTGACAGAGCAAGACCTTGTCAAATAAATAAATAAATAAATAAATAAATAAATAATAAGATTTATTGTCAAATAAATAAATAAGATCCCAGCTGCACTGGCCTCTAAAAAGAGTCCGCCTGTCCTTTGAAGCCAGGCATTGACATCTCTTGTCTAGCTATGAAAGTCCTAGAAGCCATCTTATTCCAATAGAAGGCTGTTTTATCTACATGAAAATCGGTTTTTGAGTATAGCCACCTTCATCAATTCTCTTAGCTAGATGTTCTGGGTAAGTTGTTGCAGCTTCTCTCTTTTTTTTTTCCCCATTGATCTTTGATGTTACTATGTTGTAGCTTCTCTATCAGCACTTGCTGCCTCACCTTGCACTTTTATGTTCTAGAGACAGCTTCTTTCTTAAACCTCATGAGCCAACCCCAGCTAATTTCAGACTTTTCCTCTGCAGCTTCCTCACCTCTCTCAGCTTTCGTAGAATTGAAGAGAGTTAGGGCATTGTTCTGGATTTAGGCTTTGGCTTAAATGTTGTGGCTGGTTTGATCTTCCATCTATAGCATTAAGATTTTCTCCATAGGAGTAATAATGCTGTTTTGCTTTCTTATCATTTGTGTATTCACTGAGTAGCACTTATTTTTATTTTTAAGCATCAGAGGTCATCACACTGGATGGAGTAGCACATTAACTTCCTTTAAAAACTTTTCCTTTGCGTTTATAATGTGGCTGTTTGGTGTAAGAGGTCTAGCTTTCAGCCTGTCTCCTATGTTGGCATTCGGCATGGCGTCCTCACTAAGTTTAATCAATCATTTTGGGCTTTGATTTAAAATGAGAGATGTGCAACTCTTCCTTTCACTTAAACAGAGGCCACTGTAGGGTTATTAATTCACCTAATTTCAATATTGTTGTGTCTCAGGAGAGGACTGAGGAGAGGGAGATGGGGAACAGCTGGTCGGTGTAGTAGTCAGAACATAGACATTTGCTGATAAAGTTCACTGTCGTCTATGGGTACAGTTGGTGGCGCCCCAAAACAATTACAATAGTAACATCAAAGATATTTATCATAGATCACCATAACAGATATAATAATGATGAAAAAGTTTGAAATACTGCAAGAATTACCAAAATGTGACACAGACACAAATTGAGCACATGCTGTTGGAAAAATGGTGCTGAAAAACTTGCTTGATGCAGAGTTGCCACAAACCTTCAATCTGCAAAAAATGCAATGTCTGCAAAGTGCAATGGAGTGAAATGCAGTAAAATGAGGTATGCCTGTATTTGAAATGATGAATTATGAAAGATATTAAAATAACTTGTAATATTAGGAAAGTAGAGAGGAAAGTTTAAAACTTTCTGCTTAATTCAGCAAGACTTAAAAAAAGTGAAGGTTTATAACTTGTCATTTGATCATACTTTTTTGCTGATTCCTGGATTCATATGGTTCAAAATCCAAAAGGTTCCTGAGGGTCCCTTCTCTCACTGCTCCCACCCACCCGTTCCTCTCCCTGGAGCAGCAGTGTGTCCTGTTTCTTGGGTATCCTTTCAGAAAAATGTACTTTTACTGCTAACTTTAATGCTTGTTTCTTTTACAACAGGACCTTATGGATTTTCTGAACCCAAACGGTAGTGACTGTACTCTAGTCCTGTTTTACACCCCGTGGTGCCGCTTTTCTGCCAGTTTGGCCCCTCACTTTAACTCTCTGCCCCGGGCATTTCCAGCTCTTCACTTTTTGGCACTGGATGCATCTCAACACAGCAGGTATCTTCCGTTGGTGGGGTTTACGTCCACCTTCCTGGCTGATGGTTGCACTTATTTGGAGGTCCTAATTAGTTAAGTTAGAAGCAGAAGAGGGGGGGCATGAGCTTTGTCCTGGGATTGAAGGCAAGGCAAGAGTGAATAGTGAGGATTGTCATACTCCTGAGGAAGCTGGTGGCGTCACTTTGTGGAGGCCCTTTAAAGAAAGTGGGCTGTTCTCTGTGTGGTGGATTTAAAGGTGGCAGGTGATAGGACCTGATGGCAGGGGGAGGGGCCAGAAGACTTTTGAGGGCCATAGCCAGACTGAATCAGCACAATTGGTATCACAGTAGGATATTCCTTTGTGACTTTAAGGCGCAGGTTAAATCCCCATCCCAGGCAGCCTAATTCCCAGCACCCCTGTTTTGTGTCTACTCAGGATTTCTTCCCTTCCTTTTCTTTTTCTTTTCTTCTTTTCCCTTTCCATCTTTCCTTCTTTCTTTCCTCCATACTTATTCTTGCAGTCATGTTCTGTAGTAGGCACTCGATCAAGTCATGAATTAATTTAGCTCTTTAACATGACATTTACCTTTGTTTTATATTTCTCGTGTATAATTCACTGGGTTTTTGTCCAGGCTGGCCTTGAACTCCTGGGCTCAAGCGATCGTCCTGACTTAACCTCCTGAGTAGTAGGACTACAGGGATGCGCCACCATGCCAGGCTGGTCTTTTTTTTTTTTTTTTTTTTTTTGAGGTGGAATCTCGCTCTGTTGCCTAGGCTGGAGTGCAGTGGTGTGATCTAGGCTCACTGCAGCCTCTGCCTCCCGGGTTCAAGTGATTCTCCTGCCTCAGCCTCCTGAGTAGCTGGGATTACAGGCACCTGCCACCACGCCCGGCTAATTTTGTATTTTTAAATGGGGTTTCACCACGTTGGCCAGGCTGGTCTCGAACTCCTGACCTTGTGATCTGCCAGCCTCGGCCTCCCAAAGTGCTGGGATTACAGGCGTGAGCCACTGTGCCTGGCCCAGGTTTGTCTTTTTTAAATGTTTAGTAAAGTAAGTTACAGAGAACTTTGTTGAGAATGGTATATGTTTCTCCTACGTGCTGCGATTGTGCCTGAGTTATAAACTGTTCTTCTCTTCCAAATCAGATGCTCCTTAGCAGGTCAGCCTCAACAAGGAGGTTGTGTGTAAATAAATCTGGAACATCTGAAAAATGGTCAATTGGTGGTAAAATGAAGTTGAGTGAACTTCTGTTACTCTGTACTTGAGGCCAGGTGCAGTGGCTCACACCTGTAATCCCATCACTTTGAGAGGCCAAGGTAGAAGTATCGCTTGAGCCCAAGAGTTTGAGACCAGCCTGGACAACATGGCAGAACCCCATCTCTATAAAAAAAATACAAAAAATTGACTGAGGATGGTGGCATATACCTGTGGTACCCCAGCTACTTGGGAGGCTGAGGTGGGAGGATTGCCTGAGCCCGGGGCGGTCAAGGTCACAGTGAGCCATGATCCTGCCACTGCACTCCAGCCTGGGCTGCAGAGTGAGACCCTGTCTCAAAAAAAAAAAAAAAAAAATTGTATTCCACTGATTTTCATTGTGGGAATATAACTGCCAATGTTTACCTGAAACTTTTATGAAGAAAGAAATGGCTCAACAAATTAGTAATTTTCATATAGGCTTCTGGGTGATATCTAAGTGACTGGGCCCAAGGGAGCAGACTGATTGGAAGGACAGATCATGTCAGTGTCCAGCTTTGGTGGGGCCTCCACTGCCCCCAGGCATACTCAGTGCTCTTTGGTTCTGGGTCTCACACTGTCCCTCCTGCCTCTCCCCCAACTCCCTCCCCAACCTGCTTTCTTCTTTCTTTCCTTCAGCTCCATGTTGTACCTGGTATGGCGCCTTAATTATGGAGACTAAGGCTCTTGCTGTTATTATATGGGCTGGGACATGTTTGCTTCTTATGTTAATATTTAAGTTACAGCATGTGTACAAAAGAAAAACATCCTGGTTATACACTATTACTATTTTACTAATGTGGAAAATTGAGGCTTAGCGAGGTTAAATAATCTGCCCAGAGTTCACATTGGTTCAGTGGCAGAACTGAGGTTTCAACCCAGAGTGTTTTGACTTGGGAGCTTATCACCACTAGTCTGTATTATGTAAAGGTGAAATAAGCCTGCACAGTTATATTCCTTCCAAATAAGTCATCCTGCCCTAATTGTGAACATCCTGGTGTGTTTGTTAGATCATATACTCCCTTGTGCCAGCTTACCAAACCAATTGCCTACTGTAAGCTGATCTTTTTTGAGGGACAGGGATGGGCATTCTGAAGAGTTGGAAATTTCTTCTGTCAAAAAAATGGACACAGTGTGCCTTGTCCATGAATTAGAGTTTTCTGGTTTGGTTTGTTTAGACAGGAACTTAACTAGTGGAATAATTGTGCCATGGGTAGATCCATATTATAATTGAAGCAACTCAGATTGCAGAAAAGGAGTGCCCTCAGCCATGACTCATAAGCAAAGAGGTCGGAAACAAATGAAAAAACCAAAAGTTCCAAGTATCAGAAATCTCCGTAGGTCACATGCAACTTCCTCATTTATTTCTGTCTATTCTGAGATGGTAATTGTATGAGAAAGCCCTCTATTAATAATAAATTCAGGTTTTTTGACTTCTTTCTCTTGTAGCCTTTCTACCAGGTTTGGCACCGTAGCTGTTCCTAATATTTTATTATTTCAAGGAGCTAAACCAATGGCTAGATTTAATCATACAGATCGAACACTGGAAACACTGAAAATCTTCATTTTTAATCAGACAGGTATGTGGATGTAATGTGCTGAGGAAGAAGATATTCTATTGCTGGGGGTCTGTGCCTTCTGTGGGTTCTGATCTGCTATAATCCTTAAGTGAAGGGTTCAAGACTGACTTTGAGTTGTAAAACTTCTCTTCTAATGAACTGTTATAATCCTGTTAAATACTTCCCAATCAGTATGAAGCTTAACATGAATAGGTAATTTTAATTATTATAGATACTTTTTTTTCCCTTTTTTTTTTTTTGAGTCTCGCTCTGTCGCCCAGGCTGGAGTGCAGTGGTACAATCTTGGCTCACTGCAACCTCCACCTCCTGGGTTCACACCATTCTTCTGCCTCAGCCTCCCGAGTAGCTGGGACTACAGGCGCTCGCCACCACACCCGGCTAATTTTTTTTATTTTTAGTAGAGACAGGGTTTCACCATGTTAGCCAGGATGGTCTCGATCTCCTGACCTCGTGATCCGCCCGCCTTGGCCTCCCAAAGTGCCAGGATTACAGGCGTGAGCCACCGCGCCCGGCCTTTTTTTCCTTTTTTTTTGAGGCAGAGTCTCACTCTGTTGCCCAGGCTGGAGTGCAGTGGCGTGATCTCAGTTCACTGCAGCCTCCGCCTCCTAGGTTCAAGTGATTTGCGTGCCTCAGCCTCCTGAGTAGTTGGGATTACAGGCGTGTGCCCAGATAATTTTTGTATTTTTAGTAGAGACAGGGTTTCACCTTATTGGTCAGGCTGGTCTCGATCTCCTGGCCTCAAGTGATCCACCTGCCTCGGCCTCCCAAAGTGCTGAGACTACAGATGTGAGCCACTGTGCCCAGTCTATTATAGATACTTTATTGTTTGATGGATTGAGACGGAGTCTCGCTCCGTCACCCAGACTGGAGTGCAGTGGCATAATCTCAGCTCACTGCAGCCTCTGCCTCCTGGGTTAAAACGATTCTCCTGCCTCAGCCTTCCTAGTAGCTGGGATTATAGGTGCGCGCCACCACACCTGGCTAATTTTTGTATTTTTTAGTAGAAACAGGGTTTCGCCCTGTTGGCCAGGCTGGTCTTGCACTCGTAACCTCAAGTGATCTGCCTGCCTTGGCCTCCCAGAGTGCTCGGATTACAGGTGTGAGCCACCATACCTGGCCTATTATAGATACTTTAAAACAGGTTTTATTGAAATATAATTCACATACCATACACTTTACTTATAACTTTTAACACACATTTTTCACTTAATATTGACACAAAGATATGCATAAATCATGAGTGTACAGGGTGATGAATTTTCACAAAGTGAACACCCTGGCTCTGATCAAGAAACAGAACACTGGCTTATGCCTGTAAACCCAGGACTTTGGGAAGCCTGTGCAGGTGGATTGCTTGAGGCCAGGAGTTCGAGACCAGCCTGGCCAACATGGCAAAACCCTGTCTCTACTAAAAATACAAAAACTAGCTGGGCATGGTGGTGGGTGCTTGTAGTCGCAGCTACTCGGGAGGCTGAGGCATGAAAATTGCTTGAGCCCAGGAGGCAGAGGCTGCAGTGAGCTGAGATCACAGTACTGCATTCCAGCCTGGTTGACAGAGTGAGACTCCGTCTCAAAACAAACAAACAAAAAAAAAGAAACAGAACATTACCAGCCTCCCTTGAGCACCACTGCTCCTGCCTTCCCCAAAGATAACCACAGTCTTGACTCCTAATATCATAGACTGTGTTACTTGTTTTGGACTTCATATTAATGGAGACATGCAGGATGTTTTCTTTTATGTCTGTTTTTTTCATCCAACAGTATGCTTGTGAGATGCACCTGCATTGTCATGTATGGTTATGTTTTGTTCATTTTCTTTGCTGCTATTGTTCCATTTATTAATCCATTCGTAGATGCTATCTTAGTTCCTTAATATTTGCCAAAACATATGGCCTTATTTTTTATTGTTTGTAAAACATTGTAAGGCATTGTAAATTGAAAACATTACCTCCATTGGAAAAGTTCATTCCTCTAAAGCCTCACTGTCTCAATTGTGAGCATCCCACTCTTCCCAAAGTATATTCACTGGAAATAAATAAAAATTATAACACACATTGCATATATATTAAGTTGCATATAATCATTTTAGCTAACACTAAAGAAAAAAGAGCTGAGTTGGCTGATAGGAGTAAAAGTAGGATATTACAAGGTGGTTAGCTAGTCCAAGTCTTGTCATGGATCCCTGATTGTCATTTCGATTGATGTGTGGAGAGGGAGCCATTTTGTTCAGTGCTCTAAGAAAACCTAGAACACAAATCTGGGAGTCACAGCATATTTGGTAATCCCTGTTTCCATTGGTGGCTTGTTGTTATAATAGTTCTTCCAGTAAATTATTAAAAGCATTTTGGGGCTGGGTGCGGTGACTCACACCTGTGATCCCAACACTTTGGGAGGCTGAGGTGGGCGGATCAACTGAGGTCTGGAGTTCGAGACCAGCCTGGCCAACATGGTGAAACCCCGTCTCTACTAAAAATACAAAAAAATTAGCCAGGCATGGTGGTATGTGCCTGTAATCCCAGCTACTTGGGAGGGTGAGGCAAGAGAATCGCTCGAACCCAGGAGGCAGAGGTTGCAGTGATCTGAGATGGCACCACTGCACTCCAGCCTGGGAGACAGAGCAAGACTTCATCACAGAAAAAAAAAAAAAGCATTTTGAATTTAGCATTACTTAACCTGTGAAAACATTCTGTAGACAACTGAGAGGAGTTTTACTAGTTACTTACTGAACTTTGGTCTCAAAAGACACCAAAATACAACTCTTATAAACACATTGACTAAGAAACTTTTGATGAGTTCACAGAAATTCTAGTGTTTTAGTTGTGAAGAGCTGAATGGATTCCTGTTCCTTTGATGCAGTGGGGAGAAAGGCAACTTACAAATTACACTGATAGGCAAGTGAAATCCATCCCATATATTTATATATATACTAGTGACAATGCTTATTTTAGGACTGCATGTCATTTTGCATATATATAATACTTGAGAAAAATCTGTGGTGGGTGCATTTTCTGTCTGATTTGAAACCAATGATTTTTCTTTCAGGTATAGAAGCCAAGAAGAATGTGGTGGTAACTCAAGCCGACCAAATAGGTCCTCTTCCCAGCACTTTGATAAAAAGTGTGGACTGGTTGCTTGTATTTTCCTTATTCTTTTTAATTAGTTTTATTATGTATGCTACCATTCGAACTGAGAGTATTCGGTGGTTAATTCCAGGACAGGAGCAGGAACATGTGGAGTAGTGATGGACTGAAAGAAGCTGGAAAGAGGAACTTCAATCCTTTGTTTCAGAAATTAGTGCTACAGTTTCATACATTTTCTCCAGTGACGTGTTGACTTGAAACTTCAGATTAAAAGAATCATTTGTTGAACAACTGAATGTATAAAAAAATTATAAACTGGTGTTTTAACTAGTATTGCAATAAGCAAATGCAAAAATATTCCATAGAGTGCACTATTCTTGTTTTTACTGCATGAACGTAACCCAATATTTGAAAAGTAATCCAGTTTGAAATGTGAAGACATATTCTGGTAGAATAGTGAGTAGAATGACATGCTTACTATACAGAAGGCAAAAATAGGACTCTCAGATAATAGTTTTAGGAAACCCTTGATTCCTTATATATGTTTAAGGAGGCTAGTTTTCTGTTTCTTTGCAGTTTTTCTTCTAGAGTCCATAGCAGGAAAGTATGTAACCAGAATTGGTTAGTGTGACCCCCTCAAGTAGCAAGTGATGGAAAATAAAAGAGTCAAATACCTTGATGTTTGTGATCTCTACTTTCACTCAAAAAATTTGAAGTGTTTTAAGTTGTTTCTGGGTAAGGGAGATGTTAGGAGAAAGGAAATGCTGTAACTAAAGCTCAGTTATTTCAGTTCTGTGCTAACGTATACATCTTAATCATAGTTATCTAAGCAGCATGCATTAATTGAACCTTAAAATGTTCCCAGCAGGCTGGGTGCAGTGGCTCATGCCTGTAATCCCAGCACTTTGGGAGGCCGAGGCAGGAGGATCACTTGAGGTCAGGAGTTTTGAGACCAGCCTGGCCAACTTGGTGAAACCCTGTCTCTACTAAAAATACAAAAAATTAGCTGGGCGTGGTGGTGGGCGCCTGTAATCCCAGCTACATGGGAAGCTGAGGCATGAGAATCACTTGAACCCGGGAGGCAGAGGTTGCAGTGAGCCGAGATCACGCCACTGCACTCCAGCCTGTGCAACAAGAGCAAAACTCCATCTCAAAAAAAAAAAAAAAAGTATTGAAGTGTAAAACACTGTTCTTGCCCACAAGTTGATTCTAGTCTAGTTCAAGACACATTTAGTAAAGAGACAACATGTAATTTAAACAAACTTCTTTTTTTTCAGACCAAGTCTCGCTCTGTCACCCAGGCTGGAGTGCAATGGTGCAATCTCGGCTCACTGCAACCTCTGCTTCCTGGGTTCAAGCAATTCTCCAGCCTCAGCCTCCTGAGTAGCTGGGACTATAGGCCTGTGCCATCACACCCGGCTAATTTTTCTGTTTTTAGTAGAGATGGGGTTTTGCCATGTTGGCCAGGCTGGTCTCAAACTCCTGACCTCAGGTGATCCGCCCGCCTCAGCCTTCCACAGTGTTGGGATTACAGGTGTGAGCCACCGCGCCTGGACTAAACAAACTTTTTGAAAAGCTGTTTCTAAAAGATCCCTTAAATTCAGATATGACAGCTAATTACCTCATCATAAATTACTTTTATACTAATTGTTGCCAGGGTTTTAGAGTAGTTGAATTTAGAGTAGAAGAATTAGGCACCCTAAATTCTATAGAAATAAAACCTCAGATGAGTCTCCTTCTTAGAGTGTTACAATGAATGGGAGTTTACAACTGTTATGTGTCATGTTGCCAACAGCTGTGTTTGGGGTGGTCACTGGCAGGAGGGGACCATATCTCAGAATGGCACATTATTTCTATTTTACAAATGAGCAAATTGAGGCATAGAGAGTTAGATAACTTGCCCAGTTTACACAGACTGTAAGTTGATGAAGCTGGGATTTGAATCTTCACATGTGTGTACTTATAAATACAAATGTAAAGAAAACTCTGGTGAGTCCACCTCTTATATTGAGTTATTACTGTGTGAGTGTCAAGTACTGTTTTAGATGCTTTACATATACTATTTTGTTTAATATCCTCATTTTAAAGAATAAACTGCCTTGGCGCAGTAGCTCACACCTGTAATCCCAGGACTTTGGGAAGCTGAGGCAGGTGGATTGCTTGAGTCTCAGGAGTTCGAGACCAGGCTGGTTAACATGGCGAAACCCCATCTTTACTAAAAGTACAAAAAATTAGCTGGGCGTGGTGGTGTGTCCCGGTGGTCCCAGCTACTCGGGACGCCGAGGTGGGAGAATCACCTGAGCCCAGGAGGTTGAGGCTGCAGTGAGCTGTAATCATACCACTGCGCTCCAGCTTAGGCAATCAGAGTGAGACCCTGTCTCAAAGCAAAAGAAAAAACCTGAGGCTCTCAATAACTTGCTTTCGTTCATGCAGCTTCCAGTGGCTGGACCAGGCTTTAAATTTACTCCAAAACTTTTATGTGGGATGGCACCCTGCCCTGCCTTTGCACCATGGCCCAGCTACATGGGGTTCCCCTGGAGGGAAATGTGGAGCAGAGCCATTCCCTGGAGAGGAGGTTCAAGTATAGAGAGGACCAGCCCAAACACTGGTGCTGCCAGGTGTAGGGGCTCACGGCTGGAATCCTAGCACTTTGGGAGGCTGTAGTGGGAGGACTGCTTCAGTGAGCCGTGATCATGTCACTGCACTACAGCCTGGGTGACAGAGTGAGATCATGTCTCAAACCCCCAAAATCAGAAAAACAAAACAAAAACACCAGTAGTGTTGAGAGAAAGTGAAAAGGGGAAGGAAGTGATCAAAGACCAGCTAAATAGCCCAAGCTAAGCATGGTTCCACTACAGAGGATGTGGCCAGTAAATCTTTGCTAAGGGACTTAAATCCTATTAATTGGGGAGCTACATGTGTGGGCAGACAATTCACAGCCCTGTGATGTGATCCACTGATACCATCATTTCCCTGGGCCCTAGCATCTGCCGTTTGCTGCTTTTTTGACTAGATCTGAATGATCAAATTTATTTTATTTTTTTGAGATAGAGTTTCACTCTTGTCGCCCAGGCAGGAGTGCAAGTGCAGTGGCCCGATCTTGCAACCTCTGCCTCCCAGGTTCAAGAGATTCTCCTGCCTCAGTTTCCTCAGTAGCTAGGACTACAGGCATGTGCCACCATGCGCGACTAATTTTTGTACTTTTTTGTAGTGACAGGGTTTCACCATGTTGCCCAGCCTAGTTTCAAACTTCTGGGCTCAAGTGATCTGTCCGCCTCAGCCTCCCAAAGTGCTGGGATTACAGGCGTGAGCCACTTTGCCTGGCCAGTGACTCTATCCGAGATGCCAGTTTCATACAGTGGTATTAAGGAAGGAAAATGATGAAAGTAAATTTACTGAAAATAATGAAGGCTTACTTGTTAACTCACATCCACTGGTTCATTTTTCAGTTCTTACTTTAATGAGCAAATCTGAGTAGTAGTTTTCAAGATCATAAACAATGTAAATGTTGGAAATATAACTTTTAATTCTTTAGGACCAGCAACATTTGATCAGGGCCCCCAGTGTGATTCCTCCTGAGTTTTGCTTTTGAAATGGTTACATCTTTTTTTTTTTTTTTTGACAGAGTCTTGCTCTGTTGCCAGGCTGGAGTGCAGTGGTGCAATCTCAGCTCACTGCAACCTCCGCCTCCCGGGTTCAAGCGATTCTCCTGCCTCAGTTTCCTCAGTAGCTGGGGTTACAGGCACGCACCATCATGCCCAGCTAATTTTTGTATTTTTAGTAGAGATGGGGTTTCACCATTTTGGCCAGGCTGGTCTCGAACTCCTGGCCTCAATTGATTCACCCGCCTCGCCCTCCCAAAGTGCTGGGATTACAGGTATGAGCCACCGCACCCAGCGAAATGGTTACATTTTGTCAAGTGGGCAAATGGGAAGAACAGAAGCCCGTGAATTTTGGGCCACCTTGAGGCAAAATGCTTTATTTTTTCTAGGTCCATATGGATGGACTGCTAACAACTGCTAAGTTGAAGTTAAATGGACTCTTGTTCTTAAAAAATATATATATTTTGCCATATCCTCTGCAAAACTGCTTATTAATTTGCATAAACTTTATTATTTTTTTGAGCGGGGTGAGGGACAAGGTATTTTGCTGTCGATGGAATGCAGTGGCGTGATTTCGGCTCACTGCAGCCTCCCAGGCTCAAGCCATCCTCCCATCTCAGCCTCCTGGGTAGCTGGAACTACTGGTACGTGCCACCACGCGTGGCTAATTTTTGTATTTTTAATAGAGATGGGGTTTTGCCATGTTGCCCAGGCAGATCTCGAACACCTGGCCTCAAGTGATCCTCCTGCCTTGTCCTCCCAATGTGCTGTGATTACAGGTGCAGGCCACCATGCCTGGCCTGCTTAAACTATTCACTTAAAAACAAACAAAAAAAGAGGCCGGGCGCGGTGGCTCACACCTGTAATCCCAGCACTTTGGGAGGCCGAGGCGGTCGGATCACGAGGTCAGGAGATTGAGGCCATCCTGGCTAACACTGTGAAACCCCGTCTCTACTAAAAATACAAAAACAAAATTAGCCGGGCGTGGTGGCGGGTGCCTGTAGTCCCAGCTACTCGGGAGGCTAAGGCAGTAGAATGGCGTGAACCCGGGAGGCGGAGCTTGCAGTGAGCCGAGATCGCGCCACTGCACTCCAGCCTGGGGGACAGAGCGAGACTCCGTAGTATGTCAATTACATCTCAAAAAAGACAAAAAAACAACAAAAAAACAAAGAATACCTCCCCAAAAATGATACAAGAAAAGATTCACTTAAATCTGTTCACAGCTGTCTGCAGAGCTCCTACTGTGTGCTGAGCCTGGGGGTAAGCAGGGCACGGACACGTTTGGGAGGGGATTACAGGCCGGGTTTCCACACTTTTTGGTCCACGCAAACCCAGACGAGCCAGCTGGCTCAAGAACTTGGCTGTCACGCAATGACTGAACAGAGCCTACGTTCGAACCCACGGCTGCAAGACTTAGGAGCCCCCGATGGGAACTGCCGTGGTTCACTGCCCCAGCGAGTACTGAATGAACGACAGCGGCGGGTGGTCCCCGAGCACCCACCTCTCAACTGCCCCGCCCTGGCCTGCGACATCCTCTCACCCGCATGGACTGCGCGCAGCGCGGCCCACCGGGGAGCCCAGCTCGGTGCTAGCGCCCGTGAAGCGGAGGGGCCGGCGCCCGAGGCGGGGCAAAGTTCCTCCCAGCGCAGCCAGGACCGGAGGGCAAGGCCAGCGCGCGCCGGGCGGCCTGCGTCCCGGGCACAGACGCGACCGGCCCGCATGGGGCGGGGACCGCGCGCGGCTGCTGGGCCTACGGCTGTGGGGCGCGCAGAGTCCACCTGGCGGCCAAGAGCGCTGGCGACCGCTGAAGCTCCTGGGGGTCTTCGGGGTCCGGGCTGCGCCTGTGTCCGCGGGAAGGCTAGGCGCTGCCCACACACAGCCCCCGCTCCCGGCCAGCCCCGCAGGGAGACGACCGGGACTGCGGTAGCTGGGCGGGGCCGGGTCGGGGGCGGCTGTGGGCGGCCGGCAGGCAGCGCGCGGGGCAGCCCTAGGCAGACGGCCAATGGCGGCGGTGCTCGGGGCGCGGGGGGCGACGGGGCGCTTGTTGGCGGCGCTGCGAGGCCAGAGCCTAGGGCTCGCGGCCATGGTGAGTGCACAGCGGCCGCGTGGGCGGGGGTCAGGGGTCTGGGGTCTGGGGGCGGTGCGAGGCCCGGCAGCGTCGGCTGAGGGGCCAGCGGGACTGGGGCGGCCCCGGCGTGGGCCGGGCCTTGGAGCTCGGGCGTTGGGTCACCGCGTCCCGGGACTGAGCACCTGACCCGCGCGCCGCTCAGAGACCGGGGTGGCCGCAGCCGCCGCCACTTGCCCTTGACTTTACACCTCCGCCGAAGCCTACGAACTTGCCAACCGGAAACAAATGGGAACGAATTTTGTTCAGCAACTACAAAAGGCAGGTGTGAAAAGTAGTTGCAGAACAATTCGGTGCCCGCCGCCGCTCGCTGTGCTGAGGACGAACGGCGCTGCGGGCCCGGCTCCCTATGGCGGCTCCCTGCTCGCGCTTCACTCTAAGGGGAACCCACAGAGGTTTTGGAGGAGTTATTAATAAATTGTCTTTTTTGGTGAGATATTGGCTTTTCTTTCCTTTTTCAAGGGGCCGTCAGTTTTCCTGCTGTAGAAATTAATATTTTGGGAGTAAATGGAAGAAAAGTTTTAACATGCAGCACCACCTAGTGGAAAAGTGGTGCGTTAAACTCACCATCTCGTTTTAAGTTGCATTTTAACCGCCCATTTCAGTTTGAAATGTTTTGTTTTGTTTTTTCGAGACCGAGTCTCGCTGTATCGCCCAGCCCGGAGTGCAGTGGCACGATCTCGGCTCACTGCAACCTCCGTCTCCTGGGTTCACGCGATTCTCCCGCCTCACCCTCCCGAGTGGCTGCGATTACAGGCGCGTGTCATTTCGCCTAGGTAATTTTTTATATATTTTTAGTAGAGAGGGGTTTTCGCCATGTTGGCCAGGCTGGTCTCGAACTCCTGACCTCAGGTGATCCAGCTGCCTCGACCTCCCAAAGTGCTGGGATTACAGGCGCGAGCCACTGCGCCTGGCCTGAAATTCTTTAATAGAAGAAAAAAAAATTTTTTTTTTGAGACGGAGTCTCAGTCTGTCACCCAGGCTGGAGTGCAGTGGCGCAATCTCGGCTCACTGCAAGCTCCGCCTCCCAGGTTCACGTCATTCTCCTGCCTCAGCCTCCCGAGTAGCTGGGACAACAGGCGCCCGCCGCCACACCCGGCTAATTTTTTTGTATTTTTAGTAGAGACGGGGTTTCACCGTGTTAGCGAGGATGGTCTCGATCTCCTGACCTTGTGATCCACCCTCCTCGGCTTCCCAAAGTGCTGTAATAGAAGAAATTTAAAATAGCTCGAAAACGGAGGAAGATAAGCACTCCGCCGCTTCTTGGCCACGAAGGGGAGAACACAAGTTGAGTGCCTACTGTCACCTAGGCGTGTCTTCAGGCGTACTCTGCCCCAGGTGCTGGTGATCCAGTAAGATTAGGGTGTTCTGGGAAGGAACGAATCAACAGATATTATTTGAGCGCTGCCACGTGCCAGGCTCAATGCTAGGTACCCTCACATTCAAGATCTGTAATTTAAGCCTTTCAAAAAATCTTGGCAGGTAGATATTATAATATCCCCACTACAGCAGAAGGATCCCGGAATTCAGAAAAGCGAAGTTTAGTATCCCACAGCTAAAAGTAACAAAGTTAGGCCTTAGATTTGGTTTACTCTCTTCAAATCCTAGCCTACCGCCCACCCCCTGAAAAAATTAAGCCCACCACCAAGGGTTCTACTGTGAATGTGCCCTCATGGGGGCCTTTGATGTTATGTAGGTGAAGTGGCTCCATTTCCCAGTCCTGGGCGTGGTCCCTGCTGCTGGGCAGGTGTCTGGGCATAAAGTGTATATCATTAATCTTAGCGCGGATGTGGATGGTCCAGCACTCAGAGAAAACAGCTCAGAGTGTGTTCCACAGACTCCAGGTTCCTGCCTTATTACAGACAGCATGTTTAATGGTTTTCTTTGCAGCTACTCGGTATGGACACGCATAATTCTGTTTCTTTTCCAAAATTCTCTGAGTTGACAAGTGTTTAAGAATTTCAGAATTCTTTCTTTCTTTTTTTTGAGACGGAGTCTCGCTCTGTTGTCCAGACTGGAGTGCAGTGGTGCGATCTTGGCGCACTGCAACCTCCGCCTCCTGGGTTCAAGCGATTCTCCTGCCTCAGCCTCCTGAGTAGCTGGGACTATAGGCACGCGCCACCACGCTTGGCTAATTTTTGTATTTTTAGTAGAGACGGAATTTCACCATCTTGGCCAGGCTGGCCTCGAACTCCTGACCTTGTGATCTGCTCGCCTCGGCCTCCCAAAGTGCTGGGATTGCAGGCATGAGCCACCATGCCTGGCCAAGAATTTTAGATTTCTTATGATAGATGTATGTGTAAGTTTTTCAGAACTGTCATTCATCAGAAAAACTGATGAATGAATTTTTTGATTCTTTTTTTTTTTTTTTTTTTTGAGTTGGAGTTTCACTCTCGCCCAGGCTGGAGTGCAGTGGCACGATCTTGGCTCCCTGCAACCTCCATCCTCCGGGTTCAAATGATTCTCCTTCCTCAGCCTCCTGAGTAGCAGGGACTACAGGCGCCTGCCACCGCGCCCGGCTAATTTTTTGTATTTTTAGTAGAGATGGGGTTTCACCATCTTGGCCAGGCTGGTCTTGAACTCCTGACCTTGTGATCCACCCACCTCGGCCTCCCAAAGTGCTGGAATTACAGGCGTGAGCCACCACGCCCAACCTTTTTTTTTTTTTTTTTTTTTTTAAGAGACAGGGTCTCACTCTGTTGCCCAGGCTGGAATGCAGTGGTGATCATAGCTCACTGCAGCCTCAGTCACCTGGTCTCAAGTGATCCTCCCACCTCAGCCTCCCAAGTAGCTGGGACTAGACATGGTCCACTACACCCAGTTATTTTTAAAAATTTTTTTGTAGAGACGAGGTCTCATTGTATTGCCCAGGCTAGTCTTCAACTCCTGGCCTAAAATGATCCTCCCACCTCAGCTTCCCAAAGTGCCAGGGTTACAGATGTGAGTCACTGTGCCCGGTCCTAGTAAACGGTTTTTTTTTTTTTTTTTGAGACGGAGTCTCACTCTGTTGCCCAGGCTGGATGGCTGGGATTACAGGCGTGTGCCACCATGCCCAACTAATCTAGTAAGTGGTTTTTAATAACAGGCTTTTGCATATTTTGTTTAATTAAAAAGTATTCTCTGCTGGGCGCAGTGGCTCACGCCTGTAATCCCAGCACTTTGGGAGGCTGAGGTGGGCGGATCTCTTGAGGTCAGGAGTTTGCAACTAGCCTAGCCAATATGTGAAACCCTGTCTCTACTAAAAATACAAAACGTTAGCTGGGCCTGGTGGCATGCACCTGTAATCACAGCTACTCAGGAGGCTGAGGCAGAAGAGTCGCTTGAACCTGGGAGGCAGAGGTTGCAGTGAGCTGAGATCACACCACTCCACTCCAGCCTGGGCGACAGAGCAAGACTTGGTCTCAAAAAAAAAAAAAAAAAGGTACTCTCATTCTTTCCTTTTGTTAGTTGTGGGGAAGAATAGCCGACCTAGCAAAGAAGAAAAACTAGAAAACTGATTCATTAGTATTTTTTTCTTTATCTTCATAGAATAAGTTGTCTAAAGGTAAAATCTTTTTCCTGTCTTAATATTAGTGATAAACGATTTTAGGATTTCTGAAGTGGGAGTGAGTTGCAGCTTAATGGCAGAGAATCCAGGGAATGCAGCTTAGCCCACAGTTGCCCTTTGATGAGGAGCCTTCACTAATGTTCATGTTTCTGGGTGACAGCCTCTCTCTCACCTGAGCCTACAGTAACTCTGCAAGTAGGTAAGGCAGGAAGTATTGCCTGGAATGAGAACCCTGCTTTCCCGACTTCTAGTCAAGTGTCCATCTCTTCTCTCTGGCCCTGATGTTTAAAGTTATTTCAGTTAAAAAAACCAATAGAATGGGAAGTGTGGGCCTGTTAACCAACAGAACCTGGCTTTGTGAATGTCATCCCCAGGGTGAGTAGAAACAGGCCAGACAGTGCACACAAGTGCTTTGGACTGGGCAGTACTCTGGCCAAACTATGGAGAGAGTTTGTCTGACTGGTGCTCTGAGAAAAGGGCTTCATAAACCCACCCCACTGAGGCCAGGGCTTTTTACCTGTAGTCCAGAGGATCTGTGGACTCCCAGAAGTTAGATAAAATCCTATGTAAATGTGCATTTGTTTTTCCCCATCCGGTGATTGGTTTTCATTAGATGTGACAGGAGATGGTAATTCCAAATAGTTAAAACCATCTTTCATTCCTTTGTTCTCAAGACAGACCAAAATAAGGCTAGCTCTGTACAAAATAAGCTGCTCTATGGTATGTTCCCTCTGGCCCCCTTACTGCTGCCTTGAGCGTCGCAGTTCAGCTTCTCTGGCTTATTAGAGATACAACAGAAAGTAGTGAAGGCTACTGAGGTGATGTAGGGCCATTCAAAGAGCAATAGACCTGGAGTTTGGAGACTTGGATTTTAATTCTGGTCCTGCCAATAGACTTGCCACAAGTCTGCAGTGTCCAAGATGGCCAGTGGTAATAGTCAATCTTTGTTGTATCTGTAATAAACCACAGAAGGGCTGGGCGCAGTCACTCATGCCTGTAATTCCAGCACTTTGGGCGGTCCAGGCGGGCAGATGGCTTGAGCTCAGGAATTCAAGGCCAGCCTGAGCAACATGGTGA
The DNA here is from genome assembly GCF_028885655.2 of Pongo abelii. Lineage (NCBI taxonomy): Eukaryota > Metazoa > Chordata > Mammalia > Primates > Hominidae > Pongo > Pongo abelii. The sequence continues at coordinate 143,271,033 of NC_071989.2, forward strand.
AAATCCGTCTCCACCAAAAATACAAAAAATTAGTTGGGTGTGGTGGTGTGCACCTGTAGTCCCAGCTACTCGGGAGGCTGAGGTGGGAGGATCATTTGCGCCCAGGAGGCGGAGGTTGCAGTGAGCCATGATTGCACCACTACGCTCCAGCCTGGGCAACAGAGCGAGACCCTGTCTCAAAACAACCAACCAACCAACCAGAGAAGCTGAATTGTGAAGTTTGAGGCAGCAGTAAGGGGGCCAGAGGTGACATGCCATGGAGGCAGCTTATTTTGCACACAGCTAGCCTTGCTTTGGTCTCTCTTATGAGAACAAAGGAATGAAAGATGGTTAGAATTTGTTGCCTTTCAGACTTTTTTACATCTCTGCTGAAGGTAAGGAGCCATAAGTTTGAGTTTGAGTAAACTTGTACATTTTCAGATATGAAATCTGTTCTCTTCATAGTCATCAGGTACTCACAGGTTGACTCCAGAGGAGAGGAACCAAGCTATACTTGACCTTAAAGCAGCAGGATGGTCGGAATTAAGTGAGAGAGATGCAATCTACAAAGAATTCTCCTTCCGCAATTTTAATCAGGTAATTGTTATAAATTCTTGCTAGGGCTGTGGTCTATTTTAGTCACCTTAGGCTATAACTCTTTCTGATTCTGCCAGTTGTCTGGTCCCATGTAGATCTAGGATTTAACTTTTCCCTTCTTTAAGAATTCAGTGATAGAGTGACATCCTTGTTGACAGTTGCTACCACCCACCTGGGTGGTGTTTAGCTCTGGGGGAAGAGGGTGGTTTGTGTTATTTGGAAAACAAATTCTGAAACCACTATTGCTTTGATTTGGTGTTGGTTAGGATATGTAGTTTCTTTTGAAATTTCAAATAACATTAAAAGAGAGTATAAGCTTTTTATTATTGATTATTATTTTTTGAGACAGGGTCTTGCTCTGTTGCCCAGGCTGGAGTGCAGTGGTATGATTGTGGCTTACTGCTGCCTCGACCTCCTGGGCTCAGGTGATCCTCCCACCTCAGCCTCCCGAGTAGCCGGGACTACAGGCATGTGGCATGCCCAGCTAATTTTTGCATTGTTTGGAGAGACAGGGTCTGGCTATGTTGCCCAGACTGGTCTCAAATTCCTGGCCTCAAGCGATCCTCCTGCCTTGGCCTCCCAATGTGCTGGGAATACAGGTGTGAGCCACTGTGCCCAGCCTAAGCTTTTTATACTTATCAGAAAGGGGCATGAATAAAACTGGTTGAGGAAGATGTGCCTGCTTGACTTATTTTCCCCGACTTTTTCTGGGCCATTGGTAGTTTTTTTTCTTCCTGCAGTTAAATTTTGATCTCTCAGTCGTCTCCCAGGCTGCACCCTTTGCCCTGATTGGCTTATTTTTCTCCAGCCCAGTAGCCAGATCCTGAACCTTTTCTTAAAACCTGACCTCCCCCTTGGAAGTCAGCTTTAACAAAGTAACTGTTCCATTAGGGACCCACCCTGTTTAGAGAGTCATCTCCCATGACTTAACCTTCAGTTATTACACCACTGCATTTGTAAAAGGTAAATGCTTTTGACTATTTTGTTTGTTCAGTTAGTTTGGTAATCCTTTGGACAGATTTATTGTTTTTATTTATATTGGGTGTCGGCATCTAGAAGTCAGAGACCATGTTTGCTTAAATAACTCTATTGTACCCAACACAGTTCTGGGTACAAACAGGCATTTGATAAATGCAGACATTGATTACAGTGTTTGCTAGTTTCTAGAAGGGTGTGTGAGGACCAGATTCGCACCAAAGAAACCTTCGGCATGTTTTCCTAGTAAATGCCGTTGGCTCCACTGAGCTGCATGCCCGATTCTGTTCTCTATCCATCTGGCTGCCAGCCTCTGCTGTGAGTCTCCAACTCCTAAGGAAACCTGGACCAAGCAGACTCCCTGTCCCCGCTGCCCCACGTGCTCGACAGCTCTTGTCAGGGGCTTAGCACGCTGTGGCTGGTGGCAGGGAATCCCATTGGTACAGTAAGCCTGTGCATAAGCTCTAGGTAGCATTTTCCAAGCTTATTAAAATTCTTACATGTGTACAGCTTGACTTCTTTAAACCTGGCCTAATTTATTGGGCTTGAACATGTGGCTTAAAGTACTTGAGTGGTGTTGCCTCAGGCCCTGCCCATGATTCAGTCCTCCAGCACCATTCTGACCTTGCACTCAGGGTGACTTTCAGCAATGGTAGGGAAGCATACTGGATTGATTGTAACATTATTCACTGGGGCATTTAATTAAGTAGACTTTTTTTCCCATTCACCCAACTTTTAGGAAAAAGGCAGATGACAAGAAAATCAGCTGATGTGTCAGGGAATGTATTCAGAGAACCAACACTGAGATTATATCTGGGGGTCAGTTTTCCCACCAGGCTCCTATGACTTCTGCGTGTACCATGGCCTGTAATGGTAACTGGTGTCCTGACAGTTATCAGTGCCCTCCAGCGAAACACAACTAGGAACACACCTACAGTCAAACAAGTTGAGCTTATTGCTTGTTGCAGTGAGGGAGAATGCACACCAAAGGGCACCATGGGGTGAGCCAGTATAGGATTTGGGCTGTGGTAGTGATTTGGGGACTTTACTCTGGATTAGATGCTGTCAGGAAATGGGTAACTCTGTCATTTAGTATTTTAGTAAATCGTATCTATAGGGAGAGTAGATTAAAGCAGTGCCAAAGCTGAAATTGAAGAAGAAGCAATAGTCACTCATTAGCTGGGGGAGGAGGATGTTTGGTATTTTGTGGCTTGGACAATGTTCATGTTTTGTCTGTGTTCAGATATTGCAGAGTGGTCTTGTTTTTGTCTTCGTCCATCATGTTCACAGAGTGGCCTTGTCTGATGTTGATGTTTATGTTGATGTTCGAAAGGAGAGCACCAAGGACTGGTTGATAGTACCAGGCCTGCGCCCAGGTATCAGGAGCTGCTTTTCTCTTGCTCACAATTAGTGAGTAGAGAGTAGTGACCCTCTGGCACTGACAGGTCCTCATTCATCTTTCATCTAGGACAGAAAAGCCATTGTTTTTTATTGTAACAACAGCATAACATTAAAATAGGATGGTGTAAATAAAAAAAATTTCCTATCGCAACTACTTTTATTTTTCTCTGTTCTCTTCTGGTCTTTCTCCATGGGTATGTTTGTTTGCCAAGTATGCCAGAGCATGCCAGTTATACATGTGGTTACATTTTTTAAAACATTTTTAATTTTATCATGAAATATTTATTAATTCAACAAAGATTTATTAAGCATTTTCTGTGTGCTAGGTACTACTCCAAGCTCATACAGCTCCCATCCCAGTGGGAAAATAGACAATAAACAGATGAATAGGAAATATAATTTCAGCTAGTGATGAGTACCCTGAAGAATAAAGTAGGGAATTGGAGTGGAGGGGGGACAGAGGCACTCTTGGAGGTGGAGTGGTCTGGAAAGGCCTCTCTGGGGAGGGGACCTCTGAGGCCTGAATAATGTGAAGGAGCTCAGCACATGGTGATCCAGTGGAAGAGCTTTGCAGCTGGAGAACAGCAAGCACAGAGTTCCCAAAGCAGAATGACCTTGGCATAATTGAGCCAGAAGCAGAAGGCCAGTGTAGAGCGGAGCAGGCGAGGAGACGAGGGGAAGGGTCTGAGCATGGGGGCCTTCTTGGTGTGGTGAGGAGTTTGGATTTTATTCTGTGAAGGAAAGCTAACGGAGGATTTCAGGCAGAGAAGTGTCATCCTGTGGCTGTGTTCTAAAAAATCACCCTGGCTGTTCTGCTCAGAATAGGCGGTAGGAAGGTCAGAGTGGAAGCAGGCAGACTCTGTAGAACACTGTTGCAGATGTCTAGACCGGGGATGATGGGGGTCTTATGGAGGTACCAGTGGGGATGGAGAGAAATGTATGGTTCCACATATTTTGAAAGTAGAATAATCAAGACTTGCTGAATGATTGGATGTGGGATAGGGGAGGGTCAAGGATGGCACCAAGGTTTTGGTTCAAGCTATAGTGTCAAGGGTAGTGCCACTGGAGCCATTTACTGAGCTGTGGAAGATGGGGTGCAAGGTGAGGGGCAGGGGTATGGAGGTGAGAATCCTGTTTTGACATGTCAGGTTTGAGGTACTTATTAGTCATCCAAATGGAGTTATTGGGTTAGGAAGTGGGTGTAAGAGGCTGGAGTTCAGGCTGAGACAGCAGTTTGTGAGTTGTCAGAGGGGATCATTGTGAGAGCATGGTCCGGATAGGCAGGAGAGGACAGGATCAGATGGGCAGTGGAGGCACAGCGATGATACGTCCATTGTGGTCTAGATACCAATAGGCCGTTACATTCATCCTGGGAAAAAGAGGGCCATTCTCTCCTGATTGCTTTTGTTTTTTAGTGAGATCATCAATTGAGAGCAAGTAGGGGTGGAAGGGAAGAGTGTTGGAGACCTGGGGAGATAAGAGAAGGAGTGGAATAGTCATTTTGGAGACTAAGATAGTGAAAAAACTTGAGAAACGTGGCTGGTTGCTAGGCAGTTCTGTGTCACTACAGATTTGGGGTCAAACATTTAAAGTGAAAATTTTGTATGTTTTTTTTTCTGCTGTGTTCAGCTGCTGTGCACAAGCTGGAGTAGGTGCAGAGTTGAGCTTAACAAGGACTGAACTTTTGCCAAATGAATGCAATGGAGGAACAGAGGGATGAGGGAAAAAAGGGAGGGACTGAAACACTGGCCCTCGGAGTCTCGGCCGGGTAGGGAAGTGCGGCTGTGATGGGGAGGTGACAGTGATGAGCTGAGAGTGTCATTTGACATCATCTATTTTTTTTTTTTTTTTTCAGATGGAGTTTCACTCTTGTCACCCAGTCTGGAGTACAATGGTGCGATCTTGGCTCACTGCAACCTCCACCTCCCAGGTTCAAGTGATTCTTCTGTCTCAGCCTCCAGAGTAGCTGGGATTACAGGCGCCCACCATCATGCCCAGCTAATTTTTTGTATTTATAGTAGAGATGGGGTTTCGCCATGTTGGCCAGGCTGGTCTTGAATTCCTGACCTCAGGTGATCTGCCCGCCTCGGCCTCCCAAAGTGTTGGGATTACAGGCATGAGCCACTGCACCCAGTCGACATCATCTTTTTGAAGGGAAATTGAGCAATACCTATCAACTTTTAAAACTCACATACCAGGGCTGGGCGCGGTGGCTAACGCCTGTAATCCCAGCACTTTGGGAGGCCGAGGTAGGTGGATCACGAGGTCAGGAGTTCGAGACCAGCCTGACCAACATGGTGAAACCCTGTCTCTACCAAAAATACAAAAATTAACCAGGCGTGGTGGCATGCGCCTGTAATCCCAGCTACTCAGGAGGCTGAGGGAGGAGAATCGCTTGAACCTGGGAGGCAGAGGTTGCAGTGAGCCGAGATCACACCATTTCACTCCGGCCTGGGTGACAAAGTGAGACTCTGTCTCAAAAAAAAAAAAAAAAAAGGACATATCCATTGTCCTAACCTAGAAATTTATCTTCTAAATATTGTTCTGAATGTATGCAAATAGGATATGTGGGGATGTCCATTAAAGCCTGATGGGCCTCTAATTTTTTTTTTTTTTTTTTTTTTTTTTTTTTGAGACAGGGTCTAATTCTGTTACCCAGGCTGGAGTGCAGTGGTGTGGTTATGACTCACTGCAGCCTTGAACTCCCTGGGCTCAGGCGATCATCCCACCTCAGCCTCCTGAGTAGCTGGTACTACAGGTGTGAGCCACCACGCCTGGCTAATTTTTGAATTTTTTTTGCAGAAAGGGGGTTTCGCCATGTTGCCCAGGCTGGTCTCGAACTCTTGGGCTCAAGTGATCCTCCTGCCTCAGCCTCTCAAAGTATTGGGGTTATAGGCATGAGCCACCACACCAGGCCTCTAATTTTTTATTGTGAGCAGCCATTTCCATGAGCATATGCACACCATGGTGAGAACATATCTCCCTTGCTGCAACCCTGCCCTCAGCGGGGTTTAAGGGAGGCCTGCTGTGTTCCATATACTCATAGCAATGGCAGCACCTCTCCTGGCCTGAGCTCTACAGACTGGACAAAGCCACAGTCAGAACTAAAGACACCCTCTCCCTGAAAGAGTGTGACCCACACTTGGTGGTGTCATATTGCAAAAAAATTTGGGGGCCAGCCATGATGGCTCACTCCTGTAATCCCAGAACTCTGGGAGGCCGAGGTGAGTGGGTTGCTTGAGCCAAGGAGTTCAAGGCTAGCCTGGGCAACACAGGGAGACCCCATCTCTACAAAAATAAAAAAAATTAGCCAAGAGTGGTGGCACGCACCTGTGGTCTCAGTTACATGGGAGGGAGGCTGGGGTTGGAGAATCATTTGAACCCGGGGTAGAGGCTGCAGTGAGCTGTGATTGCACTACTGCACTCCAGGCTGAGCGAAAGTGTGAGACTATCTCAAAAAAAAAAAAATCTTTGCTGAATATAGGGTTAAAAAATTCATTTTGTTTGTATTGCTCAATAGGTTATGAGCATTTTTCAGTTCTTTAGTCTTTTTATTTTTAGTAAAATTTTCAGGAGTATGATTTTACTTGGTTGGGTGTCACAGTTAAATGATTTGCTTATGTAGTTTGTGTACAGTGGTATCACAAGTTTGCTTTAATCTTCATTTCTTTTACTGCTATGAAAAATGAACTATTTTGGAAATGTTTCAGTGACCCTGGATGAAAAACCTATTTCCTGAAGCTTTGAGTTATTCCAGGTTTACTGTAAGAATAAATAGCCCGCAAAACACATTTGAACTTCTTTTCTCTCAGAATTTTATTCTAAGGTATGGTTAGTTCCAAATAATCCAAATTCATTGGATAGCTCAGATGGATACAAATACTTGGAGATTATAAGTACAGAATTTTCAAGGAATTCTCCTAGCATAGGTGGATGAAGTAGCCGTAGGCGTCAGTTGCTGTTAGCCTCCTGTTTGCACCCTTGGTGGAGGTACACGGGCTCTGCAGCGTGTCAATGGACAGTATGTTGGTGACAAACAGTGACTCTGTGAGCAGACAGAGCATGGCAATGGTGGGACTCGAGGCAGGGAGTTTCCACACTAGGAGTGCTTGGACCCAGACGGGGTGGGATTGGCATTTGTAAAGGAACTTTGCTTTTTTGTTGTTCTTGTTGACAGAAGGTGGGAGAGGTCTGCAAGTGACATATAAACTTAGGTGTTTGGTAACTGCAGGATGTCTGTGTTGAAAGAACAAAATGTCAGGTAGAAATGTGGGTGTGAGAGTCCCATAAAGACAGATTTTGTTATGCATTGACATGTATGGGATGAACTGGAAGCTTACAAAATCCGAGGAGATTTTAAGTTTAAAGGTAGGTGCAGAAGGTGAGGCTTTGGAACCTAGGAAATAGCTACTACAGGTGCCAGCAGGTGGAGCCCTCCAGGGTAGGAGCCCAGCCAGGCCAGGCGGCAACACCCCTCTCTGCCCCCCAGAAGGCTGTCCCTGTTCTTTCACTTCTGAATAACTGGGGCTACCCTTGTTCAGCATGGAAATAAGCTCAGGATCAGGAACAGGTAAGCGGCAGTGGCTGGGCGCCTGGGTGAATGATAAATTTTGTGTGTAGGACATGAGGAGTTTCCAATGGTGATTCAGGAGGAAGGGACCAAGCTTTGTGAGAATCAGCTGTGGTTCTCTGCGGAGGAGCTCCTGGGCCATCTGTGCTTTCTTCGGTGGGCCTGCCCAGCAGGGCATTCAGTCATATTGGATGGAATCATATGAGCTGGTTGATATTCAGGGCAAGGTCCAAGCTTTACTGGTTTTGTATCTTGTTCGTCACCCTCACCTTTTGGTTGCTGTGCTGCTGCCACTGAAGCTTTCTGGAGCTGGAGCGGGAGGGAGGAGGAGTTCTCTGGGCGCCCAGGCTGGGTTGGTGGTGCTCTGCACATCCTAGCAGCAGTAGCACCATATGTGATTTTGGGGTTTGTAAAATGTTTCTTTTCCTGTGCCCGCAGAGACTCCTGCGTAGAGCAGTTCAAAGTTACTGTTGCTGCCTTACTTTATAAAAATGTTTTATTGAGGAATTTGATAATAGGCTTATGGTGAACATTTTGAAATGCTTAGTGAAGTCAAAGGCTTGATGATACCAGAAGAAAGCCAACTGCTGATGAAAGTCTTAACAATCCTCCACAGAATATTGGTAGAGGTCTCGATAGCTCTCATTGTGAATGAATGAGTTTGGGTTTGATTGTTCTTTGTTGTGCACATCAAAGTTATGAGTGAGTAATGCATCTGTGCACTCTTGAAAGAGGATATTCTACCTGTGGAGGGTAGGGAAGCACTCCCAAAGAGGAGGCCTGTGGCCTGGGCGTCATATAGGTTAGAAAATGTCATTTTGTGCTGGGCATGGTGGCTCACACGTGTAATCCCAGCACTTTGGGAGGCCGAGGCAGGCGGGTCACCAGAGGTCAGGAGTTCGACACCAGCCTGGCCAACATGGCGAAACCCCTTCTCTACTAAAAATACAAAAATTAGCTGGGCGTGGTGGAAGGTGCCTGTAATACCAGCTACTTGGGAGGCTGAGGCAGGAGAATGGCTTGAACCCGGGAGGCAGAGGTTGCAGTGAGCAGAGATCACGGCACTGCACTCCAGCCTGGGCAACAGAGTACTCCATCTCAAAAAATAAAATAAAATAAAATAAAAATAAAAAAATGTCATTTTGATTTGAAAGTATAAGCTAGTGTTTGTGTGTCCGGCACCAGGTAAAGTGAAAACTCGTATGGCTGTCACACACACTATTGCATTTAACATGTGCCCGTGATTGGCTTTGTAACCACAGCAGACTAGAAACTTGAGAAAGTGTTCATAGTTTTCATTGGAATAGAATAGAGACACTCATATTTTAGCAAACTTTACCTAAAGTGTGAGAAGCTAGTAAAAATATCTGTGTAGTGTTCATGTTGGTGTTCCCTTTGGAATTCTTCCTGAGCAGGACCACGTTGATGCTCCCAGGAGGTGGCTGGAATGTCAATGTTGGCGTCCACCAGGGTAGGGAAATAAGAGCCTGAAATGTTATCATTTGGAGCTTTGTTGCTGCTGATTGTGTCGTACAGTAGGTCTAGACCTGGCGTGTATTTGTAAAAGTGCATGCAATAGATAGATGAGGAGAAATGTAAAACAGGTGTCAACAATGCAAATATGACACCACACTGCAGTGTGAAAACACCGTGGTCCTTACACCATCCTTTAATAAAAATGGACTTTTAACTGCATCATTTTCTCTTAGTCGTGTAGTAAATCTTCTGTTTACAGAACTTAGCCTGAGTATTTTGTAAAAGTCAAGCAGCCAAGAAGTGTAATTTCCTCAACTGTCTTTGTCTTGCCCTTTTACAGATGGAGTAAAATCAGGTGTGTAAAAAATAAAAAAGCAGTTTGAGCTGACGTGAAAGGTATTTCAGATTTATGCTTTGCAGATGATATTGGTATGATTAATGCATTCATTGCTTTTTTTTATTGCTTTTCACAGATAATGTACATAATGCATGGAAAATGTTGTGGGTTTAAATCTGTGCCAGGTTTAGACTGTGAATATCAACAGATGTTATCATATAAGTACCATAATTATTATAAAATAAAAAATTTGTCATGAAATGCAGTGACATAAATTTCATTTATGTAAATTGCTTTCATTAGTATAAAACCTTAGTGTAGCTGTTAGGGTTTGTGAAGCACTTTAGATGAGATTAACTTGGTATAAAGTGGTCACAAATGGGTTGCTTTAAATTTAACTGACAAGAAAATAACACTCAAAACTTAGGAAATTACTGAGGCATTTGCCTACATTGCTGGTACCGCTTAAATAGGTTGACTATGAATTAATAACAATAGACTGCTGGCTCAATAATTGCAGAAAATAATTGAAAGGAGACCTTAAATAATAACTTAAAAGTATTTTGGTCTTGCTCATTTCTGTTCTGTTTCTGTTTTTCTTTGGTATGCCTGCCCACCGCTTCAGTACTGCCATTATCAACAGCTTTCGGGTTTGCACCGCAGTTTTGTCCATAGTTGTGGTGCGTTAGGGCCATGACACAGAACTTGCATTTAGATGTGTCAGACAGAATACAAATATTGGGTGCCTGATGGAGCAGCTGTAGCGGCTGAGCAGCCACTGTGTTCTTAGCAGAAACAGTGCTGCATTCACATTCCTGTGGCTGGGTAGCGGCCAGTTGCTTTCTGCCCTCAGGAGGGATTCGGTCCAGCAGTGTGGGCAGGTGGCTGAGGTTCTTCTTCCTGGCTCTGAGCTCTCCGTGTTTTGCTCTTTTTCTTACATCCTTTTAAACAAAACAAAGCAGTAATATTCTCTCCCCTGTGTTGCAGAGAATTACTATTATATGGCGCTTTTGATCTAGGTTAGAGTGGGGCGTTCTGACTCATTTACTGAATTTTGCAGAAAGACACTAAACCAGATTGAGATCATGGAGTTCCTTGTGGTCATACTGGGTCATGTCACAGTTACCAGATGCAAGACTCACATCCCTGGTTCTCACAGCAACATTTTTAGATCCTACTGTGACATAGAAAGGTTGTTTTTTCGATTTTGTTGTTTCAGGCGAGATCTTGTTTTCCAAGGACTGCTTGCTGGATTAGTTTTCTCCCTTAAATGGGTTTTACCATACTTCCCAGAGGAAGGGAAGATTCGCCAGCTGAAACAAACAAAGCTGTACTTGTTTGGGAGTAGCCCAGGTATCATTGTTGAGCAATCAAAGGTCATTTAATTGTATCATTAAAATCAATCCTATCAAAACAGCAAATGCTGCTAATGACTGTTTGCTCGTGTGCTCTCTGCCAACAGGGCAGGATGGAGGCTTTTTTTTTGGGGGGGGGACGAATTCTCGCTCTGTCGCCTAGGCTGGAGTGCAATGGTGTGATCTTGGCTCACTGCAACCTCCACCTCCTAGGTTCAAGCAATTCTCCCACCTCAGCCTCTCAAGTAGCTGGGATTACAGGCACCCGCTACCAAGCCTGGCTAATTTTTTTGTATTTTTAGTAGAGATGGTGTTTCACCAACATGGCCAACATGGCCAGGCTGTACTTGAACTCCTGAGCTCAAGTGATCTGCCCGCCTTGGCCTCCCAAAGTATTGGGATTACAGGCGTGAGCCCAGCTGCTGAGGCTTTTTGCTATATCATACATCAAACTGACTTCAAGTGCCCTGTCCTTGCCATTGCAGCCCTGTCGGTGGACATGCACCAGGTGTGTGGAGCAGCCCCAGGCTGGCTGGGCCAGGAGTCACATGGTGTGGTTCTGTCAGGATTCGTGAACCCAGCAGAGCTGTTGGGCTTACATCCACTGAGGGGCTAGTGCCGCTCTGGATCCAAGGTGCGGAAGGAGGAAGATGCAACAGAAGGACCTGGTTTCGTTTCTGCCCAGAAGATCTCCTAGTTTTGCTGGGGAGGTGGCACATTTGAATTGTACAAGGTGATTGATTTTTTTCAGCTTACCATGTTAGTCAGGTACTAGACTATGAAGTGCTGTGCTAATAAGCCACAGGAGGTGCACTCCAGGGTGGCTGCTGCCTGGAGAAGGGGAGTTTTGAGTTGGTTCTTGAAGATCTGGTATGTGGTTGTAAGGGAAGGCACTAAGGGAGGGGTTAGCAGGTGACATAGGTCAAGGACAGGGAGTAAGAGGACATACCTTGTCTGCAGTGTGTTGGGAAATGAGGGCCCTAAGATGGGTTCAGTGAGCTGGGCCACAGAGTACAGGGGGGTTCCTGTGGCATACTCTCCTGGGGTAGCTTTCCCACCAGTTTAGGGTGTCTGAAAGCAAACTCTAGTCTCTCTAACTGTCCTTCAAATGGCTTGTTCCTCTCAGTAGCCACACCAGCGTCCTCTCAAGCACCTAGACCTGAAGTGGAAGAATTATCCTGATGATTTGTTACCAAGAACTGGTCAGTCGTCCTATAGTGCCTTTCACAGGACTGTGCTGCTGGCGTGGACACAGCTGCCTTCCCTCTAGAGTTCTGTTAGGAGCTTCCTGGCCACATGTTACCTTTAGGCTCTCCCTGCTCCCACTGGCCTGCGTTCCACTTTGTCATGACCAAGTTGGTCTCTGCTCAGATAATCTCACTGCCTTCCGATTATATTTTATAGGGCATGCTTCCTCTTCTCAGAGGTTCTCAAAGCTGCCCACAGCCCAGCCCTAAGCCTATCTCGCATTACTCTGCAAGAAGCCTCTTTCCTCAGAAATTAGAACTGCAATGTTCATGAGAGGTCACCTAGTCATCCCTTTCACTGAAGAAGTGGGGAAAACAAGGCTCAGACAGGGGCAGTACCTTGACCAAGACCACAAAAATTCGTGGCCATGCTGGAATTGGAACCAAGGCCCTTTTCATCTCAGTTCAGTGGTTTGTTTGTTTTAGTTTAGTTTTGTTTTTAGAGATGGGGTCTTGTTCTGTCACCCAGGTTGGAGTGCAGTGGCATGATCATATCTCACTGCAGCCTGGAACTCCTGGGCTCAAGCAATCCTCCTGCCTCAGTCTCTTGTGTAGCTGGGATTACAGGTGTGAGCCACCACATCCAGCTCCTCAGTTCAGTTCTTTTCTTTTTTATTCAAACTGTTCTTCTCCTTTCCATGCCCCATCTCACCCTATCCTGCCCCTTCTGTTCACATCCCACCTATTTCTAGAAAGTTTTTCTTGATTTTTATGCACTTAACAATAAACAGTTATTGAACACTTACTGTAGGCTAGACACTGTACCAGACACTGGGGTATAGCAGTTAACAAAGCCGGTACTGTCCTTATCCTCACAGAGCATACAGTATAGTGGAGGAGGGAGAATGTAAACAAAGAAAAAAGTGAATATGTCATTACAAGTTATGCTAAGTGCCAGGAAGGAAAATCTTTTCTTTTTTTTTGAGACGGAGTCTCGCTCTGTCACCCAGGCTGGAGTGCAGTGGCGTGATCTGGGCTCACTGAAAGCTCCGCCTCCTGGGTTCACGCTGTTCTCCTGCCTCAGCCTCCCGAGTAGCTGGGATTACAGGCACCTGTCACCACGCTCAGCTAATTTTTTGTATTTATTTATTTATTTTTTTAGTAGACACGGGGTTTCACCATGTTAGCCAGGATGGTCTTGATCTCCTGACCTCGTGATCCACCCACCTCAGCCTCCCAAAGTGCTGGGATTACAGGCGTGAGCCACCTGCTGGGCCCCAGGAAGGAAAATCTTAACAGCAAATGGTTAATGAACACTTAAACTATGGGCCATGGCACTATGGGAAGGACTTTACATGTATTCATTCATTTAATCTTCACAGAACTCTGTGAAATAGATTTCCCGAATTTTACAGAGGAGGAAACTGAGACTTAGACTAAGTGACTTGCCCAAGGTCTCACAGCTAGTAAGTGTGGAGTCAGGATTGGATTCCAGGCAATCCATACTGTTAGTGGCTCAGATACTGCCTCTGCATCAGAAAGGGGTGCTGTGAGAGAGAATAATGGGAAGACCTAATTCTCTTTGAGGAGCATGGTCAGGGAAGGCCTTGGTAAGGCCTTCCCTATAAGCTGATGCATTAAAAAGACCAATCAGAGGATAGAGTAGAGAGGACAGAAGGTAAATCAAGGAGAGTAGTAAGGAGGCTGTTACATCTCTCCAGGTGAGAGATCATCACTGGGGTGGACATGGCATGAGATTATGAACTGCGACAGTGACAGAGGAGAAGTGGAGAAGTATAGAGACTGGAGCTTCAGGAGTTTACATGAGCAGAAACCAGTGGTAGCATACATAATTCTTATAGAAAATGCAGATATAAAGAGAATACCATGTTTCTCTGACTAGCTAGGAGTGGTAATGGATGATAAGGAAGAACAGTGAAGGGTATTAAGAATGACTCCCAGGCTGGGCGCGGTGGCTCATGCCTGTAATCCTAGCACTTTGGGAGGCCAAGACAGGCAGATCACGACATCAGGAGATTGAGACCATCCTGGCTAACGCGGTGAAACCCCGTCTCTACTAAAAATACAAAAACATTAGCCGGGCCTGGTGGCAGGTTCCTGTAGTCCCAGCTACTTGGGAGGCTGAGGCAGGAGAATGGTGTGAACCCGGGAGGCAGAGCTTGCAGTAAGCCAAGATCATGCCACTGCACTCCAGCCTGGGCGACAGAGCGAGACTCTGTCTCAAAAAAAAAAAAAAAAAAAAAAAAGAATGACTCCCAGATTTCGGGCCTGGAGGAAAGGAGGAAACAGGTGGCTGGAAGTGATATTTACTGAGCTGGGGAAGTGTGGGAGAGGAATGGGTTTGGGATGCAGGGATCAAGATTTCTGGTTTGGACACTGTTTATGGAGTGCTGTGAGACATCCAAATGTCAACTTCCAGAAAATTTATGTCTGAATTAGAAAGCCAGAGGTGAGGTCTGGGTTGGAGATAATTGGAGAATCATAGGTATGTATGGAAAAAAGCCAAGGTAATAGATGAGATGACTCAAGAAGAAATTATAGTGTGAGAAGAGAGGATGGCTCAGGACTTGGTCCATTTAGGGGTGAGTTAGAAGAGGAGGAGCTGGCAAAGACAAGAAAGATTTGTTAGATAGATGGAAAAAGGCTGTTGGCTCATGCCTGTAATCCCAGCATTTTGGGAGGCTAAGGCGGGAGAATTGCTTGAGGCCAGGAGTTTGAGGCTGCAGTGAGCTATGATTGTGCCACTGCACTGCAACCTGGGTGATAGTGCGAGACCTTGTCTCAAAAAAAAAAAAAGGAAGACAATCAGATCAATGTCATGTCACAGAATCCAAAAGAAGATGGTGTTTCAAAAGGAGGGAAGTATCAATTCTGCTGAGACACCAAGTAAGATGAGTACCAGAGGATGCCCATTGGAGGAAGCAGCATGGAGGACATCAGTGACCGTAGCAAAGATGGTTTCGGTGAGTGGGGCACAGGACAGCGTGGAGAGGAGGTGGAGCACTTATGCTTTATACAGATCTGATAGTCTCAGACATTAGTCTGTTGTCTTTTCTTTCCATTTAGAATTTACTCCTAGACTTATACTTGTTTGTGGTGTTCTTTCAGGCTTATTTTTTAAATTAAAAACATTGTTTTTAGAGATGGGGTCTTCCTCTGTCATCTAGCCTTGAGTACAGTGGTGTGATCATAGCTCACTGCAGTCTCCTACTCCTGGGCTCAAGTGATCCGCCTGCCTCAGCCTCCCAAGTAGCTTGGACTACAGGCACATGCCACCATGCCTGGCTAATTTTTACAACATTTTTTGTAGAGACAAGGTCTCACTATGTTGCCTAAGTTGGTCTTGAACTTCTGACCTCAACAATCCTCCCACCCCAGCCTCCCAAAGTATTGGGATTACAGGCATGAGCCATCATTCCCAGCCCAGCCTTGTTTTGATATTAATTAAGCATCTTAGAGCTTTGATATAGGGCCTATCAATATTAGAGCAAGAAAGGATGGGGCAACTGAAGCCCAGGGGTAATGTAGTTTGCTCAGGGTGACAACGAACTAGTGGCAAAGTTAGGACAAGACTAAACGCAACTTAGATTATGAACAGGGTCATGTAACTGTTTACTTGTGTCTCTCTCCAGCTAAGGTATAAGCAGGTTGAGGACAGAGACTTGGATTGTACCTGTGTACACTTCCCATAGTACCTAGCCCAGGGTTACCTAATTGTATTTTGAATGAGGGCCCCTGATTAGGTTCACCATGGGTGATCCTAGTCAGTGCACTTAGTCCCAGGGAAACATAGTGTTTCATCTTTTTGTTCCCTACAGGATACATACAACCCTTTCTCACCAGGGACTTTTCCTCTCCCTCATCTCCTTACTCCTAGACATCGATGATTCCTAATGGTGACCAGCTTTTCTGGTTGCTAAGTTGCTGTGTCTGAGAGATGAGAGAGGGTGCTCTGCAGTGCCACAGGGTGCTTCCCAGAACAGCGGCATTGATTGTACCTTTGTTCTGCATGCAGTACTGAGCTATCAGAGAAGAAAATGGCTGCTCATGGTGTCTCTAGTCAGTTGCCTCCAACCATGAGAGAGACTAAGACTGGCATTCAGTATTTTAGCCCCACGGTTTCAGCCATCCACAACTACAGCCACAATCGGTTGAGAATATTGATGTCCTGAGGGCCCGTGGCAGATACTCGACCAAATACCACACTGGGAGGCTGCCACAGGCCTGTTCGCTGGCTATCCATTAGGCATTCATTTCTGTTTCAAGACAATTCTTTAATCTCAAATTCTTTCTTTCCCTTTCCTTTTCTGTGACCACTGGTCCAGCATTCTTGGCTGATTTTTCTTTTTCTTTTTTTTTTTTTTTTGAGACAGAGTCTCACTCTGTCGCCCACGCTGGAGTGCAGTGGCATGATCGTGGCTCACTGCAACCTTCACCTCCCAGGTTCACGCCATTCTCCTGGCTCAGCCTACTGAATAGCTGGGACTACAGGCACCCGCCACCATGCCCGGCTAATTTTTTGTATTTTTAGTAAAGACGGGGTTTCACTGTGTTAGCCAGGATGGTCTCGATCTCCTGACCTCGTGATCTGCCTGCCTTGGCCTCCCAGCACTTTGGCCACCACGCCTAGCCTTCTTTTTCTTTTTTTTAAATCATAACTTGGTGGTGTGCTATAAAGAAAAGCTAAAATATATTGGCAGTATTTTTGAGGAATTAATTTTAGAAATTTGGATATAAAAATGTTGCTTTAAGGTCATTCTGTACACAGGTAACTCAATATTGCATCATTTACATGAAATGCAGCCAAATCAGTTTTCTTTGTGACAGATTAAAGGTTACAAAGTATTTTATGAACTAATGAGTGTTTGAGTGTCTATTGGGTATAGTAGCTCATTGTTAGGTGACCTATGAAATAACATAGGTTGTTTCATTGAAGCTTCCCAGAAGCCTTCTAAGGTTAGGTGTTCGTATTCCCATTTTGCTAATGGTGGAAAAGTCAGGGAAGTTAAAGAGCTTGCTCAAACTTCCAGAGGAAGTGGGCAGTGGGACCATCATTCCAAGGCCAGATATCCCACCCTAAGGTGACTGCTCTTTTCTTAACACAAGTCTGTATTTTGAAGGATTGTAGAATAACAAAGGATGTGGATTGTAGTTTTGTTTAGGAATGTCTTAGAGCTTTGAATGGGCAACTCTGCTATTCAGAATTGAATCTGTTTCTTATGTTTAGGAAGAAATGTTTATTTTGGAGTGCTTAAAGGAGGCTGTATGTTATTTGCATGTTTTGAAGAAAAAGATTGCCAGCTACTGAAAGGAATTTGACTTGTAAATTGCTACATGGTTCCCTATGCCCTACCCTGAAAGCATTAGTTTATAATACTGGATTGATCAATGATCAGTTCTAAGTCTATTACAGATTGGAGGTGAGCATCTGTCTAGAGGGGAAAGTCACTTCCAGATAGGTCTGCAGAGAGCAGCTGAAAACTTTATTTGGAGAAGTGGAACTCTGCATACAGAAGATAAACGTCAAAGCCACTAACCGTATAGCTGTGGATACAGATGTATAGAAGAGAGGGCCATTTTAATTCTGAGTTTCTTTAAACAATTTTTTTTTGTTTCTTTTTATTATTTTTTAAGAGATGGGGTCTCTGTTGCTTAGGTTGGAGTGCAGTGACGTGATCATAGCTCACTGTAGCCTCAAATTACTGGGCTCAAGCGATCCTCCTACCTCCGCCTCCTAAGTAGCTGGGACTATAGGTGCATGCCACATTGCCTGGCTAATTTTTTTTTAATTTGAGATGGAGTCTTGCTCTGTCACCCAGGCTGGAGTGCAGTGGTGCGATCTCAGCTCACTGCAACCTCCGCCTCCTGGGTTCAAGCGATTCTCCTGCTTCAGCCTCTCATGTAGCTGGGATTACAGGGATGCGCCACCACGCCCAGCTAATTTTTGTATTTTTAGTAGCGACATGGATTCACCATGTTGGCCAGGCTGGTCTCGAACTCCTGACCTCAGGTGATCCCCCCTGCCTTCGCGGGCAGGGATTATAGGTGTGAGCCACCATGCCCAGCCCTGGCAAATTTTTTAATTTTACTTTTTTTTGTTGAGATGGGATCTCACTATGTTGCCCAGGCTGGTCTTGAATTCCTGGCCTCAAGTGATCTGCCCATCTTGGCCTCCCAAAGTACTGTGATTACAGGCGAGAGTCACCACACCTGGCCAATTCGGAGTTTCTTAAAGTATGATTCTGTTATGTAAGCTTATGGGTGAGTCTCTTCCATTTTTCTATGTGTTTAAAACTGCAAGCTTTAAATAGAAGGGTTTAGCATTTATAGGTTACTCATATTCCACAGAGATCCACATCCACCAGGCCTCTCATTCTAATAGGAATGATACCCTCCTGTTAACATTTGAGTGGCATGTTCAGCTGGTAAATAAATTTTTTTTATGATTGCATAATATGTTTTATAATTTGGAAAGCAGAAAAGTATACAGAAGAAAAATATACCTGTAATCTTTCTGCTCACTTAAAAACGCTATCTGTGAATGTGTATTTGTGTGAATGTTTATGTATGTATATATATTTGGGATCATATAGATATTTTTGGTCAGTTGCTTTTTTCATTTCATGTATAGTGAATATTTTCACATCAGTAAAATATTTTACCTCATGATTTTTTGTTTTGTTTTTTGAGACAGGGTCTCACTGTGTCACCTATGCTGGATTCAGTAGCGCCATCTTGGCTCACTGCAGCCTCTATCTTCTGGGCTCAGATGATCCTCCTACCTCAGCCTCCTGAGTAGCTGGGACTACAGGCATGTGCCACCACACCCGGCTAATTTTTGTATTTTTTGTAGAGACTGGGTTTTGCCGTATTGCGCAGGCTGGTCTTGAACTCCTGGGTTCAAGCAGTCCACCCACCTCAGCCTCCCAAAGTTCTGGGATTGTAGGCATGAGCCACTGCGGCTGGCTTACCACATGATTTTGAATGGTGGGAGATATATAAATTATTCCATTGAACAAAAAAGCCATATTTAATTTAGCCAATCCCTTTCTACGGTAACCATCCTCACAGAAGAGGCTTTGTGAGCCCACCTTTTCAAAATGCTCCGTATTAATGCTGTCAGTTGGACACAAAAGTGTCAGGGAGCTGTACTGGGTAGTTCTTGCTAAATATACTCAGGATCTCCATGCCCATTGAGATCAGGAATAGATCCAGTCACCTGTTAAAAAAGTAAATAGAACTCATCACCTAGATGGAATTGATCCATTGAAGCTAAAAAATCAAGCCCTTCAAGTTACGTGAGACAGCCAGAAGGAAAATGTTATGTTATAGTGCTTTGTAGCCACCATTCTCACAGCTTAGTGCAATGGTGTAGGAAATATTTTCACAGAAATATTTCTCTTTTAGAGAGTTTTTTCGGATAAAGAAGGCCTGTTTAATTCAGGAAGAGTTATTTCATAGGAAATTAAATCTTTGTAAATCCTCTATCACATTTCCACACTTGCTAGTTCTGTGGCAAATGATGGCTTTTGAGTGGTTCAGGAAGGTTTTCTTGAAAGCAAACAATTCCATGTTTTATACATATTTGTGTTTTTATTTTTGAATTGGATAAGTAAGGGACATGTACTTTCCCCTTTGTATTTGTCTCTGGGTGATGTTGCTGGTTCCCAAACTCAGAATGGTAATTAATTACTTATAATGATTTAAAAAAAAAAATTCACTTGGTGAAAATGTTTTCTTGGGCCTGATGAATGACCCCAAAGAACTTTTACAACACAACCAGTGATGTTGGGCAGGCGCTGGAGAGTGGCTGCTGCTTAGAGATCAGTAATTGTTACATCATGGTTTGGTATGCTCAGTGGTGTCTAATCAGGTCGTGTGCTTGGGAACCATGAAATAATTCTCTTTTCAAGTCTTAGTGTATCATTTTTTCCGACATTGATCAAAGATTGGGAAACTAGTATTATATTTGTAGCCAGGGTATTCATAACTGTCTTACATTCTTAATCTTTTGGCTTTTTGGTTGAAATACATCTACGCCTCTTAAATATTGAAAGCATAATATCCTTTAACCTACAACTGCAGAGTTAAAATGAATTTTATGTGAAATGTTTAGTTGTGGACCACATCTTCAGCTTTTTATATGCCACAGTGGCCTTGTTTTTTTCCCTTCCATTGTCTGATAGTGAGGTCATTTTCAGTCCTCTGAGAAATTCTATTCCCAGCCAGATGCGGCTCATATATTAAAAGTAGCACCTGTGGCTAATATCACAGCAGCTTACCATAAATTTACATGGTAACTAGGATTATATCTGTCAAGACTGTTAAAAAACATCTAGATTTAATTTGATTTCCAGTATTGTAGAAGCTATCCAACATTTTGCTTCATAACTATATTTTAAAAGTTAAAAATCACTCCATTGTTAAGTTTTATAGCACTCCTAGTGCCCATTAAGTTGATTTGTTCAATGGAGGTCAGAGTAAAGCAACTTGGCTACATTAAGATCGGAAACCAACCCATTTGTGACAAATTTAGTCCTTTCGTGTGAATCTTCTCAATGTTTCTGCACTGATTGGATTCAGGTGTAGCTTATGTCAGTAGCATTTAACCTCAAAAGAATGAGCAATCTGATTGGGTTGTTGTAAATTATGAAGCATTTTGCTTTTGCTGGTTTAAATGTAATTGTTGACTCTGCTGTCCATGCCTGACTGCGCCACTGCATCTGCCTAAACACGAGTGGTTTGGGTTTGAAGACATCTCAGAAAATTGGGGTACATGCCCTCATCCCTTTCCCTCCTTTATGTGACCTTCCTAAACTCCTTTATTCCCCATTATCCTTTGAGTCATCTCCCACATGTTATGATTTGCACACCTGCAGTTATAAAATTATTTTGGGGTGTCATTGTATCATGTTGTTCACCAACTTTCCAGCATTTATGAATACAATAATGATTCACTGTAAATCAAAATAATTTACAAGTTACAGAGAATCTGCTCCTACAAATAAGAATTGAATGATGAATTTCTCTGGTGTCCTCTCATTTGACAAAGAAACTGGTAACATATTTCTTTGTATTTGTAAAATTTAGCTAGCAGTCCAGAATGGAATTAAAGTATAAGTTCAACTTTCTGGAAATTTTGTATTTTAAAACATGTTAAAAAATATAAACCAGTTAAGAAATAAGCAAAGTCTGTTTCCTCATTAATAGTTGCAATTGGCTTGGCAGTCGTCTTGCTCCTGAATGAGACAGTTGTCATGTTAAGTGTTGGCGCTGAGGCTAGGGCAGCATGCGTAGCCCTGAGTGGAAATGCCCGCTTTAAGCTGGAACTCAGTGTGAAGGTTCTTTCTGCTGTGTTGATCTTTCTGGAGGGAAGTTGTAAGCTTCTTTGGCCTGGGTCTCACTAAGGAAGTGGAACGGCAGCCAAGAATTATTATGCTGAAAATGTTGTGGTGATAGAAAAAAGATGATTAGAAGTGAGGCTAAAATTATAATTTAATATGTTACCAAGTGTAATTAGTCACTTAACAGTATAAGAAAATACCATTAATAACTGATTTGGAACCTTGTAAAATATTTCTTGGCGAATTTTGACGTCTTTTTTGTGTACTTAGGATCAGTTGAGCCCCATGGGTAATTTGGGTGCCCTGTTTGTGACCCTAGCTTGCTGTGCAGGTTCCCCTTGGACGTCTGTGGAGAGGAAGAGTAAGAAGGAGATGGCTGTGCCCAGCCCTGGCCTCTCACACAGCCTTCTGGATTGTTTTCCCTCTGCTCCTTCACTCCTTAATAGCTCTCCATGGTTAACCTTTCTGTCCTCCCCAGTCGCACTGGACGCTTCTTGAGGAACAGGAGTTGTGACCAGGGCCAGAGCCCAGGAAGGTGCTGGGTACAGAGCAGCAGATTGATAACTGTGTATATCACATGCTTTCAGGAGCAGACTGTTGAGAAGATTCTGGGATTTCCAGACATGTTAAAGGTTTCAGATCCTGTGTGGAAAGCAGAAGCGTAAGAAACTGATAACTTGTTTTGCTGACCATGATCCTTTTTCTCTTCAGGTCATCCATTGCAGTATGATTTTGTTTCTAAAGGTATCAGTTAATGTTCTGAAGGGGACAGGATTCATGACGTGCTGGTGATAAGGCTGCTTGGCAGGTAGCTACCTTTAAGATCCCCGAATTTAGCCTAAAAGGGCCCAGGAGCTGCATCTGTTCAATGGCCAAAGACAGAACCTTACTTAGAAGGTTGATTTTGAGAATAGAAGACCTGCTTATTTTCAGGGAGAAGCATTATTTCTCTCTTCAACTCGGAGATGAGTTAAATCCTAAAATGATCATTGAAGTGCACATTGCCAGCTTTTGTCACTC
The DNA here is from genome assembly GCF_028885655.2 of Pongo abelii. Lineage (NCBI taxonomy): Eukaryota > Metazoa > Chordata > Mammalia > Primates > Hominidae > Pongo > Pongo abelii. The sequence goes on from NC_071989.2 coordinate 143,293,295, forward strand.
ATTAGTGCCCTATTACCTTAGGTATAGGAAAAATGGCTGTAATTTAAAACCAAATGAGCCAATTTTATAGCACTAAATAGGTATAAACTACTTCTGCGTGCACTGACTTAAAAGGCAATGTTTAGCTTGGTTCTTTCATAATTAACATTCCATGTTGAAAAATGAAAACTGTGGTATTGATTTTATTTTTATTTAGAATTTTGTTTTAAGCTGTGTAAAATAGTATTGCATATTTGTTTTTTCAGATTTCAGATTATAATACATAAGTAAAGCATTTATTTCTTCTAATGAAATCCTTATTTAGCAAATTTTGGCTATTATAATAATATGGTTACTATTGGATGAACAGATATATCCATTTTACATGAAAATATTTTTTTCATTCCATCTACAGATATTTCTTTTTAAAATACATGCAACTTTTCCCTTACTAAAAAAGATGAATTTTATTTGAGAAATCAGTTACTTTGGTATTCTGAGACTAGGTTGTAAATCTAATATTGCAGTGTTTTAGGACTATAATTAAGAATAGGTTCTGCTGGTAAATGTTGGAAAGAGGCAAAGAGGAAAGTTACAATATATTGCCTATTTACCAATTAACCATTACCTGCCAAAAGCACATCAGACTCACACAGCGGACATCCGCTAATCCAGTGGTTAGCTGTTCCGGGCTCTAATGCACACTGTTTTACACGTTAACGGTTTTGAAGTTCCAGGCCAAAGCTGACCTTTCACATGTGCTCCGTTCACAGTAGGAATCTCCACTCACTGCTTCCTGTCAGAATGGATTATGGTGACACAGCCCAGGGCCCACTTTGGCTGCAATTAAGTTTTTGATCAGAATTATTTCGTTCACAAACAATCGCATTTGTTAAAATGTTACATCTGCCCTGAGAACCACTGGCTGACTCTCAGTTTATCAGTGTGATGCAAGCATAAGTCTTCATTTGTTTTTCATAAAATGGCAAACCATCTTATACATATTATTTAATTTTATTTTTTTCTTTTGTTGGTTTCTGCCTTTCGTTTCATTGGGTTTGGAAGGAAACTGTGTCTTGAAATTAGTCTGAAGCCGCTTGAAGACTTTGGGAATTTGAATGGAATTGCTTTTGGTGCAGAACAAAATTATCCAGTTGGGAGCCAAGACTCAAATATTATTTCCAAAAATTGTTAGTGGTGGTTCTGTTTCTCACACGAGGAAACGTTTTAGCCTTGTGAGTGTGGGGCTTGAAGCTCTGCTTCTTGGTCTGCAGTGCCTGTAGCTGCCATGCCTACGATGTCACTGCCTTTTGGTATTTATCATAAGGCATGTCTCCAGATCCGTCACTGTTGCCATCGACTTTGGTGCCAGAAGTGAAACCAGTCCTGCTTCAGTAGACTTGCCTCTCATGCCTCTTTGCCTTCCTTTTAGAAGTCATTTTCTCACTAAGGAACAGCAGCAGAGACACTGAAGGAACCTTTTCTCTGAATGACCATTTTTTGTTTATAAAATGATGTGGGTATTGGTGGAACTTTTGAGTTTTGTAGCTGATTTTCACTAACTGACTAGGGTGTCTTCTCACCCTTTTGTGACCTTCCTATTCTGGAGGAGAATCTGTGTGCTTGGGAGTTTTATGTGTTGGGTGGGGTACTTTGGGAACACAGGATTAGAGTTTGGATTAGAGTTTGACTTAGAATGGAAATTAACCTTTGACTTAATTGTGTGTGAGAGTGGAGAAGGGGGAGGGGATAGAGTTAGGAGGCTGTGAAGTTAGGAATGCTTGAATGCTGTCTGAGAGGTTTAGAAATTTTAATTACTTTAAAAAAATATATACTTAGAATACTGTTAAAGGAATTTTTACCAGGTTTTAAAATATTGCATTAAAACTCAAACTATTTCCCATTTGTTTTGACGTAACCAAACTCATTTATTACTAACTCATAAAGTTGCAAGGGGCAAAAGAAAGGTGTTTTACAAAAAACCTTTTTAGCTATAATTTTTTAAGCTTTTTATAAAGTAGGGCCTAGCTGCACATTTAAAATCCAAAGACTTTACTTAAATGGGATAATGTAAGTACTGGTTATATTAATACAGCCTTCGTATTGTCAGATTTGTGAGCACGCATAAATCTATTTTCTTAAATCTATTATTATAATTGTTTTTTACTCTTTTAAAAATCATATTTGGAATATACCTGACTATACTTACTATTTAAAGGAAATATATTTAAAGAAAATATTGAATAGTATTATATTTTGAAAGAAAACCCCAACATGTAACCTTCCAAAAATAGACATTCCTAAGGTACTGTCATCATTCAGTACTGTGCTGTCTTCCTTCTTAAAAAGTGGTACACAGAAAGAAGGTGCAGAATTTGTATCTTATTACAAGCTCATGTTAATGTAGTCATTTTTTATTTTCAGGTTTTGATGTTTTGTTGTTTTTTTTTTTTGAGATTCTGAAGTTTTTAGAAGTTTGTATTTATAACTTTTTAAGCCCATGTAATGCATATGGGGCATCTGCTGGGCCATAGGAGGAATCTTCCCTTTTGGAGGTTGTTTTTAGGGAAATCGGAAGTAGTCAGTAGAAAGAATGGTGCATAGTGCCCCTGTCTGTTCAAAAAAACCAGAGGCTCCTAAAATCCTGTGTAGCATCTACCATGTACAGACAACCTCCATTCTTAAAACTTTAAATGCATCTAAGGAAGGGACAGCCTTCTGCCTGCAATGAGCAACAGCTTCACATGAGACACCCAAGAAGGTTCAAAAATAGTCTTTCTGGAAAGGCTGATACAGACATCTGTGACTTGGGATCTGCCTCACAGTATATGAAACTGAAAGATAGATTGGACACTTAACTACCTTAAAGTTTTACTAGAGCTTGTAAAGACACTTCTGAGGTCCCAAACAGGTCCTTTATGCCAGACAGAGTCCTCTAGATTCTTTCCCAACCACCATGAAAAACTAGCCCTCTCTTCCTAAACAATGTAATTGCTGGTGTAAGGAGACCCCCACTCTGTAATATGAAATTTTCTTTTTTTTTTAATCACCAGGAACATGGCACTTTTTTCCTTATGTTGGCCATCAGGTCACACAGTGGGAAGAACTCCACCTATCATTGGTCCACCCACATCTTCCCGTTATGGGAAGGCTGAGGCTGAGAGGGAGAAGTAACTCTCCCAGGCGAGAGAGCTAGACCTGCACCCAGGTACACCTTCCTTTCTCTATCTGTGGACTTCCGATGTCACAGGACTATTTGAGTAATTTTCCATTATATTCTGCATGGCCCAGAGAGATTTATAGTTAAAGCAGAGTACCACTCTTGTAAATAAAATGAAATCAAACTCTAACAATTGTAAGGCATGATTTTCCACGCCTCCGGGGTTTAGGGCAAGTAACTGCTGCCGTCCCTGCTGGCTCCAACCCTGTTGGTCTCCTGAGGCCTGGTTCTCTGGGTTGTACATTTCTTTTAGAACCACCCCAGTTTATTTCTGACCTTGCACCCATACCCCATAGTCATGGTGCAGCATATTTTTTTTTTTTTTTTTTTTTTTTTAATAACCCTGGATGTGCAGGTGGTGGTATTTCCTAAGGTTTCACTAAAGAATGTATCTCAGAACACCAGAGTAGGAATGGCTCCCAAGTTTGCACTGGGTGCTTGAGGTAAGATTAGGCAGACCCAGAGGGTAGTGGAGACTTTGACCTCATTATGAAACTCTTTAAATATCACAATTTTGAAAACATAAGATATGAGTTATTTCAGAGCAGTACTCTGTTCTCTAGGCACTAAAGATAGAAATGAATGAAGCTCTTTTATCCTGACTTCTCAGCCTCCTCACCATCCCTTGATGAGTGGCCCTCTTTTGGACAAGTGCAGGAGCTGACTGTGGAGGTTGAGTGTCGTGTCCACAGACACATATGACAGGAAGAAGTATTTTGAGCATAAGAACTTGGTTCCTGGCTGGGCATGGTGGCTCACGCCTGTAATCCCAGCACTTTGGAAGGCCAAGGAGGGCGGATCATGAGGTCGAGACCATCCTGGCCAACACGGTGAAATCTCATCTCTACTAAAAGTACAAAAATTAGCGTAGTGGTACATGCCTGTAATCCCAGCTACTCGGGAGGCTGAGGCAGGAGAATCGCTTGAACCAGGGAGATGGAGGTTGCAGTGAGCCAAGATCACGCCACTGCACTCGAGCCTGGGCAATAGAGCGAGAGTCCATCTCAAAAAAAAAAAAAAAAAAGAACTTGGTTCCTGAGAAGTCTACTTTGAAGATCTTTCCACAGCACACACTGCCTGCACCTTGGAGGATTTGATGATGATATCCTTGCCATTTCAGTTTTGGTAGGTAGATTATTTGTTCTGACAGGTTTAATTGTCATTGTTTTGGCACACTAGACTGTTAATACCTGAATTAATTGGTTGCTTTAATAGGTGTTCAGCTAAAAGAGGACTTTATCATATTATGTAATGTTTCCACTGGGAGTTGAAAAAAGGGATTTTAAAAAACCTTTTCATTTATTCCATAAATTCCCAAGTATAGAATTGCTCTTCTAATTTTGCCCCTGAAATTGCGATGTATATTGGTAGAGAGTTCAAAGAATCTTTATATTCAGAAGGCCTGGCTTTTAAAAGATATATTTGGTATACATGTCTCTCTTCCACATGAAACCATAAAACGGTTTCTAAAAGAGACAGTTACTCGCTGTATGTGAGACTGTGAAGCTTCTAAAAATAAGTAAAGAAAACCATGGTGCCACATGGAGAATGAGTAGGATGTTTTAATAGTATGAAGTGATTCAGGATACACAAATGAATATTATAACAATTTTGGAAAAAAGGGCACAGGGAAAAAAACTACATAATAATTTTTTCTTTTTCTAAAACCTGTTATACTTTATCTCTTATGATTACATTTAAAAAATAAGATTATAGGGGCCGGGTGCGGTGGTTCACGCCTGTAATCCCAGCACTTTGGGAGGCCGGGGCGGGCGGATCACGAGGTCAGGAGATTGAGACCATCCTGGCTAACATGGTGAAAGCCCGTCTCTACAAAAAAAGTACCAAAAAAAAAAAAAAAAAAAAGATTAGCCAGGCGTGGTGGCGGGTGCCTGTAGTCCCAGCTACTTGTGGGGCTGAGGCAGGAGAATGGCGTGAACCCGGGAGGTGGAGCTTGCAGTGAGCCGAGATCGCGCCACTGCACTCTAGCTTGGGCAACAGAGCAAGGCTCTGTCTCAAACAAACAAACAAACAAACAAAAAAAAGATTGTAGGAAACTTATTTTTGCTAAAATTTACTTTTAAGTAAAAGAAAAAAAAATGGACAAAGTATAATCTGACATCAGGGATTTGTACCTAAACATGCACACATGGAGGCTTTGGAGCTGGACATAGGGGACTTGAATTTGCATCCCAGCCTCACTTTTTATGAGGTGCATGACTCTGGGCAAGTGATTTAACCCCTCAGAGCCTCAGTTCTCTTCTCTGTAAAATAGGAATGATAAACCTGTTCACAGGGCTGCAGTAAGTACCTAGTCCAGAGCAGTTATTTTATAAATGCTCATTATATTTTCCCCTCCTCTTCTTCGTCCCTAGAACTGAATGATGAGAATCAGTGGTCAGAGTAATGGCGCTGAGATACACTCAGATCCATAGTCAGCAGGAATCAAGTTATGTTCAGAAGGTACTACTTGATCAGAAAAGAGGCTATTCAGGTGTTGCCATTGAAATGATGAAAGTAAAAAAGTAATTTATGATTAATACCAAAATAGAAGGTAATCAGAGATATCCTGTTCCTTGTGTATACTAGATGATAATATTATTATTAGTTTTAAATTTGAACATTACTGTGTATGTGAGGGCACTGTGCTGTGTGACTGGTTCATATCATCTCATCTTACCTAGATGGAAATGCAGCCCAGCCAAGTCATATAGCTTGCTCAAGGTCTGGGTTGAGAGCCCAGGTTTTGGATTCCTGGTCTGATGCTCTTTCCATCATATTGCACTGTTTCTGATACAGTAAATGTATTTTTAAAATGTCTTATTCCTTTGCAAATCAAATACATAAATAAATTAACTATCATTTATTAATTTCCTTATTGATGGACATTTAGAGTCTTTCTGATGGTTTTTATTACAGTCAGTTCTGTAACAAGCATCTTGTGTCTCCTTGTGCATAAGTGTAAGAGTTTCCATACGGCATAAATCTAGAAATGGAATTGCTGGGATAACTTCTGGTACATGGATTAATAAAAATGAAAAACCAGGATTGTGAGAAGGTCTGGGCTTGATGACATTCACATCATAGCCCAGGGACAGGCTCTTTGTCATCAGAAAACCCCTTCCATTCATAAGGTCATAGAAAATATGGCGACCGAAGCACTTGTGACTTCGGAGCAGTGTGATCTGATTTTGAAGTGGTTTTGAAAACTGGGGACAGTATACATAAGGTGCAAAGATCATGGAAACATGAATTAGCAAGTGGGGCCTCAGTCTAGGTAACGAGTGCTTTAGGACAAAAAAGAATCACTTTAAAGGAAAAGTCACTGTTGATAGCATTCAGAATGCCACCAGTATTGCAGATTTGTAATCTATTACTTTAAACTTTTACAAATGCTCATGGTGTAAAGTTCAGACCCAAGTTCCTGAATGTCTGTTGCCTGAAAAGAATACTTCAAAATTATATTTTCCCTTTAATTTCCTGAATCAAAAGGCTCCAGGTTGTGACAGAAATGTCACTACTTGCTGTCTCCATTCCTGTACAGAGACCCACAAGAGACTGAAAAATGGTGTTGGTCAAGTTGTCTTAGGTTCTGTGCCTTCCGGGACCAGTAGGAATGCAGTGTGGACTGCAGTTGGAGCTGGGGTTGGGGAGCAAATGCCTGGTCTGCTAGTACTGTCTCATCCACTTGTGTTTTAGTAATCTCATTGCTTTCAGTGGAGGGATCCTATTTTACACTGATCTTTATGGGCAAAGATAATTATATATATTTGCCTGGGTAAGCAAATTGATAAACTTGTAACAAAGTGTATCAGACCATTTCTTTGGCAGGACCTACTAGAACAGTTTGTGAAGCAGAGCTGTTTCCAGTGGAGCATGAAAAGCTTTGAAAATTCTCAGCAACAGCAGAAAGCAATATTTGAAACCACCCTTAAAAAATTGTTTTCCTCTTCCCCAACCAAGTTTATAAAAATTTGCTCAGACAGGCGTTTTGTTTTGACTTAAAATATTTTCAGTGAATTGTTATCTGCCGAATGCACATGTGTTCCTGCACTTTTTCTTTCACGATTGAAACTTTAAACCCTTCACTTAAGTTCCCCTAAAAACCTCCCTGTGCCTAGTAAGGTTTTGCATATGTGAGGAGGGTGAAGGTATTTGGACCTTGGAGAAACCTTGCAATTTGAAATCTGCCTATGCAGTTGTACACCAGAAATGAACATGGTCAATGCCATATTGTGCTCTTTGTCTTTTTCTTCTACCAAGATTCCTCACCCCTAAGAGGCTTTGGTTAACATAGGCATTTCGGTTTGGTTAATCTGATCAAGAGTGCCTGTGAGCATGGCATGAGGCATGATTGAAGCAGTTATAAAAATTTGGCTCAGAGTAAGCCCTATAATTTGTTTTAAAGAATTACCTCTTCAGTGACATAAAAAAAAAAAAAAAAAAAACCAAAACCCAAAAACAACAACCAAAAGACTGTGGTTTATAACACCACACCTGGTCCAGATTGTACTGGATGAATCCATATTTGCTTCGCCGTAAATGATTTTGAGGGTGGAATTCTTGGATTGTTTTCTATCTTATAAACCCTTGACATTGTACTGGTACCTGTATGCTCACAAACCTTCTGACATGGGAAAGACCAGCTCAGTCTCCCACTGAAATGTAGGTTGGCTGCATTTATTCTGCATGTTCCTAGAATGAGGAAATGATATGACAATAAACAGAAATGCCCTTGCTGAAGAGAGAAGGGAAGCTGGTGTTTATCTGGTCAGGTGGTTTAGATTAGCTGTGATGCAGCTCTGTATTATGTTACTTTAAATCATTGTGTCCCAACAGGACATAAATTATGAAGATTGTTACAGTATGTTTCATCCTATGTAAGATCAACAAATTGGAATAATTTTTTATAGGAAAATCACAGTGCTTTTGGCAAGGCTATTGAAGCCTTTAATTTGACTTGAGTATGTCTCAAATATTATTGCTTAATATATAAAGTATGATTTGCATAAGGTATGAAATAATAAACTTTTAAAAACAAAAGGGAAGAATTTCCCTGTAGCAGTTGCATCAAATGGCAGCACACTCCTGTTCCAGCAGTGTGCTTTTTTTGCCCTGATGGTTTAGAGCCAGTTGCATGACTTTCCTCTGATGGGATTGCAAATGAGCTGAGCAGTCTTTGCAGAGATGGAGCTTTGCTATGTGCTGCCTGCCTGTCAACCCTACCTGCACAGAGAAGGTGATTGCTCTGTGGTGGAACAGAATGGGAGCCTGCTCTGAGGAGGAGAAAACAAATGATCTTGTTTATATACACTCAGGAAAACAAACCATTTTTCTTTCTTTCAGGATATTGTGAATTACATATCTAAAAAAAGCCAACCTCTCCAGAAACTTCCTAGATCAACAGCTGAAGTTAAGATAATTTATATAGAAATGCGGAAAAATTTGACTTAAGAATTTATTATTTTAAATGTTTTCTCTCTTCATTGCTATTTTCTGAGTTACTAGCATAATTTGTGAATTTTTGACACAGAGACTTAAAATTTTTCATTTATATTCAAGATGCAGCTAAGTTTGGCTACACAGAACAAATTTTCTAGATTTTAAAAAAGTGGCATAAAATTACTTTATGTATGATTCAAGCAAATTGGAACTGCTTCAGTGTCCCAAAGAAGCACATTTTCTGTGCAAAGCACTCTGTGCATTTTTGTGAGACCTCCTCACACCCAATAGTGATGTTAAGAAGTAGCAGAGCCTCAAATTTACAGACTAGTAGAGGCAAGAGAGGTTTAGGATTTGCTCAAGGCCATAGAATGAGACATAGCTAGGATTAGCATTTTTCAGGATATGAGGATACCACCCACCAGACTTTGTCTTCGATACCAAAAATAGGGTTTAAGTGCTAAGCTTACTTTACTTTCTTTGTGGCTATAAGCCCTGGTATTTTTCTTTAACAAATAATTAAAATTATTATTAAATAAATAAATAAGATTGTTTAAAACACAAAAACAAAAAATCCCTACTTTCCGTCTATAAGGGTAGGAATGTTTCTCTCCTTAAGCCTACCCTTATAGGTTGGGTAGGCTTAAGGAGAGAAAAATAACAGGTTGAAGATAAATCCTGAATATATTTGTGGTTTCCTTCAGCTCGATGTCTGAAGACTCTCACAGGTTCAGGGACTATTCCAAGTTTGCAACCTGTGTGTGGATTTTGAAACAAATACAGACAACTTATGAGACGGTTTCTTTGCTGGGCTTCTTGCTTGACACAGTTTTCTGAAACATGGCTCTGGCAGACTTTTTTCTTCCATGGACACATTGCTGCCGTTTATCACTGGAGTTCTTCTGTGGAGTTATCAGGAGCTAGTATTTGGATGATGTACTTTTCTTGCAGAAAATATTAGCAAATGTTGCAGAAACTGTGCTTTAAAAACTTTTAAAAAGGGAATGGATTCCCAGTTTAAAAATAAGCAAAAGAAAAGATAAACATGATTTCATTGATGGTGTGCAACTGCTTTAGACCATCAGATATTTTGTGATGTGAAATGGGATGATACTCTATTTTACAAAATGTGTACTGCTTATAGAAAATGTATTTACTATACCACTAAACCAAACTTAGGTGTTGCTTTGTTTCCTTAAAACATTTTTTGAGTCGCTGTGGCTGCCCCACAGATGATGGGGGAGTGGGCATTCTTTCTGCCCAGAGCACTTGTTCTCTTCCTCCACCCTTTTGGTTGTTATTGTAGCATCTTGACTTTCAGCTTAGCACATCCCAATTTGAGCAGAAGCCCTTTTGCCTTCTCTCTCTTTAAAACTAGATCCATATAAATTATTTTTATTACAGTAATAGGGCAAGATAGTTTCGTGTCATATATAAACTGGAATTATATAGTGTTAGTAGTAGTTATGTCTCTTGAAAGGAACCAGTTGATTATAAAGAAGAAAAGTTAGGGAGTAGTAGACTGTCATTTTGCATGCTACTAAAAAAAAAAAAAATTTTTTTTTTTTTTTTGAGACGGAGTTTTGCTCTTGTTGCCCAGGCTGGAGTTCCATAGCGTGATAACGGCTCATTGCAACCCCCGCCTCCTGGGTTCAAGCGATTCTCCTGCCTCAGCCTCCGGAGTAGCTGGGATTACAGGCATGTGCCACCACACCTGGCTAATTTTGTGTTTTTAGTAGAGACGGGGTTTACTCCATGTTGGTCAGGCTGGTCTCAAACCCCCGACCTCAGGTAATCCGCCTGCCTTGGTCTCCCAAAGTGCTGGGATTACAGCCATCGCACCCGGCCTCAATTTTTTTTTTTTTTGAGACAGAGTCTTGCTCTGTCGCCCAGGCTGGAGTGCAGCGGCGCAGTCTCGGCTCACTGCAAGCTCCACCTCCCGGGTTCACGCCATTCTCCTGCCTCAGCCTCCCGAGTAGGTGGCACTATGGGTGCCCGCCACCACACCCGGCTAATTTTTTGTATTTTTAGTAGAGACGTGGTTTCACGGTGTTAGCCAGGATTGTCTTGATTTCCTGACCTCGTGATCCACCCGCCTCGGCCTCCCAAAGTGCTGAGATTACAGATGTGAGCCACTGCGCCCGGCCCCCTGTCCTCAATTTTTAAAAATATATTTGGCCAGGTACTTTGTGTATCTTAGTGGTTCGGAAGCACAAAGTTGAAGCCTATGGTCATTTTTTTTTATATGAAGTAGGATTTTTTATAATTTTATAATGATGACAGTACCAAGGAGCTTAAATTCAATTTTTAAAAGGATTGCTAAAACAAAACTAACTAAACTTTGGTAATCTTTGCAATACCTCTCACCTCATAAGACTCTGAAAGCCAACAAATAAGGATTATCAGCAGATTAGGGAAGAAAACCTCCAACAGGACTTTTCTGAGGCAGCTGATTGGCAATAATGAACAGCCCCAGTGAACTGCAAAGCATCACAAGTTATTTTGACACTAGGGAACTCTGGTAAGGGGCTTCTCTTGTGGTGGTTTTAAAACCAGTGCTTCGGTTTGCTTTAGGAGAAAAGAATGGGTAGAAAACTGGTGAATGTGCTAATTCAAAACTGAAAGATTGTGAGAAATTTAAGAAAGAGCAAATCAGACTGGGCAATTGGTCTGTCCAATAGTAGCTGATGAAGATATGGCGAAATAAATTTAAACTTAGGTGCAGAGGAATTCGGAAACAAGTAGTGTCTCTTCAGGGAAAAGATACTCATAGCTAGTGATCACCTTGGCCAGAATGTCTTTTTGGTATACATCAGTTGTGTGAACTCTATCTAGTTAGAGAACTTTCACTAAAAATGAAACAGAAATGAAGGGCCCTTTGGTAAAATCGTGTGTAGAGGTTTTTTTTGTGGATGTAAACCCTGCCACCTGGAGAAGAGTGGATTTATATTAGTATACTCCTATCTAAGAGGAGTTTTCCTAGCCTGGGAATTCAGTAGAAATTTACTGATGTATTGTAAGTCCTAATTCTGCAAAAGAAAGTTGTTTTGCACCTTGCTTTTTCATTTAACAGTATATGTTAAAGATGGTACCATGTCATTAGCTAAAGAGTTGCCATATTTTTTCAATTGGCTGTGTAGGCTATTACGGCAATTGCCAAGAATAGTGACTTGAATTTTTTTTTTTTTTAAAGGCTCTAAAATGCTCCAGTATGAAAACAGCTTTTGAAAGCAGTGTTTAAAAGTGAGCATGCTATCTCACAGGTGTTGACCTGTTCAGTGACATTTAAAAAATGTACTTATTACCATGAGCTAAGGGGGACTCATTTCGTCTGGGGCCTGGAAGAGCAGGCAGCTTTTTCAGTAGCTTGTGGATGTTGTCTTCAGTGCCTGGAGAAGCCAGTTTTAATTTCATAGTTGGATATTCTTGGCCTGAGTTATTGGAAATGTTGAGCTCTGTGGCGGATCAAGTAGATGGCAGGTAGACTAGTGGCTTAGGATTGGTGGAAGTTGTGTCTGCCCCCAGACACACAAGGGACTGCACAGGGAATGGTCCTCAAGCAGGCCTTTAGCCCCACTTCCTCAGGGAGACATGAGTCACCTGCTTGGCTGAGATGCTCGCTGACAGATTGCCAGTTCCGCAAGGAAATCTTCCCGTGCCGACACCCACTCAGAGAAACAGTGCTAAAGATGTTTCTGGTTTTCTGAGCCTTGTAAAGGTGAATTTCTTTGGCCTTCAAATTGGTCTTCTGCTAGGTTTGGAAAGGAATTCTTCCTTTCCAGGCCACAGACACTATAATATCAAAGTGTTGTTGATGATGATAATAATCACTAGCATTAACTGAGTTCTTAATAGAGTGCCAGGCATACTGTAAAGTATATTACATGAATTAGCTCCTTTTACGTATGGGGAAACTGAAACTTGTTTCAAAAGTTAAGTAACTTTTCTGAGGTCATACAGCTAGTGAATAGCAGAGCTAGGAACTGAACTCAGTTGACCAGTGTGCTCAAAATATGTCTGACAGTCCAGAGAAGAAAATCATGGATCAAACACATCTTTGGTTGGATCTGTTCCTCACAATTTAGTTGAGAATATTCTTGTGTTGCCTACAATTAAAATCTGATGTTTCCTTTGCGACGGCTAGAACAGTTAACAGTGTTCCACGTGAAAGTCTTGGTGAGACATGTAATCATGTTCTGTGGCAAAGAACGCCTTTACTTGGTGCACTAGACAGTGTTTATGTGATTGATAAGTCACCAACACCAGGGGAAGGTCCTGTCCTGTGACATGTGCGTGCTTGGCAATGATCTTGCCTTGCATTTTCCTTAATAATTTTCATTATTTTTAATTAAAGTTGAAGAAGTGCAGACTCTAGCTGAAATTAAGGTAGGTTGTGTTGCCGGAATCTGGTAATTACTTTAATTGATCACAAGATAGTTTCCTTGATCACCAATTAGAGTAAATTGCTGATCATGTTTCAAGACGTGAAGAAATGCCCAAACTGATTTATGTAATAGTGTTTTCATTTCTAATCAGACATAAATATCATTTCCTTCCATAGCAATTGTGTTTTATAAAAGAAGGGTTATAGGCCTACAAACATAATGGTGATTCATAAACAATAGACATCTAATTCATTGAATTAGTAAAGGAAGTATTTAGAGGCTTAATGGAGATTGTACTGGGGAAATTACTTTGGAGTAGCTGGTGCTCATTTTCTTAGTGGGAGATATGTTCTTTTTTAGTGCATAATTAAAATAGTCTATAATCAAAATATAAAAGGCAGCTGATTTAAAGAATGTATATCAAAGAGAATTGCTCTGAGTAATGGAAGATTTGTATTGTAAATATGTGCTAGAAGTCTTAGAACTTTAATAAATCATACATGTTGTTTGACTGAAGCTGTATTTTAAATTCAGGGTGCTGTTAAACATTTCACAGATTGATGCAGGATTTTTGTCTTGGTTTTGTGCATCTGATAGTCTTTCATAGTTTCATGGAATAAAATGAAACAAAAGGAACTTTAAGAAAAATTAAAGTTCCCAAAGAATACTTGATTTGGGGTTCATGGAAAAATCTTTAATTGCTGATGGTTTGGAGATTTCCAAATGACAAACTTCATTGGCCCAATTTACTGTGATTGTATTGCTTACATTCCTTAAAATGGTAGAGTGACTTAAAAAGTCATACTTCATCATACATTCATTGACTTGTTCATAAAATGTTTGTAATTTGCAATAGAGGAAAGACTGAAACTATTATCAGCCATTATATGTTATTTGTTGGCCATATGTTTGTTTGAAATGGCCGTGGCTCAACAGAACATGGCTCATAGGCAAACTATGCTGTAAATTGGCACTAAAAACCCACCTAAACAGGTAGGCATATGTTAAGAAGTTAACATGAGCCAAAATATTTTAATATGAACCAGGTTATGTACATTAAAGGATTCCAGCTCCCTTTACAGTGGGAACTTCATTTGCATGTTGTTCATTTTTTCCCAAACTAATTTTTAAAAAATAGATCAGGTATACACATGGTACAAATTCAAAAGGTACCAAAGAATGTAGGAAGTCTTCCTGTTTGTGATTCTCAACCATCCAGTTCCCACTCTCCACTCTCCTCATCATTCACCATTGCTCCCATCATTCTTGTATATCCCTCCAGAGATATTAACGCATACACAAGCATGTAATTTCTTTTCTTTCCTTTTTATATGCTTCATGAACTATTGTTATGCATATATTTTTTTTCATTTAGTAATGTATCTTAGAGGTACTTCCATGTCAGAGGATAAATGGTTTCCTTGTTCTGCTTAATGGCTGCATAGTATTCCAGTGTGTAAATGTACCATAATCTTTCTAATCAGTTCCCTATTGATGGAGATTTTGCTGTTTCAAGTCTATAGCTATTACAGGCAGTGCTGCAATGACCTTTCTTGTAATTTATGAGTGTGTCTGCAGCACAAATTCCTAGAAGTAGAATTGTTTGGTCTAAAGGCATGGACATTTTCAGTTTTGACAGATATTGTCAGATTGCCTTCCATGATGATTATATCAACTTATATTCACCAGCAGCATGTGAGAATACCTTTTCTTCTATATCCTCACCAACAGAATATTAGCAAATATTTTGATCTTTTTCAAGCTAATAGGTTTAACTTAGTTTTTAATATGTATTTACCATGATTGAGATTGAGCAGTTATGTTTCAGAACCATTTGAATTTCTTTTCTGTTATCTATTATGTCCTTTGCTCATTTAAAAAATGGTGGTTGGTCTCCTTATTAATATGTAGGAGCTTTTTATATGCTAAGGAAGTATATACTGCAAATATAATTTGTTGTTTATCTTTTGATTTTGTTTGTTGGATTTTATTACCATACAGAAAAAATTTTTTTGCCTGTCTTCTTCCTGTAGTACAGAAAAAAATTTTTAGTGTAGTAAGATTTATCTATTTCTTAGTAGTAGTTTTTTAAAGTTTTCGGGAAATAGAATTTATAAATTTCTTGTTAAGTTACTCTTAGATTGTTTTTCAGTGCCATTTTAAATGATATCTTTTCTTCGGTATATTTTCTAATTGGTTATTGTTTGTATGAGAAGCTGTTGACTTTTTTTTTTTGGTCTTATTCTTGACTTTAGTGGGAATTCTAGTGTTTCCCTATAAAGAATGATGCTAACAAAAATGATGCTGCCTTTGGACTGAGAATATATTCTATCATATTAAGGAAGGGTGCATCTATTCCTATCTGTCAGCATTCCAGAGAATGTTGTCAGTACTATTTCTGCTTTTTGGAATTGATTGAGATTTTCTTTGTGGACTAATATATGTTTAATTTCTGTGAATGTTTGATGAGTGCTTTAAAAGTGTTATTCTCAGTTTTTAGAGTTTAAAGTATAGCAATTAGCTCTACCTTTAAAATTATGTTTGTTTGTTTAATCTGTCATGGGTTAAGAGATGTAAGTTAGGCTAAGTGCAGTGGCACATGCCTGTAATCCTGCCACTTACAGGTTTAGAGGCTGAGGTGGAAAGAGTACTCGAGGCCAGGAGTTCAAGACCAGGCTGGGCAACGTAACAAGACCCCATTTCTACAAAAATTTAAAAAAATTAGCCAAGCATAATGGCACTTGCCTGTAGTCCTAGCTACTTGGGAGGCTGAGATAGGATGGATCCCTTGAGCCCAGGAGTTCAAGGTTGCAGTAAGCTATATTCATGCCACTGCATTCCAACCTGGGAGACAGAGCGAGACCCTGTCTCTTAAAAAAAAAAAAAAGTGAATTAAAGTCTCCAACTATAAATGTTTCTTTCTATTTATTCCTATATTTCCTACATGGGCTTATTCAATGCCATGTTATTATTTGTAGTGTAGATATTTGTAATTATTTAATCTTCATTGGTGGATGCAAATTTATAAATGCAAATTACCCGCTTCAGGACTTTCAATGTTTTGCCCTAAATTAGCCTGTTCAATATAATTTATTAACAAGTTTTTTTTTTGCATTTGCCTATGTGCTTTTATTTTTAATGATTGAATTTTGCTTTGTGATCCAGTGTGAAAGTTTTCTCTTTATTTTGATTGGTTGGATTTATGTTCTTTACATTTATTGATTGCACAGATGAGTTTAGTCTTATAAAACATGGCGGAACCAAAATACTTTTTTCTTCCTTATTTTAAATTATGATATGGACTGTGTTTTCTTTGTTTCATTTTAATTATGTTTTTCTTTACTTAACTGGGAATGTTTATATTTTTATTTTGATTCTTGTGGATACTATTATAACTATATATAGGTATATAATTTGATAGTACCTTATGGATAATATAGTATATCATCTACATATATAATACCTATATATAGTATTATATACATATATATGTACTATTATGTATAGTATCTACAAGATCCTATAAAATTATATACCTATAATTTTACATAGAAAATACAGTCTTCTATTTCTGGCTGGGCATTGTGGCTCACACCTGTAATCACAGCACTTTGGAAGGCCGAGGTGGGCGGATCACTTGAGGTCAGGAGTTCAAGACCAGCTGGGCCAACATGGCAAAATCCTGTCTCTACTAAAAATACAAAAACAAAAATTAGCCGTGTGCGGTGGCACGTGCCTATAATCCTAGCTACTCGGGAGGCTGAGGCGGGAGAATTGCTTGAACCTGGGAGGCGGAGGTTGCAGTGAGCTGAGATTGTGCCACTGCACTCCAGCCTGGGCGACAGAGTGAGACTCCATCTTAATAACAACAACAAAAAAAGAAAATATAGTCCTCTATTTCTTTATATAGCATTTGTGGTCCCCCCACAAAGCAATATTGAAATAATATTTTCTCCTACTTTTTGTTCACTGTTTAATTTTAGTTTATATTATTTTTCAGTCCTAGTGCTTATGTTTAATTAATTAATCAGATACAGAGTCTTGCTCTGTCACCCAGGTTGGCGTGCAGTGGAGTATGATCATAGCTCACTGCAGCCTCAGATTGCTGGGCTCGACGGATCCCCCAACCTCAACCTCCCGAGAAGCTAGGACTACAGGTGCATGCCACCATGCCTAGCTAATTTTTAAAATTTTTTTTGTAGATATAGGGTCTCACTATGTTTCCCAAGCTGGTCTTGAGCTTCTAGCCTCAAGCAATTCTTCGACCTTGGATTCCCAAAGCGCTGGGATTACAGGCATGAACCACTGTGCCCAGCCTTAGTACTTAAGTTTTACGCATTTAAGTATACTTACGTCTCTAACTTGATCTTTCATCTTTCAAATATTTTGTTTACTTTTATATACCTTCCTCATCTTGTCCTTTCTCTTTTAAACTCCTTTAATAGTTTATAACATTTGCATTCCATTCTGTAACTGTAATTCACACAGTTGTTTTAAATGTATTCCTAGAACTGAATGAATATATTGCTTACTGCTAATACCTTTGGTATAGTTTCTCCATTCATCTCTTAGTTACTTATAGTTCATCCTTTAATAGTTTCCTCAAGAAGGATGAGTGATAATTATTCCCTGACTTATTGTATTTCTAAAATATCTGTCTTTTGCATTTATTTTTGAATAGTAGCTTAGCTGGGTATAAAATTCCTGGTTTTCAACTTTCATTTCTTAAAGTTTTTGTAGGTATTGCCCCTCTGACTTCTAATGTTGAATGTTGGTATGTGAATGTTTAAAGTCAGCAGAATCTTTTTTTTTTTGAGACAGAGTTTTGCTCTGTCACCCAGGCTGGAGTGCAGTGGTGCAATCTTGGCTCACTGCAACCTCTGCCTCCTGGGTTCAAGTGATTCTCCTGCCTCAGCCTCCCGAGTAGCTGTGAGTACAGGTGCGTACTGCCACATCCAGCTAATTTTTGTGTTTTTAGTAGAGATGGGGTTTCGCCATGTTGGCCAGGCTGGTCTCTAACTCCTGACCTCAAGTGATCTGCCTGCCTCGGCTTCCCAAAGTGCTGGGATTACAGGCGTGAGCCACTGCGTCTGGCCAGATTCTTTTCATCCTTATAGATGAATTGATCTTTTTGATTAGATGCCAGAAGGATTTTTTAATCTTCCGAGTTTAACTTTGCTACAGTATATATATATATGATTGAATTCTTACAATTTATAGATTTAAACCCTTTTTATTTTGGAAAACTTATTTATTTTTTTTTTTATTTTTATCCCCAAGTATTCTGAGTCATAGAAAGTTTTCTTAAATTACACCCTAATTTTGGGGGTTTTGTATTTTTGTTCAGTTAAGTAGCAACAATGGTTTTTTTTTGTTTTTTTTTTTTTTTGAGATGGAGTCTTGCTCTGTTGCCAGGCTGGAGTGCAGTGGCACAATCTTGGCTCACTGCAACTTCTGCCTCCTGGGTTCAAGTGATTCTCCTGCCTCAGCCTCCCGAGTAGCTGGGACTACAGGCACATGCCACCATGCCCAGCCAATTTTTGTATTTTTAGTAGAAATGGGGTTTCACCATGTTGGCCAGGATGGTCTCGATCTCTTGACCTCAGGTGATCTGCCCTCCTCGGCCTCCGAAAGTGCTGGGATAACAGTCATGAGCCACCATGCCCGGCCAACAGTGATCTTTATGTTAGATCTCCTTTGTTTGTCCTTACATTTATTCTTTTCTAGTTATTCTAAACTCATGTTGATTTCTATTTCATTTTGCCCATTTTCTGGATCCTGTCCTCTGGGGTCTCTTACTGGGTTGTTAGTGGTGTCTATTCTGCTTCTGGCTGTTTCTAGCTTTCCTGTATTTTAGTTAGCTCAAAGCCTTTAGATTCCAGCTGGAATCCCGTAAGCAAGTAGCTAAGACTGTAAAAAGAAATCTTTGAAAGAAGGAGCAGATGCTTTTCACCATCTGCTAAGTCAGCTGTTTGGCATTGTATCTTCTTCATTGTATTCCAGATAATCAAACTTTCAGTTTGAGTTTTGCCTTTTTTCTCTCTTATTCAGTCATCTAAATTCCTTGGAGTAGTTCTTTGAGTGTATATTTTGAAAGAAGTTTTTAATTTGTGGATTTAAAAATACATGTTTTGGGGATTGGTTGGTTCTGTTATATGGAAGAAGAATTATGGAATTTTTTTTTTTTTGCTTCCAGAGCAGATTGAGTATTATTTTCCCCAAGGAAGAATTAAGAATAAATCCTGTGTAAATGGTTTATCAGGCTTTGTAGTATTTTATTAAATGCAAATATTGTGTGACAGTTGAAGGGAAATATGCAAAGCTGAGGAAAATACAAATTTGAGGGTGTTTTAATGTGTCATAAAAGTTTTTTAATTGTATGTAGATGCTTTTTCTTTGATCAGTATGCCTCTTAGGCTGTGGCTGTGTTTCCTTTCAAGCCTTATATCTGTGATGGAGTAGATTTTGCTACTATACTGATGGCATGCCAGTGGTCGAAGATTTGAGGACCACTTCTGTGTTCTGATCATCCACTTGATCCACTAGGCTAATGGGAAATGGCAAGGAATTGTAGGCATCACTTTAGACATTTTAGAATGACATGGTTCAAAGAAATTGTGGCCACAGGATGTAAGAACTTGGGCAGTGACTGTGCACTCATAATTTCTTGCCATTAAGCTGCTTTCCCCAGTCAGTGTGCATCAGGATGTTACCCCACAGTGTATTATCTGTTCGTTTGCTGTACATGTGTGAGTCTCTATTCATGACAACTGGAAAAAGGAAAGAGCCATTCTTCTGGGAGACAGCAACTAGAATCTTAGATTCTCAAGCCTATGGAGAGCTTTTCACCACTCATTGTGTTTTGTAAGGTTTACCTTGTGTAGTTTGGTCAGAAGCAGTAGTGACAGCAGTATGTGCCATTATCGATCTCTTATTCTGTACCAAGTGCTGTGCTAAGTACCTTTATATACCTTATCTCATTGTTTATTAGAATGTAATCACATGACTTTTAAAATTATTATCTCCATTTTACTGATAAGAAAACTGAGAGGGCCAGGCATGGTGGCTCACGCCTATATTCCCAGCACTTTGGGAGGCTGAGGCAGGTGGATCACGAGGTCAGGAGTCCAAGACCAGCCTGGCCAAGATAGTGAAACCCTGTCTCTACTAAAACTACAAAAATTAGCCAGGCGTAGTGGCAGGTGCCTGTAATCCCAGCTGCTCAGGATGCTGAGGAGAATCGCCTGAACCCGGGAGGCAAAGGCTGCCGTGAGCCAAGATCGTCCCACTGCACTCCAGCCTGGGCAGCAGAGTGAGACTGTCTCAAAAAGAAAAAAGAAACTGAGACTCATAGTTAAATTGCATGATAATTAAGTGGTAAAATCAGGATTTGAATCCAGGACTCTCTGGCTCAAAAGGCCATGCCCTTAACAATTGCATTGCTGTCTATCAGTGATGTTGATTAGCGTTGTACATCTTTTAATGCTAAACAAGAATAAGGCATTATAGGCAGAGTAGAAATTCTCCTTATACGTAGTTTAATGTGGGTTAACTCTATGTTTGAATAATTAGAACAGACTTTCATGGCTGGGCATGGTGGCATGCGCCTGTAGTCCCAGCTACTTGGGAGGCTGAGGCAGAAGGATCCCTTGAGTGATCCCTTGAGCTCAGGAGGTTGAGGCTGCAGTGAGCTATGATTGTGCCTGTGAATGGCCCCTGCATTCCACCAGCCTAGGCAACATAGTGAGACCCTGTCTCTATAAAAACAAAAACCAGGCTTTTGTCCCTTCCCTTCACATAATTTAGAGAATCAGATTATGAGATGAGAAGGGCTGGGAAAGTGAATATTGTTTTTCCACAGATAATTCCATACATGGTTAAATGGATTTTGCTTGAAATCCATTCTCCCTTTTCCTATAGGGAAAACCTTCAGGCCTTAAATGTCAACATGGAAATCTTTATCCCAAGTAAAATTGGCTCCGAGAGAGGTACCATAGTGAATGATATAGAATTGTTTAAAATGGCATCTTCTGTATTTCTCACTGTTAACTAGGAAATACACACTTAGGTCATTTGGTGATCCCAAAAACATAGCTCGACTAACATCATATTGGTTTTTCTGGATAGGGGTAATGAAGTTAAATATTTGTTTACATGGGTGTAATGGGTATTGCCCTGTGAATGCCACTCTAACTTTGTAATTCATGTGCCATTACCCTAAGAGTCTTACCAAGTATTTGTGCATTCTGGAACAACAGAGACAGACTCTGCTATTGTTTGCAGTTACCTTCATAAAAAATTGAAAACAAACAAAAAAGTGAGTTTTTTCCCTCTTCTTAAGACAAATTTGCCTTCTGCTTAACAAAATTGTTTCCACTCCCCGTGCGGTGTAAAGACAGAGCCCCGTCAGTCCACACTTAGCTGTGTGACTGGTTTGCGGCCCTCTGCTCGTTTCCTGGCTTGCCTTCTACCCTGAGGTGGGTGCACTGTCACCTTGAAATGGCAGTGCAGGGCAGTAGCAGGAAGAACCCAAGCAGGCAGGCTGGGCTTCTGTTTCACTCTAGGTGCCAATAGTCTTTGATTTGTTCCTGTCCTGCCTGGGAGGTAAGATGAAGAAGTTGTTCATTTCTGCTGGTGCTTTTGCTTAAGACACCCTCAGGAGACCTTTTTCCATAGTCTTGTGGGTTGCCTTAGTTAGCAACCCAATCACTAGAAACAAAAGGAACAGTGCTGCAAGAAAAGTGGCTCCTGATATTTGGAGCCAGGTAGTGAGACCCAGAGCACTGGGTTGAAGGGAAATTATTCCCGTGCTATTTTGTAGAGTCTTGTCCTGAGGACAATTAAATAGTCCAGACGGGTCACTGGGTGAGACCAATTTCCTGGTTTGTTTACTCGAGCCTGATAGTTTTTCACCATCCAGCAGTAGGTCACAGTCCTGCTGCACTGTGACCCCAGAGGGCTGCAGAGAGCAGTCCTTTCATATTTGATTTCCACAGGCTTCCCTAAGGATCCTTGCATGTCTTTATTTGGTTGGATTGCTCTGTTGTGTCTCTCAGGCTCAGGGTAGAGGACAATGTCAGTAATTACTCTTGACTTCATCTTATGCAGGCATTTGGCTTTATGTCCCGAGTTGCCCTACAAGCAGAGAAGATGAATCATCACCCAGAATGGTTCAATGTATACAACAAGGTAACTAAACTGCCTTATTTGGGAATCACCTTAATTATGGAGTTTAAGAAACTTCTTTCTTCCTTGTCATCTTGTGCAGCTAAATGTCATTGTGCTTAAGAAAGTCTTATCCTTTCTCTCAGAATCCCTGTGTATTATTGCAAATTAGTGACACATTTTCAGGTCTGCTTCTAAGAACAGTGAATAAGCTCTTTATTTTCATGCTTGTCTTTCTACTGAAGCTAATATGAGAAAGTTGGGCCAAATGAGGCTCCTGAATTAAACCGGAGTATCAGCCATGCAGATACGTTTCAAAACTTAAGGTAAATTATTGAAAGAAATGGTAGCAAATCAGATAGATATGGCCTCATTTATCTCGTTGAAATATTCTTACTCAAGAACTGTGCTTTGAAAACTATTAAATTTTGTATCCTGTGTAGGAACTGACCTTATTTAAGACAAAGGACAGACTAAAAAGTTTTGAGGGGGCACAGTGAGAAGAACCTTGTTCCTCCCAAAGTGTCCTTGCTTTTACGGTCATGCCATTTGAAATGTCTTATCATCTAGATTTCTATGAAGTCTTCTCTGTGAAAATCTTTGAAAAAAGAGAATTTCACGATACTCATGTGACTTAATAGAATAACTCAGAGCACCTTGGTACCAGGCTAAACTTTTCTTTGCTAGTTGCTTCTGTTTGCTCGTAATTTTGCTTTTACTTTATAATCAGTTCATCAAGAAACAGCATTCTATCCTTTACTCCCATTTCCCTAATTTAGAAATGAGCTTTTTTTTTTTTTTTTGAGTTGGAGTCTGGCTCTGTTGCCCAGGCTGGAGTGCAGTGGTGCGATCTCAGCTCACTGCAGCCTCCACCTCCTGGGTTCAAGCAATTCTCCTGCCTCAGCCTCCCGAGCAGCTGGGATCACAGGCGTGCAGGGTAACTTTTATATTTTTAGTAGATACGGGGTTTCACCACGTTGGCCAGGGTGGTCTCAAACTCCTGAACTCAGGTGATCTGGCCTCCCAAAGTGCTGGGATTACAGGTGTGAGCCACCGTGCCCAGCCAAAATGTGCTTTTTAAACGTTGCTGCTAAGATATTACATTTGATAGCCTGGTTTTTCTCAGTGGTCTGAAAATAGTTGATGTAATTAAAGTAATGAGAGTTCAAGTGGAACCTCAGTCTCTCTTTTTATTTAAAGAAACAAGATTTGAGATTCTGGCAGCTGCATTGCCTCTTCATGGAAGAGCACTTTTTATTTCAAGGTAGCTGTTGAGCCAGGCCTGATGTAGACTATGCCCCTGGAGTTCGCTGGGTTTTGGAAATGTTTTGCTTATTCATAATGTAGTATTTTCTAAATCATTTAATCCCCCTAATTCTCAAATATGAATGTTGAATAATAGACTGATTTCTGAACTGCCAAAGGAAAATAACCATGATTTGCTGCTCAGAGTTTTAAAAACTGCTTTTCTTTTTCTTAGGTCCAGATAACTCTTACCTCACATGACTGTGGTGAGCTGACCAAAAAAGATGTGAAGCTGGCCCAGTTTATTGAAAAAGCAGCTGCTTCTGTGTGATTTCTTCCAAAATACATGTAAAATCTTGTACACATCTTAGCTACAATGTATGTTGAAGGAAATTTATGTGAACAAATAGAGTCGTACTTTTTTTTTTTTTTTTTTAAGACGGAGTTTTGCTCTGTCGCCCAGGCTGGAGTGCAGCGGCATGATCTCGGCTCACTGTAACCTCCGCCTCCCAGGTTCAGGTGATTCTCCTGCCTCAGCCTCCTGAGTAGCTGGGATTACAAGCACGTGTCACCACGCCTGGCTAATTTTTGTATTTTTAGTATAGATGGGGTTTCACCATGTTGGTCAGGCTGGTCTCGAACTCCTGACCTCATGATCCACCCGCCTCAGCCTCCCAAAGTGCTGGGATTACAGGCGTGAGCCACCGCGCCTGGCTGTTGAGTTGTTCTTAAGGCATCATATCTAGAAGCAAAGAAAAAAGAAAAATAACAATTTAAGTTGTGTAAATTTAGTTTGCCTTTATATATTACATTTGGTAAAATCAGTGCTTAAATATGCAATGATTTAAACTTGAACCTGAGGTATTTTTCATGCTATCTAATCATATACCTAAGATAAACCAACCCAGTTACTTATATTAATAATATTCAGAAAGAGAAGTGGCTTTTTTTTTTTTTTTTGAGACGGAGTCTTGCTCTGTCACCAGGCTGGAGTGCAGTGGCACGATCTCACCTCACTGCAACCTCTGCCTCCCAGGTTCAAATGATTCTCCTGCCACAGCCTCCCGAGTAGCTGGGACTATAGGCACGTGCCACCACGCCTAGCTAATTTTTGTATTTTTAGTAGAGATGGGGTTTCACTATATTGGCCGGGATGGTCTCGATCTACTGACCTCGTGATCCACCTGCCTCCGCCTCCCAAAGTGTTGGGATCGCAGGCGTGAGCCACTGCGCTCAGCCAGAAGTGGCATTCTTAAATTCAAGAAATTGGGATGGGGAGTATTCACACATTTTATAACCCAGAAATTCAAGCAATTTTGGTGACTACAAATGCATTGTGTTGGAGAATAGTTGTAAGGTGGAAAAAGAATTAGGAACTTGACAGATAGTGAGTTTTAACTTTAAATAACAATTCTTCTTTTGTTTTGTTTTGTTTGAGACGGGGTCTTGCTCTGCTGCCCAGGCTGGATTGCAGTGGCAGGATCACGGTTCATTGCAGCCTTAACCTCCTGGACTCAAGCAGTTCTCCCTCCTCAGCCTCCAGAGTAGCTGGGACTATAGGCAAGTGCCACCACGCCTGATTATTTTTAAATTTTTTGTAGAGATGGGGTCTCCCATCTTGCCCAGGCTGGCCTTGAACTCTTGGGCTCAAGCAAGCCTCCCACCTCTGCCTCCCAAAGTCCAAGGATTACAGGTGTGAGCCATTGCACCCAGCCAGTATAACAGTTTTTGTGTGTGTGTGGTTTTTTTTTTTTTTTTGACACGGGGTCTCATTCTGTTGCCCAGGCAGGAGTGTAGTGGTGCGACCATGGCTCACTGTAGTCTTGACTTCTCAGGCTCAAGTGATCCTCTCACCTCAGCCTCCTGAGTAGCTGCGGCTACAGATATGCATCACCACACCTGGCTTATTTTTAAAACTTTTTTGTGGAGACAGGGTCTTACTGTGTTGCCATGGCTGGTCTAGAACTTCTGGGCTCAAGTGATCCTCCTGCCTTGGCCTCCCAAAATGTTGGGATTACAGGTGTGAGCCACTGTGCCATAACAATTATTTTAAAATTTTTATTTATTTATTTTTCATAATTATACAAGATGGAGTCTCACTATGTTGCCCAGGCTGGTCTTGAATGCCTGGGCTCAAATGATCTTCCTGCCTTGACCTTCCAAAGTGCTGGGATTACAGGCGTGAGCCACTGCGCCTGGCCTATAACAATTCTTATGACGCTAAAGTTGATTTGGATTTTAGCTGCTGTTACTACTTAAATAATTAATTAGATTAAACAAGTCACAAAAATTGGATGAGCTATCTTGGTGTGTTTTCTTTACTTTTCTCTTTCAACAGAGAGTTGAAGGAGAGGACAAGTGTCTTGTCCGTGGCTTCCAGGAATGTGTGGCAATACAAGATTTACTGTTACAGCAGCCAACTCACCAAGTTATTATTTGACTTACTGAGTTAAGGAGGAACTAAGGGTCATTTTCCCCCCATGATTTGCATGTTTTGACTCCTGAACTGAGGGTCTACAGCCACTGAAGCTAGAAGCCAGAAGGGTGTTATTCAGTAGTGAGCTCTGCTTACTCATGTATCACTGACAGATGTAAAAAGGAATATCAAGTAATCTATTATTTAAAAATTGTAATAAGAGTGTTCTTTGAAGGAATTCAGGAATATACTACTAATGAGATTATGATGCAGATATATCCATCCGTGAAGCATTTGTTAGTCCCTTGAAGCATCATGGTAGTGGAATTTAACATGGATCATCTTTGTAAACCCACCTCTCTTTAGGGGCCAGAGAAATCACTGTTTGTTACAACAAGCAAACCTTTCCCTTTCCATGTCACCCTTGCCCCAAACCTGAGAAACATATGGGAACATGGCACAGAGGCTGAGCTCTCTGAAGCCAGTTCCTGGCTGGTTTTGCTGGCCAGGGAGAGGCAGGTGTGGTCAGTTGCCCTGTGGACATGTGGTGTGCAGGGAGAGAAGAGGGAAAAGAGCCACTCAGGCTCTCTGGCTGCCAGGGGATCCAGACTCTTAGCACTAGAACTTCTGTTACTTAGAATTCTTTCCAAGGAAAAGACAAAGTTGTATGTTTTTATAAGCTGTTTTCTATAGTGTAGATTTGAGACTTTTATACATTTTATTACCAAATATTTTTAGTCAAGTGCTTCAATTTTCAACATTAATTTTTTAAAATTTTCTTTTGAGAATCATCACCTGGATTTACATGAATTTTTTAAGCATGAAAAAATTTAAACATATTCAAAAGTTCATGAATAGTACATTGAAGCCTTATATATGGATCACCCAGATATAAAAATTACCAAGATTTTGTCCCAGTTGCTTCATTTTCCCTGTTTCCTTCTTTGCTAAAGTATTTAAAAGCAAATCCCAGAAAGCTTATCATTTCACCCCTATATCCTTCAGTAAGTTTCTATGGAAAATATGGCCATTTTCATGTGTAAACCACAGTACCTTTTTTTTTGAGACGGAGTCTCACACTGTCACCCAGGCTGGAGTGCAATGGCGTGATCTTGGCTCACTGCAACCTCTGCCTCTCTGGTTCAGGCGATTCTCCTGCCTCAGCCCCCCGGGTAGCTGGGATTACAGGTGTGCGCCACACCCACCTAATTATTTTTATTTTTATTTTTTCTAGAGACAGTCTCACTATTTTTCTCAGGCTGGTCTTGAACTCCTGGGCTCAAGTTATCTTGCTGCCTCAGCCTCCCATGGGTAATTTTTATTTCCTTTTTTTTTTTTTTTTGGAGATGGAGTTTCGCTCTTGTCGCCCAGCTAATTTTTTTTTGTATCTTTAGTAGAGATGGGGTTTCACCATGTTGGCCAGGCTGGTCTCGAGCTCCTGACCTCGTGATCCGCCTGCTTAGGCCTCCCAAAGTGCTGGGATTATAGGCGTAAGCCACAGCGCCCAGCCCACTGTACCATTTTTATACCTAACAAAGTGATTCCTTGGTACACTTAATACCTAGGCAAAATCAAATTGTCCTGAAGGTCATGAATGTCCTTGGACAGTAATTTGGTTCTAATCCAGGATCTATATGAAGCCCACCACCAATCGCATCTGGTTGTTGTGTCTCTTTAGTCTCTCAATCTGGAGCAAGCTCCCCTCCCTTCCTCATTTCCCCATGTTATTTATTTATTGTAAAAACTGGGTCAGTTGTGCTGTAGAATATTCTGCCATCTGGATTTGTTTGTTTCTTCCTGTGGTGTCATTTAACTTGTTTTACCATACCCTAAACAGAACCCTTTTCCTCTGTTTTGAGCGGAAGTCTGAGAGGCTAAACTTAATGGCTGTGTTAACATATGTCACGTGTAGCACAGTGGAGAAAGCAGGATATGGCTCATAATTACAGTGGTGAAGACCTAAGAATGAAGTTGCTAGTTATCACCTACATTAGGGTTTGACATAGGTCTATGTTATGGGTCACTGCATCTGCTGGAACTCACAGACTTTACTATAGAGAATCAAAGATCCCATATCCGAAGTCTATGAAAATGCTCATGGTGGTAAATTCCAACAGAATGAAACACCAAACTTGCTTCAAGTAACTCACGTTTCAACTTGAAAGAGACATTATCAAAGTTGGAGACCCCCAGGTTCCTGTCTGTTCCAAATCTTTGCATGATGACAGTGGTTTCTCTGATGTGGTAAGCTTTGGCTTTCCTCTATTTTCTTTCTAAAAGATCACTGGAGTAGAGAGGAGTTAAACAGACATGACCTATGACCTCTTGCATGACCTCCACAGATAGCAAACCGGGCCGACATGGTTGACGATGTCCTTTTCTACAGTGAAGTTAATGAAAGTTCTGAAAATAATGATTACTTTCTGACATTGATAGGATTTAGGAAACCTTTGTATAAATAGCTTGAGCATGGCTGTTTATGTTTTTGCTATAGACAAAAAGCAGCAGCGTGTACATTGTATTTGGACACAAGCCTGCCTCCGTTAATATATTGAACTATTGGACCACTAGGGTTAGTCGGGAGCAGTCTGTACACTTTCTGATTCAGCATTAACATTCTAGTTGGACTCTGTAGCTTTCAGTTTTGTAAAGTTACCAGCAAAACATCGGGAGGTATAATGGGGTTTGGCCATCGTATGTGAGCTTTGTGTTTCAATGCCAGTTACTCAGGACTAGTAAATTAATGACACTGTCCAGAGGACTTCAGGGTCACCAAGCTGCTGCGCCTGCCATTGGCTGACTCTCCCTGGCTATCTGTGGCTGAGATGGTGCTGCTCAGGTCACGCAGAGCATGAGCTGCTGCTGAAAGGGCACAGGAGATGGCCCTTGGGCTTCTCATCCCAGGATGCCTGCCCTGCCCACCAATCCATGAGAAGATATGTATGATTTCAGTAGGCCCTGGATCAGCTTGTCACCTCTGATTTCCTGTTGCTTTCCACTCACTCAGCTGGAGTTTCATTTCCAGACTAAAGTCTTCATCACTGACTTCAGAAACAGCATTCATCTGTGGCTGTGCTGATGTAGTACACCAAAAACAACTGGGCTCTTCTCTGTCACTTTCAGTGGGCTACTTTTCCTCACTTCTCCAAGCAGCATGAAAGAGTTCTTTACATTTTTAATCTCTTTTTTGTTTTTGCCTGAAAGTATGCTTTGGTGCTTAAAGAGAGAAGTCACAAATGTATACTACTGAGTTTCCTGGAGATGAAATCCTGTTATCCCTAGCTACGTGGATGAGCACAGGAATCCCTGATGCCATTATTTCGTATACTTATATGGCACACACTTACTGAGGGCCTTCTGTGTGCTCTAGGGGATTGAGCACAGTGACATATCAGGGCAGGTAGAAACAGATGGAGAGCTGATGCGGGCTCTCTTAGAGCAGCTGCCCCAGGAGGCCCCTGTGGATGGATGTTGGGCAGGAGCCCTGAGACGTTAGGGGCATATAACTAAAGGACATAGCAGGAGTTATAGGAGGAGCTGATCCCTGAGGGAAACAACGTAGAGGGAGAAGATGGGGCTAAAGTTTGAATTGTGGGGACATTAATCACAGTGATTCTTAAAACTTTGCTGTTGATGATTTTAAATGGAGAAAATGAGTACATAAGATGTTATTTCCCAGTTCAGTATATTGGTCACCCACAAGAGTATTTTCCTACCACGAATGGTCATATATACTTGTTGTAGAATACCAGGGACAGCAGAGATGGTGGGGTGGTTACTTCCTTTTCTTACAGCCCAAGCACTTTGGTGTCCAGGAAATTGACCAATTTAGCCACTGAACATTTAATACAACACAGGGCTATCCAGATCCCACTGTCCTGATTTGCCCTGAAAGCCAAAGGAGTTAGGAGAAGGTGAGTGGGGAGAATATATTAATCCTGAGAGTTGAACAGAGCAAAAATCCCTATTACTTTTGTACTTAAAACATCTCTGCCTCATGTGCTCACTATATTCTATTTAGGTGGTTTATATGTGCACATCCCATCCTATGCCTGCAGTTAGCCAACTCAGGGTTTATATTGCCTCCTTTCTTTTTTTCTTTTCTTTTTTTTTTTTTTTTTAAGAGATGGGGTCTCATTCTGTCATGCAGACTGGAGTGCGGTGGTGTGATCACAGCTCATTGTAACCTCCAACTCCTGGACTCAAGTGATCCTCCCACTTTGGCTTCTCTGGCAGCTGGGACTACAGGTGCATGTCACCACACCCATCTAATTTTTTTTATTTTTGTTTTTTGTAGAGACAGTCTCACTATCTTGCTCAGGCTGGTCTTGAACTCCTGGGCTCAAGTTATCCTGCTGCCTCAGCCTCCCATGGGTAGTTTTTATTTCCTTTTTTTTTTTTTGGAGATGGAGTTTTGCTCTTGTCGCCCAGGCTGGAGTGCAATGGCACGATCTCGGCTCACTGCAGTCTCCACCTCCTGGGTTCAAGTGATTCTCCAACCTCAGCCTCCTGAGTAGCTGAGATTACAGGCACCTGCCACCATGCACAGCTAATTTTTGTATTTTTTTAGTAAGAGATGGGGTTTCACCATGTTGGCCAGACTAGCCTTGAACTCCTGACCTCAAGTGATCTGCCTGCCTTGGCCTCCCAAAGTGCTGGGATTACAGGCATAAGCCACTGTGCCTCGCCGCTGATTTTTATTTCTTATTTTTTTTTAGAGATGGGGGTCTCACTATGTTGCCCAGGCTGATCTCAAACTCCTGGCCTCAAGTGATCCTCCCACCTTAGCCTCCCAAGTTGCTGGGATTATAAGTGTGAGCCACTATCCCTACCTCACTATTACCTTCTTTGCTTCTCTTGTTTTCTTTTGTTCTAAGTCAAACCCATCACAATCTTTTCTTGTCCTTCCAGGTGTTTCCAGTGTTGTGCCCTGGATGTGCTCTCTTTCACTTAGAGCCCAGAGAACTTGCTTTTCCCCCTTATATGACCCTTAACTTTTTCTAACACATGATTAAGGGCCTGGGTCTATCAGCTGGGGGCACTTCTTGAAGGGAGGGTCTTTGTGTGGTCTGTTTCTAGTGACTTCCAGCTTTAACCCAGAGCCTCATGATTGCTGGGTGCCCATAGCCTTTTTGCTGAATGGAGGCACTCAGTCTCCTTGGGAAGAGAGAATCCATGATAGACCCACTTGGGAGCTCTCCACTTCAGGGGCCTGCCCACTATTAATGCAACAGAATGCCCGAGAGTGACCTCATAAAGCAAGGATTCCCTTCGTGGCCCCTTCTCTGCTGCCTGTCAGAATCCAGACGCTAAGGAAAATCCCTAAGCAGAGATTTTCTGTTGGATGCTAAAAGCAAGGAATAAAAGTTGAAAATTTGGAAAATGTCTCAACGCCGTCACCAGCGCCACTCGAGAGTCATTTCTAGTTCAGCAGTTGATACTACATCGGTGGGATTTTGCCCAACATTCAAGAAATTTAAGTAAATATCTATCTCCATTGCCTGTTAAGAAATGTGCTAGTGGAAGTGTGAGGGCAGGGTGTCAGTGTTCTCTCAGCCTCTTCCCTTAGATACTCGTCTGCTTACCAAAATAATTT
This sequence comes from Pongo abelii, assembly GCF_028885655.2. Lineage (NCBI taxonomy): Eukaryota > Metazoa > Chordata > Mammalia > Primates > Hominidae > Pongo > Pongo abelii. The sequence continues at coordinate 143,324,743 of NC_071989.2, forward strand.
GCATGTCCTTGACAATCTGGTTTCTATGATTGGTGAGGCTGGCATACTGTTATGTGCCCTGTAGACTTGAATGACCAGTTTTACTCAGTTTTGTCCTTTTCTATTAATGACTGTTAGATAATCTGAAGGCTTTTCTCTTTTTTTATAATAGACCCCATCTCAAATCAGATAATGAAAATTACATATCTTGATATATTAGAAAAGTATATACATTCTGGCTGGGCGCGGTGGCTCACACCTGTAATCCCCGCACTTTGGGAGGTTGGGGCGGATCACTTGAGGTCAGGAGTTTGAGACCAGCCTGGCCAACGTGGCGAAACCCCATCTCTACTAAAAATACACAGATTAGCCCTGAGTGATGGTGTGCACCGTTGTCCTAGCTACTCGGGATGCTGAGTCAGGAGAATCCCTTGAACCTGGGGGGCGGAGGTTGCAGTGAGCCAAGCTTGCACCACTGCACTCCAGCCTGGGTGACAGAATGAGACTCTGTCTCAGAAAAAAAAAAAAAGAAAAAGAAAAGTATATATATTCTATTTTTTTTTTTTTACCTATTATGAGAATGTGTTCATTTCATTTGTAACATATAATGGGAAACAGTAATATGTACTCTTTGAGAAAAATTGCAAAGCACAGATAAATGGAAATAAACAGGAAAAGGAATCACCTGTAACCTCACAATCCATAGACACACACTGTTAAAATTTTGGCATATTTCCTGCTGATTTTTTCTACCTGCTGATTTTTGCACAGGTGAGATAATTTTGAACAGAGAATTTTTATCTTTGGTTTTTGTGTTTTGCTGCACACAAAAACAAAACAAGATATAAAAATGGATCATAAACATTTTTCTAAATCCTGAAAAATGCATAGACATATTTTAGTGCCTGCATTTCACGAGATGGACATACCATAATTTACGTACACAGTCCTTTTTGTTAGATGTTTAAATTGTTTTCAAGCTTCTCAGTGCTGGAAAAAATACTGAGATAGACATTTTTAGTTGAAGTTATTTCATTTCAGGTTATATTCTCTTGGGTCAGAGAATGAATGGTTCTCAGGCTTTTCAAAAGAGCTGGTCAGTTTTTATGCCTCTGGCAGTTTTTGAGAGTGCTCAATCATACTACACTGTTGCCAGCATTAGATCTTATCATGTTTAAGTCATTGCTAATTTTATAAATAAAAATAATGGTTTTACTTTGCATCTCCCTGATTAGTATTGCTGTAGAACATATTTGGAGAAGTTTGTTTGTCTTTGGTATTTATTTCATGAATAGATTGTGTGCCCATTTTCTCTTGGGGTATTCAGTTTTTTATTATTGATGTGAGCATGTGTATGGGTGATTATTTGATGATTATCAGTTTTGCTTAGTAGACTGGCAATATTTGTCTTGCTCTCACTGTGTTCCCAGTGCCTACTAGATTGCTTGATATGTAGTTGCCACTCAATAAAGATTTGTTGAGTAAATGAAGATGACACTTTGTTTTGCTGGAGAAGGAGTGATGACCATTCTTTTTCAGAGGTCCAGGGAGAGGGAGCTAAGTAACTGAGTGGGGATGGAGTATCCATGATCATCATTTGTTTGTCAGTGGTCATTTATTCAACATCTCATTGCTATTTAAAAGTATATGTAAATTTATATTCACACAAGGGAGAAAGCAGAGCCTTGTCCCTACAAAAAGGTATGCATTATGTGGGGATCTAGCTCTATTGTGCTGTAACCATACTTCACATTCAACTTTTTGACAGGAGGAACAATGATGAGTGTCGGGCATTTGTGAAGAGAGTCATAATGAGCCGTTTCTTTAAGATAATTATGATTAGCACGGTCACATCGAATGCCTTTTTTATGGCCTTGTGGACCAGTTATGACATAAGATACCGCTTGTTCAGACTTCTTGAGGTAAGCAGACAAAATGGGTCCATTTTCTTCTTTTTTTAAAACATGCTTTATTTCTGGAAACATTATAAGATTTTTTTTTTTTTTTTTTTTCCCCGAGACAGAATCTCACTCTGTCAGGCTGGAGTGCAGTGGCGTGATCTCAGCTCACTGCAACCTCCATCTCCACCTCCCGGTTTAAGCGACTCCTCTGCCTTAGCCTCCCGAATAGCTGGGATTACAGGCACCCGTCACCACGCCCAGCTAATTTTGTATTTTTAGTAGAGACGGGGTTTCACCTTGTTGGCCAGGATGGTCTTGATCTCTTGACCTCGTGATCCACCCACCTCAGCCTCCCAAAGTGCTGGGATTATAGGCGTTAGCCACCATGCCCAGCCCATTATAAGATTTTAAAGGTATTTTGCTTCAAGAAATTTTCTGTAGAATTCTAAAAATACTCTAAAATCTGAGAAGAAGGTGGCAAGAGCAGCAGTGGTGACATGGTGGATTTTTTTTTTTTTTTGAGACAGAGTCTCGCCCTGTTGCCCAACCTGGAGTGCAATGGTGCTATCTTGGCTCATTGCAACCTCTGCCTCCCAGGTACAAGTGATTCTCCTGCCTCAGCCAACTGAGTAGCTGGGATCACAGGCACACACCATCATACTTGGGTAATTTTTGTGTTTTTAGTAGAGATAGGGTCTTGCCATGTTGGCCAGGATGGTCTTGAACTCCTGACCTCAAGTGATCTGCCCGCATCGGGCTCCCAAAGTGCTGGGATTATGGGCATGAGCCACCGTGCCTGGCCAGTGACATGGTTTTTAAGTGTCCTTGAATCTCCTCTCAAAAACCGAGCAAGCCTGGGCAACAAAGTGGGACTCCCATCTCTCTTTTTTTTTGTTTTGAGACGGAGTCTCGTTCTGTCACCCAGGCTGGAGTGCAGTGGCGCAGTCTCGGCTCACTGCAAGCTCCACCTCCTGGGTTCATGCCATTCTCCTGCCTCAGCCTCCTGAGTAGCTGGGATTACAGGCGCCCGCCACAACGCCCGGCTAATTTTTTGTATTTTTAGTAGAGACGGGGTTTCACCGTGTTAGCCAGGATGGTCTCAATCTCGTGACCTCGTGATCTGCCCTCCTTGGCCTCCCAGAGTGTTGGGATTACAGGCGTGGGCCACCACACCCGGCCCCTCCCATCTCTATTAAAAAAAAAAGTTGGGCATGGTGGTGCATACCTTGAGTCCCAGCTACTCTAGAGGTTTAGGTGGGAGAATTGCTTGAGCCTGGGAGTTCGAGGCTGCAGTGAGCTGTGATTGCACCACTGCACTCTGGCCTGGGCAACAGAGTGAGACCTTGTCCCAAACAACCAACCAAAAAAACCAGAGCGACTAGGTAGCAAAGCCAAGAACCCACAGGCAGCATTTACAACAAAACTGGTTAGTTTCCTTACTACAAGCCATAAGAACTGAATAGTATTAGCCTCTGTGGGGGAAGAAACAGAGGGAAGCCATTATTTATTTATTAGAAAGTGTGATGGGCTGATGTGAGAACAGCATTTGATATCAGGAATGGTATTGTCTAATCCAATACTGGGCTAGATCAAGAGGTTCCTGGTAATTTTTGAAGGGGCTAGAGCAGCAAATGGTATGAACTTTCAAAGCTGACCAGCTAGAAGTCTTTTTAAAGACAGAATCCCACAGTTGGGATAAATATTGGAAATGAAATAAAAATTGAGCAGGTTAGAGACATAGAGATGAAGGAAGAGAAGGTTCAGATAAAATTGGAGGAGGAACCAGGATACCTCAAAAATCAAGCTACTGCATTCTTAAACACAACACAAAAGCAGAAGAATGAGCTTAATAAGGTTAGAACCACACCATCTTCTAAAAGCTCAAGAAAACAAATTTTATGTAAAACAGCACGATAGAAAAAGACTGATGCTGCTATAGTTGTGTTTTTAGAAAAAAAAGGGTTGAGATAAAGTCTCATACAAAATTACTGTAAGAAAAAAGAGAATGAGGTAGAGAATAATCCCCTTATACAGGCTGAGCATCCCAAATTTGAAAATCTGGAACCTGAAATGCTCCAAAATACAAAACATCCTGAGCACTGACGTGACACTCAAAGGAAACGCTTACTGGAGCATTTTGGATTTTGGATTTTCAGATGTGGGTTGCTCAACTGGTAAAGAAAATGGAAATATTCCAAAATCCAAAACATTTGAAATCCAAAACACTTCTGTTCCCAAGCATTTCAGATAAGAGATACTTAACGCGTAGATAATGAAAGCCCACCACAAAGACATGCCCACAAAACAGGGAGAGACTATAGCATACGACTTTAAAACAAGCCAGATGTTTAAGAAAGTGATACAAGATAGGAAAGAACAGAAGTGAAAAGACAAAACTCAGGAAAGAATTAGAAATAAAAATTTCAAAAATAAAGACTAAAATAGACTAAGCAATTAATTGCAACAGATAATAGCTTAAGAGAAGTATAGGATTAAATGTAGGAAATTTTTTAAATCAATAAGAAATGAAGAGATGAAAAGGTTTCAAGAGAAAATGATGAACATCGAAGATGGGGAAAAAAAAATCCAGCGTAATGACAATAGGAGCCCCTGAATTTGAAACAGAACAGAAACAAAGCAAAGGAACAGAACAAATGCTAAAGTCTATAATCCAAGAAAAGTTACCTGAAACAAAAGATTCGGAACTATATGTTGAAAGAGCACACATTGCATACCTGAGAATATGGACTTTGAACAATAAACACCAAAACATATTCTAGTGAAATTATTGGATTTTAAAGGAAAGAGGGGGTGAAGGAAACTAAGTATCAATGCAATGTGGCTTATAAGAAGATAATTACTTATTATCAAACTTTGCTATGGTAATATGTTATGCCAAAATAAAATAGAGTTACATATTTAAGATACTTCAGCAAAGAAAATGTAAACCAAGAATTTTAGATCAGAAAAATTGACTTTCAAGTATAAAGGACATAGACAAATTCGTCAATATTCAAAAACTTGGGGAATATTGTTTCCATGAGCCCTTCCTTAGTAATTTACTAAAGAATAGGTTTCAGCCAACCAAAATGATGAGAGAAGCATCAGCGTTAGGACTGAAGATGAGCGTTAAATATGTAGTTATTTGTAGAACTAATATTAATTGTGGTTTAGCAGAGAGAATATAGTATATAATGAATGCATCCTCTGACAGTGAAGATAGAGTATGACTAAAAAATGGGAGACAATGGGGAAAGCCAATATAAAAAGTTTCAAAATCATTTTCAGTAATCAACTTAGTGGCAACACTGTTAGTAGTGTTATTCTGAGGCTTGTATGTGTGTAATACAGGATAAGGCAATTGAGTAATTATGGGACAGTTTATTTCTGTCATCTCCTGTGTTCTTAAGAACCAGGATACTCATGCAAGAGAGAACCCAGGACTTCTTTGAGAAATAACCAATTCCAGGTCTAGGGCAGGAGGTACACGAGATGAACCAGAATTATCTTGTCTTCGACATTAGCAAGGAAGCTATCAAAGACTACTGGGGTCATGTCAAAAGTCTCAGGAGACTATATGAAGAGTCCTACTGGCCAAAGATGGGACAGTTTGAGCTCCAATAAGAAGAATAATTTCCTTGTATTGAAACTCATTAAATAATCTGTGAGGTTTTACTACTGGCCAAAGATGGGACAGTTTGGGCTCCAATAAGAATAATAATTGCAATGTATTGAAACTCATCAAATAATCTATGAGGTTTTAATGATACCCCAAAACAAACTGTCCACTTTTGGAGGATGATAAGGAGCTAATCCTTTATCTTGATAATTAGTAAATTAAGGGAAAGAGTCAAGCATTACTGACCTTGTGTGAACTGCAATACTAAGTAAGCATATAGTAGGTGAGGGGAAACATCTTTTTATAGATGTGTCCCCCTTAATAAATGAAAAAGAAATGATAGAATAACACAGTTTTTCAATGCCCAAAGAAGTAATTGATCTAGGCACTGAGCATCAATGGCTGCTACCATCATAAAAAGAGAGACAACCAGAAATTATGTGCCGTCTATAAAAGAACAGCACCGCTAATCTTGCCAAAGAGATCAGGACATATGGAGGCCAGAGGGATATGCTGAACTGTACCATGAGCGTGCGCTCAGCAAAATCCTGACTGGGAGATTTTACAAGTCAAACTCCCCAGGTTCTTTAACAGATAAATTGTAAGTAAAGAAAAAGGAATGGGAGACTTAAAAGATACACCAAAAGTTTAAAAATTTATAAAATGGCAAGACGACTTATTAGTTCTAGGGATACATACATGAATTTCTATCTATAAAGAAATGCGGGGTATTAATTACTATAAAAATGTGGATAGTGGTTAATTTTGGGTGGAGGGAGGGAGTTGTAATTGGGATGTGGGGCACGTGAGGGGCTTCTGGGATGGCAGAGTTCTATTTCTTGACCAAGGTGGTACTTACAGGGATATTGGCCTTGAAATAATTTATTACGCTATATATTTGTTCATGTGGTTCTATATGTGTGTTTATTTTGCAATAAAAAGGTGAAAAATATACTCTTGTTATCTTTAGGATAAATAACAAATTTCCTTCTTGGGGGTGAAAAGGTTAGCATAAACATAGTGTGGTATCAGAGGCAGTCGAGGTGGTGGGATACCACAATTAATGCTTAAAATGTGTCAGATCCACTTGGTACCATTTCTGTGAACATGTTGGTATGGCAGTGAGTTCCACACCACAAATCCAGAGATTGGTTATGGACTGTGGAACATCATGTTAGGTATAGGACTCGGCAGGGGTCAGGGAAAGAGACAAATTGAGGAGCCTAAACCCTCTGTTTGCCTCCCTGACGCCATAAGGGTCACTAAGCATGTATCCTGGTTTGGGGACCTGGTTTGCAAGCCTAGGGGATGTTCTGTGATGTGCAGACTTTGGAGTCATACAGATTTGGGTTCAAGCCCCAGCTTCCTACCTTATTACTAACTGAGAATTTGGACAAGTTACTTAAGCTCTCTGTGGTTTGTCTGCAACATTTGTAAAATGATATAATTAATATACAACTTACAGGGTGGTGGTACAGCCATTGAAAATAACATGTATGAAAGCCCCTGGGTTAACTGTGAAACTGAGAAATTATTAACACTTCTGGGAACCCCACTGAAGGTGCCGGGAAAGATGTGAGAGAGCCCTGATCTCTCACCTCTGGCTAACCTTGAGGCTCTGTGCAAGCACGAAATGAAGGCTGAGGCAGAGTGGTAAGTTGCTAGAGCATTGAACATGTGGAAATGCTGTAGGAAAGCTTATAAAAAAGACAAAAAAAAAAAAAAAAAAAAAAAGCCCAGGCAACATAATGAGACCCTGTCTCTGTGGGGAAAAACAAACAAACAAACAAACAAACAGGCATGGTGCCATGTGTCTATATTCCCAGCTGCTCAGAAGGCTGAGGTAAGAGGATTGCTTGAGCTCAGGAGGTCAAGGCTGTAGTGAGCCATGATTGCACCACTGCACTCCCACCTGGGTGACAGAGTGAGACGTTGTCTCTTAAAAAAAAAAAAAGACAACAAATAAATGCTGGTGAGGATGTGGAGAAAGGGGAACTCATACATTGTTGGCAGGAATGTAAATTAGTACAGCTGTTATGGACAACCTTATGGAGGTTCCTCAGAAAATTAGAACTACCATAGGATTCAACAATCCCACTACTGAGTATATAGCCAAAGAAAATGAAATCTGTATATTGAAGAGATATCTGCAATCCCATGTTTATTGTAACACTGTTCTAAATAGCCAAGATATGGAATCAACCTAAGTGTTCATCAGTGGATGAATGGATTTTAAAATGTGCTATATATACACAATAGAATACTATTCATACGTAACAAAGAACAAAATCCTGTCATTTGCAGCAACATGGATGAACTTAGAAGACATTATGTTAAGTGAAATAAGCCAAGCACAGAAGAACAAATACTACATGATCTCACTCATGTGGAATCTAAAAAAGTTGACTCATAGAGGTAGTATATTAGTTAGTTTTTGCATTGCTATAAAGAAATACCTGAGGCTGGGTAATTTATGAATAAAAGAGGTTATATTTTGGCTCATGGTTCTGCAGGCTGTACAGGAAGCATATTACCAGCATCTGCTTCTGGTGATGCTGGCACCAGATGCTTGGGAGGATTGCTTGAGCCTGAGTGATGATCTGTGATCACACCTCTGCACTCCAGCCTGGGTGACAGAGCAAGACACCATACCAAAACAACAAAAACAAAACCCCACCCCACCCCCCACCCCCAGAAAAAACCCAAGGTCTGTTCTGTTGCCTCTGGAACCAAGGAGCAGCGTTTCACATTGGGAATGTAAGCTGGTGCAAGGGATGGGCTCCCGGGGCCTTGGGGAGCTCCACCCCAGTGGCTTTGCACGGTGCACTCCCTGTGTCTGCTGTTATGGGTTGGAGTTGAGTACTTGCAGCTTTTCTAGGCTTAGGATGCAAGCTGCCCATGGCTCTATCATTCTTGGGTCTGGAGAGCAGTGGGTCCCTTCCCACAGCTCCACTACGCAGTGCCCTAGTGGAGACTGTGTGGGGGCTCTAGCCCCACATTTCCTCTTTGCACTGCTTTAGTAAAGGTTCTCTGTGAGGACTCTGGCCCTATAGCAGGCTTCTGCCTGGACACTTGGGCTTTCTTATACATCCTCTGAAATCTAGAGGAAAGCTGCTAAACCTCCTTCGCTCTTACATTCCCTAAGCCCACAGACTTACCACCATGTGGAAGCCACCAAGGCTTGCAGCAGCTTGTGCTCTCCAAAGTCATGGCCCCAGCAATATGGGTTCCAGAGCAGACCTTATTTGAGCTAAGACTGGAGCTGGAGAAGCCAGGATGTGGGGAGCAGTGTCCCACGGCTGCTCAGGGCAGCAGGGCCCTGGGCCTGGCCCCAGAAATCATTCAGTCCTCTTAGGCCCCTGGGCCTGTTATGAGAGGGGCTGCCTTGATCTCTGAAATGCCTTCAGGGCCTTTTCCCCATTGTCTTGGATATTAGCATTTGGCTCCCTTTCAGTCATGCTAATCTCTCTAGCAAGTCGTTGCTTCATAGCCTGCTTGAATTTCTCTCCTGATAGGGCTTTCTCTGTCTCTGCCAAATGGCGAGTCTGCAAATTGTCCAGAGTTTTATACTGTGCTTCTCTTTTAAATATAAGTTCCAACTTTAACCTCTTCTTTGCTCCCATATCTGATCATCAGCTGTTAGAAGCAGCCAGGACACATCTTGAACATTTTGCTGCTTAGAAATTTCTTCTGCTAGATTCCCTAAGTCATTACTCTTATGTTCAGCCTTCCACAAAGCCCTAGGATATGGAAACAATGCAACCAAGTTCTTTGCTAAGGGATAACAAGGGTGACCTTTATTGTAGTTCTCAATAGACTCCACATTTCCATCTGAGACCTCATCAGCCTGGGCTTCACTGTCCATATCTTTATCAGCATTTTGGTCACAACCATTTAACCAGTCTCTAAGAGGTTCCAAACTTTTCCTCGTCTTCCCGACTTCTGAGACTTTCAAGCTCTTCCATTCTCCCTGTTACCTAGTTCCAAAGCTGCTTCCACATTTTCAGGTACCTTTATATCAGTACCACACTTCTGGTACCATTTTCCCATATTAGTTTTTGTGTTGCTGTAAAGAAATACCTGAGGCTTAGTAATTTATAAAGAAAAGAGGTTCTATTTTCGCTCATGGTTCTGCAGACCATACAAGAAGTATGGTGCCAGCATCTGCTTCTGGTGAGGGTCCCAGGAAGCTTACATGGTAGAAGGCAAAGGGGAGCCAGCATGTCACATGGTGAGAGAGAGAGCAAGAGAGAGAGGGGGGAACTGCCACACACTATTAAACAACCAGATCTCGTGTGAACTGAGTGAGAACTCACTTATCACCAATGGAATGGTGCTAAACCATTCATGAGGGATCTGCTCCCATGATCCAGTCAACTCCTGCTGGGCCCCATCTCCAACATTGGGAACCACATTTCAACATGAGATTGGGAGGAGACGAACATCCAAACCATATTATGTGAATAGTGGTTGCTAAAGGCTGGGAAGAGCAGGGGGGAAGGAGAGGAGCAGAGGTTGGTTAATGAGGTACAAAGTTACAGTTAGATAGGAGGAGTTAATTTTGGTGTTCTGTGCAACAGGGTGATGATATTTAGCAATATGCATTGTATACTTCAAAATAGCTAGAAGAGAGGACTTTGAATGTTCTTATCACAAAGAAATGACATGTTTGAGGTGATGAATATGGTAATTACCCTGATTTGACATTACACATTGTATATATGTCTTGAAACATCATACTGTACCCCATAAATACATACAATTATTATACGTCAATTAAAACAAAATAAAAGTGAAAAAACAAAACACAATCTATAAAAAACTGATTGCAAACATTACACTTAATGATGAGAAACTTGATGCCTTCCTACTAAGATTAGGAACAAGAAAAGGATGCCTACTTTCACCACTCTTATTTAACATCATACTGGAAGTCATGGCTAATGCAGTAAAACAAGAAAAAGAAATAAACATGTAAAGACTGGAAAGGAAGAAATAAAACTATCTTTGTTTACATATATATTTTAAAAGTTAGGAAAGTTTTGTTGTATTTTCTTTTTTTTTTTTTTTTAAGACGGAGTCTCGCTCTGTCGCCCGGGTTGGAGTGCAGTAGGGCGATCTTGGCTCACTGCAAGCTCTGCCTCCCGGGTTCACGCCATCCTCCTGCCTCAGCCTCCTGAGTAGCTGGGACTACAGGTGCACGCCACCATGCCCGGCTAATTTTTTTTTGTATTTTTAGTAGAGACGGGGTTTCACTTTGTTAGCCAGGATGGTCTCGATCTCCTGACCTTGTGATCCGCCCGCCTCAGCCTCCCAAAGTGCTAGGATTACAGGCATGAGCCACCATGCCCGGCCAGTTTTGTTATATTTTCACTTGCCTTGTCCACTCCCCTCCTCAGCATGGTGATGATGCTGAAGACAGCAGCTCACATTCCTAATGTAGAACCCTGGTCCTTGGTTCCAGAGCAGACTTTATTTGTTTGTTTGTTGAGATGGGGTCTTGCTCCGTTAACCAGGCTGGAGTGCAGAGGCGTGATCACAGATCGTTGCAGCCTCAGCTGCTTGGGCTCAAGCAATCCTCCCACCTCAGCCTCCTGAGTAGCTGGGACCGTAGGCATGCACCATCATGCCCAGCTAATTTTTGTATGTTTTGAAGAGATGGGGTCTCGCTATGCTGCCCAGGCTGGTCTCAAACTCCTGGGCTCAAGTGATCCACTCACCTTGGATCTCCCAACAGTCATGAGCCACCGTGCACTAACCCAGACCTTGTTCTTAAAGAATTGTATTGGTCCATTTTGACCTGAGAGCCAGTTGAAGGACTGATGGAAGTTGACTGCTTTTGTTTCACCTAGCTTGGAATTTTCTCAAAGAAGAAAGGTGGCTATGGAGAGGGAATTTCTTACAAACATTAAAAGGCATATGAACAGTCTATTGCTGCCTGGGGCAAAAAAAGTTAAAGCAAACAACGGACATACTGAAGTGTAGGAAGAAAGGCCTAGAAGGGAGATTCTTTGGATAAGTAGGACATTGAGAAGCTCCTGTGTATATGGAGGAATTTAGAAAGCATTCATGCCCAGGGCAGGACGAATGTTTCAAACAGAGCTAAGATCTCAAGATTTCACCTTTAGCTGATCTTTAGGCTCAGTAAAAACTGGAAGTTAGGGGTAATGTAGAGTTGTAAATGGCTTTGCTAAGCACTGAAAGAGTACCCCAACACAGAGCCGATCTAAAAAATCTAGGAGAACTTTTCTTACTCCCTCTCTCCCTCTCTCCTTCCCTCCCTCCCTCGTTTCCCACCCTTCCCTTCCTCCTTTCCTACCCTTCCCTCCTTTTCTTATTTCTTTTTGAGACAAAGTCTTACTCTTTTGTCTGGGCTAGAGTGAAGTGACATGATCATAGCTCACTGCAGCCTTAAACTCCTGGACTCAAGGGATCCTCCTGTCTCAGCCTGCTGAGTAGCTAGGACTACAGACATATATCACCATGCCCAGCTAAGTTTTAAATGTTTTGTAGAGATGGGGTCTCACTATGTTGCCTAGGCTGGCCTTGAACTCCTAGCCTCAAGAGATCCTCCTGCCTGGGCTTCCCAAAGCACTGGGGTTACAGGCATGAGCCACCATGCCTAGCCTATCTTCTTCCTTTCCTTTTTCTCTCCTCTCCTTTATTCTCCTTTCTTTCTCTTTTTTCTTTCCCTCCTCCCTCCCTCCCTCCTCTCTTCCTTCCCTCCTTCCTTTCCTCCCTCCTTCCCTCCTTCCCTCCTTCCTTTCCTCCTTTCTTTTTTTTTTTTTTTTTTTTGAGATGGAGTCTTGCTCTGTCGCCAGGCAGGCTGGAGTGCTGTGGCGTGATCTTGGCTTACTGTAACCTCCAGCACCCTAGTTCAAGTGATTCTCCTGCCTCAGCCTCCCAAGTAGCTGGGATTACAGGCATGCACCACCACACCCAGCTAATTTTTGTATTTTTAGTAGAGACGGGGTTTCACCATGTTGGCCAGGATGGTCTCGATCTCCTGACCTCATGATCCTCCCTCCTCAGCCTCCCAAAGTGCTGAGATTACAGGTGTGAGCCACCACGCCTGGCCCCTTTCCTCCTTTCTTTATCAGACGGTCTCACTCTGTTGCCTGGGCTTGGGTGCAGTGACATGATTATAGCTCAATCAGCCTTAAACCCTTGGACTCAAAAGATTCCCATGTATCAGCCTCCTGAGTAGCTAGGACTACATGCATACACCACCATGTCCAGCTAATTAAAAAATGTTTTTTGTAGATATGGTATCTCACTATGTTGCTCTCAAACTCCTGGCCTCAAGAGATTCTCCTGCCTTGGCCTCCCAAGATTCAGGCATGAGTTACAATGCCTGGCGTTTCTCTCTCTTGCTCTCTTTTTCTTATTTCTCTTTATTTTTCCTTTTTCTTTCTTCCTCTTTCCTCCCTTCCTTCTTTTGTTTCTTCTTTCCCTCTTCTTCCCTTCATTTTTTCCCCAAACCTTCTCTCTCTCTCTCTCTCTTTTTTCCTTCTTTCTTTTTGCTTGAGACATTTAAGAAAATCTCTGTTGGCCGGGCACAGTGGCTCATGTCTGTAGTCACAGCACTTTGGGAGGCCCAGGCAGGCAGATCACTTGAGGTCACGAATTCGAGACCAGCCTGGCTAACATGGTGAAACCCTGTCTCTACTAAAAATACAAAAAAATTAGCCAGGCATGGTGCCTGTAATCCCAGCTACTCAGGAGGCTGAGGTAGGAGAATTGCTTGAAGCTGGGAGGCAGAGGTTGCAGTGAGTTGAGATTGTGCCACTGCACTCTAGCCTGGGTGACAGAGCGAGACTCTGTCTCAAAAAATAAATAGAAAGAAAATCCCTGTCAAAACAATAGTTGACCAGAAAGTGAAGAAATAGAGACTTCAGAGATCACACACAACAAAGAATATAGTTCTTCGCAAAAATAGTTTAGAAAAGTCATTAAACAAGTAAATACAACTCACATAAAGTAACAAAAACAAACCATGAGGAGGCGGAAGAATTTGATTTCCAAACTTACCACGTTGCAATATTTAAAACATTTGGTTTTCAACAAAATATTATAAAGCAATCAAAGAAACAAAAATGTATGACTTATGCAATGAACAGAAACTCTTCCTGAGAGAACCCAGTCATTGGAATTACCAGACAAAGGCTTTAAAAACAAATGTTCAAAGAGTCCAGGTGTGGTGGCTCCTGCCTGTAATCCCAGCAATTTGGGAGGCTGAGGTGGGTGGATCACTTGAGGTCAGGAGTTCAAGACCAGCCTGGCCAACGTGGTGAAACATTGCCTCTACTAAAAATACAAAAATTAGCTGGGCTTGGTGGCAGGGCCTGTAATCCCAGCTATTTGGGAGACTGAGGCAGGAGAATTGCCTGAACCCAGCAGACGGAGGTTATCTAGGGAGATTCAGTAACAGATTTGTGTAGGTAGAAGAAAGAATTGGTGAACTTGAAGACAGGTCAGTTGAACTTGTTCAGTTTGAGAAGCAGAAAGAAAAAATAATGATGACGAACAGAGCCTATGAGAACTGTGGGACACCATAAAACATACTAACATACACATAATTGGGGTTCCAGAAGGAGAGGCGAAAATGAGGCAGAAAGAATATTTAAAGAAATAATGGCCCCAAATCCCCAAATTTGATGAGAGACATGAATATATACATCCAAAAATTCCAGTGAATTCCAAGAAGGAGAAACATAAAAAGAGCCACACTAAGACACATAATCAAACTGTCAAAAGCCAAAAATAAAGTGAGAATCTTGAAAATAGCAAGGGATAAGCAAGTTGTCACATATAAGAAACCTCGATAAGATTAACAGCCGATTTCTCCTCAGAAACTATGGAGGCCAAAACACAGTGAAATGCCATGTTTAAAATATAAAAGAAAAAATACTGTCAATGAGAAATACTGTATTCAGCAAAACTATCCTTCAAAAATGAAGGGGAAATAAAGACTTCCAGATAAACAAACATGAGAGGGTTTGTTGCTAGTAAACCTGCCCTCAAAAAAATGATAAAAGTACTTTTGTAGGTGGAAATGAACAAGACAGTAACTTGAACTCATACAAAGAAATAAAGAACTTGGGTAAGGCAACTGCATCAGTAAATACAAAAGCTAGTGTTATTGTATATTTTGGTTTGTAACTCTTTTTAAAAATATATCGTTTAAAATACCGATGTTATAGTTAATGGGCACACGTGTTTGAAGGAGTAGTTTATAATCACAAAAACATGAAGGGAGAGAGATGAAGCTGTATAGAGCAGAATTGTTATATACTATTGAAGCTAAGGTTGTATTAATTAAAAATAGATTGTTATAAATTTAAAAGGTTAATTATAATCCAAAGGGTAAACACTAAGGGAACAACCAAAAAAACTGTACAGAAAAGGAAATGAGAAAGGAATCAAAATGGCACACTACAAAAAAATCAGGTATATACGCAAAAAGGCAGTAATGGAGGAATTGAGGAACAAAAATATATGACATATAGAAAACAAATAGCAAAACAGCAGAAGTGTGTTCTTTATCTGTAATTACTTTAAATATTAATGGATTAAACTCTCCAATTAAAAGGCAGAGATGAACAGATTTTTAAAATCCCAATCATATGTTGTCTACAGGAGACTCACTTTAGATTCAAAGGTACAAATAGTCATGACCAGCCTGGCCAACATGGCGAAACCCCATCTCTACTAAAAATACAAAAATTAGCCAGGTGTGGTGGTGCACGCCTGTAGTCCCAGCTACCCAGGAGGCTAAGGCACGAGAATTGCTAGAACTCGGTGGCGGAGGTTGCAGTGAGCTGAAATTGCACCACTACACTGCAATCTGGGTGACAGAGTGAGACTCTGTCTCAAACAAATGAAGAAACAAACCAAAGATACAAATAGGTTGAAAGTGAAAGGATGGAAAAAGATATTCCAAACAAATAGAAACCAAAGGTAGCTGGGGTGGCTATACTAATATCAGACAAAATAAGATAGTAAGGCAGAAACTGCTCTAAGAGAAAAGGAAGGACATTATATTGACAAAGGGATCAATTCATCAGGAAGATAAAGCAATTTTTCTCTAGTACACAAGGATCACTCTCCAGGATAGATTATATATTAGACCATACAAAAAATCTTAATAAATTAAAATATTGAAATCAAAGCAATCCTAAGCAAAACGAAAAAGTCTGGAAGCATCACATTATCCAACTTCAAATTATACAACAAGGCTGTAGTAACCATAACAGCATGGTACTGGTATAAAAGTAGATGCATAGATGCAATGGAAAAGAATAGAGAACCCAGAAATAAGGCCAAATACTTAACAATCAACCCATATTCAAAGCATACAAAAACATAAATTGGGGAAAGGACACCCTATTCAATAAATGGTGTGGGGAGAACTGGTTAGCCACATGTAGAAGAATGAAACTGGATCCCTGTCTCTCACCATATACAAAAATTAACTCAAGATGGAATAAAGACTTACATCTAACACCTGAAACCATAAAAATTCTAGAAGGCAACCTGGGAAAAACTCTTCTGGACATTGGCCTAGGCAAACAGTTTATGATTGAGACCCCAAAAGCAAATGCAACAAAATTATATAAATGGGACCTGATTCAACTAAAAAGCTTCTGCAAAGGAAATAATCAGAGTAAGTAGACAACATACACAATGGGAGAAAATATTTGCAAATTATGCATCTGACAAAGGAATAATATCCAAAATCTACAATGAACTCAAAGAAATTAGAAAGAAAAACAAATCCCATTAAAAAATGGGCAAAGGCTATGAATAGACATTTATCAAAAGAAGATACACAAATGGCAAACAAACATTTGGAAAAATGCTCCATATGACACTAATCAGCATGGAAATGTAAATTAAAACCACAATGAGATACCACCTTACCCTAGCCAGAATAGCCATTATTAAGAAGTCAAAAAGCAACATAGATGTTGGTGTGGTGGTGGTGAAAAGGAAATGCTTATACATTGCTGGTAGGAATGTAAATTAGGACAACCTCTATGGAAAACAGTATGGAGATTTCTCTAAGAACGAAAAGTGTATCTACCATTCAATCCAGCAATCCCACTACTGACTATCTCTCCAAAGGAAAAAAAAATCACTATATCAGACACCTGCATGCATTTTTTTTTTTTAAGATGGAATCTGGCTCTGTTGCCCAGACTGTAGTGCAGTGAGTGGCACGATCTCAGCTCCCTGAAACCTCTGCTCTCAGGTTCAAGTGATTCTCCTGCCTCAACTTCCCGAGTAGCTGTGATTACAGGCATAAGCCACCACGCCTGGCTAATTTTTGTATTTTTAGTGGAGATGCGGTTTCGCCATGTTGGCCAGGCTGGTCTTGAACTCTTGGCCTTGAGTGATCTGCCCACCTCAGCCTCCCAAAATGCTGGGATTACAGGCATGAGTCACTGTGCCAGGTCTGCATGCATATGTTTATTGCAGTGCAATTCACAGTTGTAAAGAATTGGTATCAACCTAAGTGCCCATCAACCAATGAGTGGATAAAGAAAATGTGATGTATATACACGATGAAATACTACTCAGCCATTAAAAAAGAACAAAAGAATGTCTTTTGCAGCAACTTGGATGGAATTGGAGGGTATTATTCTAAGCGCAGTAACTCAGGATTCAAAAACCAAATACTGCATATTCTCACTTATAAGTGGGAGCTAAACTATGGGTATGCAAAGGCAAACAGAGTGGTATAAGGGACATTGTGGGGGAGACAGTGAACTCAGAAGGGGGAGGTTGGGAGGAGGGTGAGGGACAAAAAACTACCTATTGGGTTCAATGCACACCTACATGGGTGATGGGTGCATCCAAGTAGTGTACATTGCACCTAATAGGTAGTCTAAAGTCCCAGACTTCCCTGCTACACAATTCACCCATGTAACCAAAAACCATGTGTACCCCTAAAAGTATTAAAATAGGCCAGGGGCAGTGGCTCACATCTGCAATCCCAGCACTTTGGAAGGCCAAGATGGGAGGATCACTTAAGTCCAGGAATTTGAGATTAGCCTGGGCAACATGATGGGACCCCCATCTATTAAAAAAAAAAAAAAAAAAAAAGAGCGGTGATGCATGCCTGTAGTCCTAGCTGCAGCTGCTTGGGAAGCTGATGTGGGAGGATCACTTGAGCCCAGGAAGTCAAGGGTGCAGTGAGCCATGACTGTATCACTGCACTCCAGACTATGTGATAGAGCACGATCTTGTCTCAAACAGACAAAATCCCCCCAAACAAAAAACAATTGAAATTAAAAAAAAAATTTAAAAAGAAACACACACACACAAGAAACACACACACACACACACACACACAGCCATATATATATACATATATAATGAATTCTACCAGTCACTTAAATATATAGATACATAAAATTAGACAAAGTATCTTCACTGACAGCAATGAAACGGAACTACGAGGAAAACTACATTTTTCAAATATGTGTAAATTAAACAGCATACTCTTTTTTTTTTTCTGAGACGGAGTTTGGCTCTTGTTGCCCAGGCTGGAGTGCAATGGTGCAATCTCGGCTCACTGCAACCTCTGACTCCTGGGTTCAAGCGATTCTCCTGCCTCAGCTTTCTGAGTAGCTGGGATTATAGGCATGTGCCACCACACCCAGCTAATTTTGTATTTTTAGTAGAGACAGGGTTTCTCCAGGTTGGTCAGGCTGGTCTCGAACTCCTGACCTCAGGTGATCCACTCACCTCGGCCTCCCAAAGTGCTGGGATTACAGGCGTGAGTCACTGCACCTGGCCTTAAACAGCATAACCTTTTTTTTTTTTTTTTGAGACGAAGTCTTGCTCTGTCTCCTAGGCTGGAGTGCAATGGCACAACCTCAGCTCACTGCAACCTCTGCCTCCCGGGTTCAAGCAATTCTCCTGCCCCAGCCTCCTGAGTAGCTGGGATTACAGGCGCATGCCACGGCGCCCAGCTAATTTTTGTATTTTTTAGTGGAGATGGGGTTTTGCCACGTTGGCCAGGCTGGTCTCGAACTCCTGACCTCAGGTGATCCACCTGCCTCAGCCTTCCAAAGTGCTGGGATTATAGGCGTGAGCCACCATGCCCAGCCAACAGCGTACTCTTAACTAATGGGTCAGAGAAGAAATCACAAGCAAAATTAGAAAATATAAGATGAAAATAAAAAACATAACAAAACTCATAGGATGCAGTGAAAGCAGTGCTCAGAGGGAAATTTATACCTATAAATGCTTAACATTAGAAAAGAAGGAGGGTCTCAAATCAGTAACCTAACTTTATGCCTTAAGGAACGAGAAAAAGAAGAGCACATAAAGCTAGTGGAAGGAAGGAAGTAACAAAATACTAGAACAAGATAAACAAAATAGAGGGTAGAGAAACAATAGAGAAAATGAAAAAAATCAAAAGTTGGTTCTCTAAAAAGATCAACAAATTGAAAAGCCTTTAGCTAGATTGACTAAGAAAATAAGACTCAAATTACTAATGTCAGAAATGAAATTTGGGACATTTCTACTGATCTTATAGAAGCAAAAAGGGTTATAGGAGAATACCATAAGCAATTATATGCCAACAAGTTAAATAATCTAGATGAAATGGACAGCACACAATTGACTCAAGAAGAAATAGAAAACTGACCCATCAGAACAGATAACAAAAGATTGAATCAGTAATCAAAAACCTCCCAACAAAGAAAATCTCAGGACCAGGTAGTTTCACATGTGAATTCTACCAGTCATTTAAGGAAAGATTAACACCAATTCTTCCCAAACCCTACCAAAAAATAGAAGAGGGAAGACTTCTGAGCTCATCCATGAGACCAGCACAAAACATCATAAGAAAAGAAAACTATACACAGATATTCTTTAAGAATATAGATACAAAAATTGTCATTGAGAGAGTAACAAACTGGAGCCAGAAGCATACTTAGCAGGATTATACACTACGATCAAGTGGGATTTATCTCAAGAAAGCAAGGGTGATTCAAAATACAAAAATCAATCAATGTAATACACCAGTAGAATGAAGGAAAAAAATTCACCTTAGTTGATGTAGAAAAAGCATTTGATGAAATCCAGCATTCTTTCATTATATAAAAGAATTAAACAACAAATGGAAAGGAAATTCCTTAACTTGATAAAGGGCATTTATGAAAAAACCCACAGTTAACCTCAGACTTAATTGAGAAAGACGAAAAGTCTTCCCCCTAAAATTAGGAACAAGACTAATATGACTGCTTTCACCACGATTTAACATTGTACTGAAAGTTCTACCCAGAGTCATCAGGCAAGAAAAAGAAAGAAAAGGCATCTAAATTGGAAAGAAAGACGTAAAGCTATGGACATGCCTCAGATATTGTGGATTAAGTTCCAGACCACCACAATAAAGTGAGTCACATGAATTTTTTTGTTTCCTGGTACATATAAAAGTTAAGTTTACATTATACTGTAGTTTGTTAAGTGTGCAATAGCATTAGATCTAAAAAAATGTATATACTTTAATTTAAAAATACTTTATTGCTAAAAAATGCCAACAATCATCTGAGCCTTCAGCAAGACATAATCTTTTTGCTGGTGGAGGGTCTTGCCTTGATGTTGATGGCTGCTAACTGATCACGGTGATGGTTGCTGAAGGCTGGAGTGTCTGCGGCAATTTCTTAAAATAAGACAACAAGGAAGTTTGCCACATCAATTGACTCTTCCTTTCATGAAAGATTTTTCTATAGCAAGTAATGCTGTTTGTTAACATATTACCCACAGTAGAACTTCTTTCAAAGTTGAAGCCAATCCTCTCAAACCCTGCCACTGCTTTTATCAACGAAGTTTATGGAATATTCTAAATCCTTTGTTGTCATTTCAACAACTTTCACAGCATCTTCACCAGGCGTAGATTCCATCTCAAGAAACCAGTTTCTTTGCTCACCCATGAAAAGCAACTCCTCATCTCTTCAAGTTTTATCATGAGATTGCAGCAGTTTAGTCACATCTTCAAGCTCCACTTCTAATTCTAGTTCACTTGCTATTTCCAGAACATCTGCAATTACTTCCTCCACTGAAGTCTTGAACCCCTCAAAGTCATCCGCGAGGGTTGGAATCAACGTCTTCCAAATTCCTGTTCATGTTGATATTTTGATCTCTTCCTGTGAGTCCTGAATGTTCTTAATGGCATCTAGAATGGTGAATTCTTTCCAGAAGGTTTTCAATTTACTTTACCCAGACCCATCAGAAGAATCACTATGTCAGCTATAGCCTTATGAAATGTATTTCTTAAATAATAAGAGTTAAAAGTTGAAATGACTCCTTGATCAGAATGGATGTTTTATTAGCAGGCCTGAAAACAACTTCTTCATCTTTTTATACATCTCCACCAGAACTCTTAGGTGACCAGGTGCATTGTCAATGGGCAGTAACATTTTGAAAGGAATCTTTTTTTCTGAGCAATAGGTCTCAACAGTGAGCTTAAAATATTCCATAAACCATGCTGTAAACCGATATGCTGTCATCCAGGCTTTGTTATTCCATTTCTAGAGCACAGGCAGAGTAGATTTAGCATCATTCTTAAGGGCTCTAGGATTTTTGGAATGGTAAATGAGCACTGGCTTCAACTTAAAGTCACCAGATGCATTACCCCCTAACTAGAGAGTCAGCCTGTCCTTTGAAGTTTTGAAGCCAGGCCTTACTTTTCCCCTGTAGCTATGAAAGTCCTAGATGGCTTCTTCTTCAGATATAAGTCTTTTTTGTCTACTTTGCACATTAAAAATCTGTGGTTGAGTGTAGCCACTTTCATCAATTCTCTTAGCTAGATCTTCTGGATAAGGCGTTGCAGCTTCTCTATCAGCACTTGTACTTTGGTGTTGTGGAGATAAGTTATTTTCTCAAACCTCAAGAACCAACCTCTGGTAGCTTTCAGCTTTTCTTCGGCAGCCTCCTTCTCTCTCTCAGACTTCAAACAATTGAAGAGAGTTAGGGCCTTGCTCTGGGTTAGGCCTTGGTTTTAAGGAATGTTGTGGCTGGTTTGATCTGTACAGACCGCCAAAACTTTCTCCGTATGAGCAATAGGGCTGTTTTGCTTTCTTATCATTTATGTGTTTACTGGAATAACTTTTAATTTTCTTCAAGAACTTTTCCTTTCTATTCCCAACTTGGCTAACTTTTTGGTGCAAGAGGTCTAGGTTTTCAATATGCTTTCCTCACTAAGCTTAATTATTTCTAGCTTTTGATTTGAAGTGAGAGACTTGCGACTCTTCATTTCACTTGAACACTTACAGATCATTGTAGGGTTATTAACTGATCTAACTTCAATATTGTTACGTCTCAAGGAATAAGGAGGCCCCAGGAGAGGGAGAGAGATGGAGGAATG
Organism: Pongo abelii; assembly: GCF_028885655.2. Lineage (NCBI taxonomy): Eukaryota > Metazoa > Chordata > Mammalia > Primates > Hominidae > Pongo > Pongo abelii. The sequence continues at coordinate 143,346,623 of NC_071989.2, forward strand.
GCTGGTCAGTGGAGCAGTCCGAACATGCACATTCATTGAGTTTGCTGTCTTATATGGATCCAGTTTATGCCATCCCAAGCAATTAAAATAGTGTGAATCCCGAAAATCTGAGACAGGTCTCAGCAAATTTAGAAAGTTTATTTTGCCAGGGTTGAGGATGCATGACTGTGACACAGTCTCAGGAGGTCCTGACGACTTGTGCCCAAGGTGGTCAGAACACAGTTTGGTTTTATACGTTTTAGGGAGACATGAGACATCATTCAACATATGTAAGATGAACATTGGCTTGGTCTGGAAAGGCGGGACAGCTCAAGCAGGGAGGACTTTCAGGTCCTAGGTAGATAAGAGACAAATGGTTGCATTCTTTTGAGTTTCTAATTAGCCTCTCCAAAGGTGGCAATCAGATATGCATTTATCTCAGTGAGCAGAGGGGTGACTTTGAATAGAATGAGAGCTAGGTTTGCCCTAAGCAGTTCTCAGCTTGTCTTCTCCCTTTAGCTTAGTAATTTCAGTGCCCAAGATATTTTCCTTTCACAATAGTAACATCAAAGATCACTGATCACAGATCACTATAACAGATATAATAATAATGAAAAAGTTGGAAATATTGTGAGAATTACCAAAATATGACACAGAAACATGAAATAAGCACACGCTGTTGGAAAAATGACACCAATAGACTTGCTTGATGTAGGGTTGCCACGAAAGTTAAATTTGTGAAAAACCTGCTGGATCTGCACAGTGCAATAAAGTGAAGTGCAATAAAACAAGGGATGCCTGTATCTCTATTTGCAGATGACTTGATCTTATATATAGGAAATCCTAAAAGAATCCATATACTCACATACGCACAAGAGGTATTAAACAAATTCAGCAAAGTTGCAAGATACAAGATTAACAACAAAATCAATTATATTTCTCTTTTTCTATGTACTGTATTAGTTGAGAAAAATCAATCGTATTTCTATGCACTATCAATTAACAATCTGAAAAAGAAATTAAGAAAATTATCTTTACAAGAGCATCCAAAAGAATAAAATACCTAGGAAAAAATTTAAGGTGATGAGAGATGAGTACTGAAAACTATAAAACATTGCTGAAAGAAATTAAAGAAGACTTGAATAAATGAAAAGACATCCTGTGTTCATGGAAGAGAAGATTTAGTCTTGTTAAAATGGCAATACTTTTCAAAGCAATCTACAGATACAATGCAATTTCTGTCAAAATTCCAATAGTGTTTTTTATTGCTACAGAAATGGAAAAGGAGATCTTCAAATTCATATGGATATGTAAAAGGCCCCAAATAGCTAAAACAATATTGAAAACGAGGAACAAAGTTGGAGGACTTGCACTTTCTGACTTCAAAACTTACTACAAAGATATAGTAATCAAAACAGCATGGTACTAGCAATAGGATAGACATATAGACCAAGGGAATAGAACTGGGAATCTAGAAATAAATTCAAATATCTATGGTCAATTGATTTTTTGATAATGGGGTCAAGACCATTCAATGGGGAAAGAGTAGTAGTCTCTTCAACAAATAGTATTTGGACAACTTGGTATTCACATGCAAAAGACTGAAGTTTGACACCTACCTCACACTGTGCACAAAAACAAACTCAAAATGAATCAACAACCTAAATATAAGAACTAAAACTTTTAGAAGAAAACATAGGGGTAAATCTTCATGACCTTGGGTTTGGTAATGGATTCTTACACATGACATTAAAAGTACAGACAACAAAAGAAAAAACAGACAAATTGGACTTCATTAAATTAAAACATTCATGCATCTAAGGACACTATCAAGAAGGTGAAAAGAGGCTGAGTATGGTGGTTCATGCTTGTAGTTTCAGCACTTTGAGAGGCCAAGGTGGGAGGATTGCTTGAGCCCAGTTTGAGTTTGGACCAACCAGATGGAACCCTGTCTACAAAAAATACAAAAATTAGCCAGGTGTGGTGGCATGTGCCTGTGGTCCCAGCTACTTGGGAGGCTGAGGTGTGAGGATCGCTTGAGCCTGGGAGGTTGAGGCTGCAATGAGCCATGGTCGTGCCACTACACTCCAGCCTCGGTGACAGAGCAAGACCCTGTTTTGAAAAAAAAAAAAAGTGAAAAGACAATCCATAGAATGAGAGAAAATATTTGCAAATTATATATCTGATAAAGAATTGATATCTAGAATATATAAAGAACTTCTACAATTCAACAACAGCATCAACAAAACAAGCAACCCAATCTAAAAATGGGCAAAAGACTTACGTAGACATTTCTCCAAAGCAGATATTACAAATGGCCAATAAGCACATGAAAAGATGTTTGACATCACTAGTCATTAGGGAAATGCAAATGAAAACCACAATGAGATACAATTTCACACCTATTAGAATAGTTATTATTAAAAAACAACAAAAAATGGGGCCGGGTGCAGTGGCTCACGCCTGTAATCCTAGCACTTTGGGAGGCCGAGGCGGGTGGATCAGTTGAGATCAGGAGTTCGAGACCAGCTTGGCCAACATGGTGAAACCTCATTTCTACTGAAAATACAAAAATTAGCCAGGTGTGATGGTGGGCTCCAGTAATCCCAGCTACTCGGGAGGCTGAGGCAGGAGAATCGCTTGAACCTAGGAGGCAGAAGTTGCAGTGAGCAGAGATCAAGCCACTGCACTCGAGCCTGGGCGACAGAGCAAGACTCCGTCTCAAAAAACAAACAAACAACAACAACAAATGGACACTAACAAGTGTCGGTGAAGATGTAGAGAAATTAGAACTGTTCTTCATTGCTTGTGGGAGTGTAACAATGGTAAAACTACTGTGGAAAACAGTTTGGCAGTTCCTCAGAAAGTTAAACATAGTATTCCATGATCTAGCAATTCCACTTTTGGGTATATACCCAAAAGATGGGAAAGTGGGGACTCAAACAGATACTCGTATTGTGCATACATGTTCATAGCAGCATTATTCACAATAGGCAAAAGGTGGAAGCAGCCTAAATGCCCATCAACAGATGAACAGATAAACAAAATATGGTAGATGCATACAATGCTATATTATTCATCTTTAAAAAGGAATAGAATTCTATTTTTAAATCAGAAACCAACACATGCTAGAAATAGAATTCTGCATTCTATTCCACGTGCTACAGTGTGGAATGAACCTTGGAAACATTCCATGAAATGAAATTAGCCAGACACAAAGGGACAAATATTGTATGGTTTCACCCATATGAGATACCTAGAATAGGCAAATTCATACCATCAGAGAGTAGACTAGAGCTTACCTAGGGTTGTGGGAGAGGGGAATGAGAACTTATTGTTTATTGGGTACAGAGTTTCCATTTGGGATGATGAAATCCTTCTGGAGATGGTAGTGATAGTTGTACGATATTGTGAACGTGCTTAGTGCCACTGAATTGTACACCTTAAAATGGTTAAAAATGATAGTATCAACAAAATAGTTAAACAGAAAGTATCAATAAAACCAAAGTTAGATCACAGAAAATAATTAAAAAATAAAATACTTTCTTCATGAGATGATCAAGATAAATAGAAGTCCTAAATTAGGAATTAAAAAGGGAAGTACAGATACAGTAGATATCAGAAGTCTAACAATTTTATGCCAATAAATTTGAAAACCTAGCTGAAATAGAAAATTTTCTAAAAAAAATTATAAAACTGATTCTCAGTAAGCAAAAACCTGAAATAAACATTATATATCCTTTAATGGCTATAAAGCATTGTCTTAGTTTAAAATTTCTACTACCCAAAACAAACTAACCTGGACTATATGGTTTACCTGCATGGAAGATATAATTATAAACATATAAAACTGTCCAGGCACGGTGGCTCACACCTGTAATCCCAGCACTTTGGGAGGCCAATGCGGGCAGATCACTTGAGATCAGGAGTTCGAGATCAGCCTGGCCTACACGGTGAAACTCCATCTCTACTAAAAATACAAAAATTAGCCAGAGGTGGTGGCAGGCACCTGTAATCCCAGCTACATGGGAAGCTGAGGCAGGAGAATCGCTTGAACCTGGGAGGCGGAGGTTGCAGTGAGCTGAGATTGTGCCACTGCACTCCAGCCTGGGTGACAGATTGAGACTCTGTCTCAAAAAAAACTATAAAAAAGGTGAAAAGTCAATGTGATAAGTCGGTGTGGGAGAAGATATTTGTAACACATATAACAGGCAAAGCATTAGGATTCAAAATGTATAAAAGATGTCTTCCTGATCAATAAGAAAAAGACAAAACAATCCAGCAGAAAATTTGGCAAAAGATTAGAAACAGGCAATTCATAATTTAAACATATAAAAATGCCCAACTTTATTAATAGAGAAATGAAAATTTAAAAATAGGATACTATTTCATATTTGTCAGATTGATGAAGTCTGATAGTCAAAGTGTTAGCAAAGATGTAGAACAAGAGGAACATTGCTGATATTGAAGTAGATTGGTTCAATAGCTTCAGAAAACAATTTACCAATATATAGTGAAGTTAAGATGTTCATATCCTACAACGCAGTAATTCCACTCCTAGGTATATATCTGAGATATACTTTAGACATGTGTACAATAAAACATACAAGAATCATTTTGAGATATCTTAAAAATGTAAATTAGTTCAGATCACTTTTTTCCTCAAAATCCTCCGAGGCTGAGATTAAAATTCAAAGTCCTCACCAGGCCTACAAGGCATGACAGTTTGCTTGTCTAACCACCTCTGCTGCTCTGCTCTCTCTCTTTCTGTTCTAGCCATGCTGACTTTGCTGTTCCTTGAACAGCCTCTTTTTCTCCCAAGGGCTGTTGGACTCACCATTTCTTCACTTCCTCAAAGTGTTCCCCCAGTTTTTATTTTGTCTCAATTCCTGGCTTCAGCGAGACCTCTGTTGACCACCTTTTCTTTCCCTCCCACCCTACCTCCCTCCCTTCCTTCCTTTGTTTCTTCCTTCCTCCCTGCCTCCTTCCTTTCTTTCCTTCCTCCCTCCCTTCCTTCATCCCTGTCTCTCTCTTTTCTTTTTCCTTCCTTCTTTCCTTCCTTCCTTCCTTCCTTCCTTCCTTCCTTCCTTCCTTCCAATACATATTAGATGTACATATTTTGGGCTACTTGATACATTCATATAATCAAATCAGGATAATTGCCTTAAATATTTATCTTTTTCTTGTGCTAGGAACATTTGAATTATTCTCTTCTAGTTATCTTGAAATGCACAATAGATTGATGTTAACTGTAGTCACTTCACTGATCTATTGAACATTAGGTCTTATTTCTTCTCAGTGTGTATTTATAATCATTAACCAACCTCTCTTCATCCCCTGCCCTTCCTGGCCTCTGGTAACCAATAGTCTACTCTCTATCTTCATGAGATCCACTTTTTTAGCTCCCACATATGAGTGAGAACATGTGATATTTGTCCTTCTGTGTTTGGTTGCTTCCATCTTTTCTAAAACAGCTGCTAGGACTTCCTCTTCTCCTCCAACCTGGCTAGTCCCTTTATCTCCTTCGGCTGGTTTATTTTCCTTCCTGCCTGACATTATATTCTATATACATTTGTTCCAGCATTTATTTCTGTCTCTCCTACTAGACTGTAAGCTTCCCGGGGGCTGGACATTTTCTGTCTTACTCATTGTTGCATTTCCCAGTGCCTAAAATGATGTTTGCTTGGTACAGGGTGGGTGCTCAGTCACAGCTCTTCCAGTGAATGAATGGATTTGCATGATAGTCAAGATAAGTCAATTTTGATGGGAAGGAAACACTTAGATGACACAAAGAGTACTTCTTGGTAAAAACAAAGCCATTAGAGTTGTAGATGCATGAAAAGAATTTGAAGAAGATTGGTTCATAAAGTGTAAAAGAATATTCTTCAGAAACAGATTGAATATGTATGATTAAGTTAATAGATTAAACATAAGTAGATATCTGAGTATTTCATCTATATTCCTAAAAGTTTGTATATTCATGTTGGTCAGAAAACTCTTGGGACCTTCCCTTGGGAAACCTTATATTCAGGTTGAGTTGCAGTATGCTGGAGCCTATGCAGTCATTCTGTCCGCCAGGCAGTCATTCCCAAGTACCCAGGGTCAGACCCAGGCCCAGGCGTAGGGCCACGGGGTAGGGAGGATAGAGAAAGGGAAGGGAATCAGGCAGACTGAGCGTCCGCTGTGTGCCAGGAACTCTGCCTGGGTTTCTCTCTCACGTGGATGACTTAGGAGCACCCCTTCCGGGGCTCAGGCAGGGAGCAGGCCAGAGCTCTAGGGCTGTACAGCTCGGTCTGACTTCTCCAACCCTTGCTACCCCTGTAGTTCTCGGAGATCTTCTTTGTGTCCATCTGCACATCTGAGTTGTCCATGAAGGTCTATGTGGACCCCATCAACTACTGGAAGAATGGCTACAACCTGCTGGATGTGATCATTATCATCATTATGTTTTTCCCCTATGCCGTCCGCCAGCTCATGGGCAAACAGTTCAGTTACCTGTATATCGCTGATGGCCTGCAGTCCCTGCGCATCCTCAAGCTTATCGGCTATAGCCGGGGCATCCGGGTGAGTGCACTGGGGGTGTCATGGTGCTGGGAGGGCAGGCCGTAGGCCCATTTGCCCCCAAGACCCTAAGGAAATAATGACTCTACTACCATCTTCCAGTTGTTGAGTCCAACGTGTGTGGCAGGTTGATCTTTACCAATATTATCTCATTTAATCTTAAAACAATTCTAAGAATGGTATTATTAGCTCCATTTTACAGATGAAGAAATTGAGGCCCAAGGTCACCCAGCAGTGAAATGTCAGACCTGAGATTTGAAAGGCATGTCTGACTCCAGAGGCCACGTCTGAACTTTTCCTCTCTCTCATGCTGCGAAGTACCTGATTTTCTTATGCTACACATCCTTTGAACTACATGCCCAGGACGCCTTGGCTTTTTGGTGGCCCAGGCCACTAGCTGCTTTCCCCAAACAGCTGAGAGCCTGCTGTCTTGCTGGAAATAGTCTCTGTGCTTCGTTAAGGTGGCTCTGGAAGGGCTACTTCTGCTGAGAAGTCTTTCTGGGTTGCTGAAAACCATGACCAACACTCCCTTGACTCAGAGGCTTCAGAAAGAACCTCAGGGCTGCCCCCCTGCCTTGAATCGTGCCCTCAGGCACTTGTCCTGTGCACAGTAGGTTCACCTAGCTCTGCACCCAGTGTCCATGCTTCTCCAGGCAGGGGCTGGTCTGGGTTCCAGTGTTCAGTCGGGGTATGTCGACCTGTCCTGCCGGGGGCTGCCCCTCGCCTGGGCTTGGGTGGCTGGCTGTCTAGGGCCTGGCCCCACACTCTGGGAGCCCCAGGCCTGGGTAGAAAAGAGAAGGGGAGCATTAGAGGTCTCCCCTGCCGCATACACACCTTTGTTTTTGTCTTGCTTTCATGTAAACAAGTGCCTGCCTGTGTGTGTCCCCTCTCAAACAACACAGTCCAGCCCTCCCTCTCCTCTTCATGGCGAACCTTCTGGGGAAAGGCGTCTGTACTTCCAGTCCCACTTCCCTGTCCGTCATTTATGCCCTAGCTGCTTTCCCTACACTCCAGAATATCTAGCCTCTCTGAGGTTGCCAGCAGCCTCCTTGTCTCCAAATCCAGTGGCCAGTTCCCTTGGCTTCCTTGTCACTGCTTTCTCTTGGTTTTCCTCCAGCCTGACTTGTCAGGAGCGTTTATCCTTTGCTTGGCACATACACGCTGTTTTCTTGGGATGATCCCTGAGTTCTCCTCCTCTGCTCCCTCTGCACATTCTCTCTGGGTGATATTTTCCACTTCCCAGGACCCTCCACCTGCCTACCCCTCTCTCTTTGACCTTTAGACCCAACTGCCCCCTGGGCATCTCACAGACTTCTCAAATTTGATGTGTCTAAACTGAAGTTGTCACCCCCATCCCCAACCTCAAATCCCAAACCCTGGCTTCTCCTCCAGTATTTCTTTTCTTTTTTCTTTTTTTTTTAAATTATACTTTAAGTTCTAGGGCACATGTGTACAACGTGCAGGTTTGTTACATGCAGTGTTTGGTTTTCTGTCCTTGTGATAGTTTGCTGAGAATGATGGTTTCCAGCTTCATCCATGTCCCTACAAAGGACATGAACTCATCCTTTTTTATGGCTGCATAGTATTCCATGGTATATATGTGCCACATTTTCTTAATCCAGTCTATCATTGGTGGGCATTCGGGTTGGTTCTAAGTCTTTGCTATTGTGAATAGTGCCGCAATAAACATACGTGTGCATGTGTCTTTATAGCGACATGATTTATAATCCTTTGGGTATATACCCAGTAATGGGATGGCTGGGTCAAATGGTATTTCTAGTTCTAGATCCTTGAGGAATCGCCACACTGTCTTCCACAATGTTTGAACTAGTTTACAGTCCCACCAACAGTGTAAAAGTGTTCCTATTTCTCCACATCCTCTCCAGCACCTGTTGTTTCCTGACTTTTTAATGATCGCCGTTCTAACTGGTGTGAGATGGTATCTCATTATGGTTTTGATTTGCATTTCTCTGATGGCCAGTGATGATGAGCATTTTTTCATGTATCTGTTGGCTGCATAAATGTCTTCTTTTGAGAGTGTCTGTTCATACCATTCGCCCACTTTTTGATGGGGTTGTTTGATTTTTTCTTGTAAATTTAAGTTCTTTGTAGATTCTGGATATTAGCCCTTTGTTAGATGGGTAGATTGCAAAAATTTTCTCCCATTCTGTAGGTTGCCTGTTCACTCTGATGGTAGTTTCTTTTGCTGTGCAGAAGCTCTTTAGTTTAATGAGATCCCATTTGTCAATTTTGGCTTTTGTTGCCATTGCTTTTGGTGTTTTAGACATGAAGTCCTTGCCCATGACTATGTCCTGAATGGTATTGCCTAGGTTTTCTTCTAGGGTTTTTATGGTTTTAGGTCTAACATTTAAGTGTTTAATCCATCTTGAATTAATTTTTGTATAAGGTGTAAGGAAGGGATCCAGTTTCAGCTTTCTACATATGGCTAGCCAGTTTTCCCAGCACCATTTATTGAATAGGGAATCCTTTCCCCATTTCTTGTTTTTGTCAGGTTTGTCAAAGATCAGATGGTTGTAGTTGTGTGGCATTATTTCTGAGGGCTCTGTTCTGTTCCATTGATCTATATCTCTGTTTTGGTACCAGTACCATGCTGTTTTGGTTACTGTAGCCTTGTAGTTTGAAGTCAGGTAGCATGATGCCTCCAGCTTTATTCTTTTGGCTTAAGATTGTCTTGGCAATGTGGGCTCTTTTTTGGTTCCATATGAACTTTAAAGTAGTTTTTTCCAATTCTGTGAAGAAAGTCATTGGTAGCTTGATGGGGATGGCATTGAATCTATAAATTACCTTGGGCTGTATGGCCATTTTTACAATATTGATTCTTCCTATCCATGAGCATGGAACATTCTTCCATTTGTTTGTATCTCTTTTATTTCATTGAGCAGTGGTTTGTAGTTCTCCTTGAAGAGGTCCTTCATATCCCTTGTAAGTTGGATTTCTAGGTATTTTATTCTCTTTGAAGCAATTGTGAATGGGAGTTCACTCATGATTTGGCTGTCTGTTTGTGTGTTATTGGTGTATAGGAATGCTTGTGATTTTTGCACATTGATTTTGTATCCTGAGACTTTGCTGAAGTTGCTTATCAGCTCAAGGAGATTTTGGGCTGAGATGATGGGGTTTTCTAAATATACAATCATGTCATCTGCAAACAGGGACAATTTGACTTCCTCTTTTCCTAATTGAATACCCTTTATTTCTTTCTCCTGCCTGATTGCCCTGGCCAGAACTTCCAACACTATGTTGAATAAGAGTGGTGAGAGAGGGCATCCCTGTCTTGTGCCAGTTTTCAAAGGGAATGCTTCCAGTTTTTGCGCATTCAGTATGATATCGGCTGTGGATTTGTCATAAATAGCTCATTATTTTGAGATACGTCCCATCAATACCTAATTTATTGAGAGTTTTTAGCATGAAGGGCTGTTGAATTTTGTCGAAGGCCTTTTCTGCATCTATTGAGATAATCATGTGGTTTTTGTCTTTGGCTCTGTTTATATGATGGATTACGTTTATGGATTTGCATATATTGAACCAGCCTTGCATCCCAGGGATGAAGCCCACTTGATCATGGTGGATAAGATTTTTGATGTGCTGCTGCATTCGGTTTGCCAGTATTTTACTGAGGATTTTTGCATCAATATTCATCAAGGATATTGGTCTAAAATTCTCTTTTTTGGTTGTGTCTCTGCCAGGCTTTGGTATCAGGATGATGCTGGCCTCATAAACTGAGTTAGGGAGGATTCTCTCTTTTTCTATCAACTGGAATGGTTTCAGAAGGAATGGTACCAGCTCCTCCTTGTACCTCTGGTGGAATTTGGCTGTGAATCCATCTGGTCCTGGAGTTTTTTTGGTTGGTAGGCTATTAATTATTGCCTCAATTTCAGATCCTGTTATTGGTCTCTTCAGGGATTCAACTTCTTCCTGGTTTAGTCTTGGGAGGGTGTAGGTGTCCAGGAATTTATCCATTTCTTCTAGATTTTCTAGTTTATTTGTGTAGAGGTGTTTATAGTATTATCTGATGGTAGTTTGTATTTCTGTGGGATTGGTGGTGATAACCCCTTTATCATTTTTTATTGCATCTATTTGATTCTTCTCTCTTTTCTTCTTTATTAGTCTTGCTAGCGGTCTATCAATTTTGTTGATCTTTTCAAAAAACCAGCTCCTGGATTCATTGATTTTTTTGAAGGGTTTTTTTTTGTCTATCTCCTTCAGTTCTGCTCTGATCTTAGTTATTTCTTGCCTTCTGCTAGCTTTTGAATGTGTTTGCTCTTGCTTCTCTAGTTCTTTTAATTGTGATGTTAGGGTGTCAATTTTAGATCTTTCCTG